>NC_141694.1:54837270-55437270 GCF_964263255.1 Lissotriton vulgaris | reverse complement strand
GAATGGGGTCTGGGGGGAAGGCACCTCTATGAATGGGGTCTGGGTGGAAGGAACCTCTGTGAATGGGGTCTGAGTGGATGCCACCTCTGTGAATGGGGTCTGGGTGGAAGGCACCTCTGTGAATGGGTCTGGGTGGAAGGCACTTCTGTGAATGGGGTCTCGGTGGATGCCACCTCTATGAATAGGGTCTGGGTGGAAGGCACTTCTATGAATGGGGTCTGGGTGTATGCCACCTCTGTGAATGGGGTCTCAGTGAAAGGCACCTCTGTGAATGGGTTCTGGGTGGATGCCACATCTGTGAATGGGGTCTGGGTGGATGCCACGTCTGTTAATGGGGTCTGGGTGGATGCCACCTCATTGAATGGGGTCTGGGTGGATGCCACCTCTGTGAATGGGGTCTGGGTGGATGGCAGCTCATTGAATGGGGTCTGAGTGGATGCCACCTCTGTGAATGGGGTCTGGGTGGATGGCACCTCATTGAATGGGGTCTAGGGGGAAGGCACCTCCATGAAAGGGGTCTGGGTGGAAGGCACCTCTGTGAATGGGGTCTGAGTGGTTGCCAACACAGTGAATGGGGTCTGGGTGGAAGGCACTTCTATGAATGGGGTCTGGGTGGAAGGCACCTCTGTGAATGAGGTCTGGGTGGAAGGCTCCTCTGTGAATGGGGTCTGTGTGGATGCCACCTCTGTGTATGGGGTCTGGGTGGAAGGCACCTCTGTTAATGGTGTCTGGGTGGAAGGCACCTCTGTGAATGGGGTTTGGGTGGAAGGCACTTCTGTGAATGGTGTCTGAGTGGATGCCACCTCTGTGAATGGGGTCTGGGTGGATGGCACCTCATTGAATGGGGTCTGGGGGGAAGGCACCTCTGTGAATGAGGTCTGGGTGGAAGGCACCTCTGTGAATGGGGTCTGGGTGGATGCCACCTCTGTGAATGGGGTCTGGGTGGAAGGCACCTCTGTGAATGAGGTCTGGGTGGAAGGCACCTCTGTGAATGGGGTCTGAGTGGATGCCACCTCTGTGAATGGGGTCTGGGTCGATGCCGCCTCTGTGAATGGGATCTGGGTTGAAGGCACCTCTGTGAATGGGGTCTGAGTAGATGCCACCTCTGTGAATGGGGTCTGGGTGGATGGCACCTAATTGAATAAGGTCTGGGGGGAAGGCACCTCTGTGAATGAGGTCTGGGTGGAAGGCACCTCTGTGAATGGGGTCTGAGTGGATGCCACCTCTGTGAATGGGGTCTGGGTGGATGGCACCTCATTGAATGGGGTCTGAGGGGAAGGCACATCTGTGGATGGGGTGATGGTGGATGCCACCTCTGTGAATGGGGTCTGGGTGGAAGGCACTTCTGTGAATGGAGTGTGGGTGGATGCCACCTCTGTGAATGGGGTCTGGGTGGAAGGCACCTCTGTGAATGGGGTGTGGGTGGAAGGCACCTCTGTGAATGGGGTCTGGGTGGAAGGCACTTCTGTGAATGGGGTCTGGGTGGATGCCACCTCTGTGAATGGGGTCTGGGTGGAAGGCACCTCTGTGAATGGGGTCTGGGTGGATGCCACCTCTGTGAATGGGGTCTGGGTGGAAGGCACCTCTGTGAAAGGGGTCTGGGGGGAAGGCACTTCTGTGAATGGGGTCTGGGTTGATTCCACCTCTGTGAATGGGGTCTGGGTGGAAGGCACTTCTGTGAATGGGGTCTCGGTGGATGCCACCTCTGTGAATGGGGTCTGGGTGGAAGGCACTTCTGTGAATGGGGTTTGAGTGGATGCCACCTCTGTGAATCGGGTCTGGCTGGAAGGCACTTCTGTGAATGGGGTCTCGGTGGATGCCACCTCTGTGAATGGGGTCTGAGTGGATGCCACCTCTGTGAATGGGGTCTGATTGGATGCCACCTCTGTGAATCGGGTCTGGCTGGATGGCACCTCATTGAATGGGGTCTGGGGGGAAGGCACTTCTGTGAATAGGGTGATGGTGGATGCCACCTCTGTGAATGGGGTCTGGGTGGAAGGCACCTCTGTGAATGGGATCTGGGTGGAAGGCACCTCTGTGAATGGGGTCTGAGTGGATGCCACCTCTGTGAATGGGGTCTGGGTGGATGGCACCTCATTGAATGGGGTCTGGGGGAAGGCACTTCTGTGAATGGGGTGTGGGTGGATGCCACCTCTGTAAATGGGGTCTGGGGGGAAGGCACTTCTGTGAATGGGGTGTGGGTGGATGCCACCTCTGTGAATGGGGTCTGGGTGGAAGGCACTTCTGTGAATGGGGTCTGAGTGGATGCCACCTTTGTGAATAGGGTATGGGTGGAAGGCACCTCATTGAATGGGATTTGAGGGGAAGGCACTTCTGTGAATGGCGTCTCAGTGGATGGCACCTCATTGAATGGGGTCTGGGGTGAAGGCACTTCTGTGAATGGGGTCTGGGTGGATGCCACCTCTGTGAATGGGGTCTGGGTGGAAGGCACTTTTGTGAATGGGGTCTGGGTGGATGCCACCTCTGTGAATGGGGTCTGAGTGGATGCCACCTCTGTGAATGGGGTCTGAGTGGATGCCACCTCTGTGAATGGGGTCTGGGTGGATGGCACCTCATTGAATGGGGTCTGGGGGGAAGGCACCTCTGTGAATGAGGTCTGGGTGGAAGGCACCTCTGTGAATGGGGTCTGAGTGGATGCCACCTCTTTGAATGGGGTCTGGGTGGATGGCACCTCATTGAATGGGGTCTGGGGGGAAGGCACTTCTGTGAATGGGATGTGGGTGGATGCCACCTCTGTGAATGGGGTCTGGGTGGAAGGCAGCTCATTGAATGGGGTCTGGGTGGATGCCACCTCTGTGATTGGGGTCTGGGTGAAAGGCACCTCTGGAAAGAGGGCCCCATGAAGATATTTGGGGAGTCTGACCCACATCATATTTGGGTGACGGGGAGGTTCCCTACGAACACTAGCCCAGTTTTTTACCTTCCGTATAGATGGCCTACAGCTCACCCCATATACCTCCTCCCTTATACGAGCAACTTTTGCCCCAGTCCTGCTACCTCTTAACGTTTTATAATCCTGTGCCCTCACGTGCTCCTTTGTGCCAATGTTCATTTAAGATGGTATGTGGGTCTCGTGCCATGCACCTTATGTAATTCCTGTTAATCATTTTTCTATGATTTCTAAAATCGATAAGACATGTTTGAGCACAAAAGTAGTACTGGATAATAAATAACTGCACGCCAGACGATCATTTCACAATCTGAACGGGACTTCGGTAAAACGAAAATTCACTTTTCATTTCAAGTACAAAATTCTTTGCAACGCTTGGGGAATTTACAATGGCTTCATGCTGAATGTTTGTGAACCTTTCGATTTTAGCACAAGGTGAGCCGCTTTTCCACAGAGGGAGCGGCTCTCTGGAGGCATGGCTCTGCCTAGTGCAGGGAGATTCCCCAACAGACAATATTCGACCCTTTAATGCTAAACTCAGCTTCCTCCTTTACCAGAAGACGCAAATATGATCTCACTAATAAACATATAGGGACACTGCACATGTATCAATATTAGAAATAGTGATTACCTAATTGTGATTTTCAGTGAATCTCAATTAAGTAATCGGTATTCCTAATGTATGAAACTCCCGATTCCTAGTGGGGGGCAAATCGACCTACCTCATGAATATTTATGAGGTAGGTCGCAATATGCGACACAGTGGGAGTTGCTAAAATCACGGGCATATTGTCCTGCTGGGGTCAGCAGACCACCATGTCCATCATAGCTTTTAAATAAAGCAATATATATATATATATATTTTTAAATGCAAAATTGGGTTGTGTTTAAAAAGGAAAATGAAACTTTTTTTCCATTTAGTAAGAGCAGGCAGTAGTGGTCCATGGGACCACTGCCTGCTCTGAAACAAATGTTTGTACTACCATTCACAAAGTGGAAGGGATCCCTTTGGGAAGGGGGGTGGGAAAACACGAATGTTTTGAGAACACATTTTGGTCACAAAACATTCTTACATACCACTGCGATTCGTTATTAGGAATGGCTTAAACGCGCCCCTTCAAAACACTGAATCGCAAACACTGGTTGCCATTCGGTAATAGGTTACCAAATTGCAAATAGGGTTTGGTACATCAGAAAATGCTTTTTTTCTGGTCGCAAATGTGAATCGGGCCGTTTGCGAGCAGAAAAAATCTTCTTACATCTGACCCACAGGGCTATTCACTAATCAGGGATGTGCAATTTAAACATCGACTGGTTACAAATGAGAATACAAAATGGGACATGACCTATATACTAATATGTGCATAGCAAATCTGCAGGGGTCACAGAATGATGCTGCCTAATAGACAACTTGCATTTTGCAACCTCGTGATTGGTTGAGAATGCAGGCATGTAGAAGGGGGAGCTGCAAAGGTGTGCATAAGTTGTGAGAGTTCACATAATGATGCAAGACATTTGAGTGCCATGCAATGAGTAATCGTAGCGCCTGTATTTACAGCGCTTTGAGGTAGCAAAATGCTGCTATGAAGTACTATATAAAAAAACAAGTTATTATTATTCACTTTGTAAATGGAACCTGACAATATTTGAAATTCCACCAGTATTTTATTTTTGTAAACATCTTTTTATTGAAATGTTTCTCATTAAGTACATTTAGCACATTATAAATTACTTTTGCACCATATCAAGTGTATATCAACAGTATTGAGAACGGTATAATTTATGCATTCGTATAAAGAACAAATGATCACATGCGGTCCATAGTCGCATCTTTGCTCAGGCATGAACATGGTTGCTATGTATACGTTTCTCATTTTCTCTATGTGCAATAACTGTGCCAAGGATCTAAATATGATGCCTATTTTACCGAACTATAACTAATAACAGGGAAAAAAGGAAAATAAAAAAGAAGAGATCACCATCTGTGGCTCGTGGCAGCCATGCCATATTGCAGGTGTCGAGGAGTATGAGGGTCAATATAGTACTGAATCGGGAAGAGTAAGAGCGAAGTCTTGTGATGTGATAGCAATGTGCGGGGGAGGGGGATATCTCGCTGTCAGCGTGCTTCGTGCGGTTCCATCCTCGTTGGTGGCTGTGCGTAGTGCTGGGGGCGGAGTGCCTTATTGCGCTGGGGCCACATCAGCGTCGCTAGGGGGCTGTGAGTTTTGTTCTGCGGTATCAGGCCGCAAGAGTGTTTTGAGAAGATCGTCCCAGGCCTGCGCAATCCCGCAGTTTCCGCCCTGTGCAGCGTGGGGCTCTCGGCTGGCGCCCACACCGTAAGGGATTTCTCCCAGTTAGCCAGCGCAGGAGGGTCAGTGATAGCGCGCTTTGCCGTTATCAATCCCAGACCTCTGAAATGGACACTACTATATTCTTTTTAGTCCGTGGGTATAGCCCTAACACACAGGTTTCCCAGTTGAAGTGTAGTGGCGTTGAGGTACATTTTGTCAAAGCATCCACTACTGCATGCCAGTATGATTGTCATGAGGTACAAGACCACAGCATGTGCAACAGATCAGCGCCAATTAGATTGCATCTGGGGCAAGCAGAAGTATTGAGGTGAAAGTATTCATTAATCTTATCTGGGGAAAGGTATGCCCTGTGTATTATGTATGTCTGGATACGTTTAAATCTTGAGTTGTGTGTTATATTTGTGGAGCCGGCTATAATTGTTGCTCACTCTTTGTCAGTCCACAGCCGTTCCCTGTCTGCAGCCCACTTCTCGCGGAGTCTCGTCAATGGTTTCAGTGTGTGAGTCAGGAGAGCCTCTGCTAGCCAGTGCACCCCATGTGAGCCCTCCCCCATTACATGTAGGTATTGTGTGAGTAAATGTGTTTGGGGCTCAGTTGTGATGTCTCCCCAAGCTGCCGTCAAAGTGTGCACAATGGCCGCATGTAGAAGAACTTGGCCTGCAGGAATGTCATTCTCCATGGACAGAGTATCGAATGTTAGAAGGTTGCCCTCCGCATACAAATCGCCCACTGTATCTAACCCTACCTCATGCCAGGCCTGCAAATCAGTTTCAGACACTTTCTCTTTGCCCCTGGGGGTTTCAACTAGTAGTATCAGTGGAGCGTATGGAGGCGTGTCTCAGGTCAGATAGAGGCTTCTCCGATAGCACTTATAAGCTAATGCTACATGTATCTGGGACGGACAGGAAAGCCGATCTATGGGGTGAAAGTAGTGGTATAGCTGGGATTGTGGCCATGGCGCTGTCACAGCCGCATTGTCTGCCAATCCTTTCCCGCTCATCAATTTAGACACCCACTGCAGCTGCAAGGCCAGATAGTACAACTCCATATTACTGCTAGGCCACCGCTGCTTGTGGGCGCAGACAATTTGCTTAACGCTATACGCGACCTACCTTTGTTCCAAATCAAATCATGGAGAATGCCTTCCAAGTTCCGGAGAATCCTGACAGGGACATATATTGAGAGATTTGAGAAAAAATATAGCAGGCGTGGCAGAATGATCATTTTCGTCAAGGTGACACGACCCATTACGTTTAGTGGCAGCGTTTTCCAAAAGTGCACTTGCGCTCTAATCGCCGTTATGGCCCGCACCAAATTGCCATCTAATACATCAGTAGGGGATCTGTAGATGTAGACGTCTAAGTACCTAAACGTAGACGGATACCAAGCCAAAGTGGCTCCATTGATGATATTATCCGTTTCGGACACCGCGTTAGTGAAAGAGTATACTCCGGTATTTCCCCAGTTTTACTCTAAGTCCTGACAATTGTTCAAATTGTCAGAAAATGTCTGCTATAACTGGAGGTATAGCTTGTTAATCTCTCACATACAGGAGTAAATCATCCGCATATAACGAGACCGCATGCATTACCTCGCCCAATGGTATGCCGCAATCTTCCCCACTGGTTCTGAGTAGCGCCGCCAGTGGCTCCATAGCTAGGGAGAAAAGTAGTAGGGACAATGGGCATCCTTGTCATGTCCCTCACCTTATTCTCACTGCGCCAGAGATTAGTTTCCCCGTTTTAACCTGTACCATAGGGCGTTGATAGAGGAAACTTACCATCTGTATGTAACTTTCCCCTAGGTCACATTTACGTAGGACTGTTGCAAGATATGGCCATTCCAGGGAGTCGAAAGCCTACTCTAAACTGAGAACCTGGCACCCAGATTACGGCCAGTCATTTGTGCCATATGTATGCACATGGAATAGCTTGCGTCCGTTGATGGATGTACTCCTGGTAGGGACAAATCCATTCTGATCAGGATGAATTAATGTCTTTGCTAATGGAGCTAAACGCTTGGCCAGAACAGAGGCAAATATTTTGTAGTCAGTATTGAGGAGTGCTAAGGGGCGGTAAGAGCTGAGGAGTTGAGGATCTCGACCTGGCTTAAATAAGGATATTAGGACCGTCTCCTTTTGTGTGATTGTAAGCGAGGAGTCTTCTATGGCAGCCGCATATAGATTCAATAACTGCGGACGTAGGGTGTCTGAATACGCCTTATAAAATTCCGCTGGCGGGACCCGGTGACCTGCCATTAGACAATGGAAATATGCTGTCTCTAATTTCTTCCTGCGAAAGTGGAGCATTCAGTTCCTCCTGTTGTGGGGAGGTAGGTTGCGGTAAAGCGAGGTCCGCCAAAAAGGACTGAATCTCAGGAAGCGTGGCCTGTATACGAGATTTATATAATATATCACAGTGAAATGTGAATTTGTCGTGAATGGACGTCTGGGTGTATATCATTGTAGAACACAAAGGCCTACCAATTGAAGCAATGCAAAAAAAACCAATAAAAACTAATAAAATCAGCCTGCACAGTTTATTCATATACATTGAAACATAATTAAAATTGGAACATAATTAAAATGGGGAACACAGACAATATGAAAGAAGAAACAGATTACATACAGAAAATCATAAAACACTTCCTATTACTCAAAAAAGAGGAGGTACAAAACAAAGAGTTAATTCCGCAACAGTCAGAATTATCCTTGATAAGTGTATATTGTACTTCTCCCTTTGCTTCAACGCGTTTCGGCGGACACTTAAGATATAGCCGCCTTCATCAGGAATATATTAACTGTCTTCCCAAAATCTTCTGAAATTTAAACAGAATTTATTTTAAAACCCAGAAATCATCCAATTAAAAAACCATGCACATAAACAGCTGAAACCTATATAATAAAATCTACATTGCTTCTCTGGTAGACACATTACATAATTGGACACTTCAACACATTGAAACTTCTCATATACCAACATTTAAACATACACTTTTTTGGCACAAATATTGCAGATGGTCAAAGCAAAAGAGGCCATATCAAAATTAATCACTCTAAGCATAATGATCATAGGGAACACCATTTTAGTTTCAACCTTTAACACATTTCATTAGTCATGGTTATACTGATCTAATATCATATGTAGATGCTAGCCTTAGCGTTTTAGCATAGTTCATACTGGCTAATGGTCAGTTTTAGCGAGGGAGTGAATTGATCCCACTCAAAGTACTATAACATGTGTCAGACACATACCTTTAAAGCAAAACTGCCTTTTAACTCGGGGTATCAAGCCTCCTTCTTTAATCTAGAAGTTCACGTCCAGCGAAACTACAGGTTTCTGATTGGACAGCACAGAAATATCTGTAATACACAACACATGGGGCATAAATAAGTACACTAACCCTTTTCTGTGTTTGATAGATCTATGGTGCTTACTATATATCTACCTTGCTCAGACTTTCATCAAGCACATACTGAGCTTCATACACTTTCAGCCGAAGATGGATATAATGTGCTGAAATCACAAGAGAGATAGGTGCTACATCACTCTCTTGATCCATCTTAGTAATCCTTTATATACAGCTAAAGATGTAATACTTACATCCTTTACACGTCTTAGTGCTCAATACTTGTTTCAGGTATTCAGATTAGATTAAACGATGTCTGTAATTTTGCAGAGATAAGACCTACAAGACATATACATATGTCCGCTAAGTCGCCATAAAATGCCACATTTGCATCCAAAATTTAAATGAGGCCAGATATCGATACTTATGCACAAAACGTTCTAATTTTGAATAATGGGCACGCGGTACGATAGCCACAGCGAAAGTAATGGGTGTGAAAAGTATATATACACGCCTCCCCATTCATGGAACTCTAGGGGTTAAAGACAAATGGAGGACACTAATTAGTATTGCTCATTCAACTTTGCCACTTCTAAGCCCAGAACAATACCCGCTATACTTACATTTTCATATTATGCGGTTATACTCAAAACTTGAGAGCTATATCCAGCCTCTCACACTTCATACTATGGGTGTATACAGCCTCTGTGAAAAAGATGTCACAAGCTATAATTATATGTATTGAATAAACGAGGCTCTAGCTGTTTTTTCCATATACGACCCGACCTTACCTCGAGTAAATGATGCGCCAACGTCCTGCGTGCACTCCCGGTAGCTTTACAATAAAGAAACGCGTTAGAAAGGAATCACGCAATTTAAATACCCAAGATTGCGTCCCGCCTACTTCCTACTTAGTAACGCGGGAGATATCGTGTCATGGACTGGAACAAAGGACTTGATACATCGACACTAACAAAGGACCTAGGCGCTACAGGTCCAAGTATATTCGTCTAACAACACTACTTCCGATTTGGTAATGCGTACAAAAACACCGTTAGGTCGAAACGATAAAGTTACAGAATTATAATTTTTTTTTTAAATTGTGAAACCTGTATAATTCCTATTTAGCCTGTTGTTATGTATATTCAAAATGGTAAATATACTTCTTATCGACTTGTATTAATACTCGACTTGGTGTCTCTAAAATAAGGTGCCCAAAGGGAATCTTTTGTGACAGAAGTCCGTTTTGGTACCCTATCCCTTTGGCTTTGGGGTCCCTCTCTCTTTTATTAGAGAGTGTATATCATTGTACCCTGCATTGTCCGTAAGGATGTGACTGGTGGAGCAAGGATCTCCTGTCGAATCAGCCATGAAACGAGCCTGCCTGCCTTGTTGCCCTGGTGATGGGTTTTCAGCGTAGTTTAAACAGCGCAGTCTGTCCAGCAGCCGGGAATGGTCTGCTGGCGCACTGGAAAGGGTGCCTGCAGCGTCCTTAGGCTCCTCCTGCTCAATTGTAGCTAACCGCTGCTCTATTCACAGTAGATCCCTCTCCAGCTGTTTACGCATGCCTGCTTTCGTAGTTAGGCAGTGGCCTCTCACTAAAACCTTAAAGGGGTCTCATTCTATTTGGATAGTAGAGGCCGTTCCAACATTATCTTCAAAATATTGATTAATGGCAGTGGCTAGCGACCCACGGAAGGGTGCATCTAATAAAGTATCAGGCTGTAATCTCCAGGTTGGGATCGGAGGTCTAACATCTTCCCACTGCAGATCTAAAGTATGGGGATTATGATCTGAGTGAGTCCGTCCCAAATTGTGTGTTGAGACTACATAAGGCAACAGGACATTAGAGATAATTAAATGATCCAGGCGTACATATAACCTGTGAGCTCCCGAATAATAAGAGTATATTTTATCAGTCAGATGTTGGTGTCTCCACACACCTGTCAGGTGCTATTTTGTCGCCCAGTCGGTTAGTGCTCTCATGGTTTGAGTCGTGTTAGTGCCTCGAATGGGGGAACGCGCGGTCCAGCGCAGTATCTAATATGCTATTGTAGTCTCCCCCAGCAACATAGGGATATCGTGCCAGGGCACTAGTACCTGTGAGATATGATCAAAAAATGCCCCTTGTTCTGTATTGGGCGCGTAGAGCGAGGCCATCACTATAGACCTGCAATCCAGGATGCCTCGCACCACTACGTATCTGCCTTCTGCATCTATTTTGGTGTCTGTAGCTTTAAAAGGGACCCCCGGTCTAACCCATTTTAAAAACCCCTGCGCAAACGCTGACTACCCTGTGGCATATAGCTGTCCGCGACGGTGTAAGTGTGGCAATTCTGATTTAGATAAATGGGTTTCCTGCAGTAGCGCTATCTGCATGCTGTGACTTTTGAGATAGGAGTACATTTTATAGCGACTTGATGGAGTATGGATTGCCCACACATTCCATGTGCCTAATTTAACTGAGGTAATTGTGTGTTAAGGTTGCTAACATCAAGAGAGCATACATATTCGTTACAGAGAAAATAGACTTCGCAAGCATTACATGTAATCGCAGAATTGTCTCTCTCATGCTTCAGAATTAAGCTACCATACATGCTAGATGGCAATGTAAACAAACTGAAAAGAATAAATAATACCAAAAGGGCGGATTTGCAACAGGCAATCGTCCAAACCTTGTACTAGAACAAAATTCACACAATAGCAAGAGGGGGTGTGCTATGCACTACGTTAAGAACGTTTAATGTGCAAGTATCTTGATCAGTTCTCGGGAGCTCCCTCACGACTGGCCAGGTGTGAGTGGGTGGATGCCACGCCCCGCAGCATCCCGGTTTGGTGAACAGTGTTGACATTTGGGTGGCATTCAAGTGCTTATTTGGAAAAGCAAGTAGGGACTCAGATCTATTGGGTAGCCAGTTACCATGCCATAGTTATACTGCAGCTCTGTCAAAAAAGAAAAAAAAGTCAGGAAGTGTATCAGGTCGCAATCCTCTTGACGCAGCAATTGTCAGGTGTATGTCGCACAAGTGATGACTGAACGTGACTTGTTAGGCGACGTCGTCGGGCGTTTGTGGAGTGACTTTTGGCAATTCATAGGAGTCCTGAGATGCCTGTAAGTCATCAGAAAGGTCGTTATTGCTGGTCTGGTCTTGCTGACTCAAAGTGGAGGCAAGATCATCTAGCAAGGAACCTGTGATGTCCGCTGTAGCCTTGAATACCTCGCCTCGTTCACTCAATGCTTGGCTCTGATACGGTCCAGCAGATTGTGAGATTTGAAACTGCCTCCGCCTTTTGTCTGCACGGCGGCGGCGGAAGGAGGTGTTACATGTCCGAGTTTGCGGATTGGTGTACACAGTCTCAGTTTTCGTAGAGGCATAAGAGTCTATCCATTCCTCGTTTTGTTCCGGAGTTTGAAAGTAGTGAGTCTTGCCATATGCGATCACTCGTAGTCGTGCTGGGAACAGAAGGGAGTACTGTAGGTTAAGCATCTGAAGACGTTTCTTGACTGTCATGAAGAAGTGTCTCTGCGCTCACCCAAGACGCTAACGAACAACTACCCCACACATGGGAGGCATGCATCCTGGGTTTATATAGACGCACGAAACTCAACAAGGTACAAGCGCGCGTCTGGGACATGGGTCTCATAACAGCGAAATGCCTACTCACTAAACGTTGGAAAGCCGCGACCCCACCACACATCCGACACTGGCACACCTCCTTCACCAACTGGGCGCGCGCGGAAAGCACGGTCCTTCTCCGGGAGGAAACCGTGGGGCTTCGAAAATTCCCTATCGCCCAACTCTGGGATGACCTCCTTAAGACTTACCAGCGCGCCTGTCTGGAGCGAGGGATAACCTGAGGCGAAGAGCCCTGTTGTCACTACAATGAGACACATTGACGACCACGACGATCATGGCCACGTGCCCCCCCGTGCCCACTGTCTTACATTACGAGACACCCAGCTACACCCCGCCTCCCCCAGAAGCCCCCGAACGGAACCATAGCGATCTCCGCTCTCTCCCCCCCTCTCCTCTCCCTCCCCAGATCTCTGAATAAAATTTACACCATACCATCACAAAGCTCCCCGCAAAACAGGAGAAAGCACCAACATAATCCCTTTCTCAAAGACTTAGAACACTTAAATCTCCGGGCACTAAATGGCAGATTCGTGACAGATCGTCCTCCAATAGAAACATTCTACTCACATACAGCCAGCTCCATCTTGGACTATACATTTGCCAGTCTAGCACTCTTCCCCTACATCTTGGAATTTAGAATGGGGGACAAGGGAGAAAGTGACCATCGTCCCCAGGAATGCCACCTGACAATAAAGCTGCCTATTACAATTAGGCCAGACAAAATGCTAGGGGCGATCTACACCATCAACCGAAAAAGGATCAAATGCACACCATCTAACCTAACAACTCTGGCCGACACTGCCCTCCAACGATACAATATACACAAACCAACTGCGGCTGGGCATATCCCACACTGGGAGCAGTATACAAGATCTTTGCTAAACGAACTGGCAACCAAGACCCCGGCAAAAACTAACTTGCACAATGTGAGCAGTAAAATGAACTCAAAAAAAGGACCAAGAATGGAATTAAGGCAACATAAAAGGCTAGTAAATTCGACCTTACGAATGCTCAGATCAGCCCCTGACAACACTCAGCTTCGGGCAGTGTTGAAGAAACAAAGAACTGAGCTCAAAAGCATTAAATGGAACATAAAGAAAGATGTTGAAAATGAGACATGGGCAAAATTACTACATGACAGCAAAAGTAGCAACAGCGCACGCTTCTGGCAATCAGCAAACATGATCCTACGACCACAGCATAAAGAACTAGGCTCGCATATTCTGGAAGAGTCATGGATTACTTACCTCTCCAGCCACTTTAATGACCAGCCGGAATACGCAGGAGCGCAAATAACGAACACCACAGAGCCTAACTCCTCAACGTTCGTACTGAAGGCTCTGACCAAGAGAGAGCAAAGCCCACCCAAAAACATCTTGGATACAACAGCCGACCAGCAAATAGCAATCATAAAAAAACAGATTCGCAAGGGCAGGAAGGAAGGCGCTCCGGGTCCAAACGGCATTCCGCCAGCCCTATTCAAGGAAAAAATCACAGAATGGGCTACCAATATGCAACCGCTATTTGCGGAAGTAAGACTCTTAAACAAAATCCCAGAATCTTGGAGAGGGTCGACGATTGTCCCCATATTCAAAAAAGGCGACAAAACGGACCCTAATAACTACCGACTAGTAGCCCTCCTCGATAACGAGGCAAAATACTTTGCGGGAACTCTCTTAGAGGAAATTGCGCAATGGGCAGATACAAATCAGATAATACCATTGAACCAGACCGGTTTCCGGAAAAACACTGGAACAGCTACCAATATTCTGGCCATCTCTCTAATGATCGATGCAGCAAAAACAAAAAAACTGCCGCTGCACATGTGCTACATCGACTTCAGTGCAGCGTTTGATAACATCGAGAGAGGCAGACTTTGGGGGAAACTGACACAATGGGGAATACCGCAGCCGATTCTAAGCATGCTGAAGCTCCTACACTCTGACACCTGGGTGCAGGTGAAGCTAGGAGGCGGCACACACCTGTCATCCAAAGTTCGTACCACCAAAGGCCTGAAGCAAGGGTGCGTGCTTGCCCCAATATTATTCAATCTGTTTATGGCAGATCTATCAGACACACTCAACATTTGCAACTCCGACTCCCCGAGGCTGGGGGGGAAAACTTTGAGTAACGTGCTGTATGCAGACGACGTTGTGCTACTTAGCCACACCTACATCGGCCTCCAGCAGCTTCTGATCCAAATGCACAGCTATGCCACGGAAAACAAGCTTAAAATAAATCTGAGCAAGACACGCACCATGTCGATTAACACCAAGAAGAAGTCTCAGAAGACATGGGCATTAGGCGGTCAAAAAATTGAGTCGGCATTTGTTTATAAATACCTGGGAGTTCTCTTCGACAGAGACGGCACCTTTGCACAACAAAAGCAGGAAGCAAAAAGGAGAGGGGCGTGCATCGCTGTCACACTAAAAAACATAGCCAATCAGCTGATGGGGCCAATTCTAACCCCCTATCTGAGAGTTATCCAGGCCAAGCTACTCCCCTCTATCTGCTATGGCAGCGAGGCGCTGCGTGGGAGAGACTCCAAGAACCTGGACACAATCCAGACAAAAGCCTACAGAACAATGTTTTCCCTTCCGTCCTACACATTGCCGGCCCAACTTAGGCTGGAATTTGGATTGCAAAAACAAGCCCTTGCCAGACAGGGAGCATACATCAATTGCTGCCACAAACTCCGCTCGGCCCCCACCAACACTCTAAGCTCGCTGCTATGGCAAGACATCCAAAATAGGGATAAATCTCAGGCAAGATCCTACCTGAAGACTGCTCTGGTGGCCACTAATCTAACTGCGATTTGGGACATGCAACTCGGGCACAACTCATTTAAAAAACTAGTCTGGAAAACCGTTAAAACACTATCCTTACTAGAGGACAAGGCCACATTCGCTAAAAGAAACCATGCCTGGATGTCATTAAACTCTTATAAAACGCTGATACCACAACCCTACTTCAGCCAGGGTTATCCTAAGACAATAAAACTGAAGTTCTTGAAACACAGACTAGGGGTTCTGCCCAGCGGAGAGTATCTTCCACCATGGCTCAGGAGAAACGGCCACGAAGTCTGTCCTTTTTGCAAAACAGACAAGGGCGATATACTTCATCTGACCTGCCTTTGCGAAGAGCTACGGCCAGCCCGTCAACAGCTCTTAAAGGCCCAGCTTAAGCAGCTAGGAACTTGCACAAGAAGGCAAGTGGTTCTCGCCTGCCTGAACCCTTCGAACACGCAACTGAATTGCAGATACGTTAAGTTCCTTGCAATGATCGAGCAAAAATTGTCATAGATAACATGTAGGCGGCCTACAGGACTCACAGGAATACGCTGCCCCGCCTTAAAGACAACTGCTCCTTGCTAATCAGACTGGGTTTTTCTGTATACGCTTTTAATGACGAGAATAATGCACAAATCTTAATGATTTTTTAATGTATATATTATTTTACTTTTTTTCTTATGTTTACTGATTGTAATACGCTTTGCACTGGTTTTAATTAACTATGCATAATAAACTTACTTACTTACTTACTACCCTCCCCAGATCTCACCTGCTTCCCCACACACAGAGATCTCTCTTCCCTACAGTTATTTAGGCATAAGGATTAGTTACCACACTGATCAAGTTCTCGACCAGACCCCCTCCCACATCGCAGAAGGAAGCAACCACTGCATCATGCAACTGACGGAAAGCGGCCCTCTCACGAAACTCATACCACCTGCTGACTGCTAAGCCGCGACAGCGCCCAAGGACAGCAGCTAGATGCAGACTCACACTAGAACCCCACCCATGCTAGGATATGACCCGGACACACAATGCATTTATCATCACCCCTCGGTCTCTCGAACTGCGATCTCCTACTCGCATCATGGGAGAGTCACATACACACCGCACCATCAGACATCCTGGTCTCCGTACACGATGGCTATGAACATGCCACGCCTAGCTTCCCCACTTGCTCCATTCCTCAGTGAGCTATACCATCGCGCATCTTGCTACACTTGCGTCAGCATTACGCACACTTGCCTGCACTGCCACCTGCGGACAGCTCCCCCATTATTGTCTAACCACGACGGATACCCAGATCCGCAGGGGGGACCTGAGCACCGAACGCAACAGTATTAATGCTTGCCTAACTCTGGGATGTTTATGTTCATAATAAAATATAAAATGTGGACCTATCATTTATACAACCGAATACCTACCTGTTGTCCATGCATGTTTATGAATATCGCCGCCGGACCCCCGGGTTACCGGCTAAATGGCTGTGTCATCTGACCACGGATCCTGTTATCTATGCATGGCCCAACCGGCCCATACATGTCACAGAATGTACAATGTACTGCAACAATCTTATACATAATAAAGGTCTTCCAAAAACAAACAAAAAACAACAAAAAAAATGAAGAAGTTTCTCTGCTTTTGAACTTGTACCCTGTAGTCTGGAAAGAACATTACTTTATGATTATCAAGTGTAATTTTCTCATTTCTTGCAGTATGGCATCTCTAGCTCTATAATTGAGGAGACGGATTAGGAACGGTCGCGGGTTTGAGCCCGTTGGCAGCGGTCTCGGTGGTACCCTGTACGCTCTTTCCACTACGAAGTAAGACGAGAGGGTACCCCCAGGCAGCAGAGAACAGAGCCAAGCCTCAGTGTATGCAGTTGGGTCCTTCCCTTCCTGTCCTTCCGGTAGACCCACCACACGTACATTGTTCCATCGTGCCCGCCCTAGGCTTCTTCAGCCCTATCCTCCAGGAACTCAACACGATTCAGCAAATGTTGTATGTGTTTATCTGCAGCTGCAACTTGTGGGGCGATATCGGCAATGTCAGCTTCTACGATGGTGGTGTGGTCCACCAGCTTGCGATGGTCAGCCTGTAGGTGTGTGAGGTCAATGGCCACTTTATCAATTTTGTTTTCCAAGGAAGTGCACGTTTGATTCAGGGTCTCACCCAGTTTCTCAACTGCTGCCAGCACTACGTCCAGCTTGTTGGAAGTTGAATCTGTGGTAGCCTGCGCATCCATTTTGCCTGATTTGTTCTTGAAGGACAGAGGTGAGGTAAGAGCGCCACCTGCACCTACCCTGGTGCGAGTGCCCGGTGACATGTGCCTGTAACGTGAACTCAAGGCGTTCTCTGGCCTGGTCTGGTTAGGGCCTCAGCATGCCTGCACGCTGCGCAAGGGTGGGACTCTCCAGGGCGGTCCCGTGTATCGGAGAACGCAGGCCAAGGTGTAGTGCAGCAAGTGGTCACCACTGCACGCGGGTTGCCAGTTCTGTGCGCCTGTGGGTGCGCCATGGGATCAAGCCAGGCACCAATGCAGACATGAAGAGTGGCTCCTTGTGCACTTGCAGTTACCCACAGGAGCTTGGTGCGTATTGCGGTGTTGGTCAGAAGCTCCCGAGCAGTGAGTTCCCCCCACCGCGCTCGAGCACCCTCACCGCGAGTCACACTGGTAGATTAGCGCCATGGTTGAAGCTGGCATCAGGACATCCCAACACACGCAGGGCCACTTTAATGCTGACCTTCCAACCCTCAGCGCCACTGTTCCACATGGCCATGTACAATGGAGGTCAGTGGCAGAGGAGACGGAAAACACGGAGGAGAAGGGGAGGGGGGAGAGAGCCACCTGGGGCGGCCCAAATGTGTTGTAGCCCCCAGGGACTCACTATCGTTATTCCTCAGGTTCGTGGCTCCCCCTCATTCAGCCCATACCTCACACTTGGGCTTGACAATGCCGTCGCAGGTCACCAGAGTCGACTGCACTGCTCCAACTGCGCAATAGGTGGTCTCGAGGTACAGTCGCTGGGCCGACAATTTATGCCTCTTGAGCGCGGGCCCCAGTGTGTGGGCTGAGCAGTCTGTGCAGTGCAGTAGCGTAGCCAGGTTGCAGGTCTGCTAGCACGCCAAAGCCAGCTGCCAGAGTCGGTGGCGTGTCGCTGGTCCAATCCAGTGGTGTAGAGATCAAGAGCACATCTCACGTATCAGGATATAAAACAACGCCAAGTCCACTTCTCAGCGGCACTCTAGAAGTAACTACGCCACTCGGGGTGGCCTAGTGGGCGGGGCCCAGCCACGGCCTTGCATAGCCAGCGTCTCGGAGTCACTATGGGCGCGCCTGGCTCGCCACAGGTCCGGGCGTCGCAGTGCAGCGTGTGGCTCTCGGTTTCGCCCAAAACTTGCCCCTGAACTGCAGCGGGAGCAGGGGCGTGTCGTTGTCTGCCAGGAACTGCAGCGGGTCAGCCAGAATGGATAAATGTGACCACAAACCGGGAGCTCCTGGCAGAGCTCTACCCGAACACGTCTGCCATCTTTGCCGGCTTAGCCACGCCCCCCTGGAAATTCCACCATTATTGTGTAATTTCTGTATTCTGACAGGCAAAATTAGGGGATGTTTGTGGATGTTTCCGGAGGCTTCCATCAAGATAATTTGGGGAATATACACAGTTTGTGGGTATTCAGCAACACTTTTTTGGCAGGTTTGCAAGCTGAAAATGTAGACCGATTGACTCCTGTCAAAGCCCATTTATTTCTGGTGTGGGAAAAAGACTTCTTCCCTAGGAAAAAAAAATATGTGTGAAAAATTGAAACAAATGTAAATGCAAATACACATGTGCATTGCATTTCTAGAGTGGAATGGTGCATAGTTAGAGTTCTGCATGGTGAACAATGAATTTCAGGAGTGCAAAATATTTCCAGAAATGCAAAACAGTTAGATATTTAAATATAATATTGGAGGGAATGTTGTGCACATCAGAGGTGGGAAGAGAATGTTTAGAGTAAATGTCAATTTAGTGAAAGTGAAAGAGTGAAAGGCAGGAAAAGAGGTAAAATGAGGAGGATAAAGGCAGGAGACCTCAGCAGGACTGATGGGGACTTAGAAGGGTGAGAGGCATGAGAAGAGGATGAGAAGGTGGTTCTAGAACTATGTTGGAAGGGGAAGCTGGGGGAGGAAAAAGAGAGTCAGTGACGACAGAAATTAGAGGTGCAAAGAAAAGTGGTGGTGGCTTTAGGAGAGGTGAAAGAAGATATGGGCCGAAGATATTAATAAAAGTGTGATAGGGAATGCCGAAATAAACCACCTGGGGCCCGATTCACTGAACTAACTTACGACAAAATCCTAAACTTACAACTTTTGGTATTAACAGAATGCACTTACGATTTTTGGTATTCACAGAATTAACTTAAGACAGAGTTAAGACAGACTTAAGACAAACTTAAGACAGACTTAAGACAAGCTTAAGACAGACTTAAGACAAACTTAAGACAGACTTAAGACAGACTTAAGACAGACTTAAGTTAGAATATTGTCTTAAGTTTGTCTTAAGTCTGTCTTAAGTCTGAGAAGAGAGGAGAAATAGAAGAAGGACTTGCCCAGAGCATGGATGGACGACTGTCTGGAGATCTAATACTAGTTGTACTTCATAGACTTCAGTTGGGCTCTTTCTCCAGAGATTAGCTTTCCACCTCCATCTTAGGAACAGTAGAGGGTAGACTTGCTAGGTAGCCTGATTGAAGATGGTCTCCTTGGATTTATGTAGACTGACTCTGGCTGTGGGTACCATAGGAGGGGATATCCTAGTCTACTCGTGGAAACACAGGCACTGAAAGTGACGGAAGGCCTGGGTGCTGTGGGAGTGCATGCAAGAAGAGTGATCTGCCTAAGGACAGAAGGGGCTGGTCCAAGAAGACCCCAGGTCAGGAGATTAGAGGAGCTATGATAGGAAAGTAGATTCCTAGCCTTACAGGCCACTGCTGCTGAGATGAAGGAAGACATGGCTTGGCAGTTCGGTCTGGACTGTTCCCATGAGGCACAGGGTCAAGACTGATTTGCATATGGCCATGTCTGAACTGGGGTGCCTTGGTGAGCAAAATAACGATGGATTAAACCCAGATCTGTGACTGGGGGTGAATGTTTTGCTATTGTGCAACATTCCTTTCGTCATCATGTGTGTTTTGCTGTTCACCCTATGTGGGAAGGGTATGACCAGACATGAGTCCCATGCTCACTAAGCCACTGGAGTCAAGCTATCCTGCATGAAGACAGCTGATAGCCTGAAACTAGTCCTAGGATGCTTGATTCCGGTCCAGGGAAGACATGGCTTGGCAGTTCGGTCTGGACTGTTCCCATGAGGCACAAGTTCAAGACTGATTTGCATATGGCCATGTCTGAACTGGGGTGCCTTGGTGACTAAAATAACGATGGATCAAACCCAGATCTGTGACAGTGGGTGAATGTTTTGCCATTGTGCAACATTCCATCCATCATATTGTGTGTTTTGCTGTTCACCCTATGTGGGAAGGGTATGCCCAGACGTGGGTCCCGTGCTCACTAAGCCACTGGAGTCAAGCTACCTGGCTGAAGACGGCTGATAGCCAGAAACCGGTCATGGATGCTTGTTTCAGGTCCTGGGAAGACATGGCTTGGCAGTTCGGTCTGGACTGTTCCCATGAGACACAGGGTCAAGAATGATTTGCATATGGCCATGTCTGAACTGGGGTGGCTTGGTGAGCAAAATACCGATGGATAAAACCCAGATCTGTGACAGGGGGGTGAATGTTTTGCCACTGTGCAACATTCCATCCATCATATTGTGTGTTTTGCTGTTCACCCTATGTGGGAAGGGTATGCCCAGACGTGGGTCCCGTGCTCACTAAGCCACTGGAGTCAAGCTATCCAGGCTGAAGACGGCTGATAGCCAGAAACCGGTCCTAGGATGCTTGATTCTGGTCCAGGGAAGACATGGCTTGGCAGTTCGGTCTGGACTGTTCCCATGAGGCACAGGTTCAAGACTGATTTGCATATGGCCATGTCTGAACTGGGGTGGCAAGGTGAGCAAAATAACGATGGATTAAACCCAGATCTGTGACTGGGGTTGAATGTTTTGCCATTGTGCAACATTCCATCGATCATATTGTATGTTTTGCTGTTCACCCTATGTGGGAAGGGTATGCCCAGACGTGGGTTCCGTGCTCACTAAGCCACTGGAGTCAAGCTATCCTGGCTGAAGACGGCTGATAGCCAGAAACCGGTCATGGATGCTTGTTTCAGGTCCTGGGAAGACATGGCTTGGCAGTTCGGTCTGGACTGTTCCCATGAGACACAGGGTCAAGAATGATTTGCATATGGCCATGTCTGAACTGGGGTGGCTTGGTGAGCAAAATAACGATGGATCAAACCCAGATCTGTGACAGGGGGTGAATGTTTTGCCATTGTGCAACATTACATCCATCATATTGTGTGTTTTGCTGTTCACCCTATGTGGGAAGGGTATGCCCAGACGTGGGTCCCGTGCTCACTAAGCCACTGGAGTCAAGCTATCCAGGCTGAAGACGGCTGATAGCCAGAAACCGGTCCTAGGATGCTTGATTCTGGTCCAGGGAAGACACGGCTTGGCAGTTCGGTCTGGACTGTTCCCATGAGGCACAGGGTCAAGACTGATTTGCATATGGCCATGTCTGAACTGGGGTGGCAAGGTGAGCAAAATAACGATGGATTAAACCCAGATCTGTGACTGGGGGTGAATGTTTTGCCATTGTGCAACATTCCATCCATCATATTGTGTGTTTTGCTGTTCACCCTAGGTGGGAAGGGTATGCCCAGACGTGGGTTCCGTGCTCACTAAGCCACTGGAGTCAAGCTATCCTGGCTGAGGACGGCTGATAGCCAGAAACCGGTCATGGATGCTTGATTCAGGTCCTGGGAAGACATGGCTTGGCAGTTCGGTCTTGACTGTTCCCACGAGGCACGGGGTCAAGACTGATTTGCATATGGCCATGTCTGAACTGGGGTGGCTTGGTGAGCAAAATAACGATGGATTAAATCCAGGTCTGTGACTGTGGGTGAATGTTTTGCCATTGTGCAACATTCCGTCCATCATCTTGTGTGTTTTGCTGTTCACCCTATGTGGGTAGGGTATGCCCAGACGTGGGTCCCGTGCTTACTAAGCCACTGGAGTCAAGCTATCCTGGCTGAAGACGGCTGATAGCTAGAAACTGGTCCTACGATGCTTGATTCCGGTCCAGGGAAGACATGGCTTGGCAGTTCGGGCTGGACTGTTCCCATGAGGCACAGGGTCAAGACTGATTTCCATATGGGCATGTCTGAACTGGGGTGGCTTGGTGAGCAAAGTAATGATGGATTAAACCCCGATCTGTGAATGGGGGTGAATGTTTTGCCATTGTGCAACATTCCGTCCATCATCTTGTGTATTGAGATGAAGAAAGCAGCAGTGCACTGGGGTTGTTACAATCAATAAACCATCAAAATAGGTACACCAAAAAGTAGGAGGCTAGTACTCCATAAAAGTTGAGTTCTGGTCGCTATAATGTGCTACAAGGAGCTAGGAATAGCAAACCCCATTCCGTCTGACCTATTGGGACGAGAGATATCTATTTCTGTTTGAGGCACTCGAGTGTGGTGGTCTCTGAATTTTAGCAGTGCCATGACGTTTCGAGACCGCGGTGCCCATTGCTCCCTGTCACAATTCAGTCAAGACAGCGTGCACATGTGGGCTGGAGGTGCTGGAAATCTGCTCAGTGGAAGCTTAGACGAGCTGGAACACTAGACAGCTAACCTCCTCCTTGATCCACGTGCACTCACGTCCTGCATTAGGGTCCTTTCCATGTCAAGATGGGAAGAATCCTATTTAAGACTCTTCTTGGACTTTGGTTATAGCCTGGCAAGAAGTTGCATGGTTTCATTGGCTTTCTGACTTTTGCTTTAGTTTGCACTCTTTTTGTGCCCCTCTCTGTAGTTATTTTCTTCCTTCTTGACTCTCTAAGTTCCCGTAATTACATCTCAAGCCGTGCTAATTTGGTTGTGCTGCCTTCTGCCCACTTTGGGTAGAGTCTTACAGGATAGTGTTGAGCAGCCCCTAGGGACATCCAACAGATTCCTGATCTGCTCCTGGCTCCTAATAGCACCGTACAGTGCTAAAATCCCTAATCCGTGTTTCATTCATCATCTGTCCTTTTTTTACTCAGCTGGTACTATTGACTGCCATCTGTCTTCCAGTTGACCAGATCTACATCAAGACTGAGTGTTGGCGTCCCTTGAAATAGAGAAATATATAGAATTGTGGCCACCAACCTGGGATTTTATTCTCACAGACTTGTCATTTGTCCCAGGTGTCTGTGTTTGGTGAGACATTCCATTGTGATGACCAGCACAAAGATCCAGGACCGGCAGGAGCTTTCAGTGGGTATACTTTTCCGGAATCTGACATTCTCAGGCAGGTCCATCTTATCCCGCTATACAAATAGCACATACATTCATGCATACATCTCCTGGGGAGCTTGAGTCCTTCGGGGTCCTTTGGGAGACCATCCAAGCAATAGAACTCCATGGTGCTACATTTTACAGTCTCTCCCTTTGAGATCAATCCTGTGAGAATCACAGAAAGCAAAATCCCTTTTCTTGCGATCCCTCCCGGGCCTGCACCAGTGGCCCTGTAGATTGGGGGGAGGAGAGGTTGCCTAGATAGGAGGGGCTGTGCCAACTCTATCCCCCACTCTTCATGCCTGTGTCTGGGGGAGCAGGGCTGTCAGTTAAGGAGCAAGGAGAGAAGAACAGCTGCTTCCCCACTGGGAGCAAAGGAGTGTGTGCCAGGGCAGGGAAGGCTGCTCAACCATGCAGCTCTGATAGCCTCCTGTGCAGCCTTCAAGCCCACTGTGCCCCCACAGTAGGAGACCCCATCAGACTTGGTGTACAATTCAAAATATAGCAAAGGGATAAGTACAAATGTGTCAGCCAAAGGCTGCAGTATCAAAGGCTTGGCTGCAGACTGAAGTCACCCATGTGTGGACGCTTTAGAGTGTCTGGACTCCTTGAGTTGTTGCTAGGTTATCTCATCTAATAGCAAAAACAAAGCGTCCACTGAAATGTTCACTGTTTCGTATGGTTTACTCTGCAATGTCTGTCAAGGGCCACCAACATGGGGGTTTTTAGCTACAAAGCAAAAACTGTGAATATTTCTGGTATCATTCTGCAGTCTTTTATCATTGAATGAGCGGTGGCATCTTTTGACAAAGGGAATAGGCCTTGGTGTTTTTGTAATTGTCTACCACTTGTTTGTTTGTCACAAAAGTTGTGGATTTTGGGGTTATGGCTTGCTGTTTTTGAAGTTGTTACAGTCTTGGCCACATAACAAGTATTTGGATTTGAAAAGGATTACCATTAAACTGGTATCTTGGTTATGTTTGACTTGGTGCCGGAAAAGTTCCTATGTTAAAGCTTAGAGGGTAAGCAGTAGGTTGTATGGTCCAGATTGTGTATATTTTGAAATAAGCAAAAGGACTAAAGCAATGCCAGTGTCATTTTGTCATCCACACTTTGATTAATGTAAGAATCTTTCTGTGGCTAGCTGTATGCAAGAGGATGAAAGTAGGGGGTTAGAGTTGAGGTCTGATGGTGGAAGTCAATTGTTGCTTTCATAACCATAAAACGTGCTTCAAGCATAGAGGTCTGGTTTGCAATTAGGGGGATATTTGGTGACTGTGACCTTTAGATAGTGTTCTCCCCCTGGACTGAAGATGTTGCACAAGACAAGGACCCTCTTGGAAGCTGCTGGGATGGCAATATCCCCTGCATGATGTGTATTTCGGACCCTTGCCCTAATTCCCTGACTGTTGTATCTGGTATTCTCTTTTTGATTGTGGCCCCAGCCTCACATTATTCTCGTGTGTGTGATGGCCTTGGTCTGCCCCTTGATGTGTCATGGACCTGGTGGGGTGCTCTAAGCTGTCCCTCATTTGTTTGACACTGGACTACTAACCCTGTCATGGGTTTAGCATGTACAGCAGTGGTGAAGCAGTGGCTGTGACAAGATTTGTTAATGTGTGTCCCTGCAGTGGAGGCCTTCTGGCCCACCTGAGTAAAGGTCCATGTCTATGTGTCCATTCAAGTCATGGTGCTAACATCCCAGTGGATGTTACGCATCTGCATATGTGGGTAGTTTATGTGGTGCATGCATTGCATGTATGAGTGAGCCAGAGGCCTGGGGGTTGTATTTTGGAAAACCTTGGCCAGTCCAAGTGCGCAGGTTGATGATGGTGAGGAAGACAGATTGCGCAGATGCTCCTGGGAGTGTCCCAGCACCAATCAAACAGCAAGCAGAAGACTGCAGAGTGAATAGCCAAGTTTTTAACCCTTTCCTTTAAGCAAGTTCGGAACTTTCCTGCTTCACGTGCACTGGAAGAGAATTCCATGCAGATGACCCTAAGAAGGAAAAGGAGCATCCGACAATCCTTGTCAACCTCACTCTCGGCGCTCTTGCAAAACGCAAAACGTGAGGACCAGCGGCTCCTGGCAGGATTATAAAAATTAATATGGGAAGCCAGATAGCATGGACCAATATTGTGCAAAGCACGAAAGATCAACACCAAAGTTTTAAACAGAATCCTCTTCCTTCCTGGTAGTCAGTGCAAGGAAGAAAGATGCCTAAAAATCCTAGTTCTCTTCGGCAAATTCAGTCACAGCGCTTTGCACCATTAGAAGTCTATGGATGGTGCGCTCAGGAAGATTGAGATACAAGGCATTGGAATAGTCAAGGAGAGATGTTCTCAGAGCCTGGATAGCTGTTTTCCTAGGCCGAAAGGACAGAAAGACCAGAAACATTTTCAAAGCCCGCAAGATACCAAAACACATGCCGGTCACAGCATGGATCTGGGGTTGGAAAGATAAGCAATTGCCAAACTTAACTCCCAAATGCTTGGTCGTGTCCGTGCAAGATGCAGGCGGAACAGAGCCACCTGGCCAACATGCCGACCAGCAGGTAGGTGCCGTAGTGCCAAAAATAAGTATTTCAGTTTTGCTGGTATTGCACATACATTTTTCTGATGAAAACAGACAAAGGCAGCAGTTAGGCACGATTTAATGGAATCAAAAGTCAGATCCTCCACATCTTTGAAGGGAACGAGAATCTGTGTATGGTCTGCATATGATGGGGGTAAGGTTGGTTTCAGTGACAGTGGAAGTGTATTGTTGACATTCCTGAAGCTGGAGGAAGGAGAGGTACTGAAGTAGAGAAAGGAGATTTAGGGCACCCTTTAGAAATTTGATTAGGTCCTATTGCAGAGGGGGGCTGCTGATTAGTCTTCATGAGCACTGCCTTTTGGTAGATAGTGGGGGTTTAAAGGTGGGACTGCAGTCTCGGTCGTCCGTGAAAAGGGTACTTTAGGTGACATCAGCCTTTTTGCCCTGTCCTGATTACTGTTCAATGTGGCTGTTGATAGCAGGTGCAGAAAGTTCATGCCTCTTTGTGCCTCTGTTGTGGGGACTCCAAACTGGAGATGCTCCTGCTGTGATAAGCATCACTGTACATAAAAGGCTGTGCCTGGAGAATATCCTTCAGCTGACACATGAAAGAAGAACAACCTCACACTAGTTCTGGGAGTGCAGAAAGAGAACGACAATTCTCCAGTTTGAATGAAGAGAGAATCAGGATGTCATTAAAGACCCATAGGCTAGCATTATGCATTAACATCTTCATGCAGCAGCCACTTCAAAGATCCACATTACCTTACTAGCACGACAATCTCGAGTGAGAACTTCCATAACTCATACATGTCCCCCACTCAGCATCTTCATCCTCTTTTGATTGTTTGAAAACATGAAAGCTCCATAGTACCCTCAATAACCCCTCAGCAAAACAAACTTAAAATCTTCCTTTCTGTAGAACCAGAACAAGTGGAAGAGCCTTCTCCTACATCGTGGCAAAGACCTGGAACGAGCTCCTGATCAACATCAGATGTTCCCCCTTCTCTGCACATCTTCAGGAAGACCCTCAAGACCTGGCTCTTCAACTGACCGTGCTGCAACCCCCCACTTCTCACCCTCCTTCAGAGCCTTGAGACCCTCACGGGTGAGTAGCGCGCTTCAAAATTCACTGATTGATTGATTGGTTGATTGATTTCCTTCACTTCCAAGATGATAATCTGTTAACAAAAAACATTACTTCAACAGACTATCAGAATCAAAACTTCATCAACCTAAAAATAAAAATAAAATCAACTTACAACCACAAGAAATTCCTTAAAACCTGCACATCTCCTTTTTACCTCCTCTTTTAGTTTCTTTAAACCATACAATTGAGGGAGAGGTGGGAGGGATAATGCTAGCCTCCGGGTCTTTAATGAAATCCAGATTCTCTCTTCCTTGCAATTTAGGCATTGTCATTTCACCACAAGATTGGAGGCCATTATTATGCATGTTGAAAGCCCTTCAAAACTGCACTCGCCAGGTGCTCAACCAGTCTAAATTAATGCCTTTTAAAAGTACTCGCAGTAGACCAATCAGCTGCCTTCATAACCTCTTCCAATCTCCCACTACACCAAAAAGCTTTACTTGCATTAGCTGCCCTTATAAAATGAGGTTTAAATCTTTCCAAATTTACAGCAGCTTCACTCATAATCCACTTAATCCATCTACCAATGGTTGCAGAAGATATGGCATCAAAGGGTTTTACATTTGAAAGCAAGATTCTTACATTCATCAAATTGTGGATAGAAAATTTACACTGTCATTGTTCAAGTCCTTTTCCATATTTTGAAATATACACGATCTGGACCATAAAACTTACTACTTACCTCCAGAGATTTAACAAACTCTGGGGCATATTACCAAGCTATAGCGATAATTATCGCTAAGCTTGGTTAGCGGGCAAAATTATAACGCAGCACTTCGACGATTTTTATCGCTTAGGAGCCTTGATATTATCAAGGTTTATCTCCTAAGCGATAAAAATCGGCCGAAATGCATGAATATCGCTGAAAAGTCAGCGATATTCATGCATTAGTGAGCAAATGCTCTTAACCATGTTATCCACCTGCCATTGGATAACATGGCTAAGAACTGCTCTGGGCAGGCGTTAGCTTTTGGAGATAATCGCGCTTAGCGCGATTATTTCCAAAAGTTGGTAATAGGGGATAGCGATGTTAGCGACTGTTTTTAGTCGCTAACATCTTGGCACGCCCACTTTGCATGTCATTAGCGATGATTATCGCTGACATGCAAAGTGGGCCCCTAAATGCCCGCTATTGCCTATTAGCTGTCGCTAACTGGTGTTAGCGACAGCTAGGTAATAGGGCGATTAAATTGTCGCCGCTTTAGCGGGAAAAATTCCCGCTAAAGCGGCGATAAGGCCCTTCGTAATATGCCCCTAAATTTTTCTGCACCATGTAACACATAAGAAAGATGCCAGTTTAAAGGTAATCCTTTTCAAATCCAAATAGCTGTTTCTTGGCCGAGACTGTAACAACTTCAACTCCAAAATTATGTCCACTAGAACCTCATATTTTGTCTCCTTAACCTTCATAATCCTACACAAAATAACATTCCTCCCTACAGATTTAGCATCAACCTAAAATTTGTCCTGTCGAAACGGATGACCATTCATCGTCCTGTAACTGAGTCCCTTCTCGTAATGTTCTACTAGAAAAAACACAATCTCTACCACAGGAGCCTCCACGGGTTCCAGATTCCTCTCCTTGAAATGGTAATCTGCTTGGAAAAGGATCCTCTTCCAGAGGACCCCATTCCTGGTCTATCCTCCTAAAACAATCCTGATTCAGCTTCCAATCGCTGAAATCCTTCAGATTCCTCATATGCCAGTCTGAAGTAACATTCTCTCGGCCTAGAACACACCCTGCCATCAGGCTTATCTTGTTCTCGAAACAAAAAAACAAAGCTCCTTCGCCAAATTCAATGAAGTGCAGGACCTGCTCCCTCCTAATCGATTTATATAAGCCACAGCAGACACATTGTTCATTCTCATGATGTTAGACCTGGCATCCTTAGGGTGGTCTTCCCCCAATCATTTTGCTTTTTACCTCTACATTTTGCTGTATCTTTTTGCTGGCCTTAGGGCTCTAAGCACTTTACCACTGCTAATCAGTGCAAAAGTGCATGTGCTTCTTCCTTAAACAAGTGTGAAATTGGTGTATACATGATTGACATACTTAATTTACTTATAAGTCCCTTGTGAAGTGGTATATCATATACCCTGGGCATGGAAGTTAAATGCTATTAGTGGGCCTCAGCACTGATGTGTCTTAAAAACCTGTCTCGGGCCTGCCACTACAGAGCCTCTGTGTTCAGTCCTACTGCCACTTCGTCTTGGCATTTTAAAATATGTGCCAAACTTTAAACTCCCTTTTTATTACATATACGTTTCTCCTAAGGTAGGCCCTAGGTAGTCTTAAGGGCAGGTGCTATGTAAGTAAAAGGTAGGATATATATTGTTATGTTTTAAACGTCCCAGTAGGGACAAACAGCTAAATTAATTTTTCATTACTGTGAGGTCCACCCCTCTCATAGATTAGCATTGGGAATTCACTTATAACTGTTTAAGTGGCAATTCCTGATCAGAGAGGAGTAACTTTTTCATGTTTTATATCTGGATTGGTAATAATAAATCCTCCTTACTGGTGAATTTGGATTCAACCTTACTGATTTAGAAATGCCACTTTTAGAAACTGGACATTAGTCTGCACTTACTGCTCTATGTGCCTGACAGCATGTCTCCAATACACGTCTGGGCGAGGCTGGGCAACAGCTACATTTGTGCATGCCCTCTAGACAGCCACAACAAAGGACACTCAACTGCATCTGCCGTAATTTGAATTCTGATGGGTCTTCCTGCGTAGGGAGGTATGGGAAGGTCGGATACGTACAATTCAGTAGGCAATGTCCTGTCTACACACAAAGGGCTGATTACCCCCCCCGCCCTGTAGCCTGGCAGATAGGATTGGGTTAAAGCAGATCCTTGTGCTCTTCAGAGGGCTCCTTTGAAGTCACCCCCTACATTAAAGGCACTTTTAGATATAAGTACTTGGGCTCTGACTCGCTTAAATTAGACACTTTTTGGACCTGTAACCAGACACTGCTGGCTCTACATCTGTACAGTGCCAAAAAGACTTCTGTGCTGGTAGGCAGACAAAATAGCGATTTTTAAATATCGACATACAATAATGTCGATGTTTAAATATCGAAGGGACATAATATTGAAGGTAAGTTGTATCGATATTTTTAATATCGATGGGACAGAATTCCGAAGGTAAGTAATATTGATTTTGTTAATATCGATGTTAGTAAGATCGATGTTACTAATATCAATGTTAGTAATATCGATGTTACTAATATCGATTTTTATATGATTGTTATGTATATTATTATGTATTTAATATGTATTTTATTTTTATTTATGTAATTTAAGTAAATGTATTTTAGTACCGTAGCGGGTTGTGTATTTATAGGGGAATAGGGTGGGAAGTAATTTAATTATACTAAATTAATTATTAATTTTTAGGAATTATAAATTAATTTAATTAATTGGTAATTAATTTTAATTATTTGGTAATTAATTTTAATTAATTGATTAATTGATAATTATGTTCTGTAGCTGGCTATGGGTTTATAGGGGAATAGGGTGGGAAGTAATTTAATTATAGTAAATTAATTATTCATTTTTAGGAATTATAAATTAATTTTAATTAATTGGTAATTCATTTGTATTAATTGGTCATTAATTATAATTAATTGATTAATTGATAATTATTTTTTGTAGCGGGTTATGGGTTCATTGGGGAATAGGGTGGGAAGTAATTTAAATGTAATTAAGTAATATTTTATGTTAATTAATTGTTTTGTTAATTATATTATTGTTAATTAATTATTAATTGGTAATTAATTATTATTAATTGGTATTTATTATTATTTTTTTTTACTTAATTATTAATTGCTAATCATATTTTTAATCATTATGTATTGGTATTTGTAAATAGTTAATATTTATTCAATAATTATATATTTTTTTATATATAAAAATATTAATGTATTTATAAGTATGTTATTTTTAACTTCTACGCTATTTAACACTTTCCCTACTGTTGCACGCTCTGGAGTGGGAATAGTCATTTGTACCCCTACGCTATCCAACACTTTCCCTACTGTTGCACTCTCTGGAGTTGGAATAGTAATTTTTACCCCTACGCTATCCAACATTTTACCTACTGTTGCACTCTCTGGAGTGGGAATAGTAATTTTTAGCCCTACGCTATCCAACACTTTCCCTACTGTTGCACTCTCTGAAGTGGGAATAGTAATTTTTGCCCCTACGCTATCCAACACTTTCCCTACTGTTGCACTCTCTGGAGTTGGAATAGTAATTTTTACCCCTACACTATCCAACACTTTCCCTACTGTTGCACTCTCTGGAGTGGGAATAGTAATTTTTACCCCTACGCTATCCAACACTTTCCCTACTGTTGCACTCTCTGGAGTGGGAATATTTTACCCCTACGCTATCCAATACTTTCCCTACTGTTGCACTCTCTGGAGTTGGAATAGTAATTTTTACCCCTACGCTATCAAACACTTTCTCTATTGTTGCACTCTCTGGAGTGGGAATAGTAATTTTTACCCCCTTGCTTGCCATTGCCGTGGGACTCTGTCACTCGTGAGTCAAGCAGTGGCACCTGAAACAAATGATCAGAACGTGCCTGATCAGCAGTGTCCCTTGTAAGGAGTTTGAGTACTTCACTTGAGAGCAACTGGGCGCCTTGGTGCTATCACAGACCCGACAGCGCCGAGAGAAGCCCTTCCAATGCGGCCCGCCTGCCTGCCGGGATTAAGATAGAGCGATTTCCTCTGTTTACACCTCAACGCCCTGCCGCCTCACAAGTTCCCGCACTTCTACGCTTATTTCCTACGTTGTCCAATGATGCGTGCCCTGGTAACCCCAGGACTCGCCAGCAACATTGCATCTAAGCCCCTCCCCCTAAGGGGTTCCCTGACTACGCTGAGCCTCGCTCCTCCGGCCCAGGACACCGCATCACAACTACCCTTCTGGGGACTGTTGACAGAGTCCTCTGCTCGAGATTGCCTCCATTCACCCCAGGTACTGTCTGTGATCAAGTGCGCCTGCGAGGTCCTTGAAAGCCGAGTCATGTGCTTTCAGTCAACAAAGATTCTTCAACAACGCTATTCCCGAGGGACCCATGGAGCTCATTCGTCTAGGCACATGCTTTAAATGCTGTTTTGGGCATGATAAAAGTACAAAGGCACTCGGGGGCATATTATCAACAAATAGCGATATTTATCGCTAAGTAGGGTTAGCGGCAATTTTTTTTTATCGCCATGCATCACAGGATTTTATCTCTGAGATAACGTTTATCTTAAAAGCGATAAAATTCCTGGTGATAGTGGCAAAATCCATGAATATCGCTGAGAATACAGCGATATTCACGCATTATCGCTAACAGGGTCTTAGCCATAATATCCACCTCCTGTTGGATATAATGGCTAAGGACTGGTCTGAGCAGGTGTTAGTTTTTCATCGTCAGGTTTTCCATCGCTACGCCTGTGTTGCTAATAGGCGATAGCGATGTTAGCGACTGCTTTCAGTCGCTAACAGGTTGGGTACGCCGCGTTGCATGTCATTAGTGATAAATATCGCTGACATACAAAGCGGGCCCCAAACCGCTCGCTATCGCCTACAAGCTGTCACTAACTGCTGTTAGCGACAGCTTGCTAATAGGCCGATAATATTATCGCCACTTAGCGGCCAAAAACTAAAGCAGCGAAAATTGCCTATCGCCCCCCCTTGATAATATGCCCCTCAGAGTCTTCCACATTTTGAACCATTGATGGTGAAAATTGACAAAGCACTGTATTTTCTCGTATACTTTAAATGCCTATAACTTGAAAAGTATTCGTCAGAATTTTATCATTTCGGTCTTGTTTTGTTAATAATATACTAAGCTTTTTTAGAAACCTGTGTGGAGTATTTTTGTGTTGTGTTCATTGTGTTACTGTGTGTGTTGCACACATACTTTACACATTCCCTCTTTTGATAAGCCTGCCTGTCCTGTGCCAAGCTACCAGAGTGAGGGCACAGGTTATTTCAGCTGTGTATCTACCTTACCTAGGGTTTCGCCTGGCCTGTGTGCACACTTAGCCAACCAGAACCCCGATCCTAACACATGAGAACTGTTTTCCCCTTCAAAACATTCTTGAAACTTCTCAAGTCATATAAACCTGTCACTATAACAATGTATGTGCGTTTTCCTCTACGAACCTGACCGTAGTCCACCCGCCTCCTGAGCACTTCAATCTTTCAGACTTACGTCTGTCTCCAGCACAATTTCTGGTAAGCAACAAAAGATAGCTCATCCACAACAAGCTTCCAGGTTTTCCAGCCACAGAAACAACTCTTCTTTCGGCTCCTGGCTCAACTTTATACAAACACCATACCACAAGCCTTTTTTCAGCGCCTCTGCTTTCGCTCTCTGTAATGGATGATAATGCAGAGGTCCCGGGAAAACAGACCTATCATCCTCGCCAAATTCTTCATAATCAAGATTATTTTTCCCAATACGTGCCTTATCTCTTTCTTTATCAATATTATTTTCTTCTAAGGCAATAATAAAACCACCTGAACTGTGTCTATCTGGGGGCGTATTACAGAAAGTGCCCCAGGGGCACAATGGATCTTTGTGCCTACTTTGTACACCCCTGGGGCACTTTGGTATTACAGAAGTGGCTGCAGGCGCTTGCCCAACCCCTTCTGTAATACGGATAGCGCTGGCGCACTTAAAACTCCAGCGCTATCTTCAGGGGACATTCCCTCATTTGCATGCGGGCGTGCCCCATGGAAAAGAGGGGAATCCCTTTGCCTCTGCGAAGCACACCATATTACAGACGTGGGTGCAGAAGCAAAGAAGCTCTCAAGAGGAGAACTCACAGTGCGCCCCTGAGCAGTCCTTTGGTAGGAGGAAATGGGTTCCGATGGACTCCCCAGACATCCCCTTGCAGGCGGGTGCAGTCACTTCCTGCATCCGCCTGCAAAGGGCTCTCTAATCGCCCTTCTTAAACGCAGGCGGGTTGCCACCTGCACTGTGAAAACACGGAGCCGCTCCGTTTTTCAACAAATGCGCTGCCCCCAGGGCACTATGAGTTCGTCCCTGCCCTGAGGCAGCGGATTCAGCATATTAGGGTGCATTTTTATTGGTTGCGCTGGGTGCACCTTTTAAAATGTGCGCCTGGTGCAAACAATGAAAATGCGCCTTCCCTGTAATGCGGCCCCTGGACTCCCAAAAATTGCAACTTCCTTGAAGAAACCAAAGTTGACTTCTCCTCATTTACTAAAAACACTAAACTTGCCAATGGATTCCGTAACAATAATTACTCTGTCAATTGTTCCATGTTCTCAGACATCACTAAAATATTGTCCAAATAAATAATTAAACTCCTCTATCACTCCAATATGCCACTACTGCACCCATCACTTTTGTAAAACACCATGGTGCATATGACAGACCAAAGGGTAAACACTGAAATTGGTACTGCTGATTTCGCCATCTGAACTGCAGAAAAGATTGACTGGTTATTTCCAATGGCATTACAAAATATGCATTCCTTCAGGTCCTATTTAATCAACCAACAGTCCTTCAACGACATGTCTCTTAATAAGTGGAGTCCTCCAATACTGAAATGTCTGTACACCAGAAAATTGTTTTTCTACTTCAAATGTATCACAGGCCACCAACCTTTGTTTTTTTCTCTGCCATAAACACTCACAAATTGCTTAGCATCCTCCCCAACTGGTAGGATAGCTCCTTTTACCAACACTAATCTTATTTTGCCATCTACCACTGCCTTCTATTCCCGGCTCAAAAATAATTCCCTTGGATGTTTGTCCTGTCTTGGAATCTCAAAAACTCTATTCTGTAACCCTGAATAGTATCTAATGCCCATGTATCCTAAGTAAATGTTTCACTTAACGGTACAAAATCGTTCAAATATCCCCCTATTCTTTTTTGGAAAAAAACTGTGGAAACCATCATGCCCACCTTGCACTCCCAAAGTGGCCTAGCGTGGGCCACGAATACTTCTGGACCTTTCCTACCTCTCTCTTTCTGGAAAGAATCTTGTTGCCGCCTGGAAGCGTCTCCCATATCCTCACTGTTGGAAATTACCCTGGGACCTTTGCAAACCTCAGCTGGAAGATAGTCCTCTTCTACCGCCCTTTCCAAAAACACTTCCACCAAAGACTCTACTCATATTGCTCTGGGACTTATCCATGGCCATAAAGGTACAGATATATTTACCCAGTCCCTAAGTAAGACTAATCCCTCTGGCGCCATTGTCCTAAAAACTCCAAATCAACAGGAATTTTCTTCCAATGGGCTTTCTCTGCAATGTCTAAAATGCAAGCCAAAACGACCCAAAACCTCCAACATCCTGTCCTGGCATTGTTTAACCCCTTGGCTGCGGCGGTAATTCCGCCGCAGCGCTAGAGGGGAGGGGGGCCGTGCGGCGCTCCCATGCTCGTGACGGAACCGCTCCGTCACGAGCCTCGGGCGTGCTGGGCTTGTAACGGAGTGGTTCCGTCACGGTCCCGCCCGCTCAATGGAACGCTCAGCGCAGGCGCGAAATCCCTGCTGCGCAGGCGTGCCGGCCGGGCCGTGACGGAACCACTCCGTCATTAGCACAGCCCGTCCGTGGCTGGTGACGGAGTGGTTCCGTCGGTACACAGTCAAAATATTGAGTTTTAAATTTCAACCTACCAAAATATCGTGTTTGAAATTTCGAAGGTGCAGAATATCGATGTCAAGAATATCGTTGGACAATATATCGACCCTAAGGTAAGTAATATCGAAATTCTTTATATCGATGTAGGTAATATCGAAGTTAGTAATATCGATAGCCTATATATCAATGTAACTAATTTCGATTACACTAATATCGATATTTGTATTATTTTTTTTGTTTTTTATTATGTATGTGTTATATGTTTTAGTTAAGTATTTAAAAAAATATATATTATATGTGTAATAATTTTATATATTAATAAATGTATTTATAAGTAAATTATATGTTTTAGTACCGGAGCGGGTTGTGGGTTTATAGGGGAATAGGGTGGGAAGTAATTTAATTGTAATTAATAAAATATGTTTTTATGTATAATTTATTTTGTAATTAATTATTAATTGGCAATTAATTTTTTTCATTGATAAATTAATTATATAATTGGTAATTAATGTTAATTTTAATTAAATGTTATGTTTTAGTACCGGAGCGGGTTGTGAGTTTATAGGGGTATTGGGTGGAAAGTAATTTTATGGTAAATATTTAATTATTTATACATTTTTAGTTATGGATAATTAATGTATTAAATAATTATTAATTGGGAATTATTTATTTTAATAGATATATATTTTTTAAATTGTCAATTAATATTTGTAATTTGTAAATATTTTTTAATAACTAGAAAAAATAATTAAATATTTGTTAAAAAAAATATGCATTTGTATAATGTATTTTAATTTTTAATATTGATTTAAATTTAAATAATATTTTATTGTTACGATAAATAATTTATTTTTTAATATTTATTATTTGGTGAGTAATATTTAATAATGATTATTTATTGGTGTTTGTTAATTTATTGTCAATTAATTATTCAAATGTAATTGGTTTTATTCATTAATAATTGTTTTTTATTGATGTTGATGTATTTGAAAAATTAATTATACATTACTTCATATATAAACATTATTTAGAAGTATGTTAAAATAAAAATCTATGTTATTAAACGCTTTCTCTACTGTTGTACCCTTTGGAGTTGGAATAGTAATTTTTCCCCCTACGCTATCCAAAGCTTTCCCTACTGTTGCACCCTTTGGAGTTGGAATAGTAATTTTTCCCCCTACGCTATCCAAAGCTTTCCCTACTGTTGCACTCTCTGGAGTGGGAATAGTAATTTTACCCCCTACACTATCCAACGCATTCCCTACTGTTGCACTCATTGGGGTGGGAATAGTCATTTTTACCTACCCGCTATCCAATGTTTTCCCTACTGTTGCACCCACTGGAGTGGGAATAGTAATTTTTACCCATACGCTATCCAACGCTTTCTCTACAGTTGCACTCACTGGAGTGGGAATAGTAATTTTTACCCACCCGCTATCCAACGCTTTCCCTACTGTTGCACTCTCTGGAGTGGAAATAGTAATTGTAACCCCTACACTATCCAACACTTATCCTACTGTTGCACCCATTGGAGTGGGAATAGTAATTTTTACCCGTACGATATCCAACACTTTCCCTACTGTTGCACTCACTGGAGTGGGAATAGTAATTGTTACCCACCCGCTAACCAACACTTTCCCTACTGTTGCACTCTCTGGAGTGGGAATAGTAATTTTACTCCCTACACTATCCAACGCTTTCCCTACTGTTGCACCCTTTGGAGTTGGAAAATTAATTCTTACCCTTACGCTATCCAACGCTTTCCCTACTGTTGCACTCACTGGAGTTGGAATAGTAATTTATACTCTTACGCTATCCAACGCTTTCCCTACTGTTGCACTCTCTGGAGTGGGAATAGTAATTATTCGCCCTACACTATCCAATGCTTTCCCTACTGTTGTACCCTTTGGAGTTGGAATAGTAATTTTTACCCTTACGCTATCCAACGCTTTCTCTAATATTGCACTCATTGGAGTGGGAATAGTCATTTTTACCTACCCGCTATCCAACACTTTCCCTACTGTTGCTCCCACTGGAGTGGGAATAGTAATTTTTACCCGTACGCTATCCAACGCTTTCCCTACTGTTGCACTCACTGGAGTGGGAATAGTAATTTTTACCCACCCGCTATCCAACGCTTTCCCTACTGTTGCACTCTCTGGAGTGGGAATAGTAATTTTACCCCCTACACTATCCAACGCTTTCCCTACTGTTGCACCCTTTGGAGTTGGAATAGTAATTTGAACCCTTACGCTATCCAACGCTTTCCCTAATGTTGCACTCATTGGAGTGGGAATAGTAATTTTTACCTATCCCCTATCCAACACTTTCCCTACTGTTGAACCCTATGGAGTTTGAATAGTAATTTTTAGCCTTACGCTATCCAATATAATTTATATTTATTTATGTATTTTATAATATTTTAATTATGTTACATAATGTTGTGTTTAATTAATTTTTTTAATATTGAAAGTATATTTCATTGTTTTTATGTATTAAATATAAATATTTATTATTATTTATGTTATTATTTTATGAGTGTTGATGTATTTGTAATTTATAGTATTTGTTAATATTTTTAAATTAATTAAAAAAATAATAAATATAATAATTAATTAAATATATATTACATATTGTATGTTTAATTTTAATTACATGTTTTACATTAAATATGTATTATTTATTCATTTTAAACATTCTAAAATATTTTTACATAACTTTAAATTATATAAAAGTATTATTTACTTTATATTTCTTTTTTTAATTAAAAAAAACGATATATTTAATTACGATATTTTTAACATAGATATTTTAGTTTCGATATTTTTGTACTTACCATGTTGTAGATAGGGTGTCGATATACTTGCCTTCGATATTCCAGCGTCGATATTTTGTCTGTCGATATCCTGTCTCTCGATATTCTGTCAGAGATTTGGTTCCGTCACCGGCATAGAAGGGGTTAAAGTCACTCCACACCTTTACATAGATCTCTACCCAATTAAAACAAAAAAGAGATCATCTCAGGATCTAAATTCAGGGTACAAAATACTTTTTCATCAATAACCACTCTGGAACACTCCACTTTCAAAATACTCATTGACCAAGAAGGGAGTGCCTCGCAGAATACTCTGAGGACTACTGTGCAACCAGGGTTGCTGTCATCTTCCAGCCAACTTCCCAGAGGTGAGTGAACATCACCTGGACTTTGACCTGGGAGGAAGTGGTGTCTCCCTGTCCTGAATGCCTGGAAGCTGCATAAAGAGGGTAGGAGTGCACCAACCCTTGCAGGAGGTGTAACCCAAAAGGTTATGTCCACCCACGGAGCGGAGACTCAGGGAAGTGATGTGCATGCTTCTGGATCGGAACGCAGTCTCTTCTACGGATCGCCCGGCACTGCGACACTCCTCTGAAGTTGCACCCGAGTGGACTGTGACACTATGAACCTGAAGTTGTGTCGGATTGGTGGGCACTGCTGCACTGTCCTGAAAATACATTTGAGTGCACACTGACACTGCAAAGTTCCATGGTTGTGATCAAACAAACTGTGCTGTTGCATTAGCCCGGGGCTCAAAACGAAATGAAATTTAACAAGACTAATAATATTAGTAGCTCTCAATGCGTTTCATTGAACATAAGTAGCTCTCAATACAGGAAAGGTTGGAGACCCTGTTAGTGTGCCTGAGTGGACGACTGTGCTGCTGTGATGACTGGCCAACTTGTGTAGACTGTGACCTGCTCCAGGGACCTTTCTGCCTGCAGAGGAGGACCTCAGATTGGTCCTGTGACTTCTGACCTGTAGCTCGCCATGGAACTCACCCAAAACACAGAAGTGGGCTGGCAACCAGCCAAAGCTCTGCAACAATGCCAGAGCATGCATGCCTGGACAGACTCTAGGAAGCAGCTGCACCCAGTGAACTTGACAGTGTGCTAGAGAACTTGCATCCAGGGCTTGTCCTCCGAGAAGCAGGATGGAGAGCCTGACGCGTGCTTCGGGTCCCACCCATGGATGGAACGCCGTCAAACCTCCACAGCGGTGAGATAAACGACCTGTTGTGATCAAGAATAGCTGAGCACATAAAGTCTAGAGAAGGAGTAGTACTGCTCGTGTGCCAAAGACAAACACCTGCCCACAGACAGACTGAAACCCGGGAATAGAGGGCAAGAGGGAAAGGAGGAGAATGACCAAACCCTGGTTAGAATGTCCCAGCGCCGTTGAAATGGACATATCTCATGCTGCACAATGTACGATCAAGCTTTCTCTATTCATTAAAGTACCTTCTTTTTTTATCAAAGACAAGTACTGGATTAGACAATCAAATTATTGTGCTGTGGGGTGCATGTTGAGCCTTAAAATTTAAGCCCTCCTGCACTACCTCCCTGAGCCGCCTGTGGGTGCCTGCGGGAGGGGAGCCACGGGGCAAGCAGCAACTTATGGGCGTCCAAGAAAGCTTTGCGCAGTGGCAGTATTGTAGCCAACGAGGTTTAACCGAGGCACGATTATTGCTTATTGAAAACTTTACCCAATACCCTGTCATGGAGACTTGAAATATAGTTGAAATGGACCGGCTGTTCCGCGTGTCACTTACACGCTATAGTGTTGGGGTAGGTTCTGACCGGCAGTGGCCTCGCGCCTCTCAGGTAATTACCGCAAAGCGCTGGCCCCACAGGGACAAGCCACGTGGCCCTATTCAGGGTTAATAATGGTCTGACGGGATCACAGGACTACCAGCTTGCCCCAGTAATAGACCTACCAGGTTGTATATTACATACACTAGAGCCCTTTCCCGGGCCCCTGATTAGTTTATGAGCGTCACTAGGTCCTGAAGAATTGCCCCTATGGGCATGAAACATGTTGACCACACCTGAGGGTTGAACTGAGACCAACCTAATTTTATTTTGGTTCTCCATACCCCTCATTGCACTTTTTAATAGGGTGGCTTACCACATGAATAAAGGTCACTAAGTGGACTAACCAACCCTTTTTAAAACTCACTCCATGCTCACTACCTTTCCTTTTCTAAGTCCCTCACACAGTATCAAATTACGGCAAGGAACAAAAGATCTCCACAAAAGTGTGACACTTGTTGTTACCCGTCAGGCATTGCAGCGCCAGCTTGACGCAGGAGCAGGAAGCCAATGATGATACAACACCACAAGGGCTAAATGAAACAAGGCATCCAGCCTATTAGTTGTGTGAGGTTTCTTAGTTCCGACAAGGGACCTGACTAGTTCCCTGAACACTGATTACATTGCATTATCCAACTTAGAGAGGGAGACCAACCCAAAACCCCCCCTTGTAAATGTTTTTCCCAGGGGAACTTTGTACAACACTTTTTGTTTCACGTCCAAGATGGCTGCCATGTGCATGCATTACTGCGCACATTTATTGAGCTGTGTTGTGAGACAGCGGTAACCATATCCGTATTTTTAGCTTTACCATTCCAATATTTCTGATGAAAATGCCAGAATGGTTCAGTAAAATAAATATATAGAGGTAGATCTACAAGCCCCTTGCGCCTCTTTTGCGTCACTTTTAACATGGGAAAAGTGACACAAGGGGTTTGCAAATCTGCCCCATACAATGTTAAGGAGCACAAAAACAAAACGTGTGACCCAGTACCACTTTGCTTCTGCTAGACCCTCGAAAAATCGGGATTGGGTTGAGATGCACCATGGACAAGAAGATGAGAGGGAAGAGGTTGAGGTGGGTAAGCACATAGGGGCAGATTTACAAGCCCCTTGCACCACTTTTGCATCACTTTTCCCATGTTAAAAGTGACGCAAAAGTGACGCAAGTAAATCTGCCCCTCAGAGTATGTGGGCCCTCGGGATTAAAAAAAAGAAAAAAGAATGAATAACCAATGTGTGTTGGACTACATCTTCGGGTTTCCATTTATGGACCACCCTGTTAGCCAATGCCTACAGCTAGACGAACAACAGTAGACAATGGCTGAATGAGGCTGTCTAAAAGAGCCTTCTGTATCTTTCTGATTGTGGGTATTGTGTGATGACTTCAGCCCCCATTATACTGCCTTAGCTGTCTGTAGGTCAGCAATAAAAAATTCATACCATGGAAATGTATTTTCCACATCCTACTGTAACGCCTGAGGATTCCTAACAGGGCTAGAATGTAAATGTAGTAGTATTTGTATAGCACACCAAATCGATCCCCGAAGGGGTTTCCTGGCGCTGTATGCATACCACTGTGGAACCCTTCCTGGCTTTTCCCTGTGAAGAGTCCACTCCTGGGCACCCCAAGGTGTAGCAAGGCATCCTAGCGTTGTTGAGGCCCTTGTGGAGATTAAGCAAGCTATTGCCCAGAGTTGCAGAGTGGGACTCCATGATTAGAATAGGCACCGAGGAGAGAATTATCAGGTCTGCGGAAATTGAGCCCAAGACCCGCCAAAGCGGGAATTGAACCCTGGTCCCGGGCTAGACCTCTGCATCAGGGTCTGCCGCTCTAACCATTGAGCCACACTTCTCTAGAATGAGATAGATTACAGGGAAAAGAAGAATTTCCTGATGGTTTGGACACTCAAAGTAGCAGCTCTGATTTTTAAAGAATTTAAGCCAAATTCATAAACTTTTTATGGATTGATGTAGCCATAAATTAGATTTTTTTGAGGATTGACCTCTGGCTCAGGAAAATCCATAGAAGCCCCAGATTTGCTGCAGTTGTAAGTCTGCCACATGATGAGGACTAATCAAAAGTTAATGAACAATCAAAGTTGAGCTTTATGTGCATTCTTTTACAGCCATGTCCAAGGTTTGTTGACACTATATTTGACGCAATAAATAAGTAGGTTTGTGCAGATGTGTAAATAGGGTACCCCTGGGCCTGATGCGCGATCAGGCAGAGCACAAATAATACATATAATTTGCAAAGCAACTTTTTGCAGCCTGACTGTCACTTTGCCCTGTGATCTTTGAAGTGATAGCTCAGGATGCACAAAGACCAGTCACTAGCAGTTGTAGAATTACCTGCCTAATGAATATGAAATATTCTGGGGCAGATTTACAATAAACTAACACAGCACAGTTCAGCAAGGCATTTTTTGTGCCGCGCTGCATTAGTCTCGAAGCACAGCGATGCGACATATTTACAACAATATGTTGCATCTCTGTGCTTCCCCATGTGCTGGTGCACAAACTGGCACCCTTGAACGATGGTGCAGGGATGCCTGCAGGGATGCCTGCATCGTGGGGAGATTGTTTTTGTTCAGGAAGGGTTCCCTTCCTGCAAAAAAACAATCTGAAATGCTGCATTAGCACACATAAAAGTTTAAAAACAGCATTGTTTCAATTATTGTTTATGTGCAGGAAGGGAATCCTTCCTGAACAGAAATAACAACAAAACAATAAAACGAAAACGAGGAGAAATGAAAACATTTCTCCTCATTGCGCCGAGGCGTAGCATTCAGACGCATTTCCAGATTTACTATTCCTGGTGAATCTGGAAATGTATCTTGTTCCATAGGTGTTGCGTGTGAACACCCACAGCAACACCCATGAAATGCCCCTTTCACACAAAGTGGTGCGTGTTAAGGGGCCATATTTACAAGCACAAGAAAAGCCACGCAGGGTGGCTTTTCCTGTCCTTGTAAATATGGGGCAGTGTATTGTGCGGCCCGTGCGTCACAAAAAGTGACATACTGGTAACGCTTGTAAATCTGCCCCTCAGTTTGCTATGTTTGATCCCCAGTAATTGGCTACATATATCTGGATGGTGACCTGCAAGGGACCAGTGGCATAGCTAGGGGGATGCTGGCGAGACTCCTCCGTGTGAACCGTGGCGGGTGCATTGAAGTGCGGGGGTGCTGGTGATTACCACCCCAGACAGCAGGTAAGAATGGGCGGAGGCTGCCCCCTCTCGCCCCCCCCCGTGCTACATCACTGCAAGGGAAATCAGAGCACCATCAGGTGCTGCTTTAGAAAAAAGGTTTCCTATTTGGGAAGGCCACCGAAGTTGCCAACACTGTTCCCAAGGAGAATCTCTCCAGGGGAGGTATCACCTGCTTTAAGTTGTCAGTAAGTTTTCAGTGATTTGCAACTTTAGTTTAAAATCATTGACACATATCATCACTAGCACCGGATGCCCCTTTCATGTCCAGTCCTAATGGCGAGTCGCAATGTCTCACGATGAGTCGCAATGTGCCGCATAGCTCGTTTTGTGGTTCAGGAAAGATTTTCCGAAATGTAAAAGGGGTTTAGTCCACAGCGGAAAGTGTCTGGGCCTGGCTTCTCCATCGAGTGCTGATAAGCTCCTTGCAGCTCCCCACTACCCTCGAGGAGCTCTCCTGTGTGCTGCCCACTCTACTAAATTTAAAATCTTTTGTTTTGTTGAATTAACATACGTATACCAAATTTTAAAAGCATGTATTACAAGACATAAATGTATCTATTTTGAGAACTCACAACTGATGATTTGAAGAAATGGTTGGATTTCCATAATATATTTAAAGGTGATATTTGGGTGGTATCCCACCCTGTGTCCGGATCGGTGTTCCTCATACTGTGCCCTTGGTGCCAGGGGCCCTGCAGCAGTGGCTGTCATGTGGTATCCATGTCAGGACATTCAAGAATGATGGAGCCTTTATTTGCATTAATGCTGGTACCTTGGCTGACGCACCGAGGCCATCACTGCTACTAACATTGCCTGGGGGGCCCTAATGCAAACCTATCTAATGTGCTCATTATTTTAATAATATCAGTAGTTTGGGGTGATTTTTATTCAACATAAGTAGCTCTTATTGCAGAAAAGGTTGAAGAGCCCTGATCCAGGCTGTTTGCAGTTCCATGTTTGTCCAGGGAATTGTCTGTTTCCATTCACTTCACATTATTGGTCCAACGCCTTAGGCCTCGGTGGAGTATTTCTTGTTGGAATACTCATTTCCAAGTCAATAATTGGATGAAAATATTGGGGCAGATTTACAATGAAAGTGACTCAGTGCATTCTGCAAGCCCTTTGGCTGCACCGCACTGAGTCACTTTCAAAGCAAAGGGATGCAACATATTTACAAGAATATGTCGCATCTCTGTGCTTCCCCCCGCGGCGGCGCACAGACTGCAGCCATGCGCCAGCGCAGGCACCCTTGCACCATGGTGAAGGAAGGGGCACCTTCCTGCACAAAATCAATCACTACAGGCGTTTTCCCTGTTTCAATACGTGCTGTAGAATGCAGAACGCAATTAAATAGAAAAAACGAGGAAAAAAGAAAACATTTCTCGTCGTTGCCCCCCTACGCCTTCCCTGGGGAGGCATAACATTCAGATACATTTCCCGATTTACAATTCCCCGTAAATCTGGGAATGTGTCTGGTTCCATGGGTGTTGTGCGGGAACACCCACAGTAACACCCGTGGAACGCCCCTTTCACCCAAAGTGCTGCATGAAAGGGGCTGCATACGTGGCTTTTCCTGTCCTTGTGAATATGGAGCAGTAAGATACGCCACCCATACCTCACAAAAAGTGACTACTGGTGGCGCAGGGGCCTTGTAAATCTGCCCGTCCTCTTTTAGAGGTACAAAGCTCTTACCGAACAGATTTTGAAGTAAATGCTTGTGAAAATCACTTTTGAAAGATTTTTCGCCTGCACACGAAGCGCACAACATTTTCAACCACCACAAAGTGCGCATTTAGTAAACTTTGCAAAAAAACTTTGGGCGAAATGTAGATTCTGCCCAGCTTTACAATAAACCTGCTGGTGGGTTTGTTTGTGAAATGCCCGGAGCACAGGCCGGGAGGCGGGCACCAGTCTGTGCTCCTCACGGGCAGGTGCTGTCTCCACTCCTGACGGATATTTGTCCAAACCGGAGGTGGGGCTGCAACGGAGGAAACCATTTTGTAAATATTGGGCATGCGAGAAGGGAGATCGTATCTCAGTTTACATTTTTCAGATGTTTCCAAACATAACAGCGTTGCGCTGTCGAGCGTGTTAAGTTGTTTTACTGGAAGCCCGCCTGGAAACGCCTCACAAAATGCAAGTCCATTTTTTTCGAATTGCTCGAGGCGGTTCAGCATTGCATAACATTGCTCAACGACTGAAACATGCTCGACAGTTGCATCGCGGTTGAAACACCAATAAAAGCGGCATAAATCAGTTTGAAATACGTTACATAAAGGTCGACGGCTCGTTGCATAAGAGAAATCTCCGGGCCTTGCGTTTTGAGGAGCAGTGGCTGGCTCGTGCTTGCAAGCGCCCTGCATCGCCTGAGCTGTGGTCATGGTTTCTAGGCGCTGTTGAAAGAACACATTGATGACATTCTGTGGGTCAGATCTAGAGGTTGCTAAGTAACCAAAAACACTGACCTAACCTTTATTAACCTTGGGTTCCGGAGCAGCGTGCTCTCCGGTATGAAGCGCTTCGACGCCTCGTCACGGGTAGTAAGCGCTATATTAATGCAAATACAATGCAATGAGGAAAAGACTGGCATTTCGTGAGGGGCTGCTAAAATGAGAGAGAATCCAGCAGTGGAATGTATTCCACCATTTAGATAGTTTAGTGCAATCAGTTCTGTTGATGGATTTCAGATGCCTGGGTTAAAAGTCTGTTAGCAACGCCTCATCGGGGATTGCAGAACACCGTCAATCAGCCCATCCTTCTGTAAGAAAGTGTCATTTTTACTACAGTTCCAGATGTGAAGATGTCATTACTAAATATACAAACAAAACAGGAAAAATTCTAGCAAAAGTTTAATTTTTTAGTAAAATCCATTAAAATAATTACAATTGTAGCAGAAAATGTTCTCTTCCAAGAGATTTTTTGGGGAAAAAAATCCTCCCAAGTTTTTGTGTGTGACTAGACTGACCTGCAGGTACATGTTTGTAAAGATGACATGATTTGCAATTTGGATTTTGCTGCCTTTACTGAATGCAGTTGCTGTTTTCACTATAGAGATGGTCAAAATGCTCCTGGAAATCACACGGTCAACGTGACAAGGACCATCAGAAAGGGGATGCTGGATAGAGAAGGGGCCCTGATGAAGCCTAGTGTATGACATTGCGATATGATGAAAATTGTGCCCTCCGTGAAGCCTTATCTTTTATGGGTCAAAAGTAAATATGATCGCTTTTTATTAACTAGGTTTCGACTGGACCTTTTTGTTTTCATTTTAGCTTACTCTCGAGAGGAAAACCGAGGCCATAATCTTTCGCCCTGTGGTTGCAACAGAAAGTCTCCACAGGTACCCAGGCAGATATATGTTCTTCCCATCTTAAAAAGAGATTATTTTACTCAGGTCCCCCCAGCCCTTATTTATTTACAAATGCGGTCGGGAGATATTGTACTTAATGTTCTTAGTTTTAAAAAGCTGCTGTCAGGTTTAGAAATAGTTGTGATTAATAGCCTTGGGTGTATAGGTTACCCCCTGTTTTTGTAATGCCGTCTTTGGGAATTTTCTTCATAATTATATTGGTGATTTGTAAAACTGGCTTTTTATATTTGTTTTTATTTATTTCTTAAATACCATTTATTGGGACATTTTGAAGTTGGCTTTTTAACTGATGCATATATAATGATTTGTTGAACTTTTTATTTCTTTTTTTATTTTTAAGAATGTTTTATTACGTTTTCAAGAAAATCAAACGAAAAGATAAAAGCGTTCACAAATTATACACCAAATTACAAATTATAGATAACCAAGTAATATGTAACTACAATACATGGAAAACAGTTAAGGAAAAGAGAAAAGAAAAAGGAAGAAGAAAAAGAAAATAGAGGTAAAGGAAGAAAGATCAAAGAAAAAAGAAGACATAGATTGAACTAAAACGCTATATGGTAATAGAAAGAAAAGGAGAGTTAGCGCATAGGAGCATGTGCACTTTTTATTTCTAAAGGCGAATAAAATGTATATTGATTGAGTACCATTGCATTATCTGTTATTTACATCACATGGAAACAAGTGTTATGTAAAAATACACGTGTCATGCCCCAATTACAACATTCAGATGCAAACCGAAGCCGTCTGCATCCTGGTACTCTAAAGATCTTGCTGACAATAAACGATCCATCCGCAGACAGGGAAGAAAATGAAAGAAATACAGAACTGCTGATACTGAAGTCTCTCTGTGCCACACAGACAGCTCATCCCATCAGCGAGAGCAATACTATAGCTTGGTTCTGGTGGCACAGTGTGCATGAAACCAGGTCTGCGCATGCTCGTCCCACTTAGGGCAACACACTGTAGAATACAAAAAAAAGCATTGAAAATGCAATAGGTCTCGCATTTGTTGGAGCTGGAGCTATTGGCATTGTAGATGGCAATGCTTTGTACTTTGCAATAGGTCTTGTATTTGTTGGAGCTATTTACATTGTAAATGACAATGTTTTTTATTTATACTTGGGGTTTTATATAGCGCGAACTTATCAGCCTCAGTTGTGAATTTCTGTTCATCATGGCTTTGCAAGCCCTGAAATTTGCACAAGTAAAGTGCTAACAGTATAAATATGGGCACTGTTTAATAAACGAAGCCACTTCAATACAAGAGCAAAGGTGACTAAGTGACTGCTTCTGGGTTGACAGTGTTATTTACAGTCACTGCCCGTTAAAGCTAGCTAGCCCGCTACTATAAGGTTCTCAATCTTAATGCTATGTTTTCTGATGTTATGTTATGCTATGCTATGTTATGCTATGCTTTGTTGTGTTTTGTTATGCTATGCTATGTTTTGTTTTGTTATGCTATGTTTTGTTACGCTATGCTAAGTTTTGTTATGCTATACTATGTTTTGTTGTGTTTTGTTATGCTATGCTGTGTTTTGTTATGTTATGCTATGCTGTGTTTTGTTATGCTATCTTTTGTTGCTTTGCTATGCTATGCTATGTTTTGTTGTGCTATGTTTTGCTATAGTAGGTTTTGTTGTGGTTTGTATTGCTATGCTTTGTTATGCTATGTTTTGTTATGCTATGATATGTTTTGTTATGCTAGTCTTTGTTTTGTTATGCTATGCTTTGTTTTGCTATGCTATGCTTTGTTATGCTATGCTATGTTTTGTTATGCTTGCTATGATTTGTTGTGTTTTGCTATGCTATGCTTTGTTTTGTTATGCTATGCTAAGGTTTGTTATGCTATGCCTTTTTGTTGTGTTTTGTTATGCTATCCTTCGATTTGTAATGCTATGCTATGTTTTGTTTTGTTATGCTATGTTTTGTTACGCTATGCTATGTTTTGCTATTCTATGCTTTGTTATGCTCTGTTTTTTTTATGCTATGCTAGGTTTTGTTATGCTATGCTATGTTTTGTTGTGTTTTGTTATGCTATACTATGCTTTGTTGTGTTTTGTTATGCTATGCTATTGATCCAGCGGGCCAAAGGAAATTCAGTCTCATATGAACAACTCTACACCATGATACTCACCATAATTCATAAATCTAACACTAGGCCCATAAATGACAAAGACATGAATTGACCAACTGATTCATATGACCTAATTAAATCAGAAACCCTTTAGAACATTTAATTAAGTCAAATACATAGGCAATGGATTAACTAACGGTAACTCAAGGAAACAAACAAGACCAGCTTGTCATTTCAAAATCTATTTTATTAATTTTATTATAAGGCAAATTGCATTTTTAAAACGTAAATTCTTTTATTAGCAATTTTATTAAGCAAAATTATTTATTAGAAAGGCACATTTGACTGTCAGCTCAAATCAAAATCAGCATGAGAAGTACTCAAACATTTAGGAAAATTCCCTTAACCCTATTTAACCATGGGCGAATTTTGCGAATCTGGCGTTCGCGAATTTTGCGAATTTGCGAACTCGCAATCCGCAAAATACGCGAATTCTCGCGAATTTGCGGATTATTTTTTTTTGTGTGTTCGCAAGGATTTCTGCCAGTTCGCAAGGATTTCTGACAGTTCGCGAGGGTTTTGTAACAGTTCGCAATCGCGAACTTACATGTCGGCTCGCAACGGTCACAATTATGTTGTTTCTACGTCTGGTTCATCATCATAGGTTCCCAGCACCCTCTGTTTCACCCCTGCCACCCTCTGTTTTACCCATGCCACCCTCTGGTACATCAATGCCTTATGCCACCCTCTGGTTCATCATCACTGTAGATTATGGGGGGAAAAAGCAAGCACACCTGCCTGCTTCAACTGACATGAATTAATTTGGGGTTGATTTATTAATGTGTCACTGTTTTAAAATTCCAGTCTGGCACCTGCATCCTTATCTGTAATTTGCTTTCTGTTGCAGTGCAATTTTTTTTTCCAGGACCTTTGTGGCCTACTTGTAGCTATTCTATGAGCCTGCTGTGAGGGTCAGAGCAGGGTCATACAATTGTTGCAACTAGCAACTGAACAATTGTTGCAACTAGCAACTGAACTTTGGAGGGGCCCTTGTCAGGAAGCACTACAGGGAACGGTTACTAATGATGAGTTTGAACTTTTGAACCTGCTTTCACTTTTGCAAAACTCGTTTTTCTTCAGAGCAGCATTACAGCAACTTTAATGCCCCACCAAGCTTATATGAGAAAGTTGATTTCTAATCCAAAAGTTATCCAAAGAAAATCAAAAGGCCTCAAATCTAAAAAAAGTGCAGGCAAATGTCAACCTGAGGAGTTATTCTGATAAAAATAATCATTTTCAGAAGGTCTATGCTGCTTGCTAGTAGATTTCTTGTGCGAAATTGCAATTTTTGTAATTTCGCGAGTGCGAGATTGTTGCTGCCCGCCGCACCTACATGTTCGCAATTGCGAACTTACACCGCAAAGAAAAAAAATCCGCTGCGTGCGAATTTGCGGATTTTGCGGGAAATTCGCGAATCTCGCGGATTGCGAATTTACCGAAAATCCGCAAAATCCGCGAGCGTAACGGATTTTCCGCCCATGCTTAACCCTATTTCCCTAACTTAAACTAAAGAAAACCTAAAGGGAAAAAGTAAAGTTTCAAATGGATCTTACGTGAGACGAAAGTCCGACAGCATCTCTGGAGCACAGGAACGAGCCAGCAGAGCTCTTTCCAAGGGGGAAATTTTTATACCTTTTTCCTATCTAAAACTAACTAAAAGAATACAAATATCCGAGCGACACGAAGCATGATTGGACAAGAAATGTTGTCCGATGAAGTCATTTGCCTTTCGCATTGCAAAAATCACGTTTCCTCAAGAACGGCATTGTTCATAGACTAAGAGTGTCACAGGCTCTTCCGTGACTTGCAACATTAGGTAAAGTTATCCGTTGCTTCCTCCGTCAAAGCCTTTTCGCCGCTGCACATCCTGTCCTTGACCATGAAAGCTTAATCAAAAGTTCATTCAATGCTCCCACACAGCCTTGCTTTTACGAGCAACTTTCAAAGAATTACTGAAGAAAATATTTTCCTTTTCAAACGCTGCTGTGCAAAGCCCAACTTTGACAGGACTTCAGACATCCATTTTAGAAATAGGCCACAGGCCTCTTTTAGCATGACTCTAGTATGCAAGGAAACACAAGACAATAATTAATTCAGGAAATGATAAATATTCTGTTACCCACCCCCTTTGCTAATGTTAACCCATTAGTCTATGTTACCTAGCTTTGCATACAAAAGACAAACATAGCACAGTCACATAAAAAGACACGACATAAACAAAAGCACATTTAAAAGAATGCACATGCTATTATTTGAAACAGCCGCAATTAATGTTTGACAAAACGAAAGACAAGGTAAATGTATTATTTAAAACGAAATGACTAACATGACAAGAGCACAAATAATTAAACCTGCGTGTTTATGTAAGTGCACATTATTCTAGGTTGAGTCAGTACAAAAACATGCAACACTCATTAGTGAATTAAAAATTATGGGAGTTTTAATTCAGCGTACTTTAATTCTAAACGTATTCCAAAAGTCCGCTTCATCAACTCCCTCATCTGGTGATTTATAAATCACCAAACAAACCCAAAAATTTATTCTAAATTTTACTTTTAGTAATGTCATATAATGATCTCTCTCTGAGTTAGTAAATCTAAACTCCTGCTTCATCAGTCTGTCTGGAACTCTCATATTGAGCCCTGCGAAATTTATCCATTTCTATCTCCTTCTCCTGAGCCTTTCTGAGTTTATAAATCTTCTTTTCCCTCACATGCTTCTTTCTCTTGTGAATCATGCAACTGAATTTTTAACAAAAGTGTCACTATAACAATGATTATTACATGATAAAGCACTTTGCCAATGATTGAACTGCCAATTTCTGCAAACCATTCTTTAATTGCGCCAAATCTTTTTGCCAAACGTTCAGAAAAACTGTCACTTTCCATGGGTTCTATCTCTGAGTGAAATTCTGTGATATTTATGATCAACAATTCTATATTCTGACTCTTGTCTGGGATATATGTGCAGCAATGCTGAACATGCAAAATCCCACAGACTCCTCCCTCTTTTGCCAGAAGGATATCTAAAGCAAGCCGGTTTTGCATAACCATGCTTCTGGTGGCAATGAGCTCAGTATTAACCAACTGAAAACCGCCTGCAGTATCAGTGGACAACCTGTCAACAATTGTGGAAAGCTTTCTGATTTTGATTGCATTCAGGCTAATCCCTACCATAGGAATTATTGCGCCAAATATATCTCCCATAATCTCAGAAAAGCTTTCTCTTTTAAATCTATTCAGTTATTTGCCAATTTCGAATGAACCTTCCCCATTTCTGTCAACATGAAAAATTTTAGGAAAGACAAGACCAAGGTAACATGTACCATACCAATGGTCTGGGAGACTGAAATATGCTTTGTTCCCACAGATAAAATAGATTCCTGGGAAAATTGGGTCTTTACCACCTTTAAATCCCCAACCCCCTACAATTTGATAAGTGTCCTCACATTGGCTAGCACCGACAAAATAATTGTCGTAAAGCGTGTTATCTCTTCTAATGCCTAACTTTCACCTAACTGGATCATCTATGTGAATAGCAGCATATCTATTTTCACCATGAAGCTTCTCGTCCTCGATCTGCCAAAACTTAGATTTAGTCTGTTTCAGAATCTCATTCCTTTTGTAAATCGCTCTTCTCTCCTCAACCTGATCAAGGAAAGATCATTCTTCATCTCTCATTATGCAAGGTAATTTATTCTTGTAAGCGTACTCGTAGGTGAGTTCATTTGTTACCAGGAAGTATTCCCTCATCCGTTTAGCAGGCCTAACTTTGTTAAGACTATGCACAACCTTTAAGTTAGCAAATATCTCATCGAAGTCTAAGTAATAGTACTCCAGTCGACCAGTTTGATAAAACAAGCTTGATATAACACTGCATGTTATTCCATAAGTAAGGGGAAGCATATTATACTTGACCCCTTCAGAAACTGAAGTAGGAAGCTTAACACACACATAACAGTCTTTAACATCCATGACTCTAACGCACTACGATAAGAGTCTTGAAAAAGAATTAGTAGAAAAATCTCCAACAGATCTGTCCTGGTGGATCTCTGGTTTATGCTCAATAACCCTGTTAGTTTTGCCTACAATATCATGAACAGCTTGTTTAGATTCAGCTTTGCTTGTCATATTCACCTTATAGTCCTCTTTGTCAATACCAAGAGGAAAGATGACTGCCAAAATTAACCAAACTAGAATGATTAGAATCACACAAATGGAAGACATTTTACAACATCTTCTTAAAATTGCACACCTTGAATTGTCAGTATTAGGCATGTCAGCTCTTATTAAAAACAACATTTTAAAATTAAAAATAAAATTAGTCTCTAATTAATTTAAAATATCACCCTCCTCTTTTGAATTTTTTTTTTTGTAACCCTCTAACAGCTTTTCTTCGACCTTGCGTCCATAAAGTGTAAGCAGCTAACACAATTTCTTCGACCTTGTGTCACCTAACACAATTTCTTCAGCCTTATGCCAAAAGCAAACCTCAACCTAAAGAAAGCTGAACCTAACCGTTGTCACTATTTTCTTCCAAATCTTCTTGGCTGCTACTGCTAACCTCAACTACTGGTGGGATCAATATATACGCCCACTCTGGAGATTTGTACTTGTGATTTGGCTTTAATGATCTCTTGCTTTTTCTAGTAATTACTTCAATCTTCTTTCCAGCTTGATCTTTTTTGTCTGAATCACTCTTCTGACTTGATATCTCATTAACTTGTTCTTTCGATCTATTCACCAATTTGAATTTCAAGTCTTCTTTTGGCCAGACATCACCTTTTCTCAAAAGTTTCTTCTTAGGCTCAATTTCATTACATTCAGCTTTCCAAGATCTTTTCGTGAATTTACTTATTTCAGATTCTTCATCACTTTCATCCGAGTCAGTTTCAGATATTTCAATACTGTATCTAGGAACTTCTTTACTCTGCAGCTTCACTCCGTTAGGAACAACATCTCTGTAGCTGGTACTTGGCAATTCGTCCTCTTCCTCCGGAATTACATCTAACTTCCCAGTTCCAGATTTTCCGTTCCTGCTTTCAGAGCTTCCAATCTGCTTTTCAATACTCTCCTGATCTTGAATCTCTTCTGACAGTTTCTTTTCCAGTTCTTTTGTCTAGAACATCTTCATCATTTTCTGAATCAACAACAACGATGTCTAGATCTTTTTCATTTGATGCTTGATCTAGTTCTGAATTTTCCAGATGTCGACTTCCCTGTCAATCTTCACAATCTGGATCTTCAGGTTCTCCCTCTGAATCTGAATCAGCTGTAGTGTCGTCACTGTCTTCATCAGGGTTATCAGGTGCTGGTACACAAATGGTATGGCTTGCATGCACCCACCTTTTCAAACCCTTACACTTCACAGCATTTGTTGTGACTAGTATCACTTGTCTTGCTTTTTGCCACCTGGGTACCAAACAGTTTCTCCTCCGATGAACCTTTGTCCTGACCCAATCTCCTGGCAATAGATCATGAGCCTGCTCCTTTTCTTTTGAAATCACATCTGTTCCCACCTGATGGAATACAGAAGTTACAACGTCAGAGAGCTGCTTACAGTAGTCTAAAATTGCACTATCATTTATTGCTAACAACTTTCCAACTGGAACAAAAGCTTGTCTCATTACCCTTCCAATGAGCATGTCATGAGGGCTAAGACCTGTTCTTTTATCTGGAATACTTCTCAAAGACATCAAAACAAGTGGAAGTGCATCAGTCCATTTTATTCCTGTAGCTAAACACATTTTTGAAATTCTGTTTTTAATTGTGCCATTGATCTGTTCAACTATTTTGACAGGACAAGGGAAACCCAAAAGGAATAACACTAGGGTCCTTGGGCAGTAATCTATTGTACAGAACAGGGGACCCTAGTAATTAAGGATCACACGAATAATAGACATATACTAAATAGTATATATGACCTCTGTCCAGCCGGCCAGAACCCCACCGTCCTGCTATCAAGCAAGACTACTATAATTCCCAAAGATGGAGAATCGGACTGCCGCAACAACGAGCCTCGAGCCACTACTTTAATTCCCCGAAAATTTCTCTATGCCGGCGAAGTTATTATGCATATCTATGCAGATATTCCAAATATACCAATGGAATCTGATTAAGCCGACATCAGAGGCTTTGTAACTGTTGAAATACTCTCAAGACAAACATGACACATTGGTTTTTGTCCTGATGATGATGCATGTATTTTCTAGCTGCATCAAAACGTTGTCGACCTTACTGCACCATATGTTTGTTTGAACTCACGAATTGTGTAAAACAATGGGTTGCTATAAATGAATCCTAGTCTGTAAAACTGAACAATAGTACAGACCGCTTTGTGCGCTTTTACATAATTTTCTGTCACTTGTTTTGTCTTGTCCCCTGTGGGTCACAGGCTGCGCCCACTTTTGTATAAATGTTATATATATGAACTAAACACAAAAAATTGAAAAATAAATACCTGTCCGGCTGGACAGAGGTCATATATACTATTCAGTATATGTCTATTATTCGTGTGATCCTTAATTACTAGGGTCCCCTGTTCTGTACAATTGATCTGTTCAACGACACCTGATGCTTCTGGTCTATAAGCACAATTCAACTTTTGTTTAATGCCAAATGCTTCACAAATTAATTCAATCAGTCTGTTTTCAAAGTAAAGTGTGTGCCACGATCACTTTCAATAGTTACTGGAAAACCATATCTAGGTATGATCTCCCTTAAAAGCAATTTTGCCACAGTAATTGAATCATTGTGACGTGTTGGGAATGCTTCCACCCATCTTGAAAACAAACAGACAATAACAAGAACGTACCTCAGCTTGTTATGTTGTGGCATGTCAATGAAATCAATCTGTAACCTAGTAAAAGGACCACCCTCCTGTCCTATGGTTCCCATGCTTACAACTGTTTTCCTGTTTGGATTGATTTGCTGGCAGATCAAACAACGCTGGCAAAGTGACTCTGCAATAACCCTAAATTTTGGATTATACCAAGTCTCCCTGAACTGTCTGATCATTGTCTCTCTTCCTAAGTGACCTGGTCCATGGTACATCCGTGCCATATCAGCAATCATGCAATTGGGCATAACAGGTCTCCCATCTTTGTAAACCCAAATTCCATCTTCCTCTTGCTGCCTGCAACCTTCTTTGAGCCATGTGTTTTTCTCCTCATCGTCTGCCTCATCTTGTAAGTCTTTCACTCCCTGCCATGTTGCTACCACAGATATTAGCATGAGAGAGTTCATTATATGGTCATTGTCTTTTTCCCAATTAAGTGAGAGATTATTTTTCGCACAGTATCGTGCAGTTTCATCCGCAAATGCATTTTCTTTAGTTATGTAATCTTGTCCTTTTTTTGTGCGCTCCGCATTTGACAACAGCTATTTTCTCTGGTAACTGAATGCCATCGATCAGTCTTTTGATCAATTTTGCATTTCTGATTGGAGTTCCTGCAGAGGTTAAATAACCTCTCTGAGAACAGAGCTGACCATAGTCATGGACTAAGCCATATCCATACTGGCTATCAGTCACTATGGTAACCTTTTTCCCTGCTGCTTTTTCACAGGCTCGAATTAAAGCAACTAATTTTGCCACTTGTGCTGAACGAATTCCTTCAAGAGTTGAACCCTCAACTATTTCAGAAACTGTACAGACTGAATATGCTGCTCTCAGAATGCCTTCATCTGTTCTTAAACAGTAGCCATCAACAAAATAAACAATGTCTGACTCTGGTATCGGCACATCTTTAATGTCTTTTCTGGGTTTATTACAGTATTCCAAAACATCCAAACACTCATGATCAACATCATCAGCTTCATTGCCATTTTCAGAAACCACACTATCTGGTAAGAGTGTAGCTGGATTGAGATTAACACATCTCGCAATGGATACATTATCTGATCCCAGAATAACTTTTTCATATTTGGTCAATCTGTTACTTGACAGGTGCTGTGTTTTACTTCTAGTAAGAAGTGTCTCAACTGAATGAGGTACATACACTTTTACAGGGGAAATCCCATTATGATTCCTTACATTTTTCTCAAGGCTTACACTTGTTGCAGCCACTGCTTTTAAGCAACCTGGCAATGCCTTTGCAACAGGATCGAGAACAGCTGAAAAGTATGCTATAGGTTTTCTCATTGTTCCATGTTTCTGAATGAGAACTGATAATGCACAACCTTCTCTTTCACTACAGTACAACTCAAATTCCTTGTTGTAATCGGGCATTCCCAATGCTGGTGCTTCACAGAGACTTTTCTTTAGCTTTTCAAAAGCCTCCAATTCTGTTTTTGTCAAAACAAACGGGTCTTTTATGTCTGCCTTTGTTAATCTTTGCAAAGGTTTTGCAATTACTGAAAACCCACAAATCCATTGGCGACAATAACTAACCATTCCTAGAAACATCCTGATCTGTCTTTGTGTTGTCGGTGGTTGTATTGCTCGAATCATTTTTATTCTCTCAATTGTCACTTGTCTGATTCCCTTTGCAATCCTGTGACCAAGGTATTTAAACTCCTGTTTGCAAAACTGTAGTTTTGCTAGTGACACTTTATGTCCCTCATCTGCCAAACGATTCAAAAGTGTAATGGTGTCAGTTTCACAATTTTCTCTTGTTTTTCCTGCAATCAGGAGGTCATCTATGTACTGGACCAATGTTGACTCTCCAGGTAATTTTAAATCTTCCAGGGATTTCTTTAATAACTGATTAAAGATAGATGGACTCTCAGTATACCCTTGAGGGATACAACACCATGCTAATATGCGATCCTGGAACCGGAACGCAAAAATTTTCTGGCTATCTGGATGCAGTGGAACCGTAAAGAAGGCATTACATAGGTCAATGACCGTGTACCATTCTGCATCTTGTGGAATCTGATATAGAATTACTGCTGGGTTTGGTACAACTGGACAGCAAGGAACAACTATCTTATTAACCTTTCTCAGGTCCTGAACTATTCTGTACGTTCCGTTTGGCTTTTTAATTCCCATAATCAGTGAATTACATGGGCTGCTTTCAATCTCTCTCAAAACACCTTGCTTAATTAATTTTTCAATCACAGGAATAACACCCTCAATAGTTTCTGGTTTCATTTTGTACTGGGGAATGTTTGGAAAATCTATTCCCTGTCTCACAGTAATTTTTACTGGGTCCACATGTTTCATTAAACCCATTTCATCACCAGTTAGATCCCAAATTTTCGGATTTACTATCTCTTTTAGTTCCTCAGGTAAGTTATTTTTATCAAAAGCAGGGAACATTTTATTTTCTTCGTCAACGATTAGTAGTGTCAATTTGTACAAACCATCTTCTTCTAAAGTTTGAAGCTCAATACCCTCCGGTGAGCAATACATTTTGCAATTCATTTTACATAGCAGATCCCGTCCCAAAAGATTAACAGGACTGCTGTTACAGACAACAAATCTGTGCTTGTCTTTATAATTTCCAATTTCTACATCAACTGGCTTTGTCAGGTTTGTTTTAATCTGCTGATTAGCTACACCAACTACCTGGATGGATTCACCCGACAGAGGAAGATTTTCAATTTCCACTGATCTAACAGTAGAACGGGTAGCACCAGTGTCCACAAGAAAAGTGATATCTTTGTCGCTCACTTTACCATTTACAAATGGACCTGGCTGATCTACCTCAAGAGTGGCTCCAAGCACACACTCTTCTTCCTCCCTCAGGCACCATCATGAAAAATCTTCTGAGTCACTGCTCTCATTTTCTTTTAGCCAAAATTGCTGAGAGATATTTGACACATTTACTTTTTGTGATCTTTTCACCTGTTCAGCTCCGCAGTAACCCGTCTCTGGACTGTATCTCTGTGTATTCATGCAATTTGGCAAGGGTGGCTGTGGAATTTGGTTCTGCTGATTCAATTGGTTCTGCTGATTCGCTAACTGTCGCTGTAGCTGTTGCTGCTGACTTATTTCATTTAACTGTCGCTGTAGCTGTTGCTGCTAATTTACCTCACTCTGCATCTGTGAATTTAATGATGAATTTTTTAAATTTCTGGGCAGATTTTTACACTCACGCTTCCAGTGTCCAATTTCGCCGCAATTAAAACAAGGTAGCTTTTGTTTTAGCTCTTCAATATTTATATTAACTTTGGGCTTATTTGTAAAATTCCCTTTGAACTTTCCTGAATCTGCTGAAAATGTTTATTTTCCAATGTTGCTATCTGCTGTTCAGCTACCTTCACTTGTGCCCACATGGCCTTTTCCTTGAGTTTCTTCTGTTTTGCATCTAACTCGTCACTGCAGTATTTTGCCTTTCTCAGGATGTCATCAACTGAGAGTGATTGCCAACCGACAATTCCGGTTCTAATCATATCCCCAATCTCAGGTCTCAGGCCATAAACAAACCTCTAAATGAAGTGGCTCATGTCACTTTCACTTAATTCTTCATAGCCACTGTATTGTTTAAATACCAGGAGTAACCTTTCATAATAGGAATGAACTGATTCTTTTGGTTCTTGATTTGTTCTGTCTATTTTAACCCAGTCTACTTCTTTATCAGGAATCTTGTCTTTCAGCCAAACAATTACTTTGTCATACAAATCCATGACAATGTCTGAAGGAGCGCCTGTTACTTTATGTCTAGGCGGTTCCTCTTTAAGCCAACTAACAGACATTTTTGATTCTGTCCAAAGATCTGACGGGACAACAATGTCAAAGAAACCATCAAGATCAATCCACAGAACTTTTGAGACTTTAATGAATCTGTCAACCTGACGATACCATTCCACCGGCTTTTCTCTCAGCCGAGGAAAATCATTTGTAAAGAGTGTTATATCCTGTCTTGTCCATGGAACATGAAAATAACCCCCACCAGCTATTTCCCTCATAGGAAATTCACCAAAAACTTCTCCTCTTTCTCTCTTTTATTCTTCTCTTTTCTTTGTCCACTTAACTCTCCATTTACTTAAATCACCTAATCTTTTTAGAAACACAATTAATTCTTTTATATGAGTTATTCTGCCTGTGGTATTTAGGTTTTCTATATCTTTCTCAGAAAAATCCACTCTGTAATGTTTTTGCAATTGTTTCTGGCGAGTCAAATCTATTTCTAATTCAGCAGCCACTTCTTCAAATTGTTCATATTTATTTTTAGTTTTCCACTGAATTCTTTTGCAAATAACAATTCATCATCCTGATATTGCTTTAAACAGTCAGTACCAATTGTGCCAATAATTAATTCTTCTATATCTGCTTTTAATTTTGCAACATCAAGTTGTTTAGACTCAGGAACTTGTTGAGGAATCTGTGGTAAATCTGTTTTATTTATGGAACCAGAATCTGATTCTGCAGCTGATGGTGTGACATTTGACAAACTTTGATTTAAAGTTAAATTCGGCATTGTTTTATCTTTGTGGATTTCTGTTAACTCAGAATAATATTTTTCGGCCACTTTTTGGATTTCTGCATTTAAAGGATTTGCTACAACATAATGTCTATTTTCACTCTGGTCAAAAACTGGTACAACAGGACCAATTGTAACTGGAACTGTCACTGCTTCCATGCCTTTTGTTAACTGTTGAATTAATTCTCCCTTTGCTTTAAAATATTCTGTAATATTTGGTATACCTCCAGGCAACTCTGTCCTTTTATCATTTTTCGGGAAATTATTTCTCGAATTAGAACTTTCTCTTGGGGTATTTGTTTTGCTTCTCGATCTCGCCCTTTCAGGTAATCTCATAAATCTGGGTGAATCTTCAATTTCCCTAGGTGCACTAGGAGAAATACCTGGAAGACTCCTTGGGGTAGAATGTGAACAACCTGGCTGATAAGGTGGAGGACTATTAAACATATCCTCTAAAACTTCATCATCTAATTCTTGATCCAGATGACCTTTTTTCTGAGAATTCTTTTGACCTGTTTCTATAACCATTTCCAAAACCGAATACAATCCGTCATACATGTCTCCTTTCCTCCAACGACGCACTTTATCTTGATGAGTTTCCCTATCTATGCCTCTCGGTTTTCACCAATTTTCTCGCTCAAGTTCCATCATTTCAACTTCCCATTCAACTAAAGCTTCAAATTGAATGGGTCTGGGTGAAAGAGCCATCATTTTATCTCTTAAATTTCTTTAAAATTTAACATTAAACGATCCATCTTCTGGCCAGGCTAAAATACCATCATTTTTGAATAAAGCATCCAGTTTTCAAACCAGAGAACAGTATGATAACCATATTCTCCTTCCATATATGCTGCGGGTGTTTTGTACTTATAAGGTAATTTTCCACCACGCGCTTCAATTTTCTTGTCTGGATTGAATACATTTTTAATTTTCTGAAACCATGAAGGCTTTTTCTCTTCTTTATACCAATAACTCATGTTTTTAAACTATTCCGTACAATTTAGAAAAAATCGTAAATATTTTTCTGTTGTTCCGCTACCTTTGACCAATCCGTGCGCGAAACTCACCAACAAGCCAATCAGTTTAAGCCACGTCACTACCTTGCTCAATCAATGAGAAACCAGTTTTCAGAAATGACCAATCAGCTAACAGCTCGTTTTTGTCACGTGAACCAATCAGCGCACTTGCTGTGACGTATGTTGACCAATCGCAGCGCGAACCCTGTAACGTATACTGCCGCTGCAGTGAAGCTGCGCGTGTCAGTGTCACTCCGTAAACTCACCCCTCCTTTACAAAATATTTTCACAGCGCCATTTTAAAACAATCCTTTTCAATAAATTTCAATTAATAAATACAGAAAAAAAACTATTTGTCTGTTTCACTAAACAAAGTGATAGTTTTACCAGACATTCAAGAATCCACTCTCGTGAAATAGACGACGCTATTTTCACAAAAACAGTTTTACAACTTTTATACGGAAAACCCTACTTATGCATACATGAAATCTTCGGCAGGACTTTAACCAACTAATAGAAATCCAGAAACGCCAGTAAGAATAGACGACGCTACCTCACCCTTCACACAAGCTCGGAAACAATCCTACTACTCTTTTTGCAACGAGTTTTAATACAGGCTCCTAGTCCCTATACTCAGAGCTACGATTTCCTAGGCAAACCTCACTATTCATGCAACCTGTCATACCTAAAATCCCTAAACTTGTGTTGTACGTCCACAACACTAAGTGATATTTCAGTACCACTAATTTGAAACAGAACACATTAACTATGTAACTTCACCGGTCACACTACTCTGCCGGCACATAGGCTTTTTCACACTGCTGGAAAAAACCTTTCGACAACAAATAACAACCAGACAAAACTTAACATGTGTTAAACATGTATCCTATGTAATTACCATGTAACATGTCAGTTACCATAGTAACCGAACTCTGCTACCAAAGATTTGATTCAGCGGGCCAAAGGAAATTCAGTCTCATATGAACAACTCTACACCATGATACTCACCATAATTCATAAATCTAACACTAGGCCCATAAATGACAAAGACATGAATTGACCAACTGATTCATATGACCTAATTAAATCAGAAACCCTTTAGAACATTTAATTAAGTCAAATACATAGGCAATGGATTAACTAACGGTAACTCAAGGAAACAAACAAGACCAGCTTGTCATTTCAAAATCTATTTTATTAATTTTATTATAAGGCAAATTGCATTTTTAAAATGTAAATTCTTTTATTAGCAATTTTATTAAGCAAAATTATTTATTAGAAAGGCACATTTGACTGTCAGCTCAAATCAAAATCAGCATGAGAAGTACTCAAACATTTAGGAAAATTCCCTTAACCCTATTTAACCATGGGCGAATTTTGCGAATCTGGCGAAACCCTATTTCCCTAACTTAAACTAAAGAAAACCTCAAGGGAAAAAGTAAAGTTTCAAATGGATCTTACGTGAGACGAAAGTCCGACAGCATCTCTGGAGCACAGGAACGAGCCAGCAGTGCTCTTTCCAAGGGGGCAATTTTTATACCTTTTTCCTATCTAAAACTAACTAAAAGAATACAAATATCCGAGCCACACGAAGCATGATTGGACAAGAAATGTCGTCCGATTAAGTAATTTGCCTTTCGCATAGCAAAAATCACGTTTCCTCAAGAGTGGCATTGTTCATAGACTAAGAGTGTCACAGGCTCTTCCGTGACTTGCAACATTAGGTAAAGTTATCCGTTGCTTCCTCCGTCGAAGCCTTTTCATCGCTGCACATCCTGTCCTTGACCATGAAAGCTTAATCAAAAGTTCATTCAATGCTTCCACACAGCCTTGCTTTTACGAGCGACTTTCAAAGAATTATTGAAGAAAATATTTTCCTTTTCAAACGCTGCTGTGCAAGGCCCAACTTTGACAAGACTTCAGACATCCATTTTAGAAATAGGCCACAGGCCTCTTTTAGCATGACTCTAGTATGCAAGGAAACACAAGACAATAATTAATTCAGGAAATGATAAATATTCTGTTACCCACCCCCTTTGCTAATGTTAACCCATTAGTCTATGTTACCTAGCTTTGCATACAAAAGACAAACATAGCACAGTCACATAAAAAGACACGACATAAACAAAAGCACATTTAAAAGAATGCACATGCTATTATTTGAAACAGCCGCAGTTAATGTTTGACAAAGCGAAAGACAAGGTAAATGTATTATTTAAAACGAAATGACTAACATGACAAGAGCACAAATAATTAAACCCACTTGTTTATGTAAGTGCACTTTATTCTAGGTTGAGTCAGTACAAAAACATGCAACACTCATTAGTGAATTAAAAATTATGGGAGTTCAGCGTACTTTAATTCTAAACTTATTCCAAAAGTCCGCTTCATCAACTATGTTTTGTTGTGTTTTGTTATGCTATGCTGTGTTTGTGGTGTTTTGCTATGCCATGTTTTGTTATGATTTGTTTTGTTATGCTATGTTTTGTTTTGTTATGCTAAGCTATGCTATGTTTTGTTATGCTATGCTTTGTTTTGTTATGCTATGCTATGTTTTGTTGTGTTTTGTTATGCTTTGCTATGTTCTGTTAAGCTCTGCTGTTTTGTTATGCTATGCTTTGTTATGCTATGCTTTGTTTTGTTATGCTATGTTTTGTTGTGTTTTGTTATGCTATGCTTTGTTTTGTTATGGTATGCTATATTTTGTTGTGTTTTGCTATGCTATGCTTTGTTTTGTTAAGCTATGTTTTGTTATGCTATTTTATGTTGTGTTATGCTATGTAATGTTTTGTTATGCTATGCAATGTTTTGTTATGCTATGCTATGCTATGTTTTGGTGTGTTTTGCTATGCTATGCTATGTTTTGTTATGTTTTGTTATGCTATGCTATGTTTTGTTGTGTTTTGTTATGCTATGCTATGTTTTGTTTTGCTATGCTATGCTATGTTTTGTTCTGCTATGATATGTTTTGTTGTGTTTTCATATGCTATGTTTTGTTATGCTATACTATGCTTTGTTTTGCTATGGTATTTTTTGTTAGGCTATGCGTTATTGTGTTTTGTTATGCTATGCTATGTTTTGTTGTGTTTTGTTATGCTATGCTGTGTTTATTGTGTTTTGTTATGCTATGCTATGTCTTGTTGTGTTTTGCTATGCTATGTTTTGTTTTGTTATGCTATGTTTTGTTATGCTTTGTTTTGTTATGCTCTGTTTTGTGTTTTGTTATGCCATGCTTTGGTAAACTATGTTTTGTTATGCTATGCTATGTCTTGTTATGCTATGCTATGTTTTGTTTTTTTATGCTATGCTATGTTTTGTTATGCTATGCTATGTTTTATTATGCTATGCTGTTTTTTTATGCTATCAATCAATCAATCAATCATAACACTTGTATAGCGCGCTACTCACCCGGAAGGGTCTCAAGGCGCTTGGGGAGGGGGGCCGCTACTGCTCGAACAGCCAGGTCTTGAGTTGTCTCCTGAAGGCGAGGTGGTCCTGGGTCAGCCGAAGATGGATGGACAGGGAGTTCCATGTCTTGGCCGCCAGGTAGGAGAAGGATTTGCCTCCGGCGGTGGCTCTTCGGATGCGTGGTACGGCAGCGAGGGCGAGGCTAGCGGAACGTAGCTGGCGGGTGGGCGTGTGGAAGGTCAGGCGGTCGTTGAGGTACTTGGGGCCCAGGTTGTGGAGAGACTTGTGTGCGTGGGTGAGGAGCCTGAACATGATACTCTTGTTGACGGGGAGCCAGTGCAAGTTCCTCAGGTGGCTGGAGATGTGGCTGCGTTGAGGGATGTCTAGGATGAGTCGGGCGGAGGCGTTCTGGATGCGTTGTAGTCTTTTCTGTAGCTTGGCTGTGGTTCCGGCGTAGAGGGTGTTGCCGTAGTCCAGGCGGCTGGTGACGAGGGCCTGGGTGACCGTCTTCCTGGTTTCGATCGGGATACATCGGAAGATTTTGCAGAGCATGCGGAGGGTGTGAAAGCATGAAGAGGAGACGCGTTGACTTGTCTGGTCATCGAGAGGGAGGAGTCCAGGATGAAGCCCAGGTTGCGTGCGTGGTCTGTCGGCTTGAGGGCGGTGCCCAGGGCTGGGGGCCACCAGGAGTCATCCCAGGCGGTGGGTGATGGCCCAAGGATGAGGACTTCCGTCTTGTCTGAGTTCAGTTTCAGGCGGCTGTCCTTCATCCACTCGGCAACGTCTTTCATTCCTTTGTGGAGGCTGGTTCTGGCGGTGTCGGGGTCTCTGGTGAGGGAGAGGATCAGCTGGGTGTCGTCGGCATAGGAGATGATGTTGAGGTTGTGTTGGCGTGCGATGGCTGCAAGAGGTCTCATGTAGACGTTGAAGAGGGTGTGGCTGAGTTATGATCCTTGCGGGACGCCGCAGATGACTTCGGTGGCCTCGGAACGGAACGGGGGGAGGTGGACCCTCTGTGTTCTTCCAGCGAGGAACGAGATGATCCACTTAAATGCCTTCTCTTGGATGCCGATGTTGCTGAGGAGTTGGACTAGGGTGCAGTGGCAGACAGTGTCGAACTCGGCGGAGAGGTCCAGGAGGATGAGTGCCGCTGTTTCCCCGTTGTCGAGGAGGGCTCGGAAGTCATCGGTGGCTGCGATGAGGGCGGTCTCGGTGCTTTGGTTGGCTCTGAAACCGGACTGCGAGGGGTCGAGGGATCCATTTGTCTCGAGGAAGGCGGCAAGTTGCTTGTTGGCGATCTTCTCAATGACTTTGGCAGGAAAAGGGAGGAGCGAGATAGGGCGAAAGTTTATGAGGTCGGTGGGGTCCGCTGTTGGTTTCTTCAGTAGGGCGCTGAGCTCGGCATGCTTCCAGCTCTCCGGGAAAGTGGCGGTGTCGAAGGAGGTGTTGATGACGTCTCGGAGTTGGGGTGCGATGGTGGAGTCGGCCTTGTTGAAGACGTGGTGGCGGCAGGGGTCAGTCGGAGATCCGGAGTGGATGGTGTTCATTGTGCGGGCTGTTTCTTCGGTGGTCACTGCGGTCCAGGTGCGGAGGGTGGCAGTGGGGTGCGTTGGTTCGACGGTTGGGTGCGAGGATGGTGTGCCGAAGCTGTTGTGGATGTCGGCAATCTTGCGGTGGAAGAACGAGGCGAGGGAGTAGCAGAGATCTTGTGAGGGGGTAATGTCGTTGTTGCCGGTGCTGGGGTTGGAGAACTCCTTGACGATACTGAAGAGTTCCTTGCTGTCGTGGGCGTTGTTGTCCAGTCGATCCTTCAGTGATTTCTTCTTGGTGGTGCGGATGAGCTGGTGGTGCTTGCGGGTCCCCAGAGTGAAGCACAGTAGGGGGTGCACACGGGGGGCACCTATGATACCCCCTGCATTTGCATAAGGAAAGAGGCAGGCATCGCGCGGTGCCTGCCGCTTTCATTATGCAAATGCTGCAATGCATTTTTAGCATTGTGTCGGGCGGTGCAGAGAGCACCGCCCACCACAATGCTAAAAGTACAGGATGTGCCCGCCACTGTGGCCGGTACATCCTAATGCCATCCCCGGGACCCCCGCCCTTAAGGCGGACGGTCCCGTTTACAGCTAGGGTGGCGGGCGGGCAAAGCCCACCCGCCATCCTAATGAGGCCCTATGTTTTGTTATGTTATACTATGTTATGTTATACTATGTTATGCTATACTATGTTATGTTATGCTATACTATGTTATGTTTTGTTATGCTATGTTATGATTTGTTATGTTATGCTATGCTATGCTTTGTTTTGTTATGCTATGCTATGCTTTGTTATGCTGTTTTGCTTTGTTACGCTATGCTTTATTATGCTATGTTTTGTTTTGTAATGCTATACTGTGTTTTGTTATGCTATGCTATGTTCTGTGTTTCTATGCTATGTTCTGTTTTTCTATGCTATGTTTTGTTGTGTTTTGTTATGCTATGTTTTGTTGTGTTATGCTATGTTTTGTTGTGTTTTGCTATGCTATGTTTTGTTGCTATGCTATGTTTTGTAATGCTATGCTATGTTTTGTAATGCTATGCTATGTGTTGTTGCTATGTTTTGTTATGCTATGCTATGCTATGTTTTGTTTTGCTATGCTATGTTTTGTTGTGTTTTGTTATGCTATGCTATGTTTTGTTGCTAAGCTATGTTTTGTTATGCTATGCTATGATTTGTTTTGTTATGCTATGCATTGTTATGCAATGCTATGTTTCGTTATGCTATGTTGTGTTGTGTTTTGTTATGCTATGCTTTGTTATGCTATGTTTTGTTTTGTTATTATGTTTTGTTATACTATGCTATGTTGTGTTATGCTATGTTTTGTTGTGTTTAGTTATGCTTTGTTTTGTTATGATATGCTATGTTTTGTTATGCTATGCTATGTTGTGTTGTGTTAGGCTAGGCTATGTTATGTTGTGTTAGGCTAGGCTGTGTAACGTTGTGTTATGCTAGGTTGTGTTGTGCTGTGTTTTGTTATGGTTTTGTTTAGTTTTGTTATTTTATGTTTTGTTATGGTGATACTATGTTTTGTTATGTTATACTATGTTATGTTATACTATGTTATGTTATGCTATACTATGTTATGTTATGCTATACTATGTTATGTTTTGTTATGCTATGTTATGATTTGTTATGTTAGGCTAGGCTATGTTTTGTTATGTTTTGTTAAGTTGTGTTATGTTATGTTATGTTATGCAATCTTATGCAATGCTAGGCTATGTTTTAACACCAGCACAAACCCATGATGTGGCACCTATAATACCAGCACCACCCAGTGCTGTTGCACAGACAATATCTGCACACCCCCTGCTGTGGCAGAGACAATACCGGCACTAATCCATGCTGTGGCGCACAATTACCTGCATGCCCCCATGCTGTGGCACAGCCAATACCTGCACGACCCGTGCTGTGACACAGACAATATAGGCACCCCTTGCAGAGACAGCGCTATATAAAAATGTACTTTTCCCAAACAAGGGAAAATAGCACGACAGGAGATCCAAGCGCAGTTAAGGCAGCTTCGTGAACCCTGTCCATGAAGACAAAATGAAGACATTGCTGCCATCTGGGTGAGAGACACACGTGGGTGGTGTGAGAACTGTATAGTCTCTTAGCGGGAGGGGGTGTTGGGCTGAAGGGCGTAAGTTGCACAGGACCGGTTTCAAGGTCAGGCTGTTTCCATAGGCTGTTTCCATAGGCTGTGGGTTTGGGGAATGTGAAATACATGTCCGGGATGTGGGCGGGGAGGGGGGGGCTGTCTTCTCGTTCAGCAGGTGTGAGGCCCCCGTAGCAGGTCTCGAGGATGGACTGTCTCATTAGAGGTGAGCGTGAGAAGCAAATGGCCGCCTCGGGGACGGGCTATCTCTTTTGGAGTGTTGGAGTGAGGCGCCCATGAACGGCCTCAGGGCGGGATGCTGGGTTCAGGGAATGCTTGTCTCTTCGGATGTGAGTGTGAGGCGAAGCAAATGTTCGGTCTCAGTTGTGGGCATCTCTTTGTAGGTGGGTGTGAAGCGCAGGGACGGCTGTCTCTTTAAAGGTGATTGTGTAGAGTACATGGCTAGTCTCGGATTCGTGCACTCTCTTCAGCTGCCGTGTGTGATAAACACATGACCCGGGGGTGACAAGACTGACTTCTCGGAGATGGGTGTGAGGCACAGACCAGTCTGTCTTTTTGGCGTTGCTATGAGGTGGGGGTGAGATGCAAACTGCAGACCCCGCAGACGGTCTCTTAGAGGTGCCACAAAGTAGATGTGAGATGCACATTGCAGACCACGCAGACGGTCTCTTTGGCAGTACCCTGAGGTGAATGTGAGACGCTCATGGCTTGTCTGAAAGAAGGCTCTCTTCAGCGGTGGGTGTGAGACGCCCACTGCAGATCTCAGAGTCAGAGATCTCTTTGGAGGCTTTACGAGGCAGGCGCGAGAAGCACATTGACAGTCTGCTTGTGCAGTCTCTCTCTGCAGAGCTCTCTTCCCCTCGAGTGGGAGAGGAGGGTGAAGTGCTCTGAAAAGGCACCCTCGGAATGCCTGTGCACCGCCCAGCTCTTGTGAAGACGTTTCAAATCAACAAGCTGATAAGAAATGTCTTCACGGCAGCCGTAAAGCAGACCATGATGTCCGGAGGGGCTGTCCGAAAAGCGGACAGGGCGGCAATGAAAAACCCTCCTTTCTATTGGGAAGCCAGCGTTTATCATAAACGCTGACACTACCCAATAGAAAGGAGGGGCGGGCTTACAGTACCCTTTTTCTTACAATATCTCTCGCAGAGGCGGGGCAGCTTCGCCCACACACGAGACCTAATGATGGACGGAATGCGCACACTGTGCCACTGGAACCAAGATTTACCCAATTGATAAGCCTAATATGGGCAAAACATGATTTGAGTTGCTTTTGTTCTGGTTTTGGGAGGACCTGGCTTGGCAGTTCAGGCTGGACTTTTCCCATTTGAGCAGGACAAAGACTGTGAAAAATAACAATGGGCTGAAATGCATCCCTGTGCATTAGTGAGATTAACTCAAGCATTTCATCCATCAATTTTTTGTATACTTCAAAAATCGAGCACAGCATCAACCCCATACCAGACCCATCTATTACTCACTCCACAGAAAAGTGCAATGCCTTCACCCTCGTCTTCACTGAAAAAATGCAAACAATCCAACTGCACATCGATGACACTAAGCCTGTTTCCCTTTTTACACCCTCCCTTTCCTGTAGAAGGCCGCAATGGTCAGCCTTCAAAGATCTATCCCTCCAAGATCTCGCTGACATATTCAACTCTCTCTAAGCCTATTCTTATAAATGCCCAACCATTGTGTTTCATCAAAGCTCTCGCTCGGGATGCTCTCTGACCCATAGTTACTATTGTTAATGCCTCCTGCACTCATGGCATCTTCCCAGAAGCTCTCAAGGCATGCCAGATCCTCCCACTCCCAAAGAAACCTACTCTAGACCCTGATGACCTCACCAGCTACCAACTCATCACTCAACTTCCATTCATCAGCAAAAACATTCAACTCTAAGATCACATCAGGCTAACCATCTACCAGTCTGGCTTCAGATCACGCTGCAGCACAGGAACCTTACCCATTGTAGACGATAAACTCTAGTGGGCGTAGTTCGCAAAGTAGCGCTACGCGAAGCTACGCGAAGTGCACTTCGCACTACGCGAACTTCACGTAGCACTACGCGAGCTTCGTAATAGCATGTTCGCACTGTGCAAGATGTGTTTTCAATGATTGCACAGTGCGGACAAGCATCCGGCACTGTGCAATCATTGAAAACGGCATCTTGCACAGTGCGAGCTGTAATTTTCTGCTGCTCGAGTAGATTGTTACTCGAGCTGCAGCTTTCTCAACGCGAACTGGTAGTTTCTAATCAAGAGCGGTCGCGAGCATGCGCAACCACTCACAATGAGAAACCTTACCTCCCCGCGTTGAGAATCTCGCCTGGATGTCATTTTGCTTGCTCGCGGTCGCGAACATGACGTTCAGGACCGCGAACAAGCAAAAAATGAGCGCTGCACTACGCTACGCTGCACTATGCGTGTTTGCACTGTGCTACGTGCAGCTCGCGTAGTGCGAAGTTGCGCAAACTTCGCAAATTCCGCGAGCGTAGCGTAGTGCTTCGCCCAGGCCTACTCTAGACCACAGATGAAGATGACCCCTGACTCCTAATATTACTGGATTTTTCAGCTGTCTTCAACATAGTTAAGCAGCACACCTGGAGTGGAGTCTTAAATAAGAATCACCAGCACTGGCCTTCACTGGTTCTTCACCTACCTTTCCTACCAACAGTTCTTCACATGGGCACCTCCAATCCGAACACCTGGTCACCACCTGGGACCAGCTTACCACACAATACATCACAGCCATCATGAAATCTGTCCAATCAGGAACTCCACGGACCCCTGACCCCACCACAATTTCAACCTCAGGAGCAAGCTGATCAGCAAGAAGATCACCACCTTTTTCAAAGCATCCATGCCCTCGGCCACCTTCCCTGATGATTGGAAACACGTAGAAGTCAAACCCCTTCACAAGAAACCCTCCGCCAACCACAGCAAACTAATGAACTCCTGTCCCATCTCCCAGCTCCCCTTCCCCACCAAAGTCCTTGAGAAGGCCATCAACTGCCAATATTGTTGGCAGGGTATGCTCAGACTTGAGTCCCTTGCTCACTTTGCCACTGGATTCAAGCAAGCCCGGCTGAAGACGGCTGAAATGCCAGAAACCGGTCCTGGGAAGCTTGATTACGGTCCAGGGAAGACATGGCTTGACAGTTCGGGCTGGTCTGTTCCCATGAGGCACAGGGTCAGACTGATTTGCATATGGCCATGTCTGAACTGGGGTGGCGGAGTGAGCTAAAGAACGGTGATTGATTAAACCCAGATCAGTTGACTGGGGGTGAGTGTTTGTATTGTCAACGCTCCGTCCATCATCCCCTTTGGTTTTTCTTTGTTCGCCCTAAGTTGGCAGGGTATGCTCAGACGTGAGTCCCTTGCTCACTTTGCCACTGGATTCAAGCAAGCCAGGCTGAAGACGGCTGAAATGCCAGAAACCGGTCCTAGGATGCTTGATTCCAGTCCAGGGAAGACATGGCTTGGCAGTTCGGGCTGGACTGTTCCCATGAGGCACAGGGTCAGACTGATTTGCATATGGCCATGTCTGAACTGGGGTGGCGGAGTGAGCTAAAGAACGGTGATAGATTAAACCCAGATCAGTTGACTGGGGGTGAGTGTTTGTATTGTCAACGCTCCGTCCATCATCCCCTTTGGTTTTTTAAAATAAAAAATACAACCATGGCATGGTACCAGCTCTCTCTTCTAAAGAAAATCAGCCCGTTTCATGAGGCGACTTCAAAATGGCTGTTCAAGCCCTTTTACCCACGCTTGTGTGAAGTCTAGGGGCCCTACTCCATGGCCTCCCAGACTTCACATTGGCTCCGGTCAGGAGCATCTTACACACCGCAGCACATCTCATCTAGGGCCGGATGTAATACGATCACATCACCCCCATCCTGATGAAACTCCACTGGGTCCCCTTGACATATGTACTATCTTCAAAAACATTTACAAAAACACCACAGACAGCACTCCCACATATCTTGAAGACAAGCTCACCATCTCTGGCGGTTCTCGGCACACTCGCAGTCAGGACAACATCAGACTGCAGATTAAGAAGTGTAAGGAAGAAAAAACAATGCAGAAGGCCTTTTTCCATCTATGCACCCAAGATCTGGAACACCATCCTCGTATCCATCAGGACTGCCCCAACGCTGCTCCAATTTAGGAAAGAGTTGAAGATTCACTTTTTAAAGAACAATACATCACAATGCATTAACTGTGCACAACTCCTCTCCTATAACTCATTGACGTTATGCTTGTATTGGACCATGTATGGTGCTCCGCTGCCTTATGGCTAGATTTGCACAATAGAAATACCATATAAATACATAGATACATACACATATTTCTATTTAAACTAGGCGTCTAATTTCTGTGATCATCCCTCCAGCAGATCTATATTTTGGTAGCCCAAAATTAATCTCATCCTTTAAACATGTGGGCATGCTCCTTGTGTCTGTTGTGTCTTCTGACTCAAGAGCGGCTCCGTCATCCCTGGACCCTCGCTGAGACAGTGATGGTCTATCACATGGCTCTCGTACCTGGTTGTCTCTTACCATATAGAGACTTGGTATTGACCACTAAATGGGCAGCTCACTTCTCAATTGCTCCTACTTGATTGGATCCCACTGTTGGGGTAACACTTTCTGCATTCAAGGACACGGCTGCATGTTGTACAGTTGCCATACAGTGGTGCAGCTGTCATACACGCGATGAACCATACCAGTGAGTACTTTTATTCTTCTCACTTACGTGATTCACACCTCTACACCTTTCACACTGTTATCCCACATCCCTGCCCTGTGATCCTTTATCTAAATACCCTGGATCACCCCAGGTACCCTCCATCTGTCTTTATGTCCTGATGAGTCCAGGGGATTGGTTTGGGGGTCAAAACGTCGTTGACAGCCAATATACAAACAAATGTGTTGCTATTTGGGATTTACCGCCACACAGGCAATTGATGACCTATTATACTGGATGAAAAACGTTAAGTTGTTTGTATACCAACACACAATTTTATTATTCTCTTACAGCTGCTCACTACTTTCCTTTTGTGGTTTTCTTCTCACTGGAGTCACTCTATTTTATTACAGAATGTGCTATATCTTTGATTTATGCTGGTATAAATCACTTTCTACAATTAGAACCTGCATCTTGTGAATACGCATTTACTACTTTCAGCGATTTCACTCTGTAAAATGTGTCATTGTTTAAATGAGATCTGTTCCTTAAACAATCTCCTGATCCCAAGCATTTTTAGCCTCTTATGGCACTTGATACATGATAGGGCCCATGCATGACATTTGTGTGCATACTTAAGACAATGGTACCCTTCTGTGGCCTAATTCTGGCTCTTGTGTACTGTTGATAATTCTTCGTACTCTGTGGCCATGCTTCAATCAATCAATCAGGTTCTTGCATAACGCGTCTACTCACTCATAACCATCTTAAGGCACTGTCATAGTATGGCATTGTAGTGCCCATCTCTCCAGAATGTTGACCCTGTTATAATGGGGATCATCCTGGCATATTGCTAGTATCTTTGGCATGAAAATGCCTAAACATGATAAATAACACTGGCATTATTTTGCATATTGTGGACATCCTTGGTATTATGAAGCCCATCCCTGGCACAATTAAGGTCACTAAATGACATGTTGCGGGCATCTTTGGCACAATGGTGCCCACCCGTGACACAATGCTCGCGCTGCTGTGATGGTGGCCAAACTGGACTTAATGTGGACTATTCTAATGCAATTGTGACTAACCCTGGAATAATGCTGGGGTCAAGGGCATATGACTGCCATTTCTGGCACATATCAGTGACACATGGGCATGTATGACAGAATCTAACCAGGTGTGGAAACAGTACTTGTCATTACATATAGTGGAAAAGACTCACAGATATTTGCAGGCCAACTATGGGGCTTATTTACAAGGACCTAGGGCGCAGGTGCGTCACGTTTATTGACACACCAGCGGTGCGGTGTGCTGGCCCATATTTACAAGGCCATGCAAAGCCACCCTGCATGGCTTTTCATAACCTTGTAAATATGGCAAAAACACAAAAGAAGGGGGGACGGGAGCTAATGGAGCAAGGTCCAGTACCCGGGCTCCCAATGTCTACGTGTCAATCACTGGAGGGTAACTGTTCCTAGAAAACAAAGCTGGACTATTAGGTCGCTAGAAGTACAGCTAAAAGAAGGGCTGAATCCTTCAGAAGTTATTGGTTGGATATAAAGATGTGGGAGGGGGAACATCCTCCTTGTTAGAGAAGGGCCCTCACACACCCAAGCGGGTGTCATGCTTCATCATTGGGCGTTGCTACTTGTATGGGTGGCGATATTGTCCCCCATGGACCCTGCGAGAGGGCTCTTTGTCGGAAATCTTTTTTAGAGGAACGCCGCAGTTGTGAGTAGGTGGGTATGGGGAGTCGTGTGAGTGAATTAAAAATATATTACTAATACCCTGAAAATGCTTTATTCTGGGGTCAGTGCAATATGGTTGAAAACTGAAGCCAAGAGGAATACTCTTGATCTGGTTGCCAGAGTTAGGAGTATTTTCCTTTTACGTATCTTCTTCTAGAATTAGAAAGAGCGAGAAAGAACGAGCGGCAGTGGGCAGGTAACGGGCTTGTCTCATGCAGAGGTCATTGAAAACCTCCCAAGCCGTGCTCCACGACGATGAGGCTTCCCTAAACTACTTTTTGGGGTTGGATAATGATACTTAGGTGGTCGAACCCGTCCGGGTGCAGAGTCGCCCTGACCACACCTGAATCTAGGTACTGATGGAGCAAGGACTCATGAAAAAGAGTCTTGCTTGGAAAACAATCTTCTCATGTAACCTCTAACCCCGTACTAAACTTGTATTGTGGAAATAACATCCATTACACAACACTTATGAGTAAAAACAAAGCTTGCCTATGTGTTTTATTAAGAGTGTGATCCTAAAATTGTCCGCTAACCAAAAATCTTTAGTGCGCATGCGTCTACTGCATTTACGTAGTATGAAGTATCTTTTGCTTGGAGGGAATTTTCTGCACTTGCGCAGTAGCTTACAAAATGGCCGCCTGAAACTCGCATGCTTGCCACCTCCTTGCTGAAGACCTAAACCAAACTGTTCAACTAAAGCTAATGCGGGGAGAGTAATAATAAGTAAATGGGAGTAGAGTAGAGATAGGTGGTAAACAGTGAAACCATTTATTTTTGATTTTAACATTTGTCTTTTTTACTCTTTCGATAGTGCTCATTATGAGCCTAGAATCGTGAGCCACAGTCAATTCCCTCTCGTTATACCGCACATGCGTAGTGCAACCAAGCTGGAAGACACAATGTCAACTTGAACATCGTCAAAGGTTGCTGATGAATACATGCCTGAGAACCGGAACAACAGTTCACTGAAATGCATGGAAACTTGCAGATTTTTTATAATGTTTGACAATTGCATTGTGAATGTGAGTGGAAAATAACGTTTGAATAAAGAATTAAGGGGATGGGTTTATTAATAAAGGGGGGGGCGTGGCTTGGATGCCGAGGAGGTAGTCAGCGTGAGCCCCGAGCTCCGCGCCCGATCCCGAATATCATCCTGATTATCTGAACGGATCCCGGCGAAACTGGGAAAATTTAGAATCTGAAGGCATCACGGAGGGCACGGCGCTCACAGCGGACGACCTAAGGCTGTTCCCGACCCAAACTTTGATTTTGAAAGTTGGCTCGGGCGTGAATCCATTGAGCTAAGATGGCGTCCTGAGCCTGAGACAAAGAAACGACGGGAGCACGAGGCCGGACTCTTCTACTGGCCTGTTGCTGGTGGTGTTGGATGGCTTGAAAGGTCCCTCTTGACTAATTCAGTGAACTCGGGCGAACTTTCCTCGCGCTGGTGCGAGCTGCTGGGCGTCAGGACCACAAGTGAGTGCGCTGAAGAAGCGACAACATGGCGACGGCCCTATAACGATGGCCCCGGCTCTCTGAGCACAAACTGGGATCAGACGGCGTCAAACGGCTCATCGGAGACACCGGACCCTAGAGTGCGGCTTTACCCAGAGTGCTTGGAGCGGAGCCCAAGGTGCGAAGCACAGCAGGACTGTCTGCTCCTATTGTCCGGGGAATTTCCTGGTGGTGGAGCCCTACAGAGAGTGGAGTGGGGGTGACGAGGTGACCCTAGAGGCCATTATTATTTGCAGACGAGATGGTGAAAACGAAAGGGAAGGGGGAACGAGCGACCGACACTGAGGCTGCAGAAGGAGCGGATCGTGATCAGTCCGCTCTTCAACGCATGCAAGACCGTATATTGGAGGCCATCTCCACCACAAAACACGCCCTGCAGCAGGACATAGCCCAGGTGGCGACGGGCTTGGGCCTCCTGAAAGCGGATCACGACAAGCTTAAGGACAGAGTAAAATCTGTGGAGATTACTATTCAAGAATTGGCCCCGGACCACGCAGCGGTGAAAGCGCAGATGGCAGACGCACTAGACCGGCTGAAGGTGCTGGAGAGGAGGGCCGAGGATGCGGAAAACAGGAGTAGGCGCAATAACGTTCGCCTCGTGGGCCTGCCGGAAAAAATCGAGGGCGACGATATGGTGGGCTACCTCGATAACTGGTTACGCACTGAGGTGGCGCCGGAGGGGTTGTCTCCTTTCTTCTCCCTGGAACGGGCCCACAGGGTGCCAGCTCGGCCGCCAGCCCCGGGCCTTCCACCTCGCCCGGTAGTGTTCAAGTTGCTCCACTACAGAGACCGAGACTGGTTGTTGCAGAGGGCGAGGGAAGTGGGGCCTTTTCAAGTGGATAATAACAGAGTCACCATGTTCCCGGACTACACATTTGAGACTCAGAGGCTCAGGGCCAACTTCTTGTCCCTCAAGCGTGAGCTCCGTGGTGAGGGCATAAAATATTCCCTGCTCTTCCCGGCGAAGTTGAGAGTGGTGGTGGATGAAAAATCACTTTTCTTTACGACCTCGGCGAATGCCTGGGCCTGGTGGGACACTTATAAGGCAGGAACGGATGGAGCTAAAGCCAGGGCGGAGGAGGCTAGAATGGCGCAGCCGATCAGGAAATCCCAACGGATTCGGAAAAATCGTCGGAGAACTGGCAAACCCTCTGTGTCACAAACAGAGACGGAGAGGAAGGCGGCTCTGCAGGCAGTTGTGGACTTGTCTAGCGCGACCAGGAGCCAGTCCGGGAAGGGCACGGACTCTGATGAGCCGGGCACGGGGTCGGAGGCGGGACTTTCGGAATTTGGTGGAGCCAAAGGCCCTATAGTGACACCGCAAACTTCTGGGGAGATCCTTGAGGCATACATGCTGGACGGAGGGAGCAGCCTACTGGTCAGACACTGGGGCGCTATGCCCGTGAGCGCAGAACACTGTTATTTGGGGTTTCGTGATTCTGTGCTGAGGGGATTGTGGGGCGGAATGTGCGGGATGGATTTGCTTTGACGAACCTTTCGACATCGATCCGCGCCCTACTGGCCCTTACGGTCATCGCAGTGGAGACTGCGAACACTAGTGCCTTTCTTTGAGGGGTAGTTGGGTGTGACAGTTTGGATGGGGTTGCTTCCATTTGTGGGGGGGCCTGTCCTGGGGGGGTGAGAACCGAGAGTAGTTGGGGTTGCTCCGGTTGTTTTGGGGAGGGGGGGTTTCTTCTGTTTGGAGTGGGAGGGGTGGGCAGTTCGTGGTTGGCAAACGCGCATGGTCGATGACTTCTATTGTTCTATCTGTGTGTGCGAAGGGATATGGCTAGTACGGGGGCTCTGAAATGTGTGACCTGGAATGTGCGGGGTATGCAGACTATGACACGAAGGCACAAGGTTCAGGCGTACCTCAAGCGTAGGGGAGTGCATATAGCGTTCCTACAAGAGACACATCTTAACAAGCAGGAAGGGATTGCGCTACAGAGGAGGTGGAGGGGGCAGCTGTTTAACACAACGTATTCAGCCTTCGCAAGAGGGACGTTGATTTGGATACGTGCGGGGGTCCCTTTCCAAGTCACTAAAACGCTGGTAGACCCAGAGGGCAGATATGTAGCGGTGGAGGGGAGACTGAGGGGTAGGGTGGTATCCCTCTGCAGCGTGTACGCCCCCAATGTGGATTTGCCTGCGTTTTTATCCATACTCTCGGGCAAACTGGCGAGTTATCTAGCAGGGCCGATGCTCATGGGGGGGGATTTTAACTTGGTGGTAGATGTTGATTTGGACAGGTCCCATCCCCCGCTGCGCGCATCCCCAGCGCATAGGATGGCTAAGCGCAGGCTAGAGTGGCAGGAGAGTTGCACCCTCAGAGACGCCTGGAGGACACTGCACCCCACCACTAGGGACTACTCCTTTCACTCGCATTTGCATGATCTGCATGTTAGGTTGGATGCTTTTCTGTGCTCATCACATATGCTCTCCACGGTGGGTGGGGCGGAGTATTTGGCTCGAACGATGTCAGACCACAATCCCTTGTTGTTGTCCCTGAACTGGATGGTGGAAGTTAACTGTGTGCCAACATGGCGACTGCAACCCGACACCTTGGATGACTTGCTTTTCAGGGAGGCCCTTGGGGAGCGAATAGAGCGCTACTTTGTGGAGAATAGTGGCTCCGCCTCCACTAGGGCGGTGGAGTGGGACGCGTTTAAGGTGGTGGTCAGGGGGCACTGTATTGGGAGCGCTGCGGGGGCCCGCAGGACTTTGCTGGACGATCTTGAGAAGGCGGAAGAGCGGTTGAGGGAGAAGGAGAGGGGGCGCCCAAATCATCCCGAGCTACAGGAGGGGCTTAGTGGCGCCAGGGAGGCGCTAGCGGTGGAGCTGGAACGGCTGCGTAGCTTTGACCATAAAACGTATATGACAAAGGCGCATGCGGAAGGTGATAAGGCGGGGTCAATGCTGGCGTGGCTTGCCAACCCGACCAGGCGGGGCATGCCAATCATGATGATCCAGGCGGTGGGGGAGGAGCCCTGCCGCACCCAAGCCGGGATACTGGATAGGTTCCGGGCATACTATGAATGTCTGTACGAGAGGGGAGAGACGGGCGGGGCGGAGGAGCTGGGCGCCTCTCTAGAAGGGTTGCAGCTACCGCAATTGGAGGAAGCGGAGGCAGAGGAGTTGGGTAGGCCCATCACCATCGGGGAGATAGGGAGTGCAGTGAAGCAGATGGCCAGGAATAAGACTCCGGGCCTTGACGGTCTCCCGATTGAGTTTTATAGTAAATATTTGGAGTACCTAGCCCCGCAACTGCAATTGGTTTAAAATGAAGCGCAATCGCGTGGTCGGATCCCAGGCTCCATGTGTGAGGCCCTTATGATCCCGTTATTGAAACCAGGCAGGGAGGGCGCGGCTCTATCCCCCTATCGTCCGTTGTCCATGCTTACAACGGACTACAAGATCCTGAGTAAGATCCTGGCGAATCGACTACTGGCCCACATGACCGGTCTGGTTCACAAGGATCAGTGCGGCTTTATCCCAACACGTAACACCACCCACAATATCCGCAGGCTTACCAGGTTGATGGGGGCCCACTGGTCAGATACCATTACTTCGTTTGTACTCTCTATAGACATCGAGAAGGCCTTTGACAGTCTTGAATGGGGTTATTTGTACGAGGTGATGCGGCGTTTCGGGCTGGGGGACAGATACATCAACTGGACCAAAGTCCTGTACACCGAAGCTGTAGCTAGAGTCAGGGTTGGCTCACTGATTTCGAAGCAGTACTCCGTGCGACGAGGCACTAGGCAGGGGTGCTCCCTCTCTCCCCTCCTGTTTGCTTTGGCAATGGAACCCTTTGCTGTGGAGGCCAGATCGGGCTGCCACTATGCAGGACTGATGTATAGGGACAGGCCGCATCGTATTTCATTGTATGCAGATGACCTACTGATGTTCTTGGCCGATGCGGACGCAGAGCTACTAGGGGCGAGACGGCTGTTGGAGCGGTTTGGGCGACTGTCGGGCCTGAAGGTCAATTGGCCCAAATCCTGTTTATTCCCCCTGAGACCAGGAGAACCGTGCCCTCTCACGGCGCAGGAACTCCGGTGGGAGCCGCATTGTCTGCATTATCTAGGAGTTTACGTCTACCATACCCCAACGGATATGCTGGATGGTAATATCAACCGTTGCATTACCGCCCTGAGAGGGAGTATGGATTTTTGGTCCACTCTTCCACTGTCACTGGCGGGTCGGATCTCCCTACTTAAGATGGTGGCTCTGCCCAGGCTGTTGTACTACTTTAGGACGCTTCCGGTGTGGATCCCAGGCTCTGTTTTTCGGCGCCTGAGATCACTGGTCATAGCGTTTCTCTGGGGCACTGGGAGGCGGCGCATGGCGCTGGATACCCTTTTGCGGCCCAAGGATGAGGGAGACATGGCGGTGCCTGATTTTGAGGGTTATTATCTAGCAGCTCAGTTACAGGCTTTCACTCAGGAGGTTGCGAGGGTATATAGAGGCCCGGAGCATGCTAGAGATGAGGGCACCCCGCGGCATGTGTTGGCGTACATCACATTGCATCAGAAGCTCTTGGTGAGAGACCTGACAGTGGAGGAACAGACATTTTGACTCTGCTGGAATCGGGCGCGCAAACGAGCGGGGGTCCGCCTTATGTATGCTCCTGAAATCCCGTTGGGGATGGTTACGGCCCTCCCTCATGGAGGGGACTGGTCGCGTTTACTGGGCTGGGAAGAGGCTGGAGTCCAAATGCTGGGCGACTTGTACGAGGATGGTGTGCTGCTCCCGTTTCAGGAACTGCAGGAGCGGTTCGACCTCCCACGGGGCGACTACTTGTTGCATGCGGCGGTAACGGGCGCTATGCAGGACCATTGGGGAGAAGGGCTGCAGGAACCGGGGACCTCCTTGGCATGCCAATATACGATGATGGCAGCCGGGACCTTTAAGGCTGTCACCTGTCTATACTCCAGGATGTTGCGGGAGGCTTTGCAGCCGCTCGCGGCTTTGAAGGCCAAGTGGGAGTTGGACCTCCAAATGGAGATCCCTGATGCAACCTGGGGTCAGCTGCTGCGGCGGGCACGGAAAAGTTCGAGAAATGCCAGGTTTCAGCTAATACATTTCTACATTATTCATCGGGCATACCTCACAACGGGGAAAATACGGCAATACTTTGGGGTGGAACAAGCAGCCTGTCCCAGATGCAATACAGTCGGAGCTGACTTGGGTCACATGCTGTGGGACTGCCCTGCCCTGGGGGATTACTGGCAGGAGATTGGGAGGGCACTGAACAATGCAACGGATAGGGACATACAATACACCAAGGCAGTGGGGGTGCTTCATTGGTTTCCGCACACGTCTAAGAATAAAAATACCAGTAAATTTATAGATTGGGGTCTGATCCTTGCAAAGCGGGAGATCACGAGAAATTGGAAGTCGAAAGCGGGACCCACATTTAAGCGATGGTATGGTGAATGTTTGCGGTGGGCGGCATGTGAAAGCACCTTGAGGTACCAGGTGGCTTGGAGAACGAATGATGAGAAAGCTATGGAGAGGGCGACTGCATGGGAAATGATGGTACAGACGCTCCGAGATGATGCTGACGAGGGGAGTGAGGAGATGGAAGCATTAGGGGCAGCTAACCCCGCTAACTTACCCGGGGACACACCTTAGCGAATGTATAAGACCTTCCTTCAACACACCAAACTTTACTCTGACTAATATTTTCGCACAGCGCGGCCACGGGGGGGGGGGGGAGTTCGGAACTGTTGGGGTGAAGGGGGGGGGGTGTCTTGTTTAGGGGTGGGGGAGGGGCGAAAATCACAAAAGCAACCCACTTTTTCTTGCAACAATGATGCCGGACAATGAAGTATGCAGCAAGGAATGTCCTAATGGCAAAGGCAGAACTGTCTTCTTTATGGGGACGTGCCACTCAGGATGGGGGACAACAATCACCACTGTATCTTCTTGCTATGCTCTCTGATTGTACTGTGAAATTACTGTCTGTACATTTATTTTGGTGATGCAATAAAAACGATGTTACAAAAAAATGGGTTTATTAATAAAGGGCTAACTGAAAGAGTAATATGTAAGCATGGTGCGATGATCACCTCCCCTTGCCTGTCCAATCAGAGTTAGTATTTTCATAAGTTTGAAACATTAATGGGTGGTACCAACTTACAGAAAGGTATAATTGAGGTAACATGAGTTAGTTAGTGGAGAGCTAGAGACTGGAATGCTGTCCGAGAGCACAGAGAAATTCCAGACAAAGATGCTGAAGAATTGAATTGATGAACCAATTATCTTAAGCAAATACATTTTAGAAGAAGTGTCAGAGAAGGGTGCTACACAAGGGTCGGTGATAGGTTGTCTGTCCTGTCCGGATTCCTGTCCTGAAGTCTTTGTTTTCCAGATCTTTCCTGGGGGACCCCTTCCAATTCCTAGGCTTTGGAGTTGGTTTTCACACCATTCTTGGAAATTATACATTTATCTGTGAATACGTTTATGTGCTTTTCTCTATATCCTCTCCCTTACATGCAGTGTCATTGCAAAGTATAAATGAATGCATTTTGGGGAAAACATGGCGGCCGCAGGCTAGAGCGGCTCGCACGCCCAGAATCGGCTCTCCAGACTTCCACCCCACTCTGCCTAGCGAGACTATGCCACAAGACCACAAGACGGCGGTTTTCTACCCGGAACACAATTTAGGGGAATGCAGAGCAATATAGAATAACAAAAGCTGTAACTTGCTGCCTCCAGTCTCGATTGATGTGCCTGCCTGCTGCGACCCGCCCTCTCCCCGCTGCGTTCCTGCCTCGGTGGAAACAAGCAGCCGTGGAGCTCAGGCGCGGCCGCACGGCGGCTGCCCGGGTGCTCCGAGGAGCCGAGGTTGCAGAGCGGTGAAGAACACGACGCAGTCTCAAATCCGAGTAAGTCAGCCAGCGATTTCCATGCTGCTGCAGGCTTGAATGAAAATGTGAGCGGAGGAACTTCAGTGTGCTTGGACGACACGTCTGCAGATTGTAAAGTGGCCAGAAACTCCAGTGCAGGAACCGATTTGGAAGGGAAGAGTAAGCCCGTGCCTTCAAGGTGCACCAGGAGGGGAACTAAGAAATTAGATAAAGGGTCCGGAGGAGTAAAAAAAAAACAGCTTCAGGGTTGCTCGGTGAAAGCAGGGCAGAGTGTAACTAATACCGCTACCAACACTGCTACTACTACTGGGGGGAAGGATCATATTTCAGCAAGTGGCAGTGCCCCCCGGGAGACGGTTAAAGACATTAAACAGAAGGGGACAAAAAGTCAACCCTCAAAGAGATCCAGCGGCATTACACCATCTCTACGCACATTCTTCAAAGTGCTGCCCCAAGTATTGAACATCACACCAGAGATGGCGACTGCTGTAGCTGTAGCAGGGAGTTCAAAGGCACAGAAAGAGTCAACGTCAACGACAGTAGTTGCACTAACGAATACACCCAGGTCGATGGAGATAACAGATCCTTTATCCACCCCTGTACCATGTACACTAGCTAAAACAGTAACTGGGTTAGTTGAGCTCTCCGCGCTTGCAAGCGACCTTGAGAATGCTGCTGCAAGTAACCAGCAATCCCATGAAGGAGCCCAAGGGTCCCAGGGGCCTCAAGGGGGGGGAAATATCAAACAAAGTAGCGACGCTGGATGACGGGGGAGGCAATGTGGAAGACCCAGGAGTTGAGACTACACTGGAGGCTCTGGTAAAGTCAATAGCTGCAATGAGGGAGGAAATCCGTGCTGATTTTGCAGTCTCTAAGATAAATCAAAACGAGAACAGAGCATCCTGTGAGATGCTGGATCAAAAGGTGGATGGCTTATGTGCAAGGACAGAGGTGTTGGAGAGTTCTGTGGGATCATTGACATCCAATCTTGAAATAGCTAGATCTAAAATCCAAGCATTGCAAAGAGATGGGGAGAATATGCGAGAGCGAGTGGAAAGTTTGGAAAATTATTCCCGGAGAAATAATTTGCGACTTTTAAAGATCCTGGAAGGAAAAGAGGGCACAAATCTTAAAAGCTTTGTAATTAAGATACTAAAAGACTCTCTTAATTTGGAGGAGTCAGTTGAGGAGCTAGACAACAACATCCAGCGAATCCATCGGGACCCATTCCGTTTAAAGCCAGGGAGAGACAAACCCAGAAAGGCTTTTGATTAACTTCCAGACGTTCTCACTTAAAGATAAGATCTTGAACCTCGCATTGAAAGCCAGATCACTACAAGGCCCAGACTTCTCTTTCGAGGTGCGGTCAGACTTATCTAAGACCACTCTTGATAGGCAATGGGAGTTGGGGCAGCGCATGGAAGAGTTTAGAGCGGTAGGTGCCACAGTTCAGATGAGGTTCCCGGCCTTTTTGCATATTATGTACAATAATAAAATGCATAAAATGCATAATATCCGTTCACCCTTGGAAGCAGATGAGTTATTAGCTTCTATTAGAGACCATGCCCAGGCCCAAAGTAAAAGATAGTGGGTTATGTAGGTTTGAATAGGTTAATTGCCGATATAAAAATATGGCTGGTCCTTATTAGTTCAGCCATGGAATCCCTAGCCCAGACTTGAAACGGGTAAAAAACATGGTAGGGGGGGAGGGAAAAAAACAGGAAGGGAAAAAGAAAAAAAAAAAGGGGGTAGAAAAGGTAGATAGAAATGTATATGGTAGATACACCTGCATTTAAAAAAGGGAAAAAAAGGGAAAAAAAATATGTAAATGGAAAAAATAAAAAAATTTTAAAAAAGTTCTGTTTATGTACAGGAAGGGGTGGTAGGGGGTAGGGGGAGCACAAATTAACCTAAAACTTAATAACAATGTATGTATATGTATATGTGTATGTATGTGTGTATATATATATATATATATATATATATATATATATATATGAATCCGTGTATAAATAATGGTGTAAGTAAAGAGGAGAGTTGAGTTGAGGATAACAAATAACAAGAATAATGCATACTCCAGTTTCCATGCACCTAATAAAGGGCCTACCCCACTATAATTTAAGTTCCCCCTTAATCCCCTAATATCCATACTGGATAGGTGTCTGTTGACAGATTACATTAGCAGGGTGGAGGTAAGGTTGGAGAGCTGTTGTGGGTGTAAATCTGGCTATTCACCAGGTCAGAGTAAGTAGGGGAGGGTTTTCCTAGGGAGGGTGGGAGCAGGGGGGGAGGGGGAGAAAAGAAAAAAATCCTCATAAGTCTGCCTCTTATTTTACAGGATGTTTGTTCCTGATATCTGTCCAACATCAAAAGCGTAATTGGCCAATCTTAGGATTCCCGCAGGAGGTGTCGGGGAAGGTAGATGTGAGGGGTGTAGTGGTGACATTATGACAGTCCTCCACTATATGTCTTGGAATATTAATGGTCTGCGAGTGAGAAGAAGGCGGGAACGCATAATGCAGTATTTGAGGGACTCCCCTGCGCAGATCATTGCTATTCAGGAATCACATCTCCTTAAATCAGAGGCAGTGGAGATACTCAAAAAACAGAGTTGGGTTGACAAATTTTGTTCAACTGACCACAATGCCAACATTAGGGGGGTCATATTCATCTTTAAGAAAGCTGCTAAAGCCCAAATCCTGGAGATAATAGAGGACCAAACAGGGAGATGGCTGATATTGAGAGTTCAGTTGGTGGGTCAATGTTATATCTTGGTGGGCTATTATGGCCCAAATTCAGATGACCCGTCACATATGGCTGCCATTAGGAATCATCTACTACTTTTTCAGGATCCTGTGATTTGGATGGGCGATTTTAATATCGTGCTGAACTCCAAGCTAGATAAATCGGCAAATTCAAGGGCCTGTAGTTCTCCAAAGTCTAGGCGAACTCTTATAACAATCATGAATCAGCTAGGCCTGGCGGACCTATAGCGGGAAAAAGTAGGCAGTAAAATGGGGGTTTCCTATCGGAATAGTCGTTTCAAGCATGTATCTAGAATCGACTCTGCTTTTTTTACTTATAATCTGAAAGATACTTTAACAGCAATAGAATATCTCCCGTCTCACCTGTCAGACCATTCGGCTCTTGTTTTCTCACTTAGAACCAACAGTAGGAGGGAACATCCATCTTGGTCTTTTGACCGGACACTCCTACTCGATGAAGGGGAAGTGAATTTCCTGGCCGCAGAAATAAATGTCTTTTTTGAAACTAATCTAGACTCCTCCTCTGCGGCAGTGGTTTGGGAGACCTTTAAAGCCTTTACAAGGGGGTGTATAACAAGTAGGTCCTCATATCGTAGTAAAAAATATAAAGATATGGTATCCAGTTTGGAACAGGAAATGAAGGACATTGAGTCCAACCTAGGTCAGTCGCTAGGTTCTACTGAGAAGATGTCCAAACTGGCTGAATTAAAGCTCCAGTTAGAAAACATCCTACAAGAGAGGATTAATAAAAGAATGAAAGCAAGCCAGATCTCCCATTTTGAGTTCGGAGAGGCCGCGGGAAGAGTATTGGCGTGGAAAACAAAAGCTGACCAAGCTCTGAAATACATCAGAGGAAATTAAGGTGGAGGGAGAGGCGGCACCAAGGACATCTAATCAGGAGATAGGTAAAGCCTTTTATGAGTTCTTTGAGGCAATCTACAGGGAAGAATTACCGGATGATCAGACGGCACGAAACACGTGGCTGGAAGGAATAGTGCTCCCAACTCTATCAACAACACAGAGTAATAGTTTAGAGACCGCAATAACGGAGCTAGAAGTAAAGGAAGCAATACGGCAGATAAAAAGAGGGAAAGCATCTGGCCCAGATGGCCTTCCTGGGGAGATCTATAAAGTATTGGGGGACAACATCGTCCAAGTATTGACAACTCTTTTTAACGGTATCCTTAGGGAAGGGAAGCTACCACCAAAATCGTGGGGTGAGGCCACAATTGTTCTCATTCCCAAACCAGGGAAGGATGTATCAGATTGCGGGTCTTACAGACCAATATCGTTGCTGAATAGCGACTATAAGATCTTTACCGCCATACTGTCAGCAAGACTGGGAAACGTAATAGGCTCCATTATCCACCACGACCAGAAAGGTTTTATTAAGGGTCGCCATCTTTCAGACCTCACACATGATTTGGTAGGGGCCATTGATATTGCCTAGGCTTTCTCCCTTCCATTGGCCACCTTAACCCTTGATGCAGCAAAGGCCTTTGATAGGGTCAACTGGCCCTATCTAGATGAGGTTCTAAAAAGGTTTAATTTCGGGAAGGGCTTTTGTAGAACTATTGCTTTGCTTTATGGAGCCCCTTCGGCTAGGCTTTTGATTAACGGGATTTTGACAGAACCCTTTAAGATTACTAGAGGTACGGGGCAGGGCTGCCCGCTCTCTCCACTCCTTTTTAATTTATATATTGAGCCGTTTGCCCAGGTTTTGCGAGCAGACGAAAATATTCCATCATTTAAATTTAAGGAGTGGGAGAGACGGACAGCATTATATGCTGACGATATCTTAATCTTTACCTCGGATCCGGTATTGTCCTTCCCTGCGGAAATTCAAAGGGCAGTAGAGTTCGGGAAGATCTCGGGCTATAGTATCAACTCAAGTAAGACCGAGGTCATGGTATGGAATATTCCGGATCCACGGCTAGGCATAAATATTACCACCTCTATGCGTTATCTCGGGATCCGCATCACCCAAGACATTGATACCATTGCCCAAACTAATCTAGATAGAATCTCCAGGGAATGTAAGGGCCTACTGAAATCATGGACTCACCTAACACTATCTATAATGGGTAGGGTGAGCTTCTTCCCTCGTACTAGACCTAGGTTATGTACACCGGGGTAGGCGTATTTTAGAAGCACCAGTTGAGTACTTTTTAGTCTTTGTTATTTATGTATGTTATTTTATAAGGCTTAGAAACCATACCATGCTTTTACAGTATTATTTTATAATACTCTTCGTACTGTACGCATTGTACTTTGCAACTAGTATTACGATTTTAGCAGTTCATTTCTTCTGCAAGAGAAAGAAGACTGTTCAATAAATACTTTTATTGAAAACGCACGTCTCTCTATTTCTCTGCACCTCTGGTGAAACGAAGCATGCATGATTGACTGAGTGAAAGAATTATCTATTGTTTCCGCGACTCTAGAGATACATTTCTTATTCTTGGGAAACAAAGTTGTCATGTTTATGCGGTTGTCAGAAACTAATCCCTCCTTGTTTATTTGAGAAAGTTTCTGGTGACCTCTGAGCTAGCTGGCACTCACAATTAAGTCCAATATATTCGATAGAGACCTAGTCGACCTCAGTCCTAAATCTAATCTATAGTATATATTATTCCAATGCGCAGAGCCTATTGGGAATATAGGAACTACACTACACTATAATCTCAGTGAAAGTACCTCTGTTTAAATCTGTAAGATCTGTCTGGCTCTACTTATGGCATCTTTGTCAAATCTATGCTTATTACAGCCTACACCAAATATTTATTGAGTTACAAAACTCAGAACCAAATTGAAAGGAGTAGTATGGTAAAATGAAAGGAACAGCCAAACATCCTCTGATTCTGGGCCTTTCACTTAATCTAATATGTGTTTAACAAAAGTAATGTGACTTTGTGTAATGTAATCTGGTTCTCATGTAAAGCATTCAAATACCTTAAAACCAGGTGTGTGCTACATAAAACTGCAAAAGAAAAAAACCTGAAATGTCAAAGTGAACAAAGATGATATCTATACATATTATTCAGACCGATAGCTTGACTGACATGAACTTGTATACCCAGAGTTTCACCTGTCTGTAATATATATGGTCTTTTATTCAATTGTAGATATATTGTACTGGAAAAAGAAGGGTTATTTAGGTAAAGGAGGCCTCCTCCAAACTTAGTGGTGTGGGTGTGTGAAAGTATTGGAATATTTCATTATTGCCCCTTCAGCATGACCTCTGGTTTTCAGTAAATTTATTTGAAAAGTGTACTAAGTCAGAAGGACCTTCAGGCTGATTCAAAGGAAGATTTAATTTAGAATGTAAATGCGTTCGTTCGATAACTTTATTTCTGCCTCAAAGGACCATAAAAGTTCATAAAAATACATACAATACAGATAGTAAGATAATAAATATATCCAATTTTAAAATACAATTTGCATAAAATATTTAAGATTACAGTACTATACACACCATAAGACAGAATTAAACAGGAAATCCATTATAGAACATCTCATTGATTAAAATAAGAAATAGAAACATACTACACACTGCCTACAATACCCAATTTCCTGCGCCTGTTCCACATCGCATTCAAAAAGTGCGAAACTGCAAAAACAATGGGGGTGCGACTCGTATTTCAAAACTCTAAAAGCATGCAGACATTGGCGGAAACCTAGGTTTGCTACAAATTGGAATTAGCCAGTGTCTACGTGCACCCTGATACCCTGGGCAGAAAAACAGAACATGAATTTCGTTCTCCAGATGAAATCCACAGACTTGGCACTCCTTAGACTTGTTACCATCCCACTTACTTGTAAATACTTTAAGTGGTAGGGTACCCAGTCTAAATTGCATATACAATTTTCTTGCTATCGCAGGGAATATTACATCTAGAAATTCTTCCTTCTTGTAATTTACTTTAACTTGAAGGAACTCAGTGGTCAATCTTCCCACCTCTGGACTCGCGTGCAGGGGTCTAGGTTATAATTCTTGTAATGGCAGATCACATCAGTTTTAGAAATCACTGGACAGGCAATTTCCAGAGTCTCCCAGAGCTCTGGTAGGCCTGTCCTATAACTGGTTGTCTAAATATGGGTGAGCCACCGAATATTCTTTCCTCTCAGGGCCTCCCAGATTTCCCTAAATTCATTTCTATCGTACTCGAGTTCCGGGACGGACCACAGTCTTTTCTAATATGTTAAAGGGCGCAATGCCATCACCTCCTCAATCAGGAAGAGCCCCAAATCCATACGAAGTGGTCCAAGAGGTGTACTCACAGGGAGGCCCATTATGTTCCGCAAAAAGGTATGTTCAACCTTGGCTAAGCTGGAAGATTTCTGGTACCTCCAGAGTTCAGCCCGATAGAGTGCTACCGATCTAGCCTGGACATTATAGATTTCAATAACTGGAGCCGCAGGCTTGAACTCGGATTCTCTATGGAGCTTCAGGATCCCCACCACCCTTGTCAATTTGAGTGTGGCCTTAGCAAGCTGTGGATCCCATTCTAACTGTTCTCCCAGGGTAATGCCCAAATATTCAAAAGTCTTTACCCTCTCGAGGGGTGTTCCTCCCAAGATGGGGTTCGGGCGTGTCTGCCTCGGGGGTTAAGAATCATAAACTTGGTTTTATCCAAGTTTATCTCCAAGCCCCTTGTCACACAAAATTTGGCAAAGCCATCCAACGTACGCTGGATGCCCGTTGATGTCTTGGACAACAACAAAGTGTCGTCCACAAACATCAGAGCGGGCACCAGACCAGTGACTAGCTTCGGGGCATCTATGTTACTGACACCAAGGAGATGATCTACCAGGCCATTAATATACAGGCAAAATAAGGTGGGTGCCAGGACGCAACCATGGCGTACCCCTTGCTTTACCGGAAAGCGGGAGGACAGTTGTCCTTGCTTCCCGCACCTTACCTGGGCATAAGTACCAGTATGTAGCCTCATTACGACGTTAAGGATGTATTGGGGCAGACCCAACTCATATAAGACCTTCCACAATTTGTCTCTAGGTATCAGGTCAAATGCTGACCGTAGGTCAACAAAGATCATGTAGAGGCTGCCACCCTCTACAGTCACTGTTCTCCAAAATAAGACCTGGAGTCTAAATAGCTGGTCCACAGTTGATGTGCCCTGCCTGAAACTAGCCTGGAAGGTTGACAGAATCTAATTATCCTCCATCCATGTCTGTATTCTGTCCAGAATAATACATCCCATCAGTTTTTGAGTAACGTCTATGAGACTAATTGGCCTATAGTTGGATGGTTTGAGGGGACAACCTTTTTTAAAAATGGGGACTATTTTAGCACCCCGCCATGAATCTGGGGGATCCATGCCTTTCAGAATGGCGTTGAATAAGACACAAAAATATGGATCCCATATAGTCGGTTCCGAATGGAACAAGTCTCCCGGTATCTTGTCCAGCCCGGGGGCTTTGTTCGGGGCCAATTTCAAAATAGCAGCCTCAACCTCCAGTGGTGTAAACTCCCAGGCCTTCTCCAGTCGCTACTCGTGGGGGGCATGGGAGAGAGACCACTGTACCATCACTGCTCGACGGGGAGTAGAGAGCCCCAAAATGCTTCTCCCAGGCCGAAGCAGCTATGTTAGGTTCGTTGGCCATTAATCATTCCCTACTCTCACAGCTAACTATTGCCCAAAAGGATTTAGAGTCCCTAGATTTTAGTGCAGTTCTTAGATCTTCCCATTTCTCTACCTCCCACTCCTTCCTTGCCTTTTGTATAACCTGCTTATACAGACACCGGTAAGCCTTGATCTTGGATTTATCGTATAACTTGACCACAGAGACCAAATCCCTTTCAGCTTCCCTACAGTTGGTATTAAACCAGGGCTGGACGGAGGTAGTTTTTGCCTTTAATCTCCCTACCGGCCAAAACACATCAGAAAGTTTCAAGACGAGGCCCTGATGTACATTAAGGGGCTCGTCGCTAAGGCCTTCATGCAGATCGTTACTTACCACATCTGCCATCTCACTAAGGCATGGCAAAGCCCTTCGATACACCTCGGCAAGTTTATTAGGAGAGCCTAAGATATGTAGCCATTTCACCCTCCGTCTATTGCTGGCTAGTGACAGCGTAGGGCCAATTAGATTTGGGTCAGAATGTGTTTTTTTTAGGCCCAGACTCCCAGGTTTCAGTGACATAGCCAAGGGGTTATGGTCACTATACTTCCTAGGATAGATTTTAAAGTCCAGGACCATATCCCATGCTCTAGCTTGCACCAGGATGTAATCCAGGATGGCATTTTGGCCTTCTCTGTTAAATGTCATTTGTCCCAGTCTATCTTAATTTGTTCTCCCATTACAGGCTCTTAGAGAGTACAGAAGGGTAAAGGAATTAATTTGTAACACCAAGGGGGTCCAGGCCCTTATCACCGGAATCTGTGGTTCCGGCATAGACCAATACTGGTCCTCTGCATCTGGCCCATCTTCGGTTAGATCACTGAGAGGCTCAAACTTACAATTAAAATCACCTCCCACAATGAGGGTAACTACTGGGTCCAGGGTTGAAATAAACTGCCCCAGTTGTTCAATGGTTCCAGACTCCTTCCCTCTAACAGTTGGTCGAGAGTAGATATTTATGAGGGCAGTTTGTCTGTTTCCTGGGAGTGTGAGAAGCACACACTGCACATCTCACAAGTCAGTAGGGATCTGTTCTACCTGGTCCCCCAAGTGGGTGCCTACCCAAATACTAAGTCCCCCAGATGGCCTACCCCTTCCCTTCTTTATTGCCGGTTCACTAAAAACAGAGTACCCACTCCTATTTACCTCATCCATTGCCCAAGTCTCCTGCAATAAGCAGACATCATTTCTTTCCACAAAAATTCCCCACTCTGGGCATAGCAGTTTGTTTTTTATCCCCGCCACATTCCAAGAGAGGATTTTGATGGAATCCTCCACCCCCTCTACTCCAGTTTCAAGATTCACTATGTGCGGGCTGTCTCCCCGAGTAACCTGATCCTCAGGAGAATCTTCATGGGAAATTTGCCCTGGCTTCTCTGTCTCACTTACATTGGGCTTTCCCCACTCTCTGTTGGAACCGTGGCTCCATCAGCCACCACCTTAACTGGGAATGAGGATTGGGTATTTAGACCAGTCCCAGGGTTACCATTCCTAGTTTCACCCACTGCATACCCTAGGTCCTCCTAGTTATCCATCCCCCTAAGGGACTTGTAGCTTTAATAATTTGTGCACACTCAATAGGGCATGGGGGGACCACACATAGATCCTCCACATCCTCCCCTCGGGGTTGACCTGTGCCGTCATTCCAGCTTCAGTCGATCTGGTCTAACAGACTATATCTATTAGTCAGAGAGAGCGAATCACTTCTAGGGTCAATATTAGTGTTTCTCAGCCGAGTAACTTGTGTGACATATGGCCTAAGATCCGGGATATCCAGGCCTTCCCAGGTCTGAGGCCCTCTAGACTTAGATGTCAGGGGATAGAAATAGGTCAGGGGTAAGTATGGGCGGAAAATCCGTTACGCTCGTGGATTTTGCGGATTTTCGGTAAATTCGCAATCCGCAAGATTTGCGAATTTCCCGCAAAATCCGCAAATTCGCACGCAGCGGATTTTTTTTTTCTTGGTGATACAATTTTGCGGCGCGCGGCGTTTATCATCGTTTGCCGAGTTATTTCTCTTGATATTTTGCGAGTGCTGCGCCATTTTGGATCTTGCTGCGGGATCCCGCGGGAATTTGGCAAGCGCGATTACATAATCGCGGCTTGCCAACTAACGCGAGTACGCCGTGATCACGTATCGCGGTACTTCGCAATTGCGAGCTTTGAGATGCGGCGAGCAGCAACAATCTCGCACACGCGAAAATATAAAATTTGCAATTCTGCACAAGAAATCCACCAGCAAGCAGCATAAACCTTCTTGAAATGATGATTTTTATCTGAATAACTCCTTAGGTTGACATTTGCCTGCACTTTTTTTGGGAGGAGTCCATTTTGGGGAGGGGGGGTGGGAGGAAGGAATTGCCCCACAGTCTTCAACTTCCTGTTCCTGTCCAGCAGGCTCCTCCCAGTGCTTTGTCCATCTCCTGGTCACTTTTCATTTGGATCTGGAGCTGGAAGGATTACTTTTTGTGAATGCTGCTGGATATTTGGATTTGAGGCCTTTTTGACTTTCTTTGGATCACTTTTGGATTAGAAATTTCACAAGTAAGTTTGTTTGGGGCATTACAGTTGCTGCAACTACAATTTTGGAATTTTCGATTTTTGGGCTGTTTTGGGGCCTTTTGCCCAGGGGTACTCAGTGGTGGGTGGACTGAGTCTTTCTGTGGGGTGTCTTGAACTTAAACATCATGGAGGGCATGGATGGAATGGGATTGTGCTGATTTTTCAGTGATTTTCGTTTTTTGGGGCTGTACTTGTGGCCTTTTCACCAGGGGTATTGAGTCTAGCATAGGCCTAGTCTTTCTGTGGGGTGTCTTGAACTTAAACATCATGGAGGGCATGGATGGAATGGGATTGTGCTGATTTTTCAGTGATTTTCGTTTTTTGGGGCTGTACTTGTGGCCTTTTCACCAGGGGTATTGAGTCTAGCATGGGCCTAGTCTTTCTGTGGGGTGTCTTGAACTTAAACATCATGGAGGGCATGGATGGAATGGGATTGTGGTGATTTTTCAGTGTTTTTCGATTTTTGGGGGTGTTCATGGGGAGGGACAGGCCATGTGGCTGGGGGCCATTTTGAGTGCTGCTACAGGCCCTGGCCATGTGCTGGGAGGCAAGTGGCCCTTTTGAATGCAGGCATTGTTGTTAGGCCTGCAACCATTTTGCCTACTTTTCAACCTTTATGCCCAGGGGTAGTGAGTCTTGCATGGGCCTAGTCTTTCTGTGCGGTGTCTTGAATTTAAACATCATGGAGGGCATGGATGGAATGGGATTGTGCTGATTTTTCAGTGATTGTCGTTTTTTGGGGCTGTACATGTGGCCTTTTCACTAGGGGTATTGAGTCTAGCATGGGCCTAGTCTTTCTGTGGGGTGTCTTGAACTTAAACATCATGGAGGGCATGGATGGAATGGGATTGTGCTGATTTTTCAGTGTTTTTCGATTTTTGGGGGTGTTCATGGGGAGGGACAGGCCATGTGGCTGGGGGCCATTTTGAGTGCTGCTACAGGCCCTGGCCATGTGCTGGGAGGCAAGTGGCCATTTTGAATGCAGGCATTGTTGTTAGGCCTGCAACAATTTTGCCTACTTTTCAACCTTTATGCCCAGGGGTAGTGAGTCTTGCATGGGCCTAGTCTTTCTGTGGGGTGTCTTGAATTTAAACATCATGGAGGGCATGGATGGAATGGGATTGTGCTGATTTTTCAGTGATTTTCGTTTTTTGGGGCTGTACTTGTGGCCTTTTCACCAGGGGTATTGAGTCTAGCATGGGCCTAGTCTTTCTGTGTGGTGTCTTGAACTTAAACATCATGGAGGGCATGGATAGAATGGGATTGTGCTGATTATTTAGTGATTTTCGTTTTTTGGGGGTGTTCATGGGGAGGGACAGGCCATGTGGCTGGGGGCCATTTTGAGTGCTGCTACAGGCCCTGTGCTGGGAGGCAAGTGGCCATTTTGAATGCAGGCATTGTTGTTAGGCCTGCAACCATTTTGCCTACTTTTCAACCTTTATGCCCAGGGGTAGTGAGTCTTGCATGGGTCTAGTCTTTCTGTGGGGTGTCTTGAATTTAAACATCATGGAGGGAATGGATGGAATGGGATTGTGCTGATTTTTCAGTGATTTTCATTTTTTGGGGCTGTACTTGTGGCCTTTTTACCAGGGGTATTGAGTCTAGCATGGGCCTAGTCTTTCTGTGGGGTGTCTTGAACTTAAACATCATGGAGGGCATGGATGGAATGGGATTGTGCTGATTTTTCAGTGTTTTTCGATTTTTGGGGGTGTTCATGGGGAGGGACAGGCCATGTGGCTGGGGGCCATTTTGAGTGCTGCTACAGGCCCTGGCCATGTGCTGGGAGGCAAGTGGCCATTTTGAATGCAGGCATTGTTGTTAGGCCTGCAACCATTTTGCCTACTTTTCAACCTTTATGCCCAGGGGTAGTGAGTCTTGCATGGGCCTAGTCTTTCTGTGGGGTGTCTTGAATTTAAACATCATGGAGGGCATGGATGGAATGGGATTGTGCTGATTTTTCAGTGATTTTCGTTTTTTGGGGCTGTACTTGTGACCTTTTCACCAGGGGTATTGAGTCTAGCATGGGCCTAGTCTTTCTGTGGGGTGTCTTGAACTTAAACATCATGGAGGGCATGGATGGAATGGGATTGTGGTGATTTTTCAGTGATTTTCGTTTTTTGGGGGTGTTCATGGGGAGGGACAGGCCATGTGGCTGGGTGCCATTTTGAGTGCTGCTACAGGCCCTGGCCATGTGCTGGGAGGCAAGTGGCCATTTTGAATGCAGGCATTGTTGTTAGGCCTGCAACCATTTTGCCTACTTTTCAACCTTCATGCCCAGGGGTAGTGAGTCTTGCATGGGCCTAGTCTTTCTGTGGGGTGTCTTGAATTTAAACATCACGGAGGGCATGGATGGAATGGGATTGTGCTGATTTTTCAGTGATTTTCGTTTTTTGGGGCTGTACTTGTGGCCTTTTCACCAGGGGTATTGAGTATAGCATGGGCCTAGTCTTTCTGTGGGGTGTCTTGAACTTAAACATCATGGAGGGCATGGATGGAATGGGATTGTGCTGATTTTTCAGTGTTTTTCGATTTTTGGGGGTGTTCATGGGGAGGGACAGGCCATGTGGCTGGGGGCCATTTTGAGTGCTGCTACAGGCCCTGGCCATGTGCTGGGAGGCAAGTGGCCATTTTGAATGCAGGCATTGTTGTTAGGCCTGCAACCGTTTTGCCTACTTTTCAACCTTTATGCCCAGGGGTAGTGAGTCTTGCATGGGCCTAGTCTTTCTGTGAGGTGTCTTGAATTTAAACATCATGGAGGGCATGGATGGAATGGGATTGTGCTGATTTTTCAGTGATTTTCGTTTTTTGGGGCTGTACTTGTGGCCTTTTCACCAGGGGTATTGAGTCTTGCATGGGCCTAGTCTTTCTGTGGGGTGTCTCGAACTTAAACATCATGGAGGGCATGGATGGAATGGGATTGTGCTGGTTTTTCAGTCATTTTCGTTTTTGGGGGCTGTACTTGTGGCCTTTTCACCAGGGGTATTGAGTCTTGCATGGGCCTAGTCTTTCTGTGGGGTGTCTTGAACTTAAACATCATGGAGGGCATGGATGGAATGGGATTGTGCTGATTTTTCAGTTTTTTTCCGATTTTTTGGGGGTGTATAACTGAACTGATGTTCCTCTGTCTTCCATTGCTTTTAGGTGCACAAGACTCAAGAGAACCACCAGTGCCAGGAAGAAGTCCTGCAGCGGTGTGTGTGTGCAGCATAACGTCACGCGACGTCACGTCTGGCCTCAGACAACTCTACAATTCGTGCAACTGCGGCCTGCTGTCTGACCTGCTCTGAAGAAGATGGCCCCAAAAAAAGGTCTCCGTAGCTCCTCTAGCAAGAAAGTTGCTAGTAAGGAGCAGAAGAAGCAAGTTACCAAGGAGGCTGGTGTGCCGGCCGCCGCGTTTTTTGGGAGCAAAAAAAAAAGTACGCCTGCAGCAGCAGCAGGATCTGCTGGGGACCAAGCTGGGAGCAGCACCCCCGCTCCATTGGGTTCAGTGCCTCCACCACCACGCCACCTTAAGTCAAAGCCCTTGAGTGCTTCAGAGGCAGTCAGTGTACTTCTCCAATCACCATCGACCAGTGATGTTGGCTCATCGCAAGAAAGTAGCAGCAATGTCCCTCAATCAACACAGGTTGTTGTAAGTCATCTGACAAGTGTTGAACAACCACAGCCGCAACAACAACACCATGTGCAAGTACAAGCCCAAGTACATGTGGAAGGAGAGGCAGCGCAAGGAGATGCGCAAGCAGAGGTGCATGGAGGGTCACAAGTGCCCACAATAGTTGTTCCTCCCGACGTAGGGGCACATCAGGAAATCGACAATTAAGGCGAGGTATCATTTGAGGAAGCCACTCCTCCTGATGATCATTCATTGTCTTCCACACCCCTAGCAAGGAAGAGATCAAGGGTGAGGTCTACATCTTCTTCAAGCACACCTCCTTCTGATGATCGGGATGAAGATTGGGAACCACAAAGGCTGTCTGAGAGTGAGGCACACCATGATCTGACAAAGATACCTAAGCGCAAAAGGAAGGTCGTCGAAAAACTCATAGCTATGGAGTGTGATGAGGCTCAACAAGAAGTGACGCATACTGCTGCTGATGAAGCTCTTCACGACGACGATCCAGTCATCATAATGGTCACTGCAGCCCCAGCGGGCATGCAGCAAAGAGACATTTTGACCCTATCCCGAGAAGCTGCTGAGCGTGATGATGATGTCGACGAGGAGTCAATGGAAACACAACAATCATTGGATTTGGAGTTAACTAGTACACCAACACTTACCGCTTCCATATTTCTTCCTCGCAAGAAGGTCAAGGGACCTCCATCTACCTCGACCTCAATTAGTGGTGGTGAAAGTGCAAAACGTACTGAAGTTCGGCAATCCACATCCTCCACTTCATCTGGCATTAGCAGCAGGACCACCACCACCAGTATCGCCGCCTCCTCCAGCCCCCAAAGACATTTCAAGTCTCCAGTTTGGGACTTCTTTAGTGTTTGCCCAAAAAAGGAAAACCTTGCCATTTGTAGCATTTGTAAGCATGCAGTTAGTCGTGGTAAGTTTGGTACCAACTATGGTACCGGAGGCCAGAGAGGTCATCTTGAGGGACAGCACGCTGTCCAATGGTTTGCACACCTAAAGGAGATCAAGGAAGCCGGAATTGCAAGTCAAGAAAACGTTGATGTTTCATCTGATGATGACGAGGAGGAAGAAGACGTGTCAAACACTTCACTTACACCCAGTACCCCTGTCAGCAGCACACCCCATGTGAGACACACTAAGAGTGTGGGAGAGAGTGAGACATCAATGCGAAAAAGTTCATCAGCGAGCGTAACTGGGTCGAAGATATCATCATCATCCCGTAAATCTTTGGTCCAGGGCAACATTAAAAAGATGTTGTTTACAGAAGCGCAATATGAACGCAACCACCCACTGACGCGTCTGTATAACACTAATCTGGCTAAAATGCTAGCTCTGGACCTTCTCCCTTTTTCTTTTGTAGAAGGGGTTGGTTTTCTAGAATTAGTGGCAGCGCTCTGCCCTAAATAAAAGGTTCCTAGCCGGTTCTATTTTGCCCGAGTTGCGGTTCCAGCACTACATGAAGATGTTCTGGAGGTGATTGGGGCAGCTTTGCAGAAGAGTGCTGTTCACACTATACATCTGACAATAGACATGTGGACCAGTGGCGCAGGCGCTGATTACATGTGCATCACTGCACACTGGGTCTCTTTTTCAGGGGCTAAAGCAAAGCTAAACGCAGGTGTTGACCCGGACATTGTTTTTAAAGCTGCTCGGAAACATGCAACACTAGCCATGTTTGGTTTGGAGAAACGTCACACAGCAGAAAACATTTTGGATGTCTTTAACACAAAGGTCCTTAACTGGCTGTCCCCAAAAAAACGCCAGGTTGGTTATGTTTCCACGGACAATGGCGCCAATATAGTTAAGGCCATGAAGCTGGGTGAGTATTTCAGAGTGCCGTGTTTGGCGCACTGTATAAACCTGGTTGTCCAAAAATTCTTGGGTAATAAAGACAGTGCAGCGTACAGAGTATTGGACACCTGCCGAAAAATGTGCAACCATTTCAGCCATTCTTTTAAGGCCCGGAAGCAGCTGAGGAGCCTGCTATATCAACGTCAAATGCCAGTGAAAGCACTCATCCAGGAGGTGGTAACACGTTGGAACTCAACCTTCTACATGCTTGAGCGTCTGTATGAGCAGTATACGGTACTCGATCACTATTTCTTAACAGAGGGTACAGCTCAGAAGGAGGACCTGAGGATGGGTGCGGCGAAATGGAACATAGTTAAAAGCCTGACACGCATGCTTCCTCCTTTTGAGTTCTTCACGCGTGCAGTCAGCAAGGAGGACTGTAATTTGGGAAAAGCTATCCCATTGTTGTACATGCTGGAGCACCAAATGAAGGAGGTGTGTTCTGTGTTTGAAAAAGATGTAAAAAACCAAGACTCTTTTGTTCTGGCTGAGAAATTATTAGAGCTCCTACAAGGTGATGAACGTCTTAAAATGATCCACTCAGAACAGCATTACATTTGTGCTACTATTCTGGATCCACGCTACAAAAAGGCGCTGGCAGGCCAAGCATTCTTTCCTTTTGCTGATGAAGATGTTACAAGTTACAAACGGTGGATAGCCTCCTCAGCCAAGAGGTTTGAAAGAGAACGGCAGCAAATTGAAGGAGAAGGCAGTACATCAGCATCAGCAGGCCATCCCCAGTCACAACAATCCTCTTCTGCACCTGTGGCTGCGGCACAAGTGACCTCTCAGCCGTTAAAGAGACCGGCAACCGGATCATCTGCACCACCAGACGCAACAGTAACATTGGAGGCTGAAGAGGATTGGCTAGCTCGGCTTGGGTTTGGTTCTCAAAAGGTCACAGCAACAGCTAAGCAAAGAGGAGGAACCTTGGAGGAGAACCTTGATTCGATGGTCAAGGACTATCTGAATGACTCAACAGAGGTCTATGTTAATGCTGACCCATTGGCGTATTGGCATGGGAAAAAGAATTGTGGCCACAGCTCACCAACCTGGCTTTAAACTACTTGTCTTGCCCACTCGCAAGCGTGTCTTCTGAACGTGTTTTCAGTGCTGCTGGTGGCATTGTAACTTCCAAACGGAGCCGCCTCTCGCCCAAAAATGTGGAGAGGTTAACAATGATCAAGATGAATCAGCACCTCATACCACCAGATTTCAGAGTACGAGAAAGTGCGCCGGATGAAGACGAGGTGGCCAGCAACATAGATGAGGGAATTTCTACTCTGTCAGGTGACACTGAGCTCACCCTGCCTGAATTCGCAGAGTATGATGACGAAGCCTTATTCTCATTCCTGGACCGTGATACCGAGCCCTGAAAATGAGACAACGAATCAATAACTTTCTTTTTCGTCCTTATTCACTTTTATTCCTGTGTGTCTGTCTTTCTTTGTTGTGCACCGTTAATATAATTCAAACTTTAATCAGATAATCACAAAAACAAGCCCATCAGCAGAACTGTCTTCACTTGTTTGCTAATTGATTTGAAGGTGCCGCAGTCTGCATTCCTCAGGTTCACAAGTTCAGAAGAACATGCTCCTCTATCCTCCTCCTCCAGACTCCTATTTCCATCAAAGCAGAGGGCTGGTTTACGCCCAATGAAGAAAGACTCAGCACTTGTGGGGGTGTTGTTCTACCTCTTTGCAGGTGAGTTGACGGCTCTGGGGCCATTGCTGGGAAGCTCTAAAAGTGGTTTGGACCAAATCCGAGGCGCAAATGTTTTAGTGTTTTTGCTGACTTGCTTGCCTTTGAGGTGCTCTTAGGGGGGGTTCCGTCTGTTTGTGGGTGAGTTTCGGGGTCTGTCAGCACTGCTGGGACACTCTAATCTTGATTGCATTTGCTTTTCAGGAAATCCGTGGTGGCAACCCCGACTTATGGCCTAGCTACGCAGCGCGTTTGGACCGAAGGCCGAGAAATATTGTAAGTAGGAGATGTTGCTTTTGGCCTGTTTGGGGGTGTTATGCTTTTTGGCGGGTGGGTTGGCGGGTCTTGGGCCATTCCTGGGAAGGTCTAATACCGGGTAGAAGTGGTTCGGACAAAATCCAGGCCGATTTTTTTTTGCTATTTCTGACATTTTGCTCAATGTAGCGTTTTCGGGGGCCGGTTTGGGGGGCTTCCTGGTGTTTGTGGGTGGGTTTCGGGGTCTGGGAGCACTGCTGGCTATGGATACTTTACATTGCAAGAGGTTTGAAGCAATTCCATGGTGGCAGAGGGGAGTTAGGGCCTAGCTGCAGAGCGCGCGCGGAGTGATTTGGGAAATTTGGGAAAAAATGACTAAGTCCCCATTTTTGTACTTTTGCTCTTTGGCTGTTTGGGGGTCTTCTACTCGTTTTCTCTTGGGTTGACGGCTCTGGGGCCATTGTTGGGAAGCTCTAATACCGGATAAAAGTGGTTTGGACCAAATCCGAGGCGCACATTTTTTAGTGTTTTTGCTGACTTGCTTGCCTTTGAGGTGCTCTTAGGGGGGGTTCTGTCTGTTTGTGGGTGAGTTTTGGGGTCTGTTAGCACTGCTGGGACACTCTAATCTTGATTGCATTTGCTTTTCAGGAAATCCGTGGTGGCAACCCCGACTTATGGCCTAGCTACGCAGCGCGTTTGGACCGAAGGCCGAGAAATATTGTAAGTAGGAGATGTTGCTTTTGGCCTGTTTGGGGGTGTTATGCTTTTTGGCGGGTGGGTTGGCCGGTCTCTTGGGCCATTCCTGGGAAGGTCTAATACCGGGTAGAAGTGGTTGGGACAAAATCCAGGCCGATTTTTTTTGTTGCTATTTCTAACATTTTGCTCAATGTAGCGTTTTCGGGGGCCGGTTTGGGGGGCTTCCCGGTGTTTGTGGGTGGGTTTCGGGGTCTGGGAGCACTGCTGGCTATGGATACTTTACATTGCAAGAGGTTTGAAGCAAATCCATGGTGGCAGAGGGGAGTTAGGGCCTAGCTGCAGAGCGCGTGCGGAGTGATTTGGGAAATTTGGGAAAAAATGACTAAGTCCCCATTTTTGTACTTTTGCTCTTTGGCTGTTTGGGGATCTTCTACTCGTTTTCTCTTGGGTTGACGGCTCTGGGGCCATTGTTGGGAAGCTCTAATACTGGATAAAAGTGGGTTGGACCAAATCCGAGGCGCAAATTTTTTAGTGTTTTTGCTGACTTGCTTGCCTTTGAGGTGCTCTTAGGGGGGGTTCCGTCTGTTTGTGGGTGAGTTTCGGGGTCTGTCAGCACTGCTGGGACACTCTAATCTTGATTGCATTTGCTTTTCAGGAAATCCGTGGTGGCAACCCCGACTTATGGCCTAGCTACGCAGCGCGTTTGGACTGAAGGCTGCGAAATATTGTAAGTAGGAGATGTTGCTTTTGGCCTGTTTGGGGGTGTTATGCTTTTTTGCGGGTGGGTTGGCGGGTCTTGGGCCATTCCTGGGAAGGTCTAATACCGGGTGGAAGTGGTTGGGACAAAATCCACGCCGAAAAGCCTTTTGGCACTTTTTGTAACTTAGGGTTCGTTAGCCCTAGCAGCAGGATTGCATGTGTTTCGGGGTGTTCTACATTTTTGCAACTGAGTTCTGGGGTCTTAGAGCACTCATGAGAATGTGTAATTTTGGTTGCAAGTCATTTGAAGAAAATCCTGGGTGGGAAAGGGGGGATTTGGCATAGTTAAAGAAAGCCTTTGCCACTACTCTTAACTTAGGGTTCGTTAGGGTTAGCAGTATTTGGGTGGGGGGGTTTCGAGTCTTGGAGCGATGCTGGCTATGGATACTTTTGCTTGGTTGCTTGCAAGTGGTTTGAATGCAATCCACGGTGGGTAAGGGGGTATTTGTGCCTACTTTTACTTTCAAAGTACGTTTTGTCACCAGTTTTCTGCTAGGCCTCGTTTTTTCCGATTTGATTGGGGGTCTTCTACATTTTTGCGACTGGCTTTAGTAAGGGTCTTGGTGGGAGCACTGCTGGGAAAATCTAATTTTGTTCTAAAACACAGTTTACAGTACACCTAGCTTGAGGGGAAAGATCCGCTACATTAATTTGCCCATACTTATTTATCCTTCAAAAGGTGACTCAGACAGAGTACGCACTGTCAAAAATATTGTACTGTCTACTAGGAAAAGCAAAGTGTGACTTTTTGCACTCCACAGCCTACATACCTTATATTTATTTATCAGTGGTGTTGTAATATTATATCACTTCCTGTTTTTCGTTGAATAATTACAGGCCGGGTTTCAGTCTGTTCAATGGGGAAAAAAGGATGGAGTCAGGCTTCACATTAGCGAGCCGCAATTCAGCATCCGCCAGGCAGGCAGTGGACAGGGCGTCTTCTGGTCACCAACATTGATGGACGAAGCGTCAGATGGAATGAAGGAGTGCCGCTAATAAAAGGATTTTTTTTCCGCATGCAACTTACTTACCAAATTCAACAGGACAACTACAACAACATACAGATACAGTATCCATTGTGTTTTTCTATGACTGTGACTGCATTTATCGGATCTCTCTCTGCTTCTAAATTGATCCCTTAACACATCACTTAGTCCACTCCACTATCACATCTGCACCACACATAGTCATTTGTAAGTGCTCCTACGTAATTCGCAAGTCGCAGCACGCCCCAGCCCGTAGAGGACTGGGATGGCCCCAATGATGAAGCATGTCACCAAGGGGCAACCCTGGTGAGTGAGGGGACACCTAGAAAAAGAGCAATTTCTCCTTTTCTATCTACTACACCTTCCAGAACAACCCCATTGAGTGTTGTGAATGGATTTATAGTGACCAGCAAGGCTCTCAGGTATCTGGCAACAGAGACCTTATGTTGAATATAGTTATCAATAATTCCACACACCCCCTGTACTGTCGCATTCTTTCTTCCACAGTTGTCAAAAGTACTACTGACTTTTCACTGACATGCATGCAGTAGTGCATGCACTTTCAAAGATTGATGGATAGGTTTGTACCCAAAGATTTGTTTATGTTCAATTGTTTGTCCATGCTGTGCTTTTTTTACAGGGTGTCTTCTGGTGGTGACCAACATCGATGGACGAAGCGTCAACTGCAATGGAGGAGTGCCGCTAATAAGAGGATTTTTTTTCTGCATGCAACTTACTTACCAAATTCAACAGGACAACTACAACAACATACAGATACAGTATCCATTGTGTTTTTCTAGGACTGTGACTGCATTTCTTGGATCTCTCTCTGCTTCTAAATTGATCCTTTAACACATCAATTAGTCCACTCCACTATCACATCTGCACCACACATAGTCATTTGTAAGTGCTCCTACGTAATTCGCAAGTCGCAGCACGCCCCAGCCCGTAGAGGACTGGGATGGCCCCAATGATGAAGCATGTCACCAAGGGGCAACCCTGGTGAGTGAGGGGACACCTAGAAAAAGAGTAATTTCTCCTTTTCTATCTACTACACCTTCCAGAACAACCCCATTGAGTGTTGTGAATGGATTTATAGTGACCAGCAAGGCTCTCAGGTATCTGGCAACAGAGACCTTATGTTGAATATAGTTATCAATATTTCCACACACGCCCTGTACTGTAGCATTCTTTCTTCCACAGTTGTCGAAAGTACTACTGACTTTTCACTGACATGCATGCAGTAGTGCATGCACTTTCAAAGATTGATGGATAGGTTTGTAAAAAAAGATTTGTTTATGTTCACAATTGTTTGTCCATGCTGTGCTTTTTTTTCTTGTCTCACAAAACCTTTCCCAAAAACCCCCGTACCCATCCATTTTTCAAACCCTAACCCTCTTCCCCCGGGCTGTGTGGTTTTGATTGATGTGTGACTAAATTACAGCAATAAATCCACACACTTGCTGGGGAGGATAAGGTGATACCAACAGGCTGGTGAAGAAATCCGAGGATATATTCTAACTCTGTTTGACAAAGACCCATGGCTAATGTCAAAGAACTTCAACCGAATTAGTAGTTATACTTTACCATTTGTTAGGCTACAATGTGGCACTGTTCTAGTGTACTGTCACCTGCTATATTCTCTATTGTACCGTTGTATTGCTCAGGAGGACAAACCAGATTTCATTTTCTTTTTTTTCATAGGCATGCAACTGCCACTGTGTCACACCACTAGTACCATCGCTATGTGGAAATTTTATCCGCCCAGGATTGCCAACCTTATTCGCTGTTTCCCCTGGAGCCAGCCCTGGGCCTAGCCCTACTCGCAAACAGAAATTACAGGTAAGATAGGCGTTTGGTTGGAGGTAGTATAATGGAGTATTAGGAGAGACGAGAGATTGACGGTAGTACTACTAAAGTCACAGGACTATTCAGGGAAACAAACTTACTGTTAAACCCCCACCCACCAGACTCAAAAGCTGTAAAAAACAGGTATGGTCAGATAAAGTTAAAAAAATTATATTTTTATAGCCCTAACAAAATAATCTCCCGCAAGACCCTCCCTAACCCCAACGATTGTCCTTCAAAAGTCCCCAAAAAACCCAACTCCCAATTCCCACTCCCCAAAAGTCTCTAAAAAAGGGGCAAGGGACACTATGGCAGGGTGCTGTTGCCTTTAGCAGCCAGGGCATCATGCTCCTTGCGGAGGGTGGCAAGTTCGAAGCGGAGGCCCTCCACCAAGTTCTTGTAGTTCAGGACCTCCTGCTCCAGGTAGGACAGTCTGAGGGATAAGCGGCGCCGGTGTGCCTTGCAAATCCTGTGGGGGGCAGCTGCTGTCTTTGCTGCTCGGCGTTGGCGTTGGGCTTTGGTAGCCCGGCTCCGTAGGAGGAGGATGCAGCTGTCCCTGTGGACGTTGTTGTTGTACCAGACTGCGTCTCCTCCTCCTCCAGGGCCACCAGCCGCCGATATTCAGCGACAGTGGCATCCAGCCTCCGTTGCCGGGCCATTCGAGCCAGCTCCTTCCTCCTTGATGGTGTCTTGGATTTGGAAGGAGCAACTACATGAAGAAAGAAAGACATAGTCTGTAACCAATGCTCCTTAAGATTAACACAAAATGATTGAGCAGAAAGTTATCACAGTACAAATAGCAAATTGAAAGCACAGTACATAACTATTGAGGACAGTATCTATGTAACCTCCGACTTCTTCATCCTTGCTCTAACATTAGTGGGAGTTTAAGGGACAAATTCTACAAGCACTATGGACTTTCATTACAGTCGACTATGACAGTACACCAGTCTTATTCCTCTTCTTCTCTCTTGTTTAGGAAAATTGGTACGTTATCTTATGGCAGCCGGCATAATGCCAGCGCAGTGAACTTGCACTCGAGAAAAACAGACGCACACCATGGTGAGTGAGACAGACTTGCGTTACTGTACCGGTCCAGTACATGCAGGTGGTGAAGCTCTTACTTTTCTATTACGGGTGGCACTGAGAATACTCTGTTAAAAGGGCTACTGCTTAATTAATTTAGCTTTCACCCTACAGTGCAAATGAGTATTAGAAAAGGAAAATAAAGAAGCTAAATAATCTGATTATCTATCACTTCACATGGGATGTATTTGATGACATATGGGATGACTTTAGGTGCTTTGCTTATTATGGAGTGAACAGTGATACCCCCACACATGAATGACGTACTACTACTAAACTAAAGTTATTAAGAGAGGTAGGGAGTGTCCACCATAATAACTGGATATATGCTGTGCTTGCAGTTGCAATACAAACTACTGCTACTATTCATGGTAGTATTTGGACAAAATTACAACTTCTTTTCCTTGCCTTTCCTACACTGGAACGGACGTGCGGGTGCGGTGTTACATGCTCTTCAAAGTAACACTTAGTTCATCCAGTGACCGTCTACTCTCTCTAGATACACATATGCTATCTAAGAGTCAGATAGTACCATGAATGATCCAGGCATCCATCCATTCAAAGTATATGCACACATACAGTTTCTGTTTCACCCACCCAGGCTGTTCTCCTTACACCCATCCTTGCTTCATCATTCACCCAGCCATGCACCATACCATATTCTTTCCTTCCCAGCCACCTCGGGGACCAAGCAAACACATATCATTCTTCTTTGCCAGTCATCATTACATTTCTCGTCCTTCCACACTTACTTACACCCTTCTTTCGCTTTTCGTTCAGCCCTTCCATCAAGTTCACCTCAGATCTGATTGGGATTCTTCTCGCCAAAAACTTCACAGCTAAGTCGAAGTACATTTAGAGGAGCCTACTACCTGGTTTATTTATATAATACACCCGTGCAGAAAGCACACTCTGCAGTCTTCAATCTCAAATGAGTAAGGAATGTATAGCTTACCTCTGCCCGCCACCACCGTGTCATCCCCCACAGATTTGTCCGGCACTTGCACCACCTCCTCCCCAGAGTTGTCCTCCTCGTCCAATGCCACCACCACCTCGACGCTGGCCCCGCCACCAGATGTTCCACCTACAAAGTACATTTAATAATGTTAGAATACACCACTCACTACTATATAATATTTGGTCTAGGAGGAAGAAAGAAATGTGAAAAAAACTGTATACAATTTAATAATTTGGGACTGTCTACTGTAAAGTAAAAATGTCCCTTTTTCCATGGAAGGCTGTTGTCTTGCTGCACTTTTTGGCACAACTGATGAATGCTTGCTTTTTATTTTTAACACGCACCACTTTTTCTCCTAACAGACAGAAGCTTGACTTCTAAGAACACGAGCAGGATCAAGTTCAAACCAGGTGGGAGCTCGGCTCGACCACAAGAAATGTGTCCAATTAATCGTCAGCACTAAGCACTTTTCCATTTCCAGTTAAACGTTTACTTTTATGACAAACTTGATTTCAATAAATGTGTTTACTTTTAATAAAGCTTTTAAACTCAAATAGACTCTGTGGTTTTTGGTCCTCCAGACTAGAGTGGATGAGCTAAAGGTTTTGGAATTTTTGCAAGCATGAGTCCGTGCCTCTGCCATCGGTGACTTTGGGAGCTAAATGACTCTGCCACACTATCTAGTCAGTAAGGAGATTGGGGGTTCAACTACAAAGTCTGTTATCACTGAGGTATGTGGAAAGTCTAATAGCACCTATTATAATTGATAAGCTAAGCAATGCATTTTTTAGTGTCCATAGTTCTGTTTGTGCAGATTTGTCCAGGCAACAGTAGTAGAATGGATTGTCCTCCTATCCAAACCAAAAGTAAAGTAGTATCTTATTCTTTCTTGGTGGTCATTCACCTTTTTATTGTTGGCAATTGTCAAAGCATAAACATTTAGAATACTTGAAAAGACATTATGGACAATCCCAGAGGACTGCACTCAGTGCATAGAGCTATTGCTGACTAGAATGGGAGTCCAATGGAAATGCCAAATGTGCAATCTTAGTTAGCTACACAGACAGACTAATAAGAATAATCTAGTAATACTACACGGAGTCATAGTCGAGGCAGGATAAGAATTTAGATCCTGTCTACAAGAAGATCAAAGACGATTTAGAAAAAATCGAATGAGGAACGCTAGGAAAAAATAAGTACTCTATATTAAAATTAAAACTTACTGGGGCCAGCAAAGGAGCCCTCGCCTGCCCGGTCCTGGCCTGCATCGTCAACAGCACCCTCCTCCTCCTCCTGTGTCCTCCTCTTGCCCCTGGGGGAAGCTGATGTACAACATGAAAGAAAGAAAAACAGAAAACATGGATGATATTTGTCAACCAAATCAAACATTTCAAAAGAACTAACAAAATATTTTTGCGAAATAGCAAATAGACAACTACTCCACGGGATATATTATTGACCAATCTCATGTGGTCGACTACGTTATTACTTTAGTATTGCTTGATTTGCGGACCGTCGAATTGGAAATTACCTTATGTAACTCACTAAACAAAGTACTAAAAAGGTTTGGCAGGCAGCAGTCCGCAGCACGCGAAGTGACAGCCAAAGTCCATCGTGATTGAAGATCAGCGACAACACTAAAGTTTCCTACTACATTAACTAGTCATTAAAATACTCAAACTATTAATCCACCACCACTATTTCTTCTTATTGCCATGTGTACAAAGGAAGGACTGGACTTGAGTCTGTAGGGGCTGATTTAGAAGCCCCTTGCGGCTCTTTTGCTCCATTGTTGCGTGACTTTTGTGACGAAGCGACAGCACAAAAGAGGCGCAATGGTGCGGCGTATATTAACAACGTGACGCATATGGGAGATGCATCACGTTGTAAAGCCCTGCGCCAATAGGGGGCGTTCCGGCGCAAGGGAGGGCGTTCCTGCGCAGGAACGCATCCAAAAAGTGGCTGAGGGAAATCTACAAGATTTCAATCAGTCACTTTGAGGACAATGATGCGTGACTCAAACCCTGCGCCTGCTTGAAGCAGACGTACGGCTTGACGCAGCATTGGGGAGATAGGGCACCCCAGAGCATTGATGGAGCTGCACCATCGTTGCGACGCAACTCCAGCAATGTGCCGCCTTTACGGCACAGATGCGTAACGCTTTGGTGAAGTTTTGGGCCCATGGTGCGCCGCATTGTAAATACGGCGCACCATGGGTGATGGTGGCGTGACGCACAATTACTGGCGCATCCCTGCTACTTTGCAGGGATGCGCCGGTAATTAAAAATCTGAACCTTAGTGTGTAGCATTACGCAGTTCTTTAAACTACACTCATACATAAATTCACAGGCCAATGAAATGAACACAAAATCGAAAACAAATAAGCATAGTAGCAACACTACTGAGAAGAAGGAGAGCAGTGTACCTGAAATGCACAGAAGATTTTGAAATATAATTTACCTACAATGTAATGAGCAGCATTATTGCTCTTGGTAAAAAACAAAAATTTGCAATACAATAACACAGCAGGAGAAAACATAGTAGTAAAGAAATAGCTACTACTACTCACCAAGCCCGGGGATCTCAAGGCCAAGGAGGTTGAGCAGATCTCGCTCACGGGTCAGGACATCCGTCCAGCGGTGGGTGGCCTGGTTGTAGGTGCGCCAGACCCGAGGGTGTTGGTAAATGGCCTGGCACACCTTCTCCCACCGCTTCCGGCGCTCCCGGACCCCGTACCCGGCACTGATCTTGCCGCCTCCCATGATGGTCCTGGGGAGGTGGCGCTGAACATAAAAAATGAGTTGGCCCACCTCCTCCGGGGTAAAGATCTCCCTGGGTGCGACCTCCTCCCCCCTCAAACGCCCGCACGGGAGCCGGACACGGGGTGCGGGACCCTTCCCCTTCTCGGGATGCTTCTCGGCTCCCTTCACCATGGTCTGGGCGGAAAGGAATAAAGAAAATAGAATAGGAAAGAGAAGAAAAGAAAACAGTTTAAAAAAGTAGTTTAAAATTAACCAAAAGTAGCAGTAAACACAAAAATATAGGGCTAGAAAAATAGAGGGATAGATAATAAGTAAAATAGATTAAAAAAAACTACAAACAAGCAAAGGATGGCAGAGATTTAGAGAGGATACAAAGACCATGCCCAGAACCATAGCAATGAATGAGAAACAAGATGGCCGCGCCCGTTCACGACCGCGCGGGTAAGTTCGCGCGAGATTTTCCTTGCGAACACGCGCGAAACTGTACTGGCAAGTCGCAGACTTTGCGAGATTACACTTCGCGCCCGGAAACGGAAATACGTCAGGCAAACAAGATGGCCGCGCCCTTGAACGACCGCGAGGGGAACTTCGCACCTTGCGCTACGAGCGGCTCGCAAAAACGCACAAAACCTTGCCAACTAACACGCCGCAAAAAAACAAATTGCATATTCGCACAAATTTGCGGCTTCCGAATCCGATCTCGCGCGTGTTCGCGCCCCGCGAATCCCGCGAAATTTCAGAAAAACAAGTTTTTCAAAACTGAAAGCACTCGGCAGGGGCAAGAGTTCAAACTCATCATTAGTAACAATTCCCTGTAGTGCTTCCTGACTGGGGCCCCTCCAGAATTCAGTTGCTAGTTGCAACAATTGTATGACCCTGCTCTGACCCTCACAGCAGGCTCATAGAATAGCTACAGGTAGGCCACAAAGGTCCTGGGAAAAAAAATGCACTGCAACAGAAAGCAAAATTACAGATAAGGAAGCAGGTGCCAGACTGGAATTTTAAAACAGTGACACATTAATAAACTAACCCCAACTTAATTCATGTTAGTTGAAGCAGGGCTGGTGTGCTTGCTTTCCCCCCCCATAATCTACAGTGATGATGAACCAGAGGGTGGCATTGATGTAACAGAGGGTTGCAGTGGTGAAACAGAGGGTGCTGGGAACCTGTGATGATGAACCAGACGTAGAAACAACATAATCGCGACCGTTGCGTGCCGAAATGTAAGTTCGCAATGCGAACTGGTACGAAACCCTCGCGAACTGGCAGAAATCCTTGCGAACACAAAAAAAAAAAATCTGCAAATTCGCTAGAATTCGTGGATTTTGCGGATTGCGAGTTCGCAAATCCGCAAAATTCGCGAACGCGAGATTCGCAAAATTCGCCCATGCTTCGTCAGGGGCAAGGATTGAATTTGTGATCCTGAAGATCCCGCGGCCCAGGTGGAAATATGGTCCACCACCCTTCAGTCCCTAAAATTGATGACTATACAGTCACCCTGGATATTCTTTGCCCATGTCCCTACCCAATCTACACGCCGTGCAAAAAGTATTTCACTAGATACATACAGGGGTAATGGCCTATTGGTATTAAGCCAATGAATACATTTGTTCTTAAGGTCCCCGTAATCCTCCCTTTTCTCTTTGACCAATGGTGGAACTCCAGCAAGGACAACCACATATGGAACTGACTCAGTTGGGAGATTCAGACTAATTGGTTCTTTATCAGAGGTTGGAGGATTCCGACTCGTGCTTCTAGAGTATTGTAATTGAGTATGTAGTACCTCACCACCCTTCGCCTACTCATTTGTTCTATGCCCCTCTGCGTGGCCTTCAGTACGTACTATTGGTTGCTCCTCAAATCTCTGCCCCGAAGTACTTTGCAATGTCAGAGCTGGAGGATTAGCTATAAGTGGAACAGGGGGATTACAAGAAACATTTTCAGACCCCTGTAACCTTTCGATGGTGTCCTTACTTACTAGTGGACAAGAAACCACCTTCTCCCCCGACACAGCAGGATACAATCTTTCTATGCATGTCAATCTACTTTCAATAGCATTTAGTCTATCGTACAGAGGGCGACAGGTTTGAAGAAAGATGTTTTCCGTTGTGGCCCAAAACTCTTCACCCAGTTCTGTGGGGCACACATTATTGAAAGCTGAGGAGGTCCTGGAACCTAGCTCAGGGTAGATACTAGCTTGGCTCTTGTTGACTAATGGCATTGGGTCTTTGCCTCCATTGTTGCATTTCTGCATTTTGGCCTTCCTCTTATTCAATGTTGCACTCCCTGCTTCCTTTTTGCTACTACTACCACGGCTTGTCCATCCCTCTTTGCGTTGGTGGCAAAGCGTGTTTGGAGTTTTCTAGAAATGTGGCTTTGGGTGTCCTTCCTGTTTTCAGATACATCAAGAACCGATGGTACATCATCCACCCCCTCATCAGATGCTTCCTGGTTAGGTGATGCAACATCCACCCCGACTGGGGATACCAAAGGTCTGATTTCGATTGGGACCTGAAGGCAACCCTCTCCACCAACCCCCCTGATCGGCGTTTCAGAAAGTCCCTGATGGTTGGGTGATGGCGCCTGTGCAAGCCGGCCCAGGGAGGACCTCTTATCAGTTAGGATCCAGCGATAACCTTTTCTCCGTAATGTCGATTTGGTGGGCCAGCATCCACGAGGCCCTAGTGAGAAACTGGTCTAGAGTTCCTATGAACGACCCACCAGGGATCGACTTCCTTCCTTTCCCCATTTTCGGGTGAGCCATATTGGCGATTCTATGCCTACAGAGTTTTGAAACCAACCAGGTTATGGCAAGCACTGAGGTACTTTGTCAGAGTGTATTGTAAATATAATCATAATGGCTTTCCACTAACCTTATCCTAGACCATTGCAGTGCAGGCGAAAGGGAATGGCTCCGTCCCGTCCTCGCTCGTTCTTGAACGGGCTCAAACGGGGCCGCCCTTGGCCCGGGTTTCGCCCGGCTTGTCCCGCGTCGCGGGAGAAGGAACTCAATTAAGTATTCCCGCTTCAATGGCGGGTGGTGCACGGTAGACCCTTAGCCTCCTGAGTCGTGTAGTCTGCTCTAAAGTGCCCCCAACAGCCTCGGCACCCAGTAGATGCAATGCACAGCGTCTCCCGCAGAGCGGGAGACGCAAGAAGTTTTTGAAGCCCCCGCTTCAGTGGTGGGAGGGGCGGGTGGTGCGCGGTAGACCCTTAGCCTCCTGGGTCGTGTAGTACGCTTTGAAGTGCCCCCAACAGTCTCGGCACCCGGTAGATGCAATGCGCAGTGTCTCCCGTGGAGCGGGAGACGCAAGAAGTTGTTGAAGCCCCTGCTTCGGTGGTGGGAGGGTGGGGTGGTGCGCGGTAGACCCTTAGCCTCCTGGGTCGTGTAGTCCGCTCTGAAGTACGCCCAACAGCCTCGGCACCCGGTAGATGTCTCCTGCGGAGCGGGAGATGCAAGAAGTTTTTGAAGCCCCCGCTTCAGTGGTGGGAGGGGCGGGTTGTGCGCGGTAGACCCTTAGCCTCCTGGGTCGTGTAGTACGCTTTGAAGTGCCCCCAACAGCCTCGGCACCCGGTAGATGCAATGCGCAGTGTCTCCCGTGGAGCGGGAGACGCAAGAAGTTGTTGAAGCCCCTGCTTCGGTGGTGGGAGGGTGGGGTGGTGCGCGGTAGACCCTTAGCCTCCTGGGTCGTGCAGTCCGCTCTTAAGTACGCCCACCGGCCTCGGCACCCGGTAGATGCAATGCGCAGCGTCTCCTGCAGAGCGGGAGATGCAAGAAGTTTTTGAAGCCCCCACTTTGGTGGTGGGAGGAGCGGGTGAAGCGCGGTGGACCATTATCCTCCTGGGTCGTGTAGTCCGCTCTGAAGTGCCCCCAACAGCCTCGGCGCCTGGTAGATGCAATGTGCAGCATCTCCCGCGGAGCGGAAGACGCAAGAAGTTTTTGAAGTCCCCGCTTCGGTGGTGGGAGGGGCGGGTGGTGCGCGGTATACCCTTAGCCTCCTGGGTCGTGTAGTCCGCTTTGAAGTGCCCCCAACAGTCTCGGCACCCGGTAGATGCAATGCGCAGTGTCTCCCGCGGAGCGGGAGATGCAAGAAGTTGTTGAAGCCCCTGCTTCGGTGGTGGAAGGGTCGGGTGGTGTGCGGTAGACCCTTAGCCTCCTGGGTCGTGTAGTCCGCTCTGAAGTGCGCCCAACAGCCTCGGCACCCGGTAGATGCAATGTGCAGCGTCTCCTGCAGAGCGGGAGACGCAAGAAGTTTTTTAAGCCCCCGCTTTGGTGGTGGGAGGAGCGGGTGGTGCGCGGTGGACCATTAGCCTCCTGGGTCGTGTAGTCCGCTCTGAAGTGCCCCCAACAGCCTCGGCGCCCGGTAGATGCAATGCGCAGCATCTCCCGCGGAGCGGAAGACGCAAGAAGTTTTTGAAGCCACCGCTTCGGTGGTGGGAGGGGCGGGTCGTGCGCGGTAGACCCTTTGCCTCCTGGGTCGTGTAGTCCGCTCTGAAGTGCCCCCAATAGCCTCGGCATCCGATAGATGCAATGCGCAGTGCAGTTAAAGACAAAATAAAATGCTGGGACATCTTTTCATGCAAATACTCCAACTGCTCAATCAACTAACCCCTACTTCTCAACTCCTAGGCAGAGGCTTAAAACCTGGCCCCACACATACCCTTCCTTCTAAATAATGACAACTATCTACAGTACGGTTCTGGTCCTCAACCGCTATGACTAGGCTAACAACTCACTACTACACACCCTGTTCCTTCCAAATGATTACAAGTATCTGTAGTGCATTGCCTTCCCTCCCACAACCACACACAAGAATACACACACACACAATTGAGTGGTCAACCACACCACATAATAAGCAAAAACATTTTCTCAGGGGAAGAATACTGCACCGAAGAAGTGCATCCGAGAACCCATTCTCCATACCTGAGCTTAATGGACCCAAACTAGTCTTTGCCATAGGCTCACACACAAAGGTGGGAACTCAGAATTAAAAAGATAAACATTCCTTACATCCACTTTCTGAGAATTTGGAATTTCACTACTGCCTCTCCTGACAGATACTCTCCTTAAATTCCATATCTTGCCACCTTCCACACTGACTACCCTTTTGAGAATTTGTCTGACAACCTGAGAGCCAGGGCATTTACTAGTTTCTTTACAAGTATCACACGTTCCTTTGACCCTTATCACCTGGCTGACTAAAAAGTTCACTTTAGTATTTGCCCTTGGACTCCGCCGTACATCACCTCATTTTTTTCTCCCCCATAGCCATGTATTTTTGTGCAGCCTTAAAATCCAACTTGGCCACAACGCCGTGCCACGTCCTTAACCACCTCAGGATTAACCTAGAACCCAAGACACGACGATGCAACAATTTAAAAAAATGTACCACTTGAAGCTGGGTGAACAGTAACACGATAAAGTATTAAAGTAGCCTGAAGTCCCTTCTTCAAGCTTAACTGATTGCCATAATTCAACTGGACAGTATCTTTGAAAACTTTGGTGGAACTCTCCACCAGCATGTTTGCTACAGGATGGAATATGGATTTTTTTGTGTAAGATGCCTAAGTGTTGACGGTAGGTACTCTCTCATGTCGGTGCTGGTGGATTGACGCCCATTATTCAATACCTGTCTCTCTGATATTCCTTCTCTATAAAACAATTCATCTAGGACCTCAATAATGATGCCAGTGTCAGCTTTACCCACTATCCTGACCTCTAAGCATTTGGAAAAATAATCTATAACCACTATGCCAAAGCCGCCGTCTGCAGCAACACTGAAAAAGGGCCAATGATATATTTTCCTAACTACATCCAAGGCTTCTCTGGTACATACACTGGTTTGGAATTCCACCCTACATGGGTTTACTGACTTGTCACTGCTCATATATACAGCACAATAATGACCTCTCTGTCCAAACACTTGTTCATTCTTGATCACCTAAAGATGTCTATAGCACCTTGTTTGGTAGCAAACATGCTCAAATGGTCTTTATGGCAATGTTAAAAAATCCTTCCCCTCAAACTGTGAGGGGGCAAAATTCTGTCACTGCATGCTCCTATCTCAGTGCACTCAGCTCATCCTTTATCTTGAGAAGGCCCCAAAGTCTCCTCTCAAGTTGCCCTGTGCATTAGTGCACTCAATGATATTTTTCAAGCCAATATCTGCTTCCATATTACTCCGCCAAACTTCTTATGTCACACTCGTCGCAGACATCCTCCGCTTCCTCCACAGTCAAGTGTGCCTCACACTCCACCACACCATTCGTGACATCAGCTAGCACTACCAAGGGCATCCTAGATTTGCAATCAGCATGCACATTGCAGTCTCCTGGAATACATTCTATGTAAAGCTGCCAGGCGGTATGTGGTGGCCAAGTTTAGTGTGGTGAAAACGGTGGCTCCTGCTAATATGGAGACTCATGAATGGTGGGTAAAAGACGTCCATCTACGCGTATTACATTATTAACACTGTAGAGATGGATGTGCAAGCAAAGTTCGCCAGAAGACTTCACGAATATTATAACTGAAGGACTTCGAGGTGAAGACTCTACTGGTTCTATAACACTACTCCTAAAACATGTTCCTCAACTTATTTCTTTAGTTAATTGGAACGTTCCTGACTTTACGACACACGAACACAGCCCCAACTCTGATATGAAGTTTGGTACTCCCCCCAACCTGTCCCCTAAATGTCAGAAACCTCCCCTGTCAGGTCTGTACCAAACATTTTGCATCCTCTTCTCCACCTTGATCCATAACAGAGTACAAAGAGATTCACTCTTACTCCTAAATGTTCCTGTTTTCTATCAATACTTCTGACATGATCCCTCCTTCTGCCTGCCCTCATCTTTTTAAACTATCACAATTACTTCTGTAGATTTCCCTCTTATTTCTCATACAAATCTTTCTGAATTCTCTAACATCTTGGCTTTAGTCACAGCTGCTGTCATTGTTAAATCATAGTACAGCCACAAACAGGCCTTTACTTTCTTTTTATTACATCTCCTGAGCATTTGCTCCCTTAAAACATGCTGACAGCTGATGTGCTTGAAATCACATAACGGGGCTAAGTACCTTAGCACCTCAAAACACTCCTCAATGGGTTCCTCTTCCGGCTGTCCTCTAGAGTAAAACTTAATACACTGCAAGACCACATTTACACTATGGGGTCCATTAGGATGTAGGGCGGATCGCCACATCCTTTTTACGTCAGGATGTCGGGCGGACTTTGTCTGCCCGCCATCCTAATGATGCCCTATGTATCGTAATCCAAACTGAATAGCGGCGTAGTCCAAAACATCTAGTCACACACATGTGATAGGGTCTTGAAGGGTTGGGCCTTAAATCCGTTCAATTCTGCGCCACCAAGGTAATGTTTTATGGTGTTAATTTACATGTGGCCGCGCAAAATATTCACCCTTTAAGACCTCCACTTAGGCTAAAAAGACTTAGTTCCAGTTTTTCTAGACCATGGTTGGTTTCCCAGCACGTCACAAGAAAGCATGTATGTAGATGTATGATTCACTAGATGTTTAAAACTTTATTGTTACCTTGAGGGGAACACTGAGCTCGTGCAGTAACACTGTTGCTTTAAATAGTAGCGTGTACGCCTATACCCTAAACCCCACCCCCTATAAAGCGTCACACGCCGACTAAATCCAGCGAGAGAACCCATGGCGGTTACTCTGTTACTTTGTCCAGATTTCAGGATTTAACGGATCTAGCATCCTAAAGCGGTAAGCGCACTATTGAGCACATTGAAGTTTGAGCTAAGCGCGCCGCGCTTCATTAATAACTGCCACAGCGTAAAGATTTCATAAATACGAACCATGATGCTTTAACACAGACCGGTATCCCATATAGATTAATTACTTGTAATGCACGCGAGCTCCCGGATTAGATCTCGGCAAATGGAGATTCTTTCAGATATGTTTAGAATTCCTGATGGTGGCATCATTGTGACATTACACCCCCATGAAGTGTTAAATTGCTAGTTTGAAGTGTACATATAAGAAGCCAATGTATACAGGTCTATAAAACTGCAGCGCTTGAACACACTAGAAACTAAGGTGTATGAACAGTTATCTAAATAGACAGGAAGCATTTATGGCCTTAATCCTATATTGACATCATGTTTAAAACAATATGTTATATCATTCAACCTAGAGGTAGAGTTTCAGGAATTTTGTTTATTATTGCAGATTTCCCTGATGAAGGCATTTATGCCGAAATGCATTGGAATGATGGAATTATGGAATAATATAAGAATATAGTAACAACGATGAGGATATATTTCCATATATTGAATTGAATGAAAAATTAAATGCGAGACGCATTGGAAGTATGAATAACATTTTTTGAAGATATACACAATAGTGGTTGAAACTTTATTTGGAAGAACTTTTGCTGCAGTATTACATATCTGTGCCCCAGGAGACATCCACACACACAGTGTTGGTGAATCTAGATATTAATCTATCGCAAAGAAGTTGCAGTGCGCAGTCACATCATAGAAGTTATTCAGAAGACCCCAGTGCAAAAAAAACACCAATTATAAGGAATGTGAGTGGCCTGTTGTCAGTAACTTCCTAGTGCTTCTCATCAGACACCATTCACAAACACTATGGGGCATATTTACGAGTTCTGGCGCATCTCTGCATATCAGCAGAGATGCGCCAGAATAAATGCGTCACGCAAAACTACCCTGCGTCATGGCAGATGCGCCGTCCATCACCAACCCCTTTTGTACCGCTTTTGGCCGCCATAAGTGTGGCAGGGTATACTCAGACGTGAGTCCCTTGCTCACTTTGCCACTGGATTCAAGCAAGCCGGGCTGAAGAAGGCTGGAATGCCAGAAACCGGTCCTCGGAAGCTTGTTTCCGGTCCAGGGAAGACATGGCTTGGCAGTTCGGGCTGCACTGTTCCCATGAGGCACAGGGTCAGACTGATTTGCATATAGCCATGTCTGAACTGGGGTGGCAGAGTGGGCTAAAGAACAGTGATGGATTAAACCCAGATCTCTTGACTGGGTGTGAGTGTCTGATTGATTCAGAAGCTCCATCCATCACCAACCCCTTTTGTACCGCTTTTAGCCGCCATAAGTGTGGCAGGGTATACTCAGACGTGAGTCCCTTGCTCACTTCGCCACTGGATTCAAGCAAGCCGGGCCGAAGAAGGCTGGAATGCCAGAAACCGGTCCTCGGAAGCTTGTTTCCGGTCCAGGGAAGACATGGCTTGGCAGTTCGGGCTGCACTGTTCCCATGAGGCACAGGGTCAGACTGATTTGCATATAGCCATGTCTGAACTGGGGTGGCAGAGTGGGCTAAAGAACGGTGATGGATTAAACCCAGATCTCTTGACTGGGTGTGAGTGTCTGATTGATTCAGAAGCTCCGTCCATCACCAACCCCTTTTGTACCGCTTTTGGCCGCCATAAGTGTGGCAGGGTATACTCAGACGTGAGCCCCTTGCTCACTTTGCCACTGGATTCAAGCAAGCCGGGCTGAGGAAGGCTGGAATGCCAGAAACCGGTCCTCGGAAGCTTGTGTCCGGTCCAGGGAAGACATGGCTTGGCAGTTCGGGCTGCATTGTTCCCATGAGGCACAGGGTCAGACTGATTTGCATATAGCCATGTCTGAACTGGGGTGGCAGAGTGGGCTAAAGAACAGTGATGGATTAAACCCAGATCTCTTGACTGGGTGTGAGCGTCTGATTGATTCAGAAGCTCCGTCCATCACCAACCCCTTTTGTACCGCATTTACAATGCGGCGCGCCGTGGCGCAAGGGTAGGCAGATGCGTGACGCATCTCGTGACGTAAGGGCGGCGCATCGCTGGAGTCACGTCGCAAGCGCGACGCAACTCCAGCAATGCTCAGGGCCACCCAATACTTAACATGCTGCGTCAGTCCTTATGCCTTCTTCAAGCAGGTGTAAGGAATTGAAGTAGCATCGTCGCGGAAGTGCCTGCGTGAAATCTTGTAGATTTCACGCAGACACTTTTGCGAGGCACACAGGCGCCGGAACGCCCACCCTGCGTGGGAACGCCCCCATTGTGGCGCTGGGCTCTATAACGTGACGCATCTCCCTAGATGTGTCACGTTGTAAATGCCTCGCAGGGATGCACCACATTTACACCGCTGTTGCGTCACGCAAGGCGGCGTAAACGTGGCGCAAGGGGCTTGTAAATCTGCCCCTAAGTCCATACAAGGTTTAAAAGGCCTTCAGTTTGCTGTATGTTCTATACAAAAACCATCTCTAAGCAAACAAAGCACACTCACCGACTAGCACAATATTTCACTTTAATTATGACTAGGGAATTTAATTAGGAGAATTATAATTATTTATTGTCCTGGCATTAAGCCAGTTGACAATGAATACAAAGTAGACAGGTTACAGTTATTAGTCAATCTGAAACAGCCATTCCTACAAGTACACCACATCAAACACGGCAGAGTCAATAGACAACAGAAACATTAGCATGTACCCCACACCCTGCACCTAGGAGAGGCTGCACAACAGCAACAGCCATTTTAGAGTCAGGCAAAACGCCAGTGTTTTATCATGCGTCTTTTGAGGGGAAGTATGATCAGAAACCTGACATCCCTCCTACAGGACCCAGAATAGTCTTGCAGTGCCTGTCCTGAGCCAATTTTTTTATTTATTTATGCATGTATGTTTTTAGTTAGTTGGTTATATATTTACTTACATTTGTTCGCAGTGTTCTACCATTTCAAAGACACATTTTTAAGGTTTATAATCAAGATTGTGGACTGGTTGGCGATGACATAAGTTGGTGGTGTGGACAGGCGAGGTATATTGTTGTATCGAGTGGCACAGGGGAAGCGACGCATGAGTAACTCAATTACGCCTGTGACCTGGGCTGCAGTCGATGGTACTTGAGAGGTCGGGCAGGTGCAGGCATCAGAATGTAAGGTTTCCATTGGCAATGACGTCATCCAGTAGGACCTTTGTGAAAGACTGGAAGGTCCGTGCCATCATGGCCAGTTCACAAAGGTTTGAGCTGTCGGAGAGCTTCTGAGATGCCAAGGACCATGAGTGGGCAAGATGCCGATGTTGGTGTTTGGGCGGGGGACCAATAAAAGCCATTCAAGACTTTAATGTCATAGGTTGTAGTAGACAAACACTGGGCTGGCCACAATCTGAAACCCCCATTCGTGGGTACCCTTCTGACAAAAAAATGAATTTCCTGAGAACACCAAGGGTCTGATTTACATGAGGGCGGTACAAGAGAATCTGCCAAACATGTTTGATGCCCGACCCTGACGAACCACCCTACTTGGAGTTCCTTCTATGGTGGGCGTACTACCAGCAGAGACTCCTCTCGCTCTGCCAACGGATGAGGATGGTGTATTAGCAACGTCACAGAAGGTGGTGAGACATAAGCTTTCCAATCTGGAGTGGCTGATTGCATGAAGAGATGTGAGGGTTTGCCTCAAGCACAAAATTCAAGCAGAACACGGCCTGCTCTGCCTTTGTGCCGTGGTGAAACTCTAGAACATGTCTAGCATCATGCAAACACGACATATCTTGCGTTTGCTTGGATGACGATCATCAGCCTGTGACGCGCAGTAACAGTGACACTGCGCACATTTTGTTTGTTCAAGGAACACAGCAAATGTTTGCACAGTGTAGCATGGTGCAAACTTGGTAAATGTGTTCCTTGTTTCCTGGCACCCGCCATGACGGCTCCCCCGCCATCTTCTCACCTAAATATTTTTTTTTTTAAATCCGGCATCCTGCCATTCCACTCCACCACCTTTAAGAATACCCTCCCCCCTCTCATCAAAATGCACCAGAGCATCTGGCCTCGTGCTATCGTCCCCATTGCCCTCTCTGAAGTCCCTCTCTCTTCCCACCGCAAGGTCCAGGGAACTGGCCTGGCGCTGATCGGATCTAGGACAGGGCAGCGGTCAGCTCAGCCTGGGATCCTAATCAGTGCCGACCCACAGCCTATAGGGGGGTAGGGTGGGGTGTGGGGAGGAGCTGTAGACATTGCCCCTCCTTTCTACTGTCAACCACAATTCCACCGCCTCCCTTAGGTCCCTGGAGACTCGGGGCAGGCGGTGGATCAACAGCACTCAAATACCATGCTTTAGAGCTGAGTTTGAGGGGGTTTGTGTTAAGCAACACTAGTTTCAAGCCCCACCATCGAAATGAAGGTCTCTTATGAAAATATGCACAAAAAGTATGTCACGTCTGCTTCTAGAGGTGAGGACCCTTCTCTAATTCAATCCCCCAGTCTATGAGACCTTTCCGTGGTCTGCCAAAGCCATTCATCATGTATTGTTCCGAGGTTTATTCACGGGTGCGGGATGCCCCAGTGAACCCTCAGGGATGGAATGTGTCCTAGATCTGGAAGGACTTCAGGGGCAGTGAGCTGAAACGCTGGATTTCAGACAGCAGAGAAGCGGAACAAACCAACGACTGAGTAACCCATGTGTCTTTGCTCGGAGTTTTACCTCCTTTCATTCTGGATCCAAAGCCATGAGATGAAGATACTTTTTCAAGTCTAGTTTTTAAAAATTCATGAACTCTTGCAAGTTTATCAAAAAACGTTGTTGCTTTACAAACTTGAAAAAATGTTTCATTATATAAGATGACTTATACAATTTCAAGCATGTACTCAACAAAATGCACTATAGTCTCCTTTTGAATCCAATTATGACCTATGAATCTGCTCACCAGATCAGCAATGGGGGCTGTTTCAACAGATCCATTTCCGCGAATCAGACACGTCACCAAGACAAGTGGCAGAGACTTCCATGTTCGTTGCCCACAGGTGTTGTGCAGCCCTCCCAGTTCCTGTTAGGACACACAGTTGTATCAGAACCAACCTGAGTCAGAGAAATTGACCGATACATCTTCAGATGCTAGCCGCGTGATGATGAACTGGCCCGGAACCAGTAGGGCACGATTAGTCATTTCAAAATATCTTCCTTGCAGCCCATATCTCTGATTGCTGGTTTGAGGCAATCAACTGACAACCAATCTTGGCTACTAACTGGAAGTTGATGCAATAACCTATATTTGTGGTTAGTCATTTCAGTAAGATAATTGCAACAGACCACAGGGATGTGTTTCAAGTTTCCTGGTGAATTTGCAAAACGTTGCATTATGCGAATTCTTGATTCGACAGAAACATTTTTCCCAGAAACTCCAATATAGAAAAAAACACTCAAGCGCGTCCTCTCCATAAAGCGAGTTGCAGCCAGTTTGCAACAACTGCCCTTTTTAGGTTTTGACTGGCCATGCGCTTTGCGCATGTGCCAAAAAAACCTCTTGAGTTGTGTGTGTGGCTTTGGGTCGGCCCTCGTCATTGATTGGCTGGCTCCGTAAACGGAGCCTTGCCATTGGACGAGGGGCCTGTCCGTCAATGCCGGACCAGACACGGGGGCGTTCCCGACATTCTTTGGCTTTTGCCGACGTCACGCGACGTCAGGCGAAAGCCGGGAACGCCCCCGAATCTGGGCCGGCATTGACGGCACCGTGGTCTCCTCTTCGCCTCTCCTCCCCCTTTCGCCGTCGCCCGAGGGATTAGATGAGCCAAGATGCCCTCTTCGGAGCGCTGGAATGAGTGCTGTGTGACCACCACGTCTCGGCTCGGTGCCCTCACTACCCTGACCCCTTCACACTGATAGAATCCGGATAGGAAGTTCCTGCCTGTTGTTATTGAAACAGCTGTTTAATTTCTACAGTGGATTGGTGGGCGGCTGTTCGGATGTGTCCGTAGATGACCTTGAAGTCCGTGACTTAAATTAATCTTTCGAAGATAAAGGCACATGAACAGCCCCCTCGTAACAGGAATTCTGCGATGCGCCGTTTATACGATGACTCATTTAAAACTAGGTAACGGGGTGGGGAGCGACCTTCTCTTTTGTATGTTACCCCTGTTGACATGGGGCAGGCAGTCCTATGGAAGCTACGACGGGGGGAGGGGGGCGTTGATGAGCAGCCACTGAACTGCTGCTGATTAATGATTACGCGCTGCAAGGGCTGGTGTCTGCTAAGGGCGAGGTGGAAGCTGCCTGACATGACAATAGGTGGCAAAATGCCTTCACGCCATGTTTGGGGGATGACGACGACTTTGTAAACAGTTCGTATCCACTGTTTTTTCCCCCTAGTTCATGCGAGGCGCCGCACACATTCTGTCTATTCGGAATTTTTTGGTGCCCTCTGGAGGGGCGCGTTCGGCCGTGACGGGGCCTGCAAGGATGAAGGTTGGGAACACGAGGCACGGTGCAGCAGGGCCAACCTGTGCCTCCATAGCGCCCTGGGCAAAACCAAGCGTGGTGGCCTTGGCGTCCTCTGCTCCCACCTAGCCTTTTCTAAGCGCTGTGTATGAAGCGAGCTCCTCCTTAATTGGGAATAGAACAGCAGTGGCATTATTCTTTTTTCCGCACGGTTGTACCCGCTATATAAGCTTGTCAAAAAAATTTACTCTTGCTGTCCTGGCTGTTGATGACATTGTTCTATCACTGGTTTATGGACAGACACCTCTTCCCTTTCTATCATACTGAAAAAAAAGGTGCCCGCCAAGGAAGGGTACACACTGGGGTATAAAAGGAGCAGTAACCTTCCCTGCCCCTTAAACCTCATCTCCTGCCTCCTCTTTCGCCTTGCGCCTGGCGTGACTTCCGGGTGGGGGAGGGGGGGGGGCTTTTGCACTGCCCGTGAACCCCCCCCCCCCCTTACCTGAATCACTTATGACCCACTGGGGCACAAGTTCCAATAAAAGCAATGGGAGAACCATTAACAGTAGACACCGAGCGCTCTGCGGAGTGATATCACAGGAAGTGATGTCAGCCGACGCAATGTCACAGTCATCCAGTGTGCCTCACTTCAAAGGTAACAGGCTGTTTTCCATTCCCTGATCGCTCAGCCACCTGACAAGACTTTCAATCAAGGTGACGCTTGCAGCCCCGCAGGTGCCACTCAACAGCCGGAGTTGAAGCCACCTCAAGGCTGGCACCCTGCGGTGCACACACATGCAAACCATTTGCAGAGAAGTCGACATGTATGTGCATGGCTTGCACATGTTTATTTCGAATCTCACGGGGCTGCTGTCATGGGATTCCATGTCATGTGTGAAACCTCGATCTATCCCTTTACATTTTAGCCAGCATCACTGGGCATGCTTGAATATGTATACACTGCCAGCAGGGTTAAAGGCAGAACTACAAGCCTCACAACGCAACTTGCTGTATGCTGAAGTCAAGACTAGGTGAAAATATATGGCAACCACTTGGAAGTGGCATAAAAAAAGTCCTAAAACAAAAAGTGAAGGGATCAGCCAAGTGGGTAGTATGCAAGTAACATGACATCATGGAGCGTGTCATCGAACGTTACATCAGAAGTGACGTCACAGGAAGTCGAATCAAAAGAAGTGACATCCGATATTAAGACCGAACACAAATGTTTAGCAGGTCTATCAAGAGTACATTTAAGAGCATTATTAGATTTAGCAAACTAGATTTTGAATCAGGGATGTTGTCCCCAAAAGTATTGCAAACCGGACGCAAAATCTGAGCCTCACTAATAAATGTTTATTTTTTATTTTTTTAACTCTGCCACAAAGAAATTGGCAAAAAGAAACATGCCAGTAGATCTGTTCTGCCTAATTGGTTTCAAAGTCTACATTTTAAAACATCCTATGGGGTTAAAGCACCTGCTGCAGAGATCTTTGTATGCCGAGTTACAAATCATGCTCTCTAAATGTTCTGATGCTTATACTAGTATTAAAGATGTTTTTTCAGGCAGTACCTTGACCCGGTGTTGCACTTTCTGTTTTTAGATCGGTGGCCGCGGGGCGGGTCACAGACAAAGCACACGGTAGCACATCTGCACTCATCCTGAAAGCCAGAATTATCACCAATATCGGGAACAAAACTGGAGAAGATGAGGCATTACGATAGAGATATTGAGAACTGTGGAGCCAGCCAGGCTTGAGTCTCGGCGCCGGCTCTACAGCCCGTGATTCTGGGCACATCATTTAAATTCCCCGTTACCTTTAAAACAAACACTGGCCTTGTGTAGGCACATGCACAGAGCGCTCTAATACCGCGGAGTTCGCGCTATATAAAACTGAAAAAATACAAATAAACGGAGAACTGAGAGGAGGGTTTTCTGGCTCCCGTGAGTGTGTACAAGTAGCACCTCAGGGGCGGGAAGGGGTCGAGAGCCAGCTGAGAGGGCCTGGGGCGGGGGTGCAGGAGGGAGGGGGAGTGAAGTTTGACAAGCTGCGGCTCCAGCTGAGATGCAAACACTTCAGGGAGGGGGGGGGGGGGGGCAGCAGGCGGGGAGGGGCCCCACAGACGCCCACCCCCAGCACCACTGCAATCCGCGATCCCTCACACTGGGGAGCAGCCCTGCTCTGGGTAATGTGAGCCACAGGGAAACCAATCATGAGGCGAGGGACCACGTGTGATGTTCGGCAGCCCGTCACTCACTCTTCCCTTTCACCACACTCTCCTTCTCTCACTGCCTCTCTCTCTTCTGCTCATACTTTCATCCCATCACTCACTCTTCCCTTTCACCACACTCTCCTTCTCTCACTGCCTCTCTCTCTTCTGCTCATACTCTCACCCCGTCACTCACTCTTCCCTTTCACCACACTCTCCTTCTCTCACTGCCTCTCTCTCTTCTGCTCATACTCTCATCCCGTCACTCACTCTTCCCTTTCACCACACTCTCCTTCTCTCACTGCCTCTCTCTCTTCTGCTCATACTCTCATCCCGTCACTCACTCTTCCCTTTCACCACACTCTCCTTCTCTCACTGCCTCTCTCTCTTCTGCTCATACTCTCATCCCGTCACTCACTCTTCCCTTTCACCACACTCTCCTTCTCTCACTGCCTCTCTCTCTTCTGCTCATACTCTCATCCCGTCACTCACTCTTCCCTTTCACCACACTCTCCTTCTCTCACTGCCTCTCTCTCTTCTGCTCATACTCTCATCCCGTCACTCACTCTTCCCTTTCACCACACTCTCCTTCTCTCACTGCCTCTCTCTCTTCTGCTCATACTCTCATCCCGTCACTCACTCTTCCCTTTCACCACACTCTCCTTCTCTCACTGCCTCTCTCTCTTCTGCTCATACTCTCATCCCGTCACTCACTCTTCCCTTTCACCACACTCTCCTTCTCTCACTGCCTCTCTCTCTTCTGCTCATACTCTCATCCCGTCACTCACTCTTCCCTTTCACCACACTCTCCTTCTCTCACTGACTCTCTCTCTTCTGCTCATACTCTCATCCCGTCACTCACTCTTCCCTTTCACCACACTCTCCTTCTCTCACTGACTCTCTCTCTTCTGCTCATACTCTCATCCCGTCACTCACTCTTCCCTTTCACCACACTCTCCTTCTCTCACTGCCTCTCTCTCTTCTGCTCATACTCTCATCCCGTCACTCACTCTTCCCTTTCACCACACTCTCCTTCTCTCACTGCCTCTCTCTCTTCTGCTCATACTCTCATCCCGTCACTCACTCTTCCCTTTCACCACACTCTCCTTCTCTCACTGCCTCTCTTTCTTCTTCTCATACTCTCTTCTCGTCACTCACTCTCCCTTCACCACACTGTTAACTCTCTCCAATGCTCTCTCACCCTAATTTGTTTTTCCTTCTTGGCTCTATCTCCCTTCATTATCCCTCCCCGACTCCTCCTGATTCTATAGAGCACTTTTCAAAAATTTTTGTAACCATCGTCCATTTGCGTGAGATTACGCTATTGGCATTGTAAATGACAATGCCATTAATTTATCTGTTTTTAAAACCAACACATAAATAAAAGATTTGTCATTGACAATGCCAATAGCTCTAACTTTGTCAAAGGCAAAACAATTGCATTGTAAATGCTTTTTAGGTTTTGCCTGGCGAAAGATGCGCTCTGCGCATCTTTTTCGCGCAGGCGAAAACGTAATGATTATAGTAGGGGAGACAGGAACGGCCCCCGTCTTCCATTGGCTACCTCCATAAATGGAGGCTAGCCATTGGAAGACGGGCCTGTCCATCAATGCCGGACCAGACTCGGGGGCGTTCCAGAGAATTTTTGGCTTTTGGCTACGTCACGCTACGTCAGCCGAAAGCCAATTCAAGGGAACGCCCCCGAATCTGGTCCGCCATTGACGGCACCCGCCTTCCTGCTCGGGCCGTGAGAAGGAGCCCGCAGCTGCCGCCCCGTCTTCCGCGAGGCCCCAGAGAGGAGGAGCCTCGCCCGACGCCAACCGGAGGAGAACCAGCGGAACACTGGAGAGACCGGTGAGTCCCCTCCCGCTGTCATGGCGCCCCAGTGTCTGTCCGATGGTGTGCTTCTGCCAAGCTTCAGAGGAAGTGCAGGTGAGTCGCTTTGTTTTATTTGGGGCTAGGGGAGGCTCCCTCCCGCTACCCGTGTGTCCGTTCCCGCCCCGCACTCCCCCTCCCGCTCTCCGTGTGTCCGTTGTTCTTTTTACCTTTGGCTGTAATCATCAGTTCTTCAAAAAAAGCGCAATCGATTTTCAGGGAGAGGATGCGCTCTGAGTGAGCCCTTTTAAACGATTGGCTTCCATGTTTTTCACAGTTTGCCCTTGCTTTAATGGGCTGTTTATCAAGGCATCAATGTCATTTCATGGATGTTTACATTGTCCTGTTTAGGTCTGGGTAATGGGGTTTCAAGCAGTCCCTTTGATGTGATATTAGGTGACACTGCATCATTTAATTTGCTAATATACTTTCTGATTTACTTTTTGTTTTTTACGTAGTGTTTGGATTCCTTAGACTATCATAAAGAGCTAGTACTAATCATCCTCGTATGCTCATTTATTTTACTTCGTAGTCATGGTAACCTGCTGCTGGATTTAGTTTTTTTTGTTCACAAATAAATATTTACAAGCACATGATTTTTTTTAAAGATCCAATTGAATTACTGGCCCTCTGTCACAAGTACCTACTGTTCAATATTTTATGCGGCAGGTCTTTTAACCACTTACGGTATCTTTAGACTTCTTTTCAACGCACTCTTCTTTGAGAGTCTATTTTGTCTTTGCTAATGCTGTCTGCGCATCAAAGAGGCCCTTTTTATAACTGATAAGGAAAACAACATTATTAATGAACCATCCTTGTTTTACATGACAAGTTTAAACAGTATGCAGCATTCGGGAAAAAGGTCTGTTTTATTAAACCTGCCAATGCTCTGTTGACCTCACTGTCTATGCTACTTCCCTTGATAACTCATCTGGGCGTTCGAGCAGTGTCCCAGTAATCATTTAATAATACATAATAGACTAACTATGGGGTACACTTGTGAGGCATGGCAACCATGAAGCACGCAGATGAACAAGATCGAGTGAGAAAGAGATTGTGAAAATGTTGGCATTATTATAGTAAAACATATATAAAAAGGCAGTTTAAGCAGATAAATGTATCTATCGATCGCTCTCCCTCCCTGCATATCACCCCCCCCACCCCCAGCACGTCAGGCAGGGGGTTCGGCGCCCAGCAGCACACAGCTTAAGCCCCGCAAACAACCCCCTTCTTTTTTTTCTCTCTTCAGCCTAGTGGCTCTAACTAACGCAATTCTGCCAGGGGCCACACTTCGGGTGGATCTGCAGGTCACCGAAGTGGCAGAAAATCAATATAAGCAGCCTGTCCTCTCCCAGCCTGTCAACTTGCAGCCTGCCCTTTCCCAGCCTGCCCTTTCCCAGCCTGTCCACTTCCAGCCTGTCCACTTCCAGCCTGCCCTCTCCCAACCTGCCCTCTCCCAACCTGCCCTCTCCCAACCTGCCCTCTCCCAACCTGCCCTCTCCCAGACTGTCCCCTCCCTGCCCTTTCCCAGCCTGCCCTCTCCCAGCCTGTCCCCTCCCTGCCCTCTCCCTCCCTGCCCTCTCCCAGCCTGCCCTCTCCCAGCCTGTCCCCTCCCTGCCCTCTCCTAGCCTGTCCTCTCCCTGCCTGTTGTTGTGTCCCGGCGGCAGCAGGCAGCAGCGTGCACTGCGTCCCCGAAGTAACAGCCCTAAAGCAAGCAAGCAAGAAGTACGCCCCCCTCCCACCAATCCCTGTTAGGTAGTGGAAACTGTCCAAACTGGGGTGCAGACAGCCCCTCTCACCTTTCGGCCTGGTACCACTGCACCAGCCGCACTACTTCCCTACTGACCGTTCTCCACTTCAGCCCCGTCTAAATTACAATTCATGCTTGTGACCCTTTTTGCCTGCTTGTGCTTGTTTTCATGACCATGTTGCCTGCTTGTGCCTCCGTGTACCCCTGTTGCCTGCTTGTGCCTCCGTGTGCCCCTGTTGCCTGCTTGTGCCTCCGTGTGCCCCTGTTGCCTGCTTGTGCCTCTGTGTGCCCCTGTCGCCTGCTTGTGCCTCAGTTTTCGTGCCCCTGTTGCCTGCTTGTGCCTCAGTTTTCGTGCCCCTGTTGCCTGCTTGTGCCTCTGTGTGCCCCTGTTGCCTGCTTGTGCCTCCGTGTGCCCCTGTTGCCTGCTTGTGCCTCCGTGTGCCCCTGTTGCCTGCTTGTACCTCCGTGTGCCCCTGTTGCCTGCTTGTGCCTCTGTGTGCCCCTGTTGCCTGCTTGTGCCTCCGTGTGCCCCTGTTGCCTGCTTGTGCCTCCGTGTGCCCCTGTTGCCTGCTTGTGCCTCTGTGTGCCCCTGTTGCCTGCTTGTGCTGTGTGGGTGTGTGTAGCTTTGTGTGGCTGTGTGTGTGGGGGGCTTTCTGTGGCTGTGTGTGTGGGGGGCTCTGTGTGGCTGTGTGTGTGGAGGGCTCTGTGTGGGTGTGTGCGTGGGGGGGGGGCTCTGTGTGTGTTTGTGTGTGTCATTTGCGAGAGATAAAGCTAGTGGCATTGTAAATGACAATGCCATTTATTTATGTTAAAAAAAACATAAATAAAAATAATGTCAAGAGCAATGCCAATAGCTCTAACTTTAACAAAGGCAAAACCATTGCATTGTAAATGCTTGTTCTCTTCATTGCCAAGGCCCGCGCATGAAGCCAGGACCACTGGAATCATGCGATTGTGCTGGAGCGGTCATTTTCGCATTAATGTGCCACATTTGCCACATAATCCATCATCTGCCGCATAACCTGCAGGTTTGAACGAGTTTTGTTCTAGTTCAGACGGATTCAAAGTTAGTAAAAACGCAGCGACACGTGCTTCCACGTGGTGGGAAGCCCTTTGCAAAGGCTGACTTGACACGTTTTTGTAGCTTATTGCCACATTTGGATGTTAAATTGGTATTAATGAGATACAACTAATGCTCAGATAGTGTTAACAAGTTAAAACATGATAAAATATTGAAATAATATTATCACAAAATGTGCCACATAATTCCGCTTAAATTGCCGTTTTTTGACACATAATTTACTCAACCCTGCCGCATAGATTGACCCTCCTGTGCCGCATAATTCCAGTGGTCCTGGCTATAGCACAAACTTTCGAAAAACGAATAACCCAGATTTGAGCACAGTAGTGGGTGTTATGTTACCTGGGAAGACATTTCCGCAATTTGTAGACTGCTGGTGAATGAATCAGAGGTCTGGCCTGCTCTCTGGAGATTGAAATCCGTGACATGCGGGCGACCACAGCCCACTGAGCAACCTTACCGGCTTTTTTTGCATTTGAAAGTGACCTAACAAAACTGCTATTCAGCGATCATGGCTTGGCTTTAAGTTTGAAATATCCTGTCTTTCCCAATGTCCACAGTCCAGAAAGAAACGTAGAGGCCTCATGTCCAAAAGCCATCTTGTGGTTGCAAAACCGAGCGATTTGTAAAATCAACAGGTTAGCCGCCGCAAAATGTCTTTTTTGCCAAGTACAGCCCCCGTTTGTGATTTGGAAGAGCCTTCCCAAATGTCACAAGGGGTGTTGCAACTCTTTCCCAATTGCAAATAGGAGGGGGCGCGATATGGACGCCCCCTCATACTTAGAAATTGTAATGAGCTGTATCAATGCATTTGCATTAGTAAACCTTTGAAAATGGTAACTCGTTCGCAGAGCCGAAGCATGCTACAATAGAGAGATTACAAGCAAAGCATGTACGCAGACTCCGTTCATAGCCATTTTGAGAGTTGAAATATTGGAGCAAAATGAGCTGAACCACAGACCCCAGAACCGGCGAACCATGATGCAAGGGGGCCTCCTTTGCAGGTAGGATAGTTTTGGGGCATGAAAGGGCACCTTCCCACACGAAAACAATCCCGAAAGATGGTTTCCTCTTTCTATGTGTGCAGCACAATGCAGCACACATGAAAAGAGGAAACAAGCATTTACAATGCAATGGTCTCGGCATTATTAAAGGTAGAGCTAATGGCATTGCTCATGACATTTTTTTTTAAAATCACAAATAAATGGCATTGTCATTAATATTGCCAATAGCTTAATCGTTAACTAAATGGCATTGTCATTTACATTGCCAATAGCTTAATCGCTAAATAAATGGCATTGTCATTTACATTGCCAATAGCTTAATCGCTAAATAAATGGCATTGTCATTTACAATGCCAATAGCTTAATCGCTCGCAAATGCATGACCTATTGCATTGACACCCACACAGAGCCACACACACAAAGCTACCCACACACACATATAGAGCCACCCACACAGTCATTCAAATAGAGCCACCTACACATGGATATTAAACATTTGAAAGCCATGTTCCTTCTGACTTGAAACACCCTCATAACTGCTGGTGACCTCACACGACAAAGGGTGTAGTTAGACGGTAAGGAGTCTCTGTTGAAGACCACAAAGGCAACATTGGACACCACAAACGCAACTTTTATTTATGTTTTCTAAACCAGTGGACAGTCTTGAAATCACTGTCGAGTTTGTTTCACTGTTCGTAAGAGGAGCCAAGAGAAGCAAAATAATATTTAATTTTTAATAATGTAAAGTGTCCATCTTCGGAATAAAGAGTCGCTGTAGAGAAAGAGGTAGCAACAGAGAAGAAAGGTAGTGAGAGGCAAGTTAGGAGGAACCAACGAGGAGAAAGAAAGGAGGTGGAGAGGTGAGGCTGCGAATAAAGGTTAGGCAAATTGAGAGATTACCTTGTGAGAGAGGTGGGGTACACAGATAAGAGTGAGTGACGTGAGGAAGAGAGGAATGAGATGGAGATGAAGGGGGTGGGGTGGGGAGTGAAAGAGTGGGACTAGAAGGACGGGGAGAGGTGAGGTAAAGTGAGATGAAAAGAGGCGAGTTAAAGGAAAAGATGAGGTTGAGAGAGAGGTGGTGCAGTGAGATGGGAACAATGCAGTGAGGTGCAAAGAGAACAGTGACACAGTAAGGTCATGATAGTGAGCGACAGAGGTCAGGTACATAGAAGTGTACCTGCGAGAGGTGAAGGGTGCTGAAGAGATGTGAGAAAGCCAGAGACGAGATGGGAGTGGGTACATCAAGATATAGTGGGCGTGAGTTAGAAGACCTGAGGCACCCTAAGGACAGAGGTGTGAGACATAGGTCGGTGAGGCAGAAATGAGGGCTAGAGGGTGGGACAGAGAGGGGACACTCAAAGGTAGATAGAGAAGAGCTGCAATTTATTTATTGTGAGATAGAGAGATAAGGTAATACAATACCGAGAGGTAGAAAGATGAGAGAGCCAAGGTAGAGGGGGATGATGTGAAGAGTAAGTTAGAGAAGGTAGACAGAGGTAAGTAAACATTAGTGAGGGTAGGCAGAGGAAGATGGCGAGAGAAAGAGGTGTGGAAAGGGGGAGATACATACGTAGGGGGTTTGGAAGGAAATGATAGAGGCGCAGAGGCAAAGGAGAGAGAGTGGTGAGGTAAAGTAAGGATAGGTAGAAAGAGCGAGAGTCAGGGGTAGAGGTACGCAGAAAGAGGTTGAGCTAAAGAGAAGCGGGAAGAACCAGAGATCACTTTATCGGTGGTGGGAGGTTGGGATTGGGCTCTTGGAAAATGGGAGGCCTGTGCCCAGGCTTACAAAGCCTGCGCTTACTTCTTCCGTCTACGTGGAAAGCTGAAAAATAAACGCAAAGACCTAAAAATGTACAAAGCTGAAGGCAACGCTGAAACAAGGCCCTGTCATAAAAGGGCAAGAGAGAGGCCTGCAGACGTCCAGTGTGGCGGAAAGGGCGCCACAATGTTGGACGTTGAAAGGCGTGGCCCCAATACTTTCGCAATAATAGTGTTCCTTTTGGAATGCCCGAAGTGCAGGTTTCCAACACATCCTTAAGTCCCAAAAACACTTGATGCAGTGTCTCAGCAACTTCTTTAGTGTCAACAACACGGGACGCAGGGTTTTAGCTACTTTTGGCCAGGTTGGAGCAGGCTGTGCGCTTCGTAGCGCTGTGGTGCGCTTCGAACGGGAAAAACAAAGGCCCTACCGATGCTCACGCATCTCGCAGTACGGGGCGTAACGCTTGCAACGCAGGGACTCAGGAGTACGCGGCGGACAGTTCTGGCGGTTCGCAGGCTGAGCCCCGATTTCACATGAGGTCCAACTCTGCAGGAAGTCCAAGTCCTCTGGTTTGCTAATCCACAAACTGCATTGTCGACCCTCTCCCTCTTCACTGTTTGTTAGTTAAGAAGGAAAGCAGTGAAATGAATATGGAACTAGTCTCGTGCCTTCCCTTAGATTAACTTTCTACTATTTTCCCCAAGAAAGATATGTGACATTTTTCACAAATACCATTTCAGACTTAATGAACTATGATGCGCACTGCACTAACGTGGGTCATGAAATAATTCAACTGAAATCATGAATGTTTAGTGATAAGTGGGAAGGGAATGAGATATTCATCCAGATGTTCAGTTGTATAATGTATAATTCGGGAACCTGAGCTATAATCCTGTATCCCCACGTGACTAATTTGTGTGATCCTATTCAAATCGCTGTGCCTTAATCTGACTGTCAAATCTCAGACCCCCTGGTATGGTTCACTGACGATAATGCTGCTCCGTATACAACAACAATTTTGGTGATTTATACAGAGCACTTGACAAACTGACATCTCTTGGGTAACCCGTGGGCGTGTTGCCAAGACATTGGAGTGGGGAAAGGTTGTTTACAAAGCATTGCTTTTAACAGATGTGAATGAAGTCTAAAGTATTGAAGTGTAATATAATACAAGGTTTCAATAAATAATCGATTTTTTATCTGGGTGATTCTCTATCATAAGTTTACATGATGTTGCTGATTCATTAACTCTCGTAAACTAGCGACTCTAGTGATGGCACTGTCAGAGCCAAGCCAGGGCCTCTCTCCGAATTTGCGGACTTGCCAACATCTGCGTAATACCGGGTGTAATACATTTGATTGTGTTATTGACTCAAGGCTGGGCTGACTCTGGTGAGAACATAAACTATTTCTACACTATGACGTGTTGTGTAAGAGAAGGACGGTACGTCCTTGGGGGGCCACCGTATTCTCACGCGCCGCTACATAGAGTAGTGGTGATGGTGCGAGGAGGGGCGGGGTTGCAGGGGGAGGTAGTGCCCGTGGGGGGCGGGGGGAGGTAGTGCCCGTCATATCTGTTTCTGCTGCGATGTGGCACTGTGGGGTGTTGTGTGCCTTCATGTTGCTGAACAGAAGCCGTTTTCTTGTATGATGACATGCAGTGTGCGGCTGGACAGGGCAGTGCCTGTTTGTCACGCATTACAATACATCCTGCGGCGCTATAATTCGAGCTCTCCGTACCTGAGATGAAGCTGTTGCTGCTGATGGTCCTGCCCGAGCTTCAATGGCTAGACTGGAGGTCCTTGCTCTCCTCCTCGGAGTAGGGAGACTCGGTGGAGGGGGAGGCCTTCTGTCGAGGCAGATAGGGGCGCAGCACCAGTCTCGGGATGCAGCTGCGGGCGGACGCCTCCTTGTCCGGAGCCCTCGGCTGCTCCACTGTGGCCTGCATGATGGAAGGGGAAAAGTGTCAGCGCAGGCTGGGGCCCATCCCCGCAGCGCTCAGCGGCCGCCAGCCAAGCTGTGTAAGGCACGGGAAGCAGCGCCACAGGGCTCCTGATGCAGCTGCCTGCGCCACTGCCAGGGGTACGATGCAGCCAGATGAAAGTACGCCGCGTGTGGGTCAGTTCAAAACTTTAGCATGAGAAGCGTACGAGAAGCGTACCAGACGCAGGGAAGTACGGCAGGGGTGCACAGTGCACACTTGGATCCAGGCGGGGAAAACAAACGTTGTGGACCCTGAGTCCGTGGGGCAGGCTGCAAATGGCGACCGCAAACATCTGAAAATTTTCGGATTCGGGGGTGTGTTTTTGGCTTCTGAATGACGGGTGACGTCACAGGTGGAAAGAACGCCAAAAACACGCCCCCGAATCCGAAAGAGACGGGCTTGATTGGAATGATGCCCCTCTCCTCCAATGGCTGGCCTCCGTTTAGGAAGCCAGCCAATGGAGGAGAGATGGAGGAGAGAGGCGGGTTCAAGCCCTGCCTAAAAAACATTAAATCTCCGACCGGAGACTGCGCAAGCGCAGCCTTTAGGTCCTCGCCCTAAAAACGAGGAGAAAGGAAAAATATTTCTCCTTGTTACACCTGCTCTGGGGAGGCGTTAGGTTTTGGCCCTGCCTCAGGTTCACATGAGCAAATCTGTGGCAGCATCAAAAACCATGCAGAAAGGAAAACACCTCTTCGGATTGTTTTTGTGCAGGAAGGTGCCCCTGATAGTGAGAAACAGCAGAGGAGCTCTGAAGTGAAGCAAGGATGTGTGGTAATGGCCAGGGCTGACAACATGGAAACTGGGGAACCAGGTTCGAATCTCGGGGTCGGCTGAACAATTTGTGAAAATCTGGGAAAATCACTTACGCTTCCCTTCTGCATGCGACAATGGATGTGTCAATGTGTAATGTAGCCGTTGAGCTCTTAAAACACTCCAATACCATTGGCTCATGTTCGTGCTATGGCATGACGGATGACAAAGTGGCCCCCCAATACCATTGGATCATGCAAAAAAAAAGTGCTGTTCATGTTTTAACAACTTTTTAAGAAATGCATTTGTTTATGAACATGTGCATGTATTTTAGTGGTATGTGTTTATGCGTACAAGAGAGACGGCCTGAAAACACAAGTACTACTATGGAGTGCTTGGAAATAAAGAAAAGATAGAGTTCCACAAACTGGGAGCAGTGTAAGGAGAAGTATTTGGCCCATACGCTATGGGAGGGCCAAACAGAAGAAGAGGGCATGATGCCCGCATGCCACAACTAACAGCATCAATTAAAATGAGAGTGATGCTGAAGTTTACCAATGCTAGGAGATGGGCGTCCTGTAATTCCACAGATAGAACACAACCCGACTCTTTGAGACAGCACATGTGCTATCTAGCCGAGACCCAAAAAGGACCAGTTCACTCCTACTGATCACTGCACGGTATGCTGCCACCACCAAGCTTGCGCTGCTTAACTCTTAGTGAAAGCAATAGCCTTCCACCACTATGAGGGTAGTACTTTGGACGCCCCTCCCAGTCCAACAAGACCATAATCCATGAGACAGGCCTATGCCATGATGCACATGCATTATTCTTTTTTGCCTATGACAACAAAAATCAGCATTAGGGATCAAGCTATCAGTACAGTTTGGCACTCAGTGCAGGGGTGCGGGCTCATTACCATGCAGTGAACTTTTCTGTCCCAACACACCTATTGCAAATTAAGCCCAAATTAGTTTGACACACTTGATTTTTGGACCAGCTATAACCTGGAGGTAAAAAGGGACAGAAAACAGTTGCGTAACAAGTACAGTGATGGTGTTCAATCAAAACATTAGCTTCATCAGCTGTACCACCATATTTAGGATGAATCACTAAATGATGTTCAGAAACTTGGAATGTTCCAGATTTGTCTTGTTCTATGGTAGCAATAGGCCTGGGCTTCTCGCCGCCACCCCCCCCGCCCCTTCCCCCCTTAGAGCAGCTCTCAGCATGATGTAGGTGGCTCCAGTGAAAAATCTGAGGTTGATCCTGTGTGGGTCTTAATCTCCAACCCCCCTGTCCCAGCTGTACCCCTGGCAGCACGTGTGTATGTGATCTGCAGGTCACATGCCTGAATCCCGCTTAACTCAATTCAGCCTTCCATCCTTCTGAGGTGGCTCATAAATCTAACTTCTTTTTCCAGCGCTTAAGAACAGCAAACCTGGTATCAAGCGCTATATGAGGAATAAGTTACAGCTCAAAATGTGATGGTAAGTACTCCCTGATTCCATCCATGATCTAAACCTCAACATGTTGATGTTAATGTTAATGTTAATGCTATTTATAAAGCAACCCAAATACCAAAAATGGTGTCTCAGCGCTAAGGTCAGCAGGTCACCCCACAAAACACCCCTCACTGAAACAGCCAGGTTTTCAGGCTTTTTCTGAAACTCATGCGGGAACTAGCCTTCCTGATCTCAGGTGGAAGAGAGTTCCACAGCCTGGATGTGCTGTGCTGGAAGCTCCGCCCGCCCCAGTGCAAGGTCCGGAACTTAGGCACCACCAGCAGATTTGCCCCAGTAGAACGGAGCTGTCTAGCTGGATGATACCACACAAACAGCTTCTGAAAAAAAGACGGACCATTTTGCATCAGGGCTTTATAGGCCACACAGAGAGCCTTAAATTTAATTCTTTGCTCCACTGGCAGCCAGTGCAACTTCTGAATTTCCTCTGCGACAGAGTTATACCGCGGCAGATTCACCAACAGTTGCGCCAACGAATTCTGCACTACCTGGAGTTTCCTCAAACATTGCTTCTGGGCATTCAAATAAAGCCCATTGCAGTAATCCAGCTTCAACTGTATGAGGGAGGTAATCACCACTTTCTTGGTTTGCTCTGGAATATAGGGTAGTACCTTCTTAATTTTCTTTATAAAGAAATGGGAAGCCGACATGATGGCATTCGTTTGTTGAACAAACGACAGTCTGTTATCAGTCAACACACCCAAGTTTTTAGTAGGCAGGGCACCCATTTCCGCAGGCCACCAAAGATTACTCCACCAGGGATGTAGGTTCCCGAAAATCAGAACTTCCGTCTTGTCGGAATTTAATTTAAGACAATGCCTACTCATCCAATTGTTGATCGCTGCCATGCAGTTGTGAAACTGCAAGGCAGGCGAGACCTGGGGGCATATTATCAAGAAAGCTCAATACATTATCGCCGCTTTTATTGGCAGGAAACTACCGATAAAGCGGCGATAATGGGCTTGATAATATGCTCTATAGAATTCCAATCGAAGCCCATGTTAGATGTGAAGACATCTAACATGGGCTTCGATTGGAATTGCATAGAGCATATTATCAAGCCCATTATCGCCGTTTCATCGGCAGTTTCCTGCCGATAAAGGCGACGATAATGTATCGAGCTTTCTTGATAATATGCCCCCTGGTTTTTATATGCTGCTACCACAATCTGTGAATCATCTGCATAAGATGTTAACGTAAAACCAAAGTCTCTGACCAACGGAGCAAGTTCGGAGACATAGACATTGAATAACGAAGGACTAAGCGAGCCTGCGGAACTCCGCATGGCAACACATAGGGGGCTGAATTCAACCCATCGAAAGACACTGTTGATCTCCTCTCCCGCAAAAAGGATGCTAGCAATGCTAGTGCCGTGCCGTCCACACCTAAGATTTTAATCGGTGCAGCAGGAGAGTATGTTCAACAGTGTCAAATGCAGCGAAGAGATCGAGGAGAATCAATGCGACAGAGCCTCCTCCATCCATATCTCATGATCTCCTTGGTCACCTTTATAAGCGCTGTCTCTGTACTGTGCTCCTTACGGAAACCAAACTGGGAACGATCCAACAACCCATTGTCATCAATGAACTGAGTAAATTGCTCGTTAATGATTTTATAAACCATCTTTGCCGGCAAAGGAAGACGAGCAATGGGAGGATAGTTCAGCATGTTTGAAGCATCTAGAGTAGGCTTCTTTAGCAAAGGGAGAGTAGATGTCTCCTTCATGCTCACGGGAAAACTGCCTCACAAGAACATCATGTTAAAAATAACAGCAAGTACAGGACTCACCATGTCAACCAGTTCTTTCAAAAAGGCCACTGGACATGGGGCCAAAGGTGAGCCTGACTTAGCCTCCAATATGTAACGGCTCATCATAGTCACCCACACAGGAGAGGATTAAGCCTACTCATACCTTTGTTCAAAAACTGCCCCTCAGCAGCTATTTGTGGACCCAAGCCATCCTTAAAAACGCTAAAAATGTCCAGAACTTTAGTTTTAAAAGTAGAGGCCATATCATTCACTCAGCTTACCCAAAGATTTGGGAACAGTAAGTTTGTTAACAACCGCAAATAGTTCTTTTGAGGAGTATTTTGCAGAGTCAATTTGAGCTTTAAAAAACTTACATTTCTCCGCTATCAGAAAATCCTTATTAGACCTAAGTGCTAACCTTTAAACCTGCTTGTCTGAATCCAAATAATTCACACGCCAACGACGTTCCATACGACGGCAGTTCTGGTTCTCCTTACGAAGGAGATCAGAGAACAAAGGTGCAGATGGAGCTGGCCGGTTTCAGGAAATCTTTTTCATAGGCACTGCTGAACTAATGGCAACCGACAACCAATTGGTATAGTTTTTGACTGCAGTGTCCACATTTTCAGAGCATTGTGGAGAAGAGGACTCCAGTGTAAGACGGAGGGCTGTTTTATCCGCTTTACTACAAGCTCTACAAGATGCTCTCAATGGTGGGAGATTACAAACCTGCCCAGAATGGCTCCTAGGGGAGTTAAAACTAATAAAAGAATGATCAGACCATAACAGAGGAATCACTTCATTAATTTTGAGCCCCTTTATAGAGGAGAAAATCCCGTCTAGCGTATGTCCCGCCACGTGAGTAGAAACACACACTAATTGGGGGAGTCCAACTGCGCCTAAAATGTCTAAAAACATCGCTGTCTCTTTGTTATCAAGGTCCTCTAAATAAAAATTAAAATCTCCCAAAATAGTGAAATCCTTATTGTACAGGATAGTTTCTAGCATCTCATCTAGGTTTCCTAGAAACGTAGTTTTGGTCCCTGGAGGACGATACACCAGAATGCCCTTAAAGGATATATTGGCACTGAGTCTGAATGTAAACTGAAGAGCTTCAAAGGCGGACGAGGAAAAAGGGTGAACCGTGACTAAGACACACTCTCTAAAAATAATCGCCACTCCTCCCCCTCTTTTGTTCAGAGGCCTATCCACTCTGACAAATCTGTACCCCTCTGGTGTGGCCATAATAAAGTATGGGTCAGACGCAACATCTGCCCAAGTTTCAGGTATAAACAACATGTCCAGACCCACATGCCCTATCAATTGGGCTATTTCATACTTGGGCAATAAACGCGCCATACATTGCGGGGCTTTTCTTGGAGGGAGCCACAACACTTCTGCAGAGCATCGACAGGCTTTGTACTCGTGTGTGCCGTGTAAAGCACTCTTTTCACTCAAATGAGGAGACAGACGAGAATGCGAGGTTATATAGCGCGTACATTACCCGAAGGTGTCAGAGCGCTTTACAAAAGAACCATTGCAATGCTTAAGGATTTAGGTTTTGATATTAATCTATTTAATACGATTTTAGTATAGCGCGAACATTACCCGAAGGTGTCAGAGCGCTTTACAAAAAACCATTGCGATACAGGAGGATTTAGGTTTTGATATTAATCTATTTAATGCGATTTTTAGTATAGCGCGAACATTACCCGAAGGTATCAAAGCGCTTTACAAAAAACCATTGCAATGCATAAGGATTTAGGATGTGATATTAATCTATTTAATGCGATTTTAGGATAGCACGAACATTATCCAACAGGTGTTAGAGCGCTTTACAAAAGAACGAACATGACCCGAAGGTGTCAGAGCGCTTTACAAAAGAACAAGTTGCAATACATAAGGATTTAGGGTTACATCCTCCTTAAGGTTAGAGCCAGGGCTACAGGTTTATGAGAATTCGGCGTGTTCATAGGGCAATACTGTCGTGAATGCGCACGTCCCTGTGCAATTTCTTCCAAAAGTAACTGACTTACTCTGCAGCGCTGCTACACACGACTTAGCAGGTGGCGGAAAATGCTAAAATACTGGACCGGGGCCTCGCAGTTCCCTCGGAAAGTGCAACTCGAGCCGCTTCGGCTAAGGCTGCATTGCTGCCAAGTTTTCGGTATGAATGAGTTATAGTTGTATTCAGAATATAAGTGACATTTACATCTGCCCTGCGTGCCAGTGACAGATAACAAGCCGGACGGGCTGTCTAGATGCTTTAGTTCCCCAATCTTGAAGAGGTGCACAGGGCATGTAACAACGCTGATACGCATGCAGGTTAACTGTAAGAAATAGCTTTCTTTGGAATGAAACAGCATTGGCAAGTTTGAGTGAAGGTGCAAGACAGTTGGACAAAGTGCAGTGTACACAACGAGTACATTTTATGTTGTTCTTTCAGATCACGCTTGGAACACGTCGCAAGGATTAGCAGCTACATAGGAGGAAGGAGTAGATCAGCAGGTAATTTCAGAGGTGCAAGTAATACTAGGCGACGCAAACTGACTCGAGGGGTAGGATCAACTAGGGGTTTTTGCGACAGCACGTGAGCGAAGGGACAGTTTGATCATGAGTGCAATTTACACATGAGTAACGCGGTGTCATGAAATGCAGTTACACATTGAGTAACGCGGTGTTGTTTCACAGATTGCGCTCGTCATGACATGCAGTTTACACATGGAGTAACGCAGTGTTGTTTTACAGATTGAGCTCGGGAACGCGTACAAGGACTGGCAGCGGCATAGGACTGAACAGATATCAGCAGGTAATTCATGGGCGCGTGAGACGGTTGGTGGTTATTAACAAGGGTAGGCTTGCCAGCAAAACGGATGCTGTTGCCAGCAGATTCTGCTAGGAATGGAACGATTCCACGAGTGGGGCAGTAGTCGCAGCAAGGGTGGCACAACCTCATGTACTTTCTCATCCTTAGGAACCCGGAAGGGTAGAAGCCATCGCAATGAGCACCCGCGGCGCCGCGTTGCCACAAGATGGGCTGTGGGCGGAATTTCTGGCAGTCGCACAGACTAAAGGGCCCGCATGGGCACAGGGTTTCAATGAGGCGCGTAGGCTAGAGGAGGCCGGCCGACCTGGGGCCCCCGAGGACACTCCGGGCACCTCGGGAGAGGGGACGCGAAGGTCCACTCGCAAGCGGAAGCTCACCCGGAAGGAATTCCCGGCTGTGCCAGGACGAAACAACCATCCGCCCCCCCCCCTCCCCCCCCCCCCCGCCGTGATGCCCTTGGAAGTACCTGCAATACCTGCCGTGGTGCATGAGACAGCGGCGGGAATAACAGACTTGGCCCAAATGGGTAAGACAATGGACGATATGATGGGCTTAATGGCAAAAACGTTTAGACGCCATGGCAGCAGCACAAGAAAGGCTGGCCCCTCCTCCCGGGCTGACAACAGCTGATCCAGTGCTGCAAGTATGGGCTCAGCAGGGATCTAGTTTGGGGTCACATCGCCCCGGGAGTTCAACGAGCGCCTTGCGAATGTCCGCGGTTGTGGGGTCAATGCCAGCTGCGTCGTCATTGCCAGCGGAGCCACCATTGCCAGCTGGACCACCAGTGCTGCCGCCTGCCACCCCCGTCACCCCTCAGAGTGTCACCCCCATCAACCCTCAGAGTGTTACACCAGTCATCCCTCAGAGTGTTGCCCCCATTGTCCCTCAAAGTGTCGCCCCCACTGTCCCTCAAAGTGTTGCCCCCATTATCCCTCAAGGTGTTACCCCCCTCATTCCGCAGATTGCCGGTCGAGCACCCGCCGTGGACAGTGCGGCGACAAGCGCGGCGAATGGTACGATTAATGGTGGGGTTGGCTCAGTGGGGCTGGTTCAACCTGTGCTGGGTGGGGCTGCCTCAGCACAAATGGTGGCGTTACAACCGGCCGGCCCGGGCAGACCTGGCATGAAGTCAAAAGGCGGCTGCTCCCTGGCCAGACAGGTACCTCTAGCGGCCAAAGAAGGTATATGGAGGAGAGAATATATCGATATTTTGACACTGTTAATGCATGACAATGCAGGTGCAGACACAAGGAGGATGGGGAAGAAAGAGGAGGACAACAAGGTTAGATATCAGCGTTGGCCCGAGAAGACAATAGAGAACTGGACCGAGGCGTTTAACATACTAGCAGCAATCATAGTGCAGAAGGACCCAGCGCAGAGTGAGGCTCTGATGGAATACGCCAACTCCATCCAGCAAGGGGCAAGGGAGTCCGGAGGAATGGGTTGGTTCTGGTACGACCAAGAATTTAGGAAAACCATGGCTGGCTGCCCTGGCATAGGGTGGGATCATACGGATATCCAGCTCTGGTTTAAACATATGTGCAGGACAGGAAATAATAAGAGGGACACTTTTTATAAGGCACAAGGCGAACTTGACACTAAGAAGTGGGAACAGGACTAGGGGTGGGCGGCCAGCTACGCTCCGTGCACGGAGTGTGCGTAGTGCCGCCTACTCCGCATTTTGCGGAGCTGGCGTAGCCAGGCGGCACTACGCACGCTCCGCAGACGGAGCGTAGCTGGCCGCCAGCCCCGCCTCCCTCCCGCCCTCCCTAAATACTTTCAAATAAAGTAATGAAATAATTTAAAAAGCACTTACCTTGCCCGCCGCTGCCCGCCACGTCCCCGGGGCTCGCTATCTTCCGTCTTCCGTCTTCTTTATTAATGCGCATGCGCGGGCGGCCGCGCATGCGCATTTTCACGAGAAAATGCGCATGCGCGGGCGGCCGCGCATGCGCATTAATAAAGAAGACGGAAGACGGAAGATAGCGAGCCCCGGGGACGCGGCGGGCAGCGGCGGGCAAGGTAAGTGCTTTTTAAATTATTTCATTCCTTTATTTGAAAGCATTTAGGGAGGGCGGGAGGGAGGCGGGTGGCGGGGCTGGCGGCCAGTGGTGTTTGCGGAGTGGGGCTACGCGGAGTGCAGAGGTGGGCGTAGTTTCTCGCCCACTTCGCGTAGCTCCGCGAAGCCCCACTCCGCCAACTCCGCCCAGGGTTAAACAGGACCAGAAGTGGGAACAGTTCCCGAGGTGTTCTTTCCAACAGCCCTTTCGGGGGGCGGGGGAGGGGCCGGGGATCAGGACCAAGACGTTTTAACTCAGGAACCTGCGGAATGTTCAATAATGGGACATGTACCTGGGGTAGAGCGTGTAGTTTGCCCATAAGTGTAGCAAATGCGGTGCCCAACACGCAGCAATCGCTTGTACCAACGGCCAAACCCCCCCCCCTCCACACCACAGGGAGCGGATGGAGCACGACAATAGGTTACCTTCACAGCATAGAGAACGGACGGAGCACAACAATAAGACAGGCAACAGGTTACCTTCACAGCATAGAGAACGGACGGAGCACACCAATAAGACAAGGGGATGCAAAGGCCCATCTCCCATAGTGTTGCAGAGCATTTTACCATTACTCAGAGTGTATCCATTTTTAAGGTAGCGAATGCTATTGGTTGATGGTTTTGTGGACGGCTTTAGGATTCCTTACAGAGGCCCCCTGGGCTCCAGGGACGCTTTGAATCTCAAATCAGCCAGGGACTTACCACAGGTGTCAGTGACAAGATCAGGAAGGAGGTTGATCTGGGGAGGGTGGCAGGGCCATTTCCTTCACCCCCTTTAGAGAATTTTTTAGTTTCTCCACTAGGAGTGGTCCCAAAAAAGCAGCACGGGGCATGTCAATCATTGGCTAGAGGAAGGGGCGTGTTCGGTCTCCTATTGCTCACTGGACATGGCCATAGACATGATTAGGAGGACGGGCAAGGGGGCGTGGTTAGCCAAGGCAGACATCTAATGAGCATTCCGCCTCCTACCTGTTCACCCAGACAGTCAGCACTTGTTGGGTTTCAAGTGGGAGGGGGCATTCTCTTTTGATCGCTGCATGCCCATGGGCTGCGCAGTCTTGTGCGCCTACTTCGAGGCGTTCAGTTCCTTCCTCCAGTGGGCCCTCACGGCCAAGCATGGTATTTCCCAAGTCACCCACTACCTAGACGATTTCCTGTTTTTTGGCAAGGATGGTTCCCAGGAATGATCAGAGTCCCTGCAAGCCTTTGAAGTGCTGACGGAGCATTTAGGTGTTCCCTTAGCCCCTGAAAAAACTGAAGGGCCTGCACAGATACTGACTTTTCTGGGCATAGAACTTGATACCATTAGAGGGGAATCCAGACTCCCAGCTGACAAGGTTCGCGACCTGAGGCAGGATATTAGTTCAATGGTTGGGAGGAGTAAGGCAACACTTGAGGTGGTCCAGAGCCTGTTGGGCAAATTGAACTTTGCAGCGCGTGTCATACCGGCAGGTAAGGTGTTTTCCCGCAGGCTGGCGAAGGCTACGGCCAGCATGAAAAAGAAGCATCACTTAGTGCGCCTGGGTCCGGGGTTGAAAGCGGACCTAGAGATCTGGGATGAATTTTTGAGGAATTTCAATGGCACCGTGATATGGAGGGCTCCCTGGGAAAGCAGCCAAGGCCTCTGTCTGTTTTCAGACGCATCCGGTAGGGAAGGTTTTGGGGTGATCTTTGGAGAAGAGTGGTGTGCCATGAAGTGGCCTGACGCTTGGCGCAAGAAAGGAGTGACTGCTAATATAACAGTCCTGGAGCTGTTCCCCATTGTGGTTGCACTGCATTTATGGCCAGAGGGATTGGGCAACAAGAAAGTGGTGTTCTGGTCGGACAACTTGGCCGTGGTTCAAGCCATCAACGGTCTGACTGCCAACTGCTCGTTAGTCCTAAGCTTGCTGAGGGAATTAGTCAGGGCTGGGTTACGGAATAACATCGAGTTCAGGGCTAGGCATATTGAAGGTGTTAAGAATGTGGCAGCTGACGCTCTCTCTCGCTTTCAGTTGCCACGATTCCGAGAGGCCTGGCCGCAGGCGAGGGAGGCGATGACACCATTCCCGGCAACATTATGGCGACTCCTTCAGTGGGGGAGCGGTTGAAGAGGATGGGACAACGTTCTCTGGCCCAGGCCACCAGAAGAAGATATGCGGCCCAGCTGGCCACTTTCCGTGCAGTAACCCTGTCCCTGGGAGCAGCCGCCCTAAGTCCCATAGAACAGGTGGAGACTTTCGTGGTATGGGCGAAAGAGTCTGGCAAGGCACATTCCTGGGTGTTCGGCCACCTGGCGGCACTCAAACATGAGACCCAATTAAATGGAGAGGAGGACCCCACGAGTGCATTCAAGATTAGGGCAGCATTGAAGGGATGGGCTAGGGATGAAGTCAGGTTCCCCGACAGAAGGGCAGGAATTGAGTTCCCTGCTCTTCAGCGCATGTTGGACGTGGTGCCCTCCGTCACAAATTCAGCGTTCGAAGCTCAGCTTTTCTCGACAGCCTTCTGCTTAGCGTTCTTTGGCGCCTTTAGGGCTAGCGAGCTAGTGGCCAAATCTATATCAGATAGATCGGGGAGAGCCTTGGATATGATGGATGTTTGTGCCAGGGATTCCCTAGTACTGTGGTTACGTAAATCCAAAACGGATCAGGTGGGGAAGGGAGTGTCCATCACGTTACGGGCGCTAGAGGACTCCAGATATTGCCCGGTCGCCATGGTCAGGGATTACCTGAAGATCAGGCCACTGCTGGCAGGTAACTTCCTAATCCATGCTGACGGCTCATCTCTTACTAAATTCCAGTTGGAGCGAGTAATGGCCACAGTGTTGGCCAAGGCAGGTTTGTCAGCTACAGGTCAGAAATTCTCCAGTCACTCATTTAGGATAGGGGCAGCTACCGCCGCATTCAGGGCTGGGCTGGGCGAGGAAGGTGTCAAGAAGGTAGGGAGGTGGTCTTCCTCTTGCTATCAGCGATACATCCGCCCTTGAACACTTCTGGCCGCAATGAGGGCCATGCGATTGTTACATGTGACATATGTGAAAGAAAAGCCATACTTGGAGCGATAGGTCATTGTATTTATGGGCATGTCGGATGAAGAATGGCAACGTGCATGTATAAAATTTGTAGTGTATGTTATGAAGGATCAGGTTTTTCCGAGTGGAGTGCAGTGTTCACTTATAAATAAAGCATTCATGTAAAGCGTGGTCTTCTCCCGTTATTAGTGTAACTCAGCGGTGTGAGAAGGTGGCCTGATATGCAGTGCTCACTATTCTAGTGAACACTATGTATCAGTCCAGCAACCCTTATTGATGATTGGTTGTAAGTCAACCTTATAGACCAGCTATCCTAGTAGCATGGATACGAGCAGTCTAAGGCTAAAGACTCGAGAGGGCGTGTTAAGCCAGCTGTTATACCACACATGCACCCCTTGAACACCAAGTGAAAGGACACCACACAAGTGTTATGAAAATAAACAGTGTATTTATTAAAATCACAACAGCCCTGTACTCTTTATGAGGACAGGGTACTAAGCACAAAACAAAACTCTTACGAAAATACTTAAGTTAGCACAGTATATACAAATGCCCGAGGGGCACGGAAAACCATATACTCTGAAAGTTGAATGCGAAATTACTAGCAGGTAAGTACAGTACTAATAGGCTTTGGAATCGCTAGGTCTTGACTATAGAATCTTCAGATTACTTCTAGGAGGCCTAGGGGACTCGGGTGCAGAGTGTGCACTCTCACGCGGGATGCGGGACAAAGTCTATGGTAGCTAGATTTCACAAAGTTAGTGTTCTCGGGCGAACCCGACCTGGTAGGAGGAAAACGAAAGTGGATCCTGACCCTTGGATAGTGAGGCTATGCTGGGGCACCGAAATGCCGAAGTTACCTAGCCCAGGGGCTGCAGCTGCATATGTCTCAAAAGACGTCGGGAATCCTCGTAGACGGACCAGGAGCCTGGAAGAAAGAAGTTGCTGGCAGGCGACCAGTGAAGAAAGTTCGATGGATCCAAGCCTGGATCGAAGGAAGATGACACCTGAAAGCAGAGGGGACCAAGTTCGAGACTACTAGCCAGTAGTCAGGTGGCACCAGGAGGGCACCGGATGGTAGTCACCTCGACTAGGTGAGTGGGCGACGCTGTGCTCTGCAGATCTCACGGACCAGGAGGCGTTGTCGGCGACCAGGATGGAGGAGCGAGCTGTCCCACGATGGATGAAGCTGTCGGCGTCGCTGGACCCAGGATCGGGCAACAAAGCCTTAGCAAATTCAAGCCCACGCGGTGGACTCAAAATGGCGTCTGGAGTGGACCAGGAGGGTCCGGGGTGCCTCTCTTGAAGAAGGAAGCAAGGGCCAGTCTGGAGCAACCAGACCAGCAGCAGTGATGTCGTCGGGCGTCGTGAAGAAGGCCACAAGCCAGCCGGCTAGTAGCCAAACAACGCGGTGAGCAGGCAAAAGCAGAAGGGCCCCACGCAGATCGTGGAGATGCTGGAGGGCTGATCTTCGGTGCTGGAGCTGCTCAGGGTTGGAGCTTCTCGGACCCCAAAGCACTCACCAGTGGAAGACTCGGTGGGCTTGTTGCAAAGAAGTCGTGCAGTCTTGGCGATCGTCGGTCCCTCGAGGTCTCGTCGCACTCACGGTTCTCAGCTTGGCTGTAGAGGTGAGTAGAGGTCAGAGGTGCCAGGGAAGCCGGGTCTCGTCGAGCTGGGTCGTCGGATTCCTGAGGAAGGACTTGCAGCAGACCGCAGTGTTCTTAGGATGGTGCCTGCGGATGCAGGGTGACTACTCCTTAGCCACAAGGGAGAATCTTGAAGAAGAAATCTTGATGTCCTTTCGCAGAAAGTCGTGTCTTGATTCCAAAGATGATCTAATTTGAACAAGGGGCCCGCTCCTATCTTTATACTAAAAAAGGGGGCTGACCCGGTGACTAGGTCCTGCCTATGGGTGGGACTAGGAGGGGGGTGGTTACACCCCTCTCCCATGCCGGACTTTCCCCAGGCCAGGGGCTGGTGTGCCCCTGGAACTGGTTTTGACTGGCCTATGCGTAGTGAGCACCGGGGTGCCACTCAGCAGTCACCTTCCTGTAAAGCCCTGCCTACCCAGGATACACAAAACCCTGTCTGGGACGGTGCTAGCACCGCCCTCGACAGGAAACCCTTTGTCCAGGCTCCCCTCGCTGGAAGGACTCCCAGCTGCAGGGGGTCAGACTCGTGTCTGTGGTGGCAGCATCCATTTTGTGGAGCTGAGGCTTTGCTTAACTTTAACCGGGGTTCACAGTTACATACATGTCGTGTCCCTCTAGAAGGGTGGAATGCTAACCCCGTCGCCAGAATTGGCGAGGGGTTAGTATTCCAATTCGTATGACACCTTACTCGACATGTTTTGATAAAGTCATACCAAAGATAGCATTTAACCGCGAGGATTATAATGCACTTAAGAGTATATGGTATGCAATATCATGGAACAGCTATTAGGACTTGGTTCCGCAAGCTGAAGACAGGCTCAGCTCATGCAAGAGCACCATCTCACACGATTCCAAGCACTCTGCCTTCAGGATTGTTAAGGCCTGCCATAGGAGTGACTGATAGGAATCTGTGTGTCCATTTCTAGGGTTAGATATAGGTATACTATATCTACAGCAAAGGGTGATTACACGACTTTGCCCCAGCTGTCATGCAGCCAGTTGTGTCAAATTTAGGGGGCCAGCCAGGGGTGGCATAATACATGCTTCAGCCCCTGGTATGCCCTGGGTACACCTATACCCTGAGTTACAGGGTCTGATAAGGTGGCCCAGTACCAATTGGTAAATGCACCTAGGGTACACGTTGTAATTTAGAGAGAGAACAGCCAGGCTGTGGGTCTGATTGGCAGGCCCACAGCCAGAGAAAGTCGTAAACCAGTGAAACAAAAGCAAAAAATCTGGGTGATCATAGGATTGCAGACCCTACTCTCCTACATGACCCCCCCCCAAACTTTGGGACAATAAGCTAACCTTGACCAGGTGAGTCTTCTTGTTCTAAGTGGAAATATCTGGAGAGCCCATCGGCATTGCCATGATCAGTACCAGGTCTATGTTCCACTGTAAAGTCCATCCCCTGTAGGGAAATGGACCACCTAAGCAGTTTGGGGTTTTCACCCTTCATCTGATTTAGCCACAAGAGGGGCTTATGGTCGGTCTGAATCTTGAAGTGAGTGCCAAACAAGTATGGCCTCAGCTTCTTCAGGGCCCAAACCACAGCAAAGGCCTCCCTCTCAATAGCTGACCAATTCTTCTCTCTGGGGGTCAGCCTTCTGCTTATAAAAGCAATGGGCTGGTCTTGACCATCAAAATTCAGTTGAGATAGAACAGCTCCCACACCCAACTCAGAAGCATCTGTTTGGACAATGAATGGTTTGGAGTAGTCTGGACTCTTGAGGATAGGTGCTGTGCACATGGCCTGCTTTAGGTCATCGAATGCTTTTTGACAGCCTGCTGTCCACTGAACCTTTTTTGGCATTTTCTTACTTGTCAGTTCATTTAATGGAGTCACAATTGATCCATAGTTCCTGACAAACTTTCTGTAGTAACCAGTCAGGCCCAAGAAAGCTCGAATCTGAGTCTGGGTGGTTGGAGGAGCCCAGTCCCTGATTGACTGTATTTTGCTCTCCAGTGGCTGAACCTGGCCTCCACCTACAAGGTGGCCCAGGTATACAACCTGTGTCTGCCCTATCTGGCACTTGGTGGCCTTGATAGTGAGGCCTGCTGCTTGCAGAGCCTCTAGCATTTTCCTCAGGTGGACCAGGTGATCCTCCCAGGTGAAGCTAAAGACAGCAATATCATCTACATATGCTGCACAGAAGTCATCCAGCCCAGTGAGAACATGATTCACCAACCTTTGGAAGGTGGCAGGTGCATTTTTCAGACCAAAGGGCATTACCACAAATTGATAATGCCCACCAGGGGTTGAAAATGCTGTCTTGGGCTTGGCATCCTCAGCTAACCTGATTTGCCAATACCCAGCTGTCAGGTCAAATGTGCTTAAGTAGTTGGCAGAAGCCAATCTATCTATAAGCTCATCTGCCCTTGGTATTGGGTGGGCATCAGTCTTAGTGACTGCATTGAGACCCCTGTAGTCTACGCAGAACCTCATCTCTCTCTTACCATCCTGGGTGTGAGGTTTTGGCACTAGAACTACTGGACTAGCCCAAGGGCTATCTGAGGGTTCAATGACTCCCAACTCCAACATTTTCTGCACTTCAGTTTTTATGCAGTCTCTAACATGATCAGGCTGCCTGTAGATGTTACTCCTAACTGGCAAGCTGTCACCAGTGTCAACCTCATGGGTACACCAATTGGTCTGACTGGGTGTCAGAGAGAACATATGTCTGAAAGACTGAAGAACCTGTTTACAGTCTTTCTGTTGATGTTCAGAGAGGCTGCCACAAAAGACAACACCATCTACTGACCCATCATCAGGATTCTGAGTGAGCAGGTCTGGGAGAGGGTCACTCTCTTCCTCCTGTCCCTCATCAATGGCCATGAGCAAGCTCATGTCCTTCCTGTCGACATATGCTTTGAGCCTGTTGACATGGAGTACCCTGTGGGGACTCCTGGGAGTTCCAAAGTCCACCAGGTAGGTGACCTCTCCCTTTTGCTCAAGAATTGTGTGGGGCCCAGACCATTTGTCTTTGAGTGCTGCTGGGGCCACTGGCTCCAACACCCACACCTTCTGTCCAGGCTGGTAAACAGTCAGGACAGCCTTTTGGTCATGCCAAGCTTTTTGAAGTTCTTGACTGGCCTTAATGTTTTCAGATGCCTTCTCCATATACTCAGCCATCCTGGAGCGGAGACCAAGTACATAGTCCACTATGTTGGTTGCAGGCTTTTTGAGAGGTCTCTCCCATCCTTCCTTCACCAAACACAGGGGGCCTCTCACAGGATGCCCATACAAAAGTTCAAAAGGGCTGTAGCCAACCCCCTTTTGTGGGACCTCTCTGTAAGCAAACAGAAGGCAGGGTATCAGGACATCCCATCTACGCCTGAGCTTTTCAGGTAGTCCATGAATCATCCCTTTTAGGGTCCTGTTGAACCTTTCAACAAGCCCATTGCATTGTGGATGATAGGGTGTGGTGAACTTGTAGTTGACACCACACTCCTTCCACATAGCAGTTAAGTAGCTTGATATGAAGTTTGCACCTCTGTCAGAGACAACCTCCTTAGGGAAGCCCACTCTGGAGAACACTCCAACTAGGGCCCTTGCCACTACAGGTGCTGTAGTGGTCCTAAGTGGAATAGCTTCAGGATACCTGGTGGCATGATCCACTACCACCAGTATAAACTTGTGCCCTGATGCTGTCTGGGGTTCCATTGGACCAACAATGTCAATCCCCACTCTTTCAAAGGGCACCCCCACCACAGGCATTGGTATAAGGGGGGCCTTTGTTGTGCCACCTGACTTACCACTGGCTTGGCAAGTGACACAGGAGCGACAAAACTCCCTGGTATCCTCATTCATGTGAGGCCAGTGAAAGTGTGAGACAAGCCTGTCCCAAGTCTTTGTCTGGCCTAAGTGACCTGCTAAGGGAATCTCATGGGCCAAGGTGAGAAGGAAACCTCTCTGAGTCAAGGGTACAACCAGCCTCCTGGTCATGCCAGGCTTGGGGTCTCTTGCCTCAGTGTACAGGAGTCCATCATCCCAATATACCTTGTGGGTACCGGTGGCGTTCCCAGCAGCCTCAGCAGCAGCCTGCTGTCTGAGGGGTTCAAGGGAAGGGCAGTCTAATTGTTCCTTTCCCAGGTCTTCTCTTGAGGGTCCCCCTGAGCCCAGAAATTCAACTTGATCAAGTTCAAATTCTTTAGACTCAGTTTCCCTCAATTCTCTTAGGTCAGCCTCTTCTGAGACTTGATCCTCAACCTGGGGCAAGGGGGAAGGCACAGCCTTAACCCTACTGCTCTTCTTCTTGGGAGGTGTCTGGTCCATTGTTTCAGGATCCAGCACCTGTTCAGTGGGGCATCTTCTGGCCTGTGACCTAGTCACAGCAAACACATGTGCTGGCAAACCTAACATCTCCATGTGAGTCCTCTGCTCCACTTCTGACCATTGTGATGACTCCAAATCATTGCCCAACAAACAATCCACTGGGAGGGCTGAACTAACTACAACCTTCTTTTGGCTAGTTACCCCTCCCCAGGAGAAAGCTACAATTGCCATACTATGACTGGTAGTGACATTGCTTGCATTGGTCACCAGGAAATCTGTACCTGGCATGATCTGTCCAGGGTCCATAAAGTTAGGTGTCACCATGGTGACACTGGCACAAGTGTCCCTATAGGCCTGAGCCATCTTTACATTAATGAAAGGTGTCTGTCTGTATTTGCCCAAAGTATTGGGACTGACATCAGGGGACATATCCACATCCCCTGTACAAACAAGGACAGCCTGAGTGTGGGTGCCAACTAAGTTGTCACTCCCCTCAGAACCCAAGGTTAACCCAACTAAACCCTTGGGAGGTGCACTACCACTGCTGACTGTACTAGGGGGCACAGGTGCCTTAGGGGCTGCAGTGGCAGGAGTCTGCCCTCCTCCTTTCTTGGTGCACTCACTAAACCAGTGAGTTTTACTTTTGCAGTATTGGCACCACATTTTAGATTGGCCTTCTTGATTCTTCTTTTTCTGGGGAGCCTGACCCCCACCCTCTTTGGGTTGTTGGGGACCTGTCGAAGACTTCTGGTCATTTTGTTCCCCTTTAGAATCTTTACCCTTCTGGTCTGCTTTCTTCTGACCACCTTGATTCTGGCCCTGGTTCTGCTTAACTCTTGTTCTGACCCATCTGTCTGCCTTCTTTCCCAATTCTTGGGGAGAGGTCAGATCTGAGTCAACAAGATGCTGATGCAACAACTGGTTCTGACAATTGTTTAAAATTTGTTCTCTCATCATCAAATTGTACAATCCTGTAAAATCAGTAACCTTACTGCCCAGCAACCAGCCCTCAAAAGCCTTAGTGGCACAATCTACAAAATCAGACCAATCTTGAGACTGAGTTTTCTGGGTATCCCTGAACAGCACCCTGTACTGCTCAGTGGTTAGGCCAAACCCATCAACCAGTGTATTTTTCAAGACTTGGTCATTGTTAGCATCCTCCACTCTAGTAGTGAGGAGCTTATCTCTACCTTTACCTTCAAAGGAGAGCCACAAGATAGCTGCCCACTGACTCTGGGGAACACCTTGCACAGTGCAGGCCCTCGCCAAAGCAGTAATCCATTTGTGGATGTCATCCCCTTGCTTAAAGGGGGGCACTATCTTATTCAGGTGTTTTGTATCGAAACTCCTTTCCCTATTGCTAGGTATATTGCTGCCACCAGTGGGGACTACCCCACTTAACTGTTGCTCTCTAGCAAAGGCAAGCCTCTCTTTGGCCAGGGCAAGTTCTTCCCTTTCAATCCTCAGATTGGCTGCCCTTTCTTTAGCTTCATACATTCTCCTCTGAGGAGAAGTCATCCTCCTCACAGCAGAATTCTGAGAGCCATTGGTTTGAATGGATCTGCCAGAGCCTCTTGATAGAGACCTAACTCGTCCATTCCCAATGTTAAGCTGGCCTGAGAGAGGTCCCAGGGGTCCCCTAGTACCATTCTCATGCCTGCTTAAGTTGGACCTGGTTAGTCTGCTGACTTCTACCTGTCCCTTGTCTGCCTCATCCCCTGACAACTCATCCTCATCCTCATCCTCATCCTCAGCATCATCTGCCTCCTGGAGGGGATGGTCATGGTTATCAAAGGGACCCTGTAAGGGGGGCATGCTCCCACCTGGATTAGAGGGGTCTGGGTTACCAGCCCTCTTGGCATCATAAGTCTCTAAGAGACCAATCAGGAATGGGAGTGTGGGGTTAGACCCCTGTCTTATCTTCCTGGATGTACAGAGTTGTCTCATCTCCTGGAAGCTAAGGGCTGCATATCTAGAAGAGACCTGTGGAGGGTCCTCAACCACCTGAGGGGTCTCAGTAGACTCTCCGTGGTTAGACATGCTTCTAGTGTGGTGTAAGTGATGCACCTACCTACACTATGTGTTTACCTACTGATCCCTTGCTAAGAGTTGCAGCCAAGGTGTGCTAAGCCTTGAGGAGCTGCAACAGCTGGTTCAGTAGAACTCAGAGTATTCTAAGCTAAGTTATATGTACCTAACAGTACTTATGTGATCTTTCAACAAGATATTCTTAGGATACGTGTGGTAGAACAACAGCAAGCTCAAATCCCAACCGCTGCTCACCAATGTGAGAAGGTGGCCTGATATGCAGTGCTCACTATTCTAGTGAACACTATGTATCAGTCCAGCAACCCTTATTGATGATTGGTTGTAAGTCAACCTTATAGACCAGCTATCCTAGTAGCATGGATACGAGCAGTCTAAGGCTAAAGACTCGAGAGGGCGTGTTAAGCCAGCTGTTATACCACACATGTACCCCTTGAACACCAAGTGAAAGGACACCACACAAGTGTTATGAGAATAAACAGTGTATTTATTAAAATCACAACAGCCCTGTACTCTTTATGAGGACGGGGTACTAAGCACAAAACAAAACTCTTACGAAAATACTTAAGTTAGCACAGTATATACAAATGCCCGAGGGGCACGGAAAACCATATACTCTGAAAGTGGAATGCGAAATTACTAGCAGGTAAGTACAGTACTAATAGGCTTTGGAATCGCTAGGTCTTGACTATAGAATCTTCAGATTACTTCTAGGAGGCCTAGGGGACTCGGGTGCAGAGTGTGCACTCTCACGCGGGATGCGGGACAAAGTCTATGGTAGCTAGATTTCACAAAGTTAGTGTTCTCGGGCGAACCCGATCTGGTAGGAGGAAAACGAAAGTGGATCCTGACCCTTGGATAGTGAGGCTATGCTGGGGCACCGAAATGCCGAAGTTACCTAGCCCAGGGGCTGCAGCTGCATATGTCTCAAAAGACGTCGGGAATCCTCGTAGACGGACCAGGAGCCTGGAAGAAAGAAGTTGCTGGCAGGCGACCAGTGAAGAAAGTTCGATGGATCCAAGCCTGGATCGAAGGAAGATGACACCTGAAAGCAGAGGGGACCAAGTTCGAGACTACTAGCCAGTAGTCAGGTGGCACCAGGAGGGCACCGGATGGTAGTCACCTCGACTAGGTGAGTGGGTGACGCTGTGCTCTGCAGATCTCACGGACCAGGAGGCGTTGTCGGCAACCAGGATGGAGGAGCGAGCTGTCCCACGATGGATGAAGCTGTCGGCGTCGCTGGACCCAGGATTGGGCAACAAAGCCTTGGCAAATTCAAGCCCACGCGGTGGACTCAAAATGGCGTCTGGAGTGGACCAGGAGGGTCCGGGGTGCCTCTCTTGAAGAAGGAAGCAAGGGCCAGTCTGGAGCAACCAGACCAGCAGCAGTGATGTCGTCGGGCGTCGTGAAGAAGGCCACAAGCCAGCCGGCTAGTAGCCAAACAACGCGGTGAGCAGGCAAAAGCAGAAGGGCCCCACGCAGATCGTGGAGATGCTGGAGGGCTGATCTTCGGTGCTGGAGCTGCTCAGGGTTGGGGCTTCTCGGACCCCAAAGCACTCACCAGTGGAAGACTCGGTGGGCTTGTTGCAAAGAAGTCGTGCAGTCTTGGCGATCGTCGGTCCCTCGAGGTCTCGTCGCACTCACGGTTCTCAGCTTGGCTGTAGAGGTGAGTAGAGGTCAGAGGTGCCAGGGAAGCCGGGTCTCGTCGAGCTGGGTCGTCGGATTCCTGAGGAAGGACTTGCAGCAGACCGCAGTGTTCTTAGGATGGTGCCTGCGGATGCAGGGTGACTACTCCTTAGCCACAAGGGAGAATCTTGAAGAAGAAATCTTGATGTCCTTTCGCAGAAAGTCGTGTCTTGATTCCAAAGATGATCTAATTTGAACAGGGGGCCCGCTCCTATCTTTATACTAAAAAAGGGGGCTGACCCGGTGACTAGGTCCTGCCTATGGGTGGGACTAGGAGGGGGGTGGTTACACCCCTCTCCCATGCCGGACTTTCCCCAGGCCAGGGGCTGGTGTGCCCCTGGAACTGGTTCTGACTGGCCTATGCGTAGTGAGCACCGGGGGGCCACTCAGCAGTCACCTTCCTGTAAAGCCCTGCCTACCCAGGATACACAAAACCCTGTCTGGGACGGTGCTAGCACCGCCCTCGACAGGAAACCCTTTGTCCAGGCTCCCCTCGCTGGAAGGACTCCCAGCTGCAGGGGGTCAGACTCGTGTCTGTGGTGGCAGCATCCATTTTGTGGAGCTGAGGCTTTGCTTAACTTTAACCGGGGTTCACAGTTACATACATGTCGTGTCCCTCTAGAAGGGTGGAATGCTAACCCCGTCGCCAGAATTGGCGAGGGGTTAGTATTCCAATTCGTATTACACCTTACTCGACATGTTTTGATAAAGTCATACCAAAGATAGCATTTAACCGCGAGGATTATAATGCACTTAAGAGTATATGGTATGCGATATCATGGAACAGCTATTAGGACTTGGTTCCGCAAGCTGCAGACAGGCTCAGCTCATGCCAGAGCACCATCTCACACGATTCCAAGCACTCTGCCTTCAGGATTGTTAAGGCCTGCCATAGGAGTGACTGATAGGAATCTGTGTGTCCATTTCTAGGGTTAGATATAGGTATACTATATCTACAGCAAAGGGTGATTACACGACTTTGCCCCAGCTGTCATGCAGCCAGTTGTGTCAAATTTAGGAGGCCAGCCAGGGGTGGCATAATACATGCTTCAGCCCCTGGTAGGCCCTGGGTACACCTATGCCCTGAGTTACAGGGTCTGATAAGGTGGCCCAGTACCAATTGGTAAATGCACCTAGGGTACACGTTGTAATTTAGAGAGAGAACAGCCAGGCTGTGGGTCTGATTGGCAGGCCCACAGCCAGAGAAAGTCGTAAACCAGTGAAACAAAAGCAAAAAATCTGGGTGATCATAGGATTGCAGACCCTACTCTCCTACATGGTGTCTTGTTTCTTGCAGCTGATTGTTGCGTGTGGGTGATGGGCCATTCTTACATTTCCAGGCTGGAGCGATGGGCGATATCCAGAAGATGGGATCTGGCTTTAGCAAAGACACAATTTCTATGGTTGGGTTTCCCTGGAATGAGATAGGGTCAGCTGAGGCGCAAGCTTGAACAATGTCTAGCAGCACGGGGCAGTCCTCCCAACATCCTCATTATCCATCTGGGAGGGAATGATCTGGTCACAGTGGGGAGGAGGGCCCTAATTGAAACTATGCAGAGGGATGTGACGGCAATAACTAACCAATTAGGAGCCTCTGAGTTAATATGGTCAGAAATTGTCCCTCGCAAGGCCTGGAGGGGTGCACGATCAGTTGTTGCAATAGAAAAATGCCGCAGGAGGGTCAACAGGTCCATGCAGAAATTTATGGAAAGGAGAGGCCTGGGGTTCATTAGGCATGCACTGATACATGAAAGAACTGGAGGATATTACAAGAGCGATGGGGTGCACTTGTCTGGGCTGGGTATGGATGTCTTTCTCCTAGACGTACAGGCGGCTCTGGCAGCAGCAGGTTGCAAGTAACTGGGTAGGTTGGGGGGCTCTGTCATCGACGTGGGCCTCCTCCAGAGCTGTGGCGGTGTGGGCACTAGGTGCAGATGGAGCTGGCCGGTTTCAGGAAATCTTTTTCATAGGCACTACTGAACTAATGGCAACCGACAACCAATTGGTATAGTTTTTGACTGCAGTGTCCACATTTTCAGAGCATTGTGGAGAAGAGGACTCCAGTGTAAGACGGAGGGCTGTTTTATCCGCTTTACTACAAGCTCTACAAGATGCTCTCAATGGTGGGAGATTACAAACCTGCCCAGAATGGCTCCTAGGGGAGTTAAAACTAATAAAAGAATGATCAGACCATAACAGAGGAATCACTTCATTAATTTTGAGCCCCTTTATAGAGGAGAAAATCCCGTCTAGCGTATGTCCCGCCACGTGAGTAGAAACACACACTAATTGGGAGAGTCCAACTGCGCCTAAAATGTCTAAAAACATCGCTATCTCTTTGTTATCAAGGTCCTCTAAATAAAAATTAAAATCTCCCAAAATAGTGAAATCCTTATTGTACAGGATAGTTTCTAGCATCTCATCTAGGTTTCCTAGAAACGTAGTTTTGGTCCCTGGAGGACGATACACCAGAATGCCCTTAAAGGATATATTGGCACTGAGTCTGAATGTAAACTGAAGAGCTTCAAAGGCGGACGAGGAAAAAGGGTGAACCGTGACTAAGACACACTCTCTAAAAATAATCGCCACTCCTCCCCCTCTTTTGTTCAGAGGCCTATCCACTCTGACAAATCTGTACCCCTCTGGTGTGGCCGTAATAAAGTCTGGGTCAGACGCAACATCTGCCCAAGTTTCAGTTATAAACAACATGTCCAGACCCATATGCCCTATCAATTGGGCTATTTCATACTTATGTTTCCCTAAAGATCTTGCGTTAATGAGCCCGCCCTGCAGCATGATGTCATCCCGGGCAGTGGTCACATCAAGGGATTGATGACTCCCGGTAATATCTGATAGTAAGGGACCGTTCCTAGGCGTAAAAATAAATCCACAACCTGCACAACTGCTATTTTCCTTCAAACTACACCGACAGCCACCCTCTCTCCCTTGGTCAAAAGCATGAAGTTCTTCCCCTGAATAGCTTACCCGGAGTCTAGGTAAACCGGCAGCATTTCGTGCGCTAGGCGCGATCCATGCGCGGACGAGCGCAGACGGGCTTGCCTTAGGCGCGCCTTTGGAATGCCCGCAGCGCACCCGCGGCGCGCGTCCGCTGCGCGTCCGCCACATAGCCCAATAAATAGTTTCCTTCCGGCGGGCGACTAGACCGCGTCCTGCTGGAAGTGAAGCCACGTAGGAAAGAAGAACCGCCCTCCGCAACAAATGGCACGACAGCCGCGGCGGACCGGGGTCGTTCACAAACAGGACAGAGCAAAACGGTACATGTGAAATATTAAAAGCACAATAATTAATGTGATCAAATTAAAAATATAACAGCCTCCCAGTAAGCGGCGTCAGCAAGGCTACTTAAAGTATCATCTAGCTGTATGTTGGGAGTCCTTTGTTTGCATGCAGGTTTTGGGCTGTGGTGTTTGACGTCGATGACAGGGCGTTGCGTAAAGGGTTGTGGTGTTTGGGGTACAGCAGGGTGGCAACTTTTCAGAACGTTGTGATTTGTGAGCTAGATTTGGAACTGTTGGGGGTGGGCACTGTATTGACTGTGAGTGGAGGGGTAGCAAGACTGCAGGAAGTATGGGGTATTTGGAGGTTGGGTTGGCAAGTCACTGAAGTAGGAAGAGGTTTTATCACAGTGCTTTAGGGGTGGAGTTTAGTAGCACTGTCAGCTTTGGTACTGTGGGGCAATGAGAGGCAGTAGGACTCTGGGTATTGACTTTAGTTTTAGAGGTGTGCATGCTGCCTGGGATGTTTTCGCTGTGTGTGAAAAGAGGCAGGCGGACACCAGGCCTTGGCTTCTAAGGAGCTGGGGAGAAGGGGGCAGAATGCCTGTGGAGTGGACGGGAGACAGGCACCAATGTGCCCAGCTTAGCCTAGCCTTTAGACTGTAGCCACCAAGAGATGTATAAATTACAATCTGCTTCCATTTGAAAGCTCTATACTTTCAGATGGAATAGGTGGCATTTGTGTTAAAAAAAGAATGCGAACAAACAAAACACCAAGGAAATCATGCAAGAAATGCAATCGAGTTCCACAAAAGTAACCTTTTTCTGCCACAATGTTTTAATCCAGGCCACAATGTGCTGGGACTCCATGAATACTGCATGCATTGTTTTGTGATCAGTGTATATTTAACTTATGGGCCCACTCCTTCTAGTTTGAAGAGACTTTAAAAAAGGTCTTCCCCTCTAAGTTAACTCTTGGGCACAGACTACTGCGCAACATTCATCAGCTGTTGCAATCCAAAGCCTTTATTTGTGTATTCTGAACACTTTATAGCTGCAAAAAGGGTTTATGACCTGCTTGAGCTAGCTGACAACTAAAACAAACATATTTTTCTTGGCTGCTTTTTTAGGTTTGGCTACCATTGCTTCAGTACTCCATCCATCATCTTGTTGTATTCGCTATGTTCGCCCTAAGTGGTCAAAGGTATTCCCAGATGTGGGTCCATTTCTCGCTGGGCCACTGGATTCAGGCTAGCCTGGCTGATGTGTGGTGATACCCTGAAACTCATCCTAGGATGCTTATTTCTAGTATATAGAGGGCTTGGCCTAGCAGTTAAGGCTGGACTGTTCCCATGAGCAGCAGGGTCAAGACTGCTTTGCATATGGCTGGGTGCAAACTGGGGTGGCATAGTGGCCAAAAGAACGATGGATTAAACACAGATCTTTTGACTCGCGGTGAGTAGTTGAAAAGTTTCAGCACTCTGTCCACCATCTTGTTGTGTTTACCCTTGCCAACACCTACGGTACTAATGACTTGTGCTCTGAGTCCAGCCATTTTCTCATTTATTTTAAATGGTTTTGCTACATTAACCACTGTTCTTTACAGTTACTCCCAACTTATCTTCGTCAGTGTAGCTCTTGGTGGGTCCACAACCTTTAAGTTGAAGTTCAATCCAATGCTCCTAAGCTCCTGTATGGGGCTGCTTGTGGTATTCTAAGAGGTACTAGGAACATTGTAGGGCGTGTTGCTCAGCAACAGAGCTTTTGTGTTTCCATGCTTCCACTGTTTGTTTGCATGCTAACCTCTTGTTCCAGACTTTTATCTGACGTATTGTTTTCCTGTCCCATAATCAACTCAGGTCAAACCTACATCTTTATGCTTCTCTTCAAATTGTTTGGAATTTAAGATAAAGTTTCTAAATTTCTGAACAGCTTCTAATTCGGCTGTTGCCATTAAGTGTGCATCCAGCATGCCAAAGAACAGATCAAAAGCTCTTGTACCCCAGACAGGCTTGGGCCTCTCCATCTTGCCCTTGGCATTAGGTGGGAGAGCTGTAGGGTCCAGCTGTCCCTCAGCCAGGCTCCCAGAGCACTATCTGTAAAGTCAGTACACATTTACTTAACCTGGTATGCTGGCATTTCAACCATGGGCGTTCAGCATCACTGGCATGGTGAGGGCATTTCTAAAGGCACAGAACTGGCGGCTCTTGTGCACTCAAACAAAGTATGCAGGAAGGAAACCAACTTTGTAACACTTCAAATAGTTTCTCAAGTGGAGATGTTGACTTTTCTCAACAGTTAGAAGAACAGGCACTTGTGTCTGAGTTCCAGGCATGGGATGTACAGTATGAAGGTCGAAGAAATGTCTGCGTAGAGTCAACAAATGGCTAATAACATCTGAGCAAAGAGGATGCTAGACAATCTGAGGTGCCAGAAGATGCCTTTAACTTGATGGAGATTCATTTTACGCCCTTGAATAAATCAATTATTTTTAATTATTATGTGAAGAGGAATTGTGATGAAGGCCTGCGGTGTGAAACGAATACAAATTGTCAACTCTGGGGCACTTAGAAACAGCATTGAGGCAACAGCAAGGACTTTACGAAGCATAAATAGATATATACATGTGTACACTATTGATTAGAACTAGACTTAACATCTGAAACAAACACAGGGGCATATTTACGATGGGATATCGCCACCAGAATGTAACTTTTAGTGACGTTTTGGTGGCGATATCTAATTCCTCTTATTTACAAAGCGGTGTTTAGCCACTTAACCTGGTTTAACGCCACCATGTAAATAAGGCCTCTTTTCATGCTTCACTTAGCGTGAAAGGGGAGGGCAATGGGTGTTGCAGTCATCCGCGGCCCATGGAGGGAGTTCCGCGGGGCAGAAAGGCGGGGCGGGGGAGGGGCAGGGTGGGGGTATTAAACACCAGAGTATGGATAACTGAAGGTAAGTAAACAATGAAATAAGTAAAACGAATTTCGTTGTGCGCCCTGCATCGCAAAATGCGAAGCAGTGCACACTACCAAATTCGTTTTATTTATTTAATTGTTTACTTACCTTCAATTATCCATTTACTGGTGTTTAGTACCCCCCACCCCGCCTTTCCGCCCTACAGAACTCCCTCCACGGGCCTTGGCTGGTTGCGGTGGGGGATCCACCGCAGCACCCATGGCTCTTTTACGCTGCCCCAGATTTACAAGGATGGGGCAGTGCCGAAAACTAAGACCAGGTAAAATCTAGTTTTAGGATGGCACTACAAGGAGAAATTATTATTTTCTCCTCGCAGAAACAGCGAATCACCTTTACAGATTGTTTATATGCAGGAAGGTGTCCCTTCCTGCACATAAACAATCGACCCTGCAGCACAAACAACGTTGCAACATTGCGCTAGGGTGCCCAGCGCTGGTGATAGGCAGCTTTTTTAGCTCCAGCACTAGGGGAAACACAGGGGTGTGCAGTATTTTTGTAACTATGGCACATCACAGCGTTCAAATAATGTCAAAGCGTGGCGTTAACAATTTTGGAGTAACGCCACGCTCCGATATTTTATTGTAAATGTCCCCCACAGGGTCTTCATTAGAGACGTCATCAAGGGTGAGTATGAAGAGGTGGATGATTCTTTACAGAGATAGGCCATGAAACAAACTAACTAATTTACTCTAGTAACTAATTTATTCTAGTAAGCAAATAGATTTTTGAAAATGTTTTTTCTTTAAAGTGAGTAGCCTCATAACTATGTGTAAGAGACACACCCCCCATGTTGTTACAGAAAAATATAAAATATACAAAATATATAGTAATTTTTACAACATAAGCTACCCAAGAAGAACAGGAGCCTATCCAGGGTAGGAACTAAAAGAAAGACCAATTATTCCAAAAGCTTAATGAATGATGGTGTTTCCAATGCACCAATGGGTGTAAGGCACTGGTGACAGAGATGAAAGTAGTGCATACAGAAGAGGCCCACAGGCATTGTCCAGGAACTGCTATGACCCCAACAACAACAAGCATAGGCATAGCCAAAAGGTCTCGCCTTTCCGAGAGTTTATGTTCTTTACAGTAATTAGAGTGTATAGTAAGTGTAGATTGTTTGTGTTTTTGATAATAAAATAGCCTTTAATGGCTTGCTGAATTGTTGTTTTTGCAATTGCTGAATAATTGAAGCATGATGGTATACACTTGTGAAATGTAATGTAACTCTGTAAAGCAAATACATAAAACCATTCTGGAATCTTGAATCGTCTCCTAAGCATCACTAACTCATTGTGTGCATGGACTTTCAACTAAATTTGTGCAAAAGAAATTGCAAACATAGCTGGAAAAAGACAAAACCGGGAGAAGCTAGTGAGATAATATGGAGTTCTTTTGGGAGAGGATGAGGCGTATAGGCCAGAGCTGGCAACTATGGAGTTGGGAACTATGGAGTTGGGAAGCTGGGTTCTAGTTTCAGCTTCGGCTTAACATCCGTGATTTTGGGCAAATCACTTAATCTTGCTGAGCCTACAAAAATGAATGCGTCAGCGACCGTAAGAGGCCTGGCTGGGCCAGGTCATTTTCATCTGGCGCATTGGACATCTATGGACCTTTATCCTGACTATTAGGCCCATGGACTGAGATCTAGGAACTGGGGTACGAGACCAAAACAATCTTGTTAAAGGAAAATGGCACAGAATCCATCAACCAAAAGGAAATCACTAACAGGCCCAGGAGTAGTGGACTTTGGATGCTTTTTTTTAAGGGCAGAGTCAGCCCTTATCCATGAAATCGCTCTTACCGAACGTAGACTGTCTCTAGAACCACAACCCCCTCCAAGACAGCCCACGTAAACCACTCTAACTCTGACCCCAGTTCTCCCTTGATTAATGCATCGCCCAATCAGGTCTCTGCACCAGACGATGCCCGAAAGATAGGCGACACAGCCAGTAGACCTAATTACCAGAGGCCAAAAAAGCAAAAATCAGACAGGGGGGTAGTCCCTTGCCCCAGTACAAAAAAAAAAAAACGCAGGATTCCAATAAGCCACCATATCCTGTATCAAAAAGAGGGCACAGAAGCATAATAAGGGAGGGTGAGGAGGAAGGAAACCGTCTAGTACCCGACACCGTTACTACTGCTAAAGAGTTTCCCCCATTATCGCTACCTCCCCTGCAGATTAATGACAGTGGGGAATTCTGGACTAAAATGGGTGAGGATGTATCAGTCTTATTGAAACCGCTGACACAAAAGCTATCCAGATTGGAAGCGGACATAGACAAATTAGAAAAGCTCGCAAGCATTCTGTATACAAATCAGCAGAGTCAGCAATGCCACAAGAGCACTCAGCCTCCTCAGCCACACCAGGTTAACACATGTCATTGTAGCACTAAGATCGCCCAGCCTAATAGGCCCAATAGCTGTCCAATCGATCAGCCCTGGGCCCTCGATCCTGGCCTAGTGTTAGCACCCCATACTGCCCCATTAGATTCTCAACTCAACCACTGCAACAGGGTAGCAAAGGGGAGGCCAAATGAAACAGTACATATCCAAAGCACCATCCAAGAGCGTCCGTTGAATATTAAAAAAGCACCACCCCCTAATAGACTTAATTATGCATGTGGGGAGGAAGCACAGCCACAAAGCAGTCAAGGACAACATAACAAGCCAGCGAGAGAAACAACAGGTGTTAATATATTATATCTACCCCTGTTGTGTGTCGATTTAGATACTGTATATAGGTTTCCCGATTTATGCCCTTATATAGGCACAATTTGCATTGCCCTTATTTAGGCATAGAAATCATACCCTTATTTAGGTATTATCCATGCTAACCAAATACAGGCATGGCCACCTACATCCGTCCATCCACGTCACAACGAGTTCTTGGAAAACCAGAATCTTAAGCCTTTAAGACTTCCCCTTGCTTGGATTATTGATTTCTCGACTAACTAATTTATTATGCATGAACATCTATTCCTTAGGGGTTCATTCATGACATTCCTCTGTCCGACTTTTACATCAATACTGGCATTCCTAAACACCTTCAAGGTATAAATATACCCTCACTTTCCATGGCAAGTCATGGCTGCATACTTGCACAGCTCGTCACGGCAAGTTTGGAAGGAAGTCGAGTCCCCGCCTGACACACTGACCAGACACTGTCATCCTCTTTGCAGAGAATCCAGCTCCAGTGTTTCTGACTCCCCTTGCAGGGTGTTAGAGATCGAGACCTGAAAAGAGATTCCAATCTCTCATTCTAAGGTATGAAGCAGACTTGAACCTAGAAGTTTTTTTGGCAAATCTTGGCAACACCAATCCTACCATTAGCTAAACTAGACTATAGAAAAACAGCACCTACTTCTTACCTCGTACTACACTTAGGTTAGGTACGCTGGGGTAGAACTAGCTAGAAGCACCCGATGATTATTCACATTTTAGCCTGTGTTATTTATGTATGTATTTTTATGAATATATGTCATAGCTACAAACCATGCTATTGCAGTATCATTTTAATTTTACTGCTAATGCTGTACGTATTATACTTCGCATTCTGTCTTATGATTGTATCAGTTCATATCTCTTGCACGAGAAGCAAGACTGTTCAATAAACCCTTTTTACTGAAACGCCTGTTTACCTATTTCTGCGTAAAGTCTGTAGAAACGAAGCATGCACGATTGACTGAGTGAAACTGTTATCTATTGTTTCCACGATTTTGAGACTGTTCCGATTCTAGGGGAAACAAAGTTGTCATGTTTATGCAGTTGTCAGAAACAAATCCCTTCTTGTTTATTCGAGAAGTTTCTGAGCTAACTGGCACACACAGGTAATTAAGTTTAATGTACTTGATAGAGGCATACTAACCTCAGTCCTATGCCACAACTATATTGTATATTATTCCAATGCGCAGAGCCTATCAGGGATATAGGAACTATAGTGTTGGCTAATGTCCCTACACTGCCATATGGAGCAATAGAACATTGGGCCAATCTGAAAAATAAATCACTATACGAGATAAGCGTAAGGACACGTCTATCAAATCCCCTTTTCACAGAGTTTAAAATGGTGAGACAGGTCAGTTGGATAGGGAGATTAAAAAAATCTCTAGACGGCGACTGTGTAGTGTTATCATTTGGGTCACCAGATCTGGTTCAAGAAATACTAGAAAGGGCGGGTAACTGGTTCATAGCGAAAACGGGGATTAGTATCATACCTCTTGGTTACTTTTACAAACCACACTGCCTTACACAGTCTTCACTAGGGGAGAACCCGGGGGGAGGAAGACAGCATAGATATATGACGTTTTGAACCCCTTGGATGATAATGACTGACTGTCCTCATTAAATGGAGGACCAGCAGTGGATGTAGGCATCAAAAGGGACAACACAATTGTAACAACATTTAATGATCGTCTAGAAGTTCAGGAGACCCCTGATTCCAAGGATAATTGTAAGGGAACCCCCTGAGAAATGTACCACTGGCATCCTTTATATAGGGCAAAGCATTAATTGGAACACTGATTCCAATGCATTTTTCACAGATCATCTGAGCATCGATAATGAATCAATCTTTGGGTCCCAGGGTAGTAGTCATATTGTTGAACTAGTTATAAGTAATCTGCACATGACTGCAAATACTGATGTGTTAACTAACAATACCAATAGTACAACTGCGATTACACCCTTGTTGCAACATCATCTAATACCATGCCCGATTGACTCACTCAGTGATAATGATCTTCCATGTAGGGTAGATACCCATGGGTGTGTAGCCAGAGCTAAAAATAAGGTAAATAACAGTCTAACATTAATATCCTGGAACCTGGTGGGATTCATTATAAACTTCAAGATCCAGAATGGTTCTCCTAGATAGGGAATAATTATATTTTTGTCTTTCAAGACCGGGCCGTAGATAGGGTGCATATAAACGGCTACACCACTTATATTGTGGAAGCTAACCCACCCACAACAACAGGTAGGGCCAGTGGTGGGCAGCTAATTCTTGTAAAAAATACCCTAGCCTGCAAGTGTAAGCAATTATCAATTAATTCACAAGATGTTATGGGGATTCAGCTTGTCTTCCCGACCGGCTTAATTTTGACCATGTTTAATGTTTATACAAGGTCAGAAACATATAGCAGCGAATCTCCTGTACTTTCACTGCTAGATGATTTGGTGGGAGTACATCAAACTAATTCTAAAATTATAGTTGTGGGGATTTTAACACTGCATTTGAACCCTCTTTCCTACTGAGCACTTTGCTCGAGGAAGAGGATGAGTTATGTGGTATTCCTAATCTGGTTGCTGGCGAACATGGCCAATGTCTATCAAATGTCTCCTTGCAGATTGCTTCTTTAATCTCAGGTAGGAGCCTGAGAGCTTGTAATGGAAGAACTGCATCTGACTTAGGAAGACAGGTCACTTTAAAAGGGGGTACCTACACAAGTATTATCGATTATATTTTTGTTGACGTAAAGGTGTTGTTGTTCGTTCAAGATATGATTATTGAACAAAGTGCCGACAGCAATCATAATTCTTTATCATTAAAAATGAGGGGCACGGGGGGGGCGTGGCTAGCAGCCAAGCATGGCGGCCGCATAGTGTGAGAGCTCCCGAGGGCACTGCAGCCTTTCAACAAATCCGTCACATCTATCCGCCACCAAGCGCGCCTGAAGCGGCGGCGTTCGAGTCTGGGACCCAAGCGGTGTCACCGGTCCAAGTTTCGAGGAAATCGGTGCACCGGAGCCTGAGCTACATCGTGTGGCGAGTTGGGGCCTACAACCGGGGGTGAAGCACCGACCTTGCGTGAAATCCAGACCCCGGCGGAAGTGCGGCAGAGCCGGCCGGAGAAAGTGATCGCGCCCCGGTGCATGACGGAAAATTCAGACCAAGCCTACAACTACTGGCGGAGTCCTCCGGTGGCAAACGGGCTGCTGCGAACACCAAGCAGGACCCGACCAGTACAGAGGTCAGTGCAACCCCAGCCTGGGCCGCGCGGAACGGGGACAACACCCTGCAACAACCCCCCCCCAAAAGAACATAACTGGCGCCGCAACACTACGGGGGCAATATCAGTCACCGCATGGGAGCGGGGGAGCGGTGGGCCCGCACAACAAGCCAGAACAGAAGCCAGTAGGACGGTGCCCCGGGGGGACAACGCAACACCGGACATAAACGCAGAACACAGGGGGAACCCCCAGGCCCGCCACCAGCAGCGTCGACACAACAGCAGTGACCCAACACGCGGCGGCCGGTCCAGTGCACGAGATACGGTGCAGTGCAGAACAGAGAGGGGGGGATCACAGTGACCGCTCCATCCCGGAGAGAGGCTACCGGGGGCAACGACACGATACGCATCAGCGGCTCCTAGACTCCCACGCTAACGTCCAGTGAGACCTACTACTATCTGGCTGATACCGCCTATCAGAGACTTCAATCGGCTCACAGGCCGCGGTCAACTGGGACATATCTCTGGCACTCGCAGGCCCCAGCACCATGGTGGGAAAAGGCCTCAGGAGCGGATCCACGCAAGCCAAATTGGATAAATTCGCCTATGGACACCAAGGGCAACAGCAAACTACAGGGCGACCCTCCACAGGCCATGCCCAGGAAGCAGAAAAGACGACGAAAATAACACTAGAGGACATCATGAAAACACTCTCAGAAGTGAAAACCACAGTGGGCGCCATCTCCTCAGAAGTATCTCTGCTGCGAGCGGACTTTCACAAAATGGCGGAGAGGGTGTCGCAGGTGGAAGTGGTCATGAAATCACTCGTAGAAGACACCTCAGAGCTCCAATTGACCATGGAAAGGATGCAAAAAGTCACCAAACTCCTGCACGACAAGCTGGACGACCAGGAAGGGCGTTCACGCCGTAACAACGTACGTATCCTTGGGCTTCCAGAGACGGAGGGGAAGGGGGCCATGGACCTCTATGTAGAAGACCTCATCAAGAACAAGCTCCAGCCCAAGGGCCTGTCGCACTTCTTTTCGGTGGAGAGAGCGCACAGAGTCCCGGGGGGCCCACCTAAGACGGGGGCGGCTCCAAGACCGGTGCTAGCCCGGCTCTTCAACTTCAGGGACAGGGACGCAATATTACAGGCGGCGAGGAATTCACCACCAGTACGGATTCAAAATGCAACCTTAGCGTTCTTCCCAGACTACACGGCAGAGGTGGCCAGGCGACGTAAGTCCTTCACGGAGGTTAAGAAAGCACTGCGCGACAGAGAACTGCCGTACTCCATGATGTTCCCTGCTAAATTACGGATAGTGGCCGAGGGGAAGACCTGGTTTTTTGACACGCCGGAGGTGGCTCAAGAATGGCTGGAGGGCTGGCGACCAGCGGGGCGACGACACCGCTCACAGCGAGACCAGCCGCGACACCGTACTGACCAGACACCGCCCAGTCAGTCCTCCCACCGACCACACCAGGGAGGCGAGACAGAAATAGAATCCGACCTTGAGAGAGATCCACTAGACTCTGGACAATTGGCTCCGGTGTAACATTTAGCTGTATTGTTTTTCGAGACTGTGTGGGCCGCGGGACCGTGGCTCGGACGTAGCTGAGTAGGGTGGGCACAGGCAGTGCCCAGAGGGGACTCACCAACCCTACGAGCAAGTAAGATGTATAGGGGAGGGCTGGAGCACTCTGCACAGTTGGGGATGCGGGCGGGAGTTTGTCCGTGGAGCAGGGTAGCAGGGAGGGGGGATGGGTTTGAAGTTTATTTGTTGGAATGTTTACTCTTGTTTGTAGTCATCGTTCACCACCTACACAGTAGTATCACCCTGACATCAGCACGCCTCCTACACAGCACGACACTAGTCGACGCATGGGCTAAGCCGCAGCACACGTTGTGTGCAAGACTCCTTCATCAGCCTAATGGCCAGGCCACTTAATCACACGCCCGCCGAGGGCCCCTCCACGGCCGGGAAGGTTCCCCCACTGCGCATACTGACATGGAATGTCCGGGGCCTGGGTGACAAAATCAAGAGAGGCTTGGTCCTCCAGGCCATAAAGCGGCAAAACCCAGATGTGGTCCTCCTACAGGAAACCCATCTCACGGGATCCACCTGCAAAGCCCTAGACAGACGTGGGTACACAATGGCGGTCCACGCCGACTTCACTACTGGCTCCAGGGGAACAGGCATACTGGTGAGAAGATCTTCCCCCCTTATGGTATCCAGCCGTGTGGCAGACGACCAGGGTCGCTTTGCCGCAATCCACGGCCAGTGGGAGGGCAGGGCCCTAAATGTGATTTCAGTATATATTCCCCCAGCCCTACACTCGGTGGCCTTACCAGCACTGGGCAAATTCCTTCTTGATCTCCCTGATGGCGACATGATTGTTGGGGGGGACTTTAACGCAGTCATGGATCCACTTAAGGACACTTTTCCCTCCAGAACCCGACCGCGAGGTACTGCACCACTGTCAGACTTTGCGGAAGCCCTAGGCTTTGTAGACCTCGGGCGGCAACTACACACAGAGACCACCTACTACACTTACTACTCAGCGGTACATAACAGCTTATCTCGCATAGACTACTTCATGACACTGGGTTTGGGACTGGATATGGTAGAAAAAATGGACACACTACCCAGGGGGGTCTCGGATCACTCTCCAATCGTCCTATCGCTGACCACCGGAGGGAAACGGAATGCTCGACTATACCCAATTTACCCCAATTTCCTGAAAATCCCCAAGATTCGAAAGAAACTCAAACTGGCGACGTCGCTGTATTTTACTGAAAACACGGGCACAGTAGAGTCGCCCTCCATCCTATGGGAGGCGTACAAAACTGTCCTCAGGGGGGCGGCCATTGCGGCGATTACGGGACACAAACGGGACTCACGGAAGGAACTCACAGACCTGGAACTTGCACTGGATACGGCCAATAACGCTCATATGACAGACCCCTCCCCGACCGCGACACACACACTCATGCTCCGGCAGCAACAATACCTAGCCCACCTCAAAACGACAGAGAAGGGATACATCGCGAACACTAGACATAGAATCTATGATGTGGGCGACAAAGCGGGACGTATGCTAGCGTGGCTGGACAAGAGAGGGAATGGAGTGAGAGGTATCCATAGACTCAACACGGAGGATGGGCGGACACTGGTACACCCGGAAGACATAGTAGGCGAATTGGCTCGACACTATCAGGAAATCTATACACCGGGACGGAGGGTCACACGACAAATGGCGACGGCAACACTCGCAGACATTACCATCCCCAGCATTACACAAGAGGATAGCGACGCCCTAGAACTAGACCCGACGGGGGAAGAAATCCAGCTGGCGATCCAGGCGTTACAGTCAGGTAAAGCACTGGGCCCTAATGGGATACCGGTAGAGTGGTACAAGTCTGTGGCTGCAGACCTCAGTGCCCCATTACTGGCCATGTATTTAGAGAGTAGGGACAGACTAGAGCTGCCGCTGGATCAACGCACAGCAACGATTGTAGCAATACCCAAGCCCGGAAAACCACCGACAGAATGCACCTCATACCGCCCAATATCATTACTGAACATCGAGGCCAAAATACTAGCTAAACTTCTAGCTACCCGATTGCTGCCCCATCTCAGTACCCTAATCCACCCTGACCAGTCGGGCTTCATGCCCCACCGGAGCACGGCGTTGAATCTCAGAAGAGTCCACGGAGTGTTGGCCCGTGCACACCTCCTCACGGAACAGGCGGTAATCCTCTCCCTCGACGCCAAAATGGCGTTCGACTTAGTAGAATGGGAATACCTCTTCGTGGTGCTGGAACGCATGGGTTTTGGGCCAAAATACATAAGGTGGATACGGCTGCTCTACACAAAACCCGTTGCACAAGTGGTGGCCAATGGCCACACGTCGCCGAGATTCCCACTGGGCAGGGGGACCAGGCAGGGCTGCCCCCTGTCCCCCCTGCTCTTCGCGCTGGTACTTGAACCCTTGGCCATCCAAATCAGATCAACACCACTGTTCGCGGGCATCAAATGGGAGGAGGGATGGGAAGACAAAGTCTCGCTATACGCAGACGATATGCTCATATACATGACCGCACCCGAGACCGGCATCCCAGCCCTACTAGACCTTTGTGACACACATGGGCGCACATCGGGTTACACTCTCAACTGGTCGAAATCCACCGTATACACAGTAAAAGGCCCGGAGCCAAGACTGCAGGGGAACTGTCCTATGCTTAAGACATCGGCCTCTTTCAAGTACCTAGGTATTGTCATCGCGAGCGGGGAAACAGACTTTTTCGTGAACAACCTAAAACCACCCATAGATCGCCTGCGAGCAGATGTTAAGCACTGGGCGGCCCTCCCCCTGACCCTACTGGGCAGGGCGGCATTGTACAAGATGATGGCCCTCCCAAGACTCCTTTACGTACTGGAAAATACTCCACACCTGGTACCACAGCGTTATTTCCAACAGATTGTGGCACTGGTCACTGTCCTGCTCTGGAACACAGGCCCGGCGCGCATAGCATATGACAAGCTGGTAAAGAGCTGGTACGAGGGTGGCATAGCGCTCCCCAACATTCAGCTATATTACTGGGCGGCCCAACTCAAGATTATAAACTACTGGATCCACGCCCCGAAGGATGACCCGGCCTATCGGGCAGACTGGTCGCAACTTGGGACGGACTGTATGCTGTCCGTGCTTTACAACAAGTCGCAACTGAAGGCCCTGATCGGTCCGACCAAACACACGGCGGCGCTATGGCACGTGGCACAGGCCCGTCTGGGGTGGGCAGGCTGACTCACTAAAATGACGCCCTTGTGGGACACGAAAGCGTTGGGGAACCTGAGAGGCTGTAAGGGGTTTGAACGGTGGGACTCAATAGGCATCTCTACGATAGGAGACCTCTGGGACAATGACTCAATATTACCATTTCCACAGTTGCAACAGCAATACAACCTCGGACCCACAGAAACGTTTAGGTATGTCCAGATTAGGCATGCATTACTACAGGCAATCCCTGCCGGCACCACACTACCAGACTCCTCTCCTTTGGAAGATAGATTACTAACAGATTTCATGCTCCAAAGCGCCACCTCCCTTACATACAAAAAGCTGATCAACAATCTCAAAGACCCGACGCTAAAACTTAAGGGGAAATGGGAGGGGGAACTAGGTGAGACAGATGAATTTGAATGGAATGAGGCCCTGGCCTCCCCGAAAGAGGTGGGAATCTCTAGTAAGCTCAGACTGGTACAGCTTAAAATCTTACACCGCATCTATTACACCAGGACACTGCTGCACAAAATACAAAGAGCAACACACCCCTTCTGTTTGCGAGGCTGCGGGGAGGAAGGGACACTGTTCCACACATTATGGGAATGCCCGCAAATACGCGAATTCTGGAGACAGGTGCTCCGATCCATCTCCCAGGCCCTCAAACTTTCCATTTTACCCGAACCGCGTAAATGCCTTCTAAACATCTGGGACCCAAACGACCTGGGTAGATATGAACTGATTTGGGCGTCACTGGCATTGACAGTAGCTAAACGGGATATAGCACAGAAATGGGGGGCGCCGGAAGTGCCCACCACCAGTAGATGGGCTAAAAACATGGACATCCTAATGGTGACAGAGAGAGCGGTTTATGTGCTTCGAGCGGCGCCCCGGAAATGGAACAAAGTCTGGGCGGCATGGAACATGTACAGAGGGGAACTTTGTGAGCCCTTACCAGAGGGAGAGGAATCAGACTCCGAGGGGGAGGAGGAGTAACTGAACAGTTGCGGGGAGATGGCCTCGGACATATGACACGGGTACATGGGCGGCAATGACCTGGCCATTTATTGCAATACGAATAGCGGCGCAGGATATTACGAGCTGTGGGAGACGTCCAAGGGATACGATGACACATGGTTGGGGGGGCATGTTGGGAAGTTTGTTCTTAATGGTTAAATGGAAGGAGACGTAGTCATCACTGAAGTTGGGGGAAGGGTTATCGAGGGAATGCACTTTACGAACAAATGTCATATATTGGAAGCATAGACGAGACCCATGACGCAGCAGAAACTATGTCTTAATTACGCGAATGTAGCCCGTAAGTTATTGCACAGATAAATTGTACGAAATGCAAGATTACCAATTGGATGTATGCAATTGATTAACCACTATTCCTTCCTAACAATAAAGTTTAAAAAAAAAAAAAAATGAGGGGCACGGATCTGAATAGGAATTTCTCAAGTCACATCTCTAAAAATGAAGAGACGCATGTTTCTAATACCCGCAGAAGTGTTAATTGGCCCAAAGTCCAAGTTGCTCAGGATTTATAATTTATACACTAGAATATATTAGCTTTTTGTATTGTTTTTTTTTTTAATTTTTATTTTGTAGTATACAAGGCAGAAATAGAAAGGGGAAGGGAAGAGAGCAAGGGGATCAAGAAAGAGAAAAGAAAGAAAAACAGGCGACAGTTCGCCACAAATCCCCACACAGGGGGTGCAAAAATGGAGGGGGAATATGTTCGCAAGGGAAGGGGCAGTAGAGCTCCAGAAACCACATCGAAGATGGCGGTAGCCAGGCAAAGCAACGGAAGCGCGGACAGAAAGGTCCGTCCATCACAGCGTCCAAATCAAGCCTGGGACTCCAACAGTAGATGCTATGTCCTCGGACAGGAAGAGCAGCCCAAGCTTCATCCAAGACCTAATGTCCATCCCAAGAGCTCAGCAAGTCGCAACCGGAGAGAGAAAACAAGAAATAACTTCCCCAACTACCCCCCCTCCCACGTCCTTCCCCAACATTCACCTCCCCCCAGTGGTGGCGGCCAGCATGCACACAATCCACCACAGTCACTCCCGCAATCAAATTTGGAAAAGATGAAGGGCTCGCAGCGCTGATGGGCACACTGCCGAGGGCAGGCCTCGGGACAAAAATCTCACAAGCGGGCCCCAATTGTACATAAAGTTCTTAAAGTTCCCTAGGAAAATGTCAGAGAGACGCTCCATGCTCAACAAACGCCACAGGCGGGCATGCCACAAGGAGACAGCAGGGGCAGTCGGGGTTTTCCAAGCGGATGCCAAAGTCATCTTGGCTGCACCCAAACATAACCATAGAATGCGCTTATCTGCCCTAGTCTGGTATTCAAGCAATGGGTTCCTAAGGCCTAGTAGAACAAAGTCCATAGAATCAGGGAGCGGGTAACCCAGAATATTCTTAATGTGGGAGAGAATCTCGGCCCAAAACGGCCTAATGGTAGGGCAGTCCCACCATATATGGCTAAAGTCCCCCAGCATCCCACAGCCCCGCCAACACCTATCCGAAGCCGTTGGAAATATGCGGTGTAATTTAGATGGATATAAGTACCAATCGAAGATGAGTTTCATATGGGCCTCCCTAAGGTCAGAAGAGTGATTATGTGCCGTCACATCCCTCCATAAGCCCTGCCACTCGTTGTCCGAAATGTCCCTCCCCAGTGTGGTCTCCCAGTGATCCTGATATCGCGGCCGCGGAGACATAGTAGTATCCAACAGCAACTTGTATAGAAAGGAGATCACCCCTTTCAAGGTGGAGGTGTGCAGGAGGAAAGATTCGAATTTCATCAAGGGTCTGGTAGCGGCATCCACTACGCCAGGTGACGTCGCCCAATGCAGGAGCTGAAGATGTCTATAACGCTCCGTCGGTAGAACTCTATAATCCCTCATACAGTTGTGGAAAGTGAGGGGTTCAGTGCCATGGAACAGGTGGGTGAGGGCTCTGCAGCCACCCTCCCTCCAGGTCTCAAAGGAACCCTCTGCCAGAGCCGGGGGAAAGGCCGGGTTGAAATGGATCGGGGTGAATGGGGACGGGAATGTGGTCCATCGATCATCGCTACTCACCGTGTCCCAAACCTTCAACACTGTGCTCGTGGGGGTGCTAATGTACGCGTTTCTGGGCCGGTCTACCTTAGGTTTCCAGGCCAAATCCCAGATGGAGCGACCCGCAACACTCCGATCCATGTGGAGCCAGTGCTTCTCCGAAAGCCGTTGAGACCACTCCACAAGAACTCTCAATTGGGCGGCTTTGTAATACAAATGCAGGTCCGGAAAGCCCACTCCTCCCTCTAAGCGCGGGCGCCGAAGAACCGTGAACGGAAGCCGCGCCCGGCCACCTTGCCAGACATATTTCAGCATCATGGTCTTCAATCGGCGAAAGTAGTCCAGCCCTATCGGGATAGGCAAGGCCTGAAAGAGGTACAGAAGCTTGGGGAGAAGGGCCATCTTGAGTGCATGAACCCTACCCAGCCATGAGATGAATTTGGGCTTCCATCGGTCCAATTCAGTCCGGATCGATGTCAACATCGGGGGAAAGTTAGCCTGGAATAAGGCACCTATGGTAGAAGTCAGTCGCACCCCTAGATAGAGCAAGGACGACGATGCCCACGCAAGGGGAGTAAGTAGTCGAATCTGTTGCACCTCCCCCAGTGGCAGGGTCAGATTTAAGATGTAGGACTTGTCAAAGTTGACCTTAAAGCCTGCCACCTCCTCATAAGTGGAGAGTACCGAGTGGACATGGGGTAGTGACAGCGCTGGGTCACGAATGGACAACAGAACGTCGTCGGCAAAGAGAGAGATCTTATGCTGCTCGCCCGTAAAGGGGAGTCCTAGAATCCGCTCATTCTCTCGTACCGCCAACGCCAATGGTTCCATGCTGAGGGCGAAGAGGAGGGGCGAGAGGGGACACCCCTGGTGCATCCCTCGGGAATGGCAAAAGCTCCCGGATCTATGACCATTGACCAACACTCGGGAGGTAGGGCTACTGTAGTTGGCCTCAATCATCCGTATAAAATGGGGCGAGAACCCGAAGGCCACCAACGTCCGGTGCAAAAATCCCCAATCGACGCGGTCGAAGACCTTCTCCGCGTCGAGCCCTACTAGCACCGCTGGTATACGGAACCGTTCCGCTTTTTCAATGAGGTGGACGACGCGTCGCAGATTATCATGGGTCTGCCTACCTTTAATGAAACCTGATTGATCAGGGTGGATCAAGGCAGGCATCAGATCCTGCAGCCTGCCCGCCAATATGGAGGAGTACAGTTTAGCGTCCAGGTTGAGGAGCGCTATCGGGCGGTAAGATGTACAGGAAGTAGGGTCCTTCCCCGGCTTGGGGATGACAGTAATCAACGCTTCGGCCATGGAGTCCGTGGTCCTACCATCAGTCGCCATCGCATTGAAGAGGGAGACTAGGTAGCCGCAAATGTCGGAGGCGAACGTCTTATAGAAGAGGGCTGTGTAGCCGTCAGGCCAAGGGGCCTTATGCAGCTTCAAAGCTTTGATGGCATCTAGGACCTCTTCCCGGGTGATGGGGGAGGACAGTAAGCCATTCCATTCATTGGAGACCTTCGGGAGAGGCAGATCTTCCAGAAACTTGGATTGAGCCTCCGGGTCGAGAGCTTCGCTCGAGTAGAGCGCTGCATAGAAGCGACCAAATATGGCTGCCTTGTCCGCGTCTCTGTGCTGAATAGAGCCCGCGTGGTCACGCACTCCCCCTATATAATCTCTTTCGCGTTTATCCCGAAGTTGTCGAGCAAGATGGCGCCCAATCTTATTGCCTTGAGAGTAGGAGGTACGCCGAAGACGCAGAAGAGTGAATTCTGCCCTGTTGTTATAATGGGCCCTCAGTTTCCCTCGCACCGCCGTCAGGGGGCGCTGGGTCACCCTGGAGGGATTCGCCTTGTGGGCCTGCTCTAAAGCGGCAAGTTCCGTTTCAAGAGCCTCCCTCTCTTCGCGCCTCAGTTTGTTCAGGTTCGCGTTGAGAGCGAGGCACGTGCCCCTCAAAGAGGCCTTGCACGCGTCCCATGTATTGTACACCGACGTGTCGGAAGGAGGATTAAGGAGAAAGAAATCACCAATAGCCTTGCGCAAGGCATTACAGGACGTCTCATCCCTCACTAGAGCTGCCGGGAAGTACCATTTACGCCAACCGTCCCCTCCAGTAGCCCAATGTAGTCCCAGAACCACCAGGCTATGGTCAGATAACGAGAGCGGAAATATGTCAGACATCCGTATATCCCCTCGAAGAGCCTGGCTGATCAGGACATAGTCAATGCGGGAGTATGAACGATGAACGTTAGAGAAGAGAGTGTAATCCCTATTTTGTGCATGGATAAAGCGCCAACTGTCTACGAGCCCCATATCACCCAGCTGATGCTTTGTTTCCTCTGAGAAGACGCCAGTGTCTGCTCTGCGCGCCCCAGAACTGTCCAAGTCTCTGTCCCACACTATGTTGAAATCACCAAGCAAGAGTAAGTGCCCTTCCACAAAATCCCCCATCCTATCCAGCACACCCTGCAAGAAGCCATTCTGACCCACATTCGGCGCATACACTACCACAAAAGTACATAAGCGGCCATGCAACATCCCCTTCACCATTAGCCAGCGGCCCTCCTTATCAACACTCACTCCAAGGGGCTGAAAATGGAGGGAAGCCCGGAAAAGAAGGGCCACCCCTCTATGCTTCGTGGGCGCGGACGCCCTGTAGATAAGGGGGAACTGCCTATGACGGAGTCTCATCTCGTCCCTCCTAGCCAGGTGGGTTTCCTGAAGGGCGACCACATCTAAGTGATGGTCCACAATGTACTTCCAGAGTTTCTGCCGCTCTGCGGGGAGTTGAGGCCCTTCACGTTCCAGGTGCCTATGCTAATAGGCATAATGGGGAACTAAGACTCCACGCCATGCATACGTCCAGACAGCCACGCACCATACAGCCTTCACACACGGTCGCCACCACAACCCCCCCAGTCCCCACTCCCAACCTTAACAGCCCCGCCAGCATAACTACACTCAGTGCACCAACTGGCCCACCCCCCTGCAACAACCCAAAAAACAAAGAAACAGAGCTCAAGGCCCGCAACCTGAATTGAACGTTCGGCAGTTCCAATGGGCCACAGGTCACACAGTCCACATCAGACTGGGATCGGGGTGGGGGCACCAGATCAGGGGCCCCCAGGGCCAAGGCCCAGGGTGTCTTCTCCAAAAGTACCATAATACCCCAGGGCCGTAGGGACAGAGACGCCCGGCGCCCAACCATCAAAGAAGTCAGGGGTCATGACGCTCCAGAGGACTGATGAGAATCCGCAAGGGTGGCCGAGGCCACCGACGCCACCGCCGATCCCCTCTCCTGCAAGCTGATAGAGTGGTCTGGTCGCAGCCGCTCCGGGGAAGCTCCAACTCGATGCCAGGATGAAGAGCGACGTCGCCGCCGCGAAGGCGAGGACTGCGCCGCCTGCGATAGCGGGTCCTCCTCCAACCCCAACAGCTCCCTCGCGGCCTTCAGGGAGCGGATCTGCACCAACCTGTTCTGCCATCTAAATATAATCCGAAAGGGGTGACCCCAGGAATAGGAGATGCCCTGTTCCCTCAGAAAGGCAGTCACAGGCCGGAATTCTCTCAGTTTCTGAAGCGTGGACGCCGCCAAATCCTGGAACAGCTGCGGCCGATGTTCTCGAAAGTTCAAAGTGGAGATGGTCCTAGCCTTCCGGAGGATACGTTCTTTAGTTTGAAAATCATGGACACACGCAAGGATGTCTGGAGGGGGGCCCCCTCGTCTGGGCAGGCCAACTCTGTGTACCCTGTCCAATTTGATCTCTAGAACGTCCTCCTCGTCCAGTACTTGCAGGAAGAGGGCCTGCACATACCCCCTCAGGTCACCAGCCTCACCATCCCAGGGGACCGCTCTTATACGGATGTTGTTTCTCCTGGAGCGGTTTTCCAGGTCCTCGGCATATGCTTGCAGGTTCAAGTTCTAGTCCGTAAGGCGAAGAACATCTTGTTGTAATTGGTGAACGTCATTCGCCATACTCAGATCATGGTCCTCTAATGTGGCCACCCGTTCACCTATTCCGTCCACATCTCTCCGGACCTCACGTAGGTCCGACGCTAGCTGAGCACGAAGCTCGGAGATATCCTCCTTGATCGAGGCAAAGAGTTCCGACATGAATGCCTTGGTGGCGGGCGCCTCCTCGTCCGATTGTCTAGCCGAGCCACTAGCTCCGGGGGAGTTCGGCGGTTGCGATGCTTTAGAGGTTCCCTCCTTCACTGTCCTCCCCTTGCGCTGCAAGTTCGACATCGCGGCGGAGTTGCGGAGGCAAGGCCGCCCAAGATGGAGGCCGATCAATAGCACGTGCGTCACAAGTTGTAGCCGCCCGAGAAAATGGCGGTGCGAAGGCCTCCCCAAAGACGCCAAGAAGTGGCAGCAGAGCCGGGATCCTCGCCCCACGGAGCCGGGCACGTGGGTAACCACTCGACACCGCCACCGCCCAACTGAGTCCACTGTCTCCGGGTCGTGTGGGCCGAAGAAATGGGCCGCGTGGCAGAGCAGGGTTCTGAGGCAACCAGTGTCTAATCCCGGGTGCTCCGCAGAAGCCCAACAGTTCCGAGCTGCAAGCGGCGTAGGGTACAGGTCCCCCCCAAGCAGCACAATGTTCACAGAGACGGGGAGTACCCTCAGGTCCAGTAGAGGCCGCCTAGGGCGCCTACGCGGCGGACAGGGAGAGCCACGATCAGGTCGTTTGGTTCCACCAGAGCTCCACAGTCCAGGTCGCACGTGGTCAGCCGTCTGTCGAGCCTCTCAGCCTCTCAAAGCAAGGAGTCCACCACTGAACCACCGTCCCGCCGGAGAGGAGGGGGGGACCCGATGGCCGGGGAGGGCAGAAGAAGTCCGTTGCTCCGCGAAGCCACGCCCAGCTGACGCCGAGGCACTGCGCTCCACGGCGGCCTCGCTTCCACGCAAGACCGGTGCTCAGCAGGCCCGATGATGAAGGGCTCCTGGCGGCGTCGTACGGCCACTCTGGGACACGCCGAGAATACCGGACCACTCCGCTCAGTGCCACTGGCTTCCGCGGCCGTTTCAGAGCGGATCAGAGCCCCGAGGGCGATGCTGTACAATGCTTAGCAGGTTGGACGCCGGAGCGACTCAAAAACACGTCTTACTCCGACGCCATCTTGGCCACGCCCCCCCCCTTTGTATTGTTTTTAACTAACCTGTGTAGTAGTCACAGACTCCCTGTCCAATCCCCGTGCCTGCGGATGTTTAACCTGAGTGAGTTAGAAAGATGTTCTGCTCAGGTCAGGGAGTCTGTCGGATTTCTCTAACCCGGCAGTTCAATACAGAGGGGTTAGAGAAGCCTAGGTGCGCATGTGAGTTTTGGTCAGCCTGAGACAACTAGCCAAGCACACATGAGCACTTAGAGAGTGCACTAACACTCCTACTCCCCCCTCCCATGCCTCAGCCCGCCCCTCCCTGCACACACTGCCTGTGACAGTGGCTTAAAAATAAAACAATACTGAAATATCGTTTTTTGGCTTCCGGCTGCGAGCCAGTGGGGCGACACTCCTCCGCCAATGCAGAGGGGCCGCTCCTGCAGAAATCCCGATTCAACATTAAGCAACATTTCAAAAATCCCATGTAACCAACTGGAAATTAGACCAATCTCAGAATAAAATTAACTGCCTGTGGCGGAAAGAGTATTTTTTTTCAAAGACAGGATGCGTTCTTTGTGGTGCGAGGAGTTCCCATTTAAGGGGTTACCAACACCTGATAGCTTGCAGAACTCTGACGTGACTGCAAAAAATATTATTCGAATTTGGGGGCCAATTTACAAAGGCATATATGAGACCCACGGGAGCACTAATTTACATGCTCATTAATCCATTTGTGAATGGTCATGAAACGTAGTAAAAGTGCAAAGCTGGCACAGCTTTTTTCTTTTGTTCGAGCTGCATATCAGTACTCCCTGCATTTTCCAATTTTAGATGCTCCTGGAGTCAATTCAGAAAGGCATTTAAGAGTTTGTGAAATCGTACTTCACCTGCTCGTGAAACCTATTTCTGGTGGCCCTTGTTGCTTGGAATGAGTTAGGAGCGGGGCTTTCACTTTTACAAACATGTATTTCCCTATTCTAGAAAAGACTATCAAACATCTCAGAAGAAACGGTGTTGGTAATACTGTCTTTATTTGCTATTCGATTCGCTTTTTAATAGAAGAAAGTCGTTTTCTATTGTTAAAACACAACAGACGCCAAATACAACACGTGTAATATAAATGCGGTCATATAGAAGCCAGCTGGTAATGCATCGAAGCAGGAAACCATGTCAGGCAGCTTGATTACAGTGCACCCTGCTATCCCACCGCATTACAAGCTGTGCAGAAGTCACCGAGGGGTCTATGCAGTACAGTGCCCTCAGCAGGAACAGGTTGTGCAAATCCCCAACAGTGTTCCTGCCGAGGCTTCTCTAGTGGAAATGCAGCATCTCGTCCAATCCTGAATAGACACGTCGCCAATGTACAGCAACCTTCCAACAATCTTTATTCGACCACCCCCTGGTCTCCACACCCTTTGGGGATACAAATAAATGTAAACTATGTTTTACACAGGGCTAACCACTACTACGAAACTCCCCATTCGTAACCCTGTGAAGGCGTTATTTCCAGCATTGCCTTTGCTAAGCATGATACACTGGAATTACATGTGAAATGTAATCTGATGAATGTAATGCCAGGCACACAGTTGTGCTTCTTTTATGGCATCGATCTAGCTTAACGCTTCATTACTGTTAAATGTGTTCATATTGATTTTAATGTTCATCTTGTTGGTCATTGAATCTACCTTCCGCTTCAAGGAAACAATCATTTTCAGAGATGGCTCAAAGTAACTTTATTAAAAGCTGTAATATTTGAAGTGGGTGGGAAGGCCTTTTTTGTTGCTTCCTTCTTATCAACAGTGGCGTCAGGGTTAATAATCCTCCTATAGACTGACCCTTAATATGTATGGTCTGTCCAGAGTCAGCCATGGATGACCTTGACTTGACCTTGTCTGATGTAGGTTAGAAAGAGCTTCCCACTGCCAGTGTCACCTTTCTACCTCTAATGCCACGAATCATCTGTAACCTCTAAACACAAGCTTTGCCCAGGAGCGTCATTTCCGCTTCCTTGTGCATCAGGCAGGTGGATGGGTGGCCGCACTTTCAGGGCCCTAAGTGTCTGCATTCTTCAGTTCCCCACCCATTCTCCACCCCTCTGCATCGATGGAGCACCTGTGTTCATCAGCACTGTCCAGTTACACACACCTGAGTAGGTGTACTGTGTGATGCAAAGCTCTCTGCCCTGCCATGGGGGACAGTGTCCTGCAGCACCCCGCTGTGCATCGAAGGACGAAGTGCCTGGAGGCCACCCCTCCTTGCTGCAGCGCTATAAAAAATACGTATGCCCTCATTCCAATCAGGATTACAAGTAGTACAAAATAACACACTTTTTTCTTGCCCTCATTTGGCGAGATAGAATAAATGTTCTAAAAGAACACAATATTCCACATTTAGCACCTCGGAATCGTGAAAAACATGCAGTATTACTGCATTATGTTCAGGGGAAGTATCACCTAAAAATATGCAATCCAGCACATTCATTTTGGGTTTACAGACACTAAAGACTAAACAGTGATAAATCAGTAGAGAGAAAAAGAAGAAAGATAAAGAAGCCCTTCAATTAGAAAACAATATTTTCAGTATCAAAAAATTATTTATTATACATAGTGCAAAAGATTTCTAAAAACAGTTACGCTCAAGACAAAATGGTGGTGTACAAAAAACACATCACGAACCAGACAAGTGGCAAACAAACACATTACATGTTACAATAAAGGAACAACATAAACATAAATAATGTGTCCGTATTTAATTTGGCCACAAAAAAAGCGTCGACAGCGTTTCGACTGCTGTGTTATTGCACGATCATCTTCCGGACTCACAATTTACTCGAGCGTTATATATCTGTATAAAAACGTTTGGACAAATCATTCATTGATCATCACCCCCAGGGGTACTAAAATTGTATAGTAAAGACGTATTTAGAACACACTGTATCATAGATATATAGTAGAGTGTGTCCGTGGTGTCACAAGTCCACCTTTCTGGTCGCCCATTTAATCGGCCGCTCCATTTAGATAGCCACAGAAGGCGCGGGCTGAATTTACCTCCTGCGCGACTTCTGTTAACCCCACACATCGACCTATCCTGTTTTTCAGTAGACTTTTGAAGCAACCCTTGTGCTATATTATAAAATAGTAGCCTGTTGCACGGTTACCATGACTTCCCTTAAACTTCAAAGTCATTTTGAGGTCTTACCCAGACCTTATGCAGAAGGAACTAATCATTACAAAAACAACTGGAGTAGAACGAGTCAAGAAGCTCGTTTTTCATCTCTCAAGTGCCTTGAAGCAGTGAACACGAATGGGTCTCCCAGGTGCTCCAGGCAGCTCTCCCTGAAGTCCTCCTTTGCTGCACCACGCACCTCAGACCCCCTGCTGACATGTGACCTTATTTTTGTCTTTTTTTTTTTTTTTGCACTGCATCAGACGCACTTATGTCTCAGCGTGAAAGGGAAGTTCCAAAGCTTTGCAGAAACTCTGCTTTGTGGTTATAATGAACGAGATTCCATCTAAATCCTTGTGAATGGCGGCAGCTGCAGTGACGGAGGCCTGCGAGGGACAGCATACCTCTGACCAATAGTTTTCCAGTACGGAGGGGAAAATGAACATGCAAATGCAATTTGATAAGCATTTCTCCAAGAATAATTGTACATCGTGTTTTACAATGTGTGTGCCCCTGCTTACAACTGTGAGTACTTTTGAAGCGCTGCTACTTAGGGCCATGTTTAAGACCCTTGTGACACAGGGCAAGGCAGCAAGTCACCTTGTGCCACATGGACAGGGCAGGAATAAGCTGTATGTATCCAATAAGGCGCCTTCCTGCACTTTCCCCTTGCACTGCTGCTGTTTGGGTAGCCTAGCGCCAACGCAGCCACCCTGGCACCTAGTGCAAGGCTGCCTGCGTTGTAGACAGGATTTATACCTTTTTGCGCAAAACCAATCCGAGAGGCATTTCCTCTCTCTCTTTCTATGTCTTCTGGTTACAACTCACCTGGGAAGGCCAATCTTTTTGGCACATTTCTAGGTTTTGCAGATCTGGAAATGCGTCAAAAAGCATGGGAGTTGCGTGGAAACAGCCACACAATGCCTCCCTTGTTCAAAGTAATGCAACGCAGCGATTTGCATTGCATTGAAGCCAGTCAAAGGAGGGCAAAGCAGCATTACATGGGTTCAAAAATCTGACTTCAGGTTTACGTGGCACTTGCACCATCTTGCGTGGTACATGAACACACAAACCGGCTCATAAATATGGCCGTTAGTATTTACCACTTGTGGCAAATACTCCAATCTTTTTTTCCAGCTTTCAAAGAGGTCCTCTCCCTCGAGATGTACCATCTTACCTTTTCTACGGGGGCGCAGATACGTTTTAAGGCATGGGCAAAGTAGGCTCTGGCCCAGGGCCCAATCCTTTCAGGGGCCCCCCCTGTTAGAGCCAGCTCTCTTCTGCAGAGAGTCTTTTTCCTGATGACCGTGAATCATTTTGAAACAGATTGCTGCAAATAGGGTTTTCCTTCAATTTAATGTGGGTGATGTATGAGAATCTATAACAGACATTTTGCAGACAAGTGTTTATGTTTCGTGCAGCATGAATCTACAAAGTTCCTTTTGCAGTAATATTAGTGAGCTGCTCCTGTGGTGTGACATTGAAGGACACATCACTTGGTTTTTGTGTGACTGCCAGCTATTGTTTTATTTGACTTTTTCTTCTATCTCGATTGTATTTGTAAAGTGTAAGTATGTACATGTCCTCATGTAACGGTCCTGGTTCTATTGTGAAGCGCTCTGACACCTTTAGGTAAAGTCTGCGCTATATAAAATTGCATTAAATAAAAGAAAATAAATAAATATCCCTGAACATTAGATATAAACACATTTAGAATTTGGAGGAGTGTGCACGTGCACTGTCAGTGACCTGGTCAAAGAGGGCATTGAAAAACAAACTGGATCATACATTCAACGCTGATCTGATCAGGGGCACCCAAAATACACTTCGCCCAGGGCCCCCAAAATCCTTAAGATGTCCCTGCAGGGGTGAGGGCTCTGTGACAATCAAGTGTGCCAAAATGTCTCTGATAACCCGGAAGTGACCTCTCTCTGTGTGTCCATGTCTGAACAGCACCGTGTCTTCCCTGTACTAGAATTAAGGAGCAGTATGGGCCTGTTCATTTCAGCATCAGGGAGGACAGGACCCAAGCAACCCCCCCCCCCCATCTTATGATTCACCTCTGTTTAGCCCCGCCCCCTTCCCCCACCTCACTCAGCACCTCAAGTACCGCATCCATCTCGCCAGAAGCCGCACTTTCCGCATAATTGGCCGCTAATGACCACGGGACATATTAGGGACATTCGTTGCCCCCGGGGGACACGAACATAGCCACACTAATGCAATAAGGCTGCTGAAGGATGGGAGGAGACAGCTGTCGCTCCGTCTCTGACCCGATTAACGTCAGATGACATCTTTTAATGAACACTATGCGGCCCCGCCCCACGGGCTGCGCCGTGATGCTGTTAGGGACAATGAATGTCACTGCCGTGTGTGGCTGAGGATGTCTGGGAGTGACAGCTCAGAAGGCCCTGACGCGCAGGGACGAGCAGGAGACCGGGGTGTGACCGGGTCCCTCCCTCAAGTCCCTTGACTGGGAAAAACAAACACCGTAGTGTGGAGATTCGGAGCCCTTATAACTAGGGCTCCCGGTTTTATGGTATTTATTTCTTTGACATTTCCGTCTGTATTTATCCATATTTATTTTTGTCAACTTTATCTGTATTTATTCATATTTATTATGTGTTTTGTGACAAAAATAAAGCCTAACCTGGTATATTTCCACATTTATTTAACCAATAAATATGCAGTCATGCTTCAATGCCTGTCAGGTTTCAGTGCTGTGAACACCCGCAAAAGATAAATCAATGCACTTACATGAAAATATACACATTTCAGTATCAGCCTTGTACAAATCTACTGTTCTTTGAGCCTCTTTACTAAAATTCCTTCCTTTTTCTCACCTCCTTACCTATTAATTCACACATTTATTGGCCTGGCAGTCATGGCAAAGTGTATTTAGAATCACTCAAAAAGCACCCAATTTCCGTTTTTATCCACATTTAAAAATGAATACTGACAAGAAAATAGATGGTTTTCTGTCTGTATTTATCTGTGAAAATCAGTAAAAATGGAAAACAGGGAGCCTTACTTATAACGCAGCGTTGTAGTCTTAAGTGCAGATGTGCAGGTGGGGGCACCCAATGGCCTGGGAATCGTTAAGACAGGTGGTTTCCAGCAGAGCAGCCCGTAGTGTAGGTTTTCCATGCACCACTTTGTTATTTATCATGGTCAGGGTTGCTCCCTGACTGGTTTTGTACTGGCCTGGCCTACCCTTTTAGGTTCAGGCCAGGAACATTTTTGTTAAAAGCAGAGAAATCCGTTATTTTTGCCTTCTGAATCATAAACCTAAAACAGCAAGCACTCAATTAAATCAGTCAAAAGGTCTTTGAGAGCTCCCTAAATCGTTTCAGAATGATTATTTATTTATTTGTTTATGTAGCGCCAGAATCAACTCATGAAGGAGTATCTCTGCGCTTCGGATGGGCAACGTAGGTGTGGCGCTCTTGCTGCTCGATCAGAAACGGAAAAGGGTGGTCTTGAGCAGCTTCCTAAATTGTAGGTGTTCAGGACACTGTCTCAGGTACAGGGGGAGCTTGTTCCAGTAGCGGGGTCCCAGATAGGAAAGGGCCTTTCCCCCTAGTCTTACCCTCCTAACTCAGGGGACCTCCAGGAGATGTTTAGAGCCCGAGCAGAGACACCTAAAGGGAAAGTAGGGTATGAATTTCTCCGAGAAATAAGTGGGACCAAGATTGACTAGCCCTTTATGGATGGTACAACAGACTTTGAATTTTACCCGTTGGTGTATTGGGAGCCAATGAAGCTGGAGGAGAAGAGGACGAGAGGCAGTCCTAGGGGGCACGTTAAGGAATAGTCGTGCCGCCGTATTCTGGACCACAGGTTCACCCGAGGGCCGTTTGGGTTTTGCGCTTACTCGATGCCATTGGACTGCCTTGTTCTCGGATCCTCCAGGTGATGGGTTGAAGAACTTTATTGTCCCGTTATTCGGAACTCCATTTTGACGAATCACATAGTCCCCACCAGATTGTGAAATGCTGGATACGCCAGCGAGTAACCCGTGAGCATACACCATTTACTGTCCTTTGCCTGAACTGGACACTGAGTATATGTTGATTCCTGAACTTATGAGTAGCTGATCTCCCATTTACAGAGCGACTTCATCGGGACTTGGCCCGTTTGTTACTGAATTACGAACCCATCCGCGGTTCACGCGTGAAATCTACGGTGACCTACTACCTCGAACCCCAGGCCAAAATCCCTGACACCCTTGCCCCTCGGCTGATTGAATGCTGTATCCCTTTCTTCCCCCAACCCCTACTCTGATTGCCCTGATGAAGGTGTGGCCCTAGAACTAGCCTTGCACCGAAATGCGCGTTGGCGTTTTGTAATCTGTCCTGCCTCCTGGCCACCTTGTCTACAACTTTGTGCAGGAGAAAGCCTTCAGGACAGACTTATTGTGCAACATCTGACTTGAGAAGTCTGGAATGTATTTTGATTGATTGAATGTATTTTGATTGTTTGGTTATGACTGCAAGTATGAAATGTGTGACCCTTTGAATGAGTGTGTTGGTTGTGTTTGTTGGTTGAAGTTGTAGGTTATTTGGGGTGTATGTAACTCTTGGTTGCTAGTACCACATCATCTAAGAGTTGGTACCTTGTTTCCTATGAAATGATATATTCCCATTTAAGAAAATGAATACAACTATTTATATACTTTTCTAAACGTGGTGTGACTCTGATAATGTGATGTGTTCCTTCTGGTGACAGCGAGCTCATCTCTGTGTTTCTTCTAATATTGGACTCTAGCGGAGCCATTTGATTATTCTTAGAGGGCAGACACATTTTTGTGTTTTGAAGTATCCGTATTCTGGACCACATCCAGACAGCTGAATATAAGTGCCTGAGTCAGAGTCTTCCGAGTGGAATCAGGAAGCAGAGAAAAGACTCTACGAGGTAGGCCCGATGTATGGAAACAGGCGCCAGCTGTCTGGGCGACATGCTCCTTCAAAGTTAGGGCTTGAGCCTAGGGGCGTCACTAGGGGATGTGGTGGGTGCGGACCGCACCGCGTGACATCATCAAATGGGGTGAAACCGTGACACCAAAATATTACTGTCTATGATTCTATGTCACTCTATGAAATTATTCTTATGCATTGTTTCATCCCAGCGACAGAAATGTATTATTGAAATATAAAAATATCTCTGTTCTGTTAGTTATAAACACAAAAACGTGTTATAGTTTTGTTTTGCGTGTATAATAACTCCTCCAGAAGATAACATTGTACAGAGTTACAGTAATAGATACAACATTACATGGTGACTAGACTAATATATAATCTAGTTACGCTGTTGACTGCTGGGTGCTGGCCAAACTTTCTCTATCAATAGCTCTGCCCTCTGCAGCCTCTGCTTTTAATCGCTACATAAATCAGGAGGATCCCGTTACCCGTCTGTCGGCCAAGATTATTGTCCAATTAACTATACAACGTCCGGATGTTGACATTCGAAACACGTCACTCACGTGGCTCCCGGACCCGCCATTTCATCCGCCCACGCCCACAATACGTGCTTAAAAACTAGGGGTGGGCGTAGTTCGCGAAGTAGCGCGTGTAGCTATGCAAAGTGCACTTCACACGTGTAGCTACGCAAAGTGCACTTCACACTACGCGAGCTACGCGTAGCACTACGTGAACTGTGTAGTAGCATGTTCTCACTGTGCAAGTTGTCGTTTTCAATGATTGCAATGTGCGGACAAGCATCCGGCAATGGGCAATCATTGAAAACGGCATCTTGCACAGTGCGAGCTGTACTTTTCTGCCGCTCAAGTAGATTTTTACTCGAGCTGCTTTCTCAACATGGACTGGTAGTTTCTCATCGCGAGCGGTCGCGAGCATGCGCGACCACTCGCAATGAGAAACCTGACCTACCCGCATTGAGAATCTCGCCGGGAGGTTTATTTTCCATGCTCGCGATCGGCAACTTGATGTTACTGATCGCGAACAAGGAAAAAGTCTTGCGAGGATGTCATTTTGCTTGCTTGCGGTCGCCAACTTGAAGTTGAGGGCCGCGAGCAAGTAAAAATGACCGCTGCACTACGCTATGCTACGCTATGCATGTTTGCACTGTGCTACGTGCAGTTGGCATAGTGCGAAGTTGCGCAAAGTTCGCAAACTACGCGAGCGTAGCATAGTGCTTTGCCCAGGGTTAATAAAAACACGCCTTGTTTTTGTCGTTCGTTGCTGTAGTTGGTGTTTTTAAGTCGCTGTATTTTTTATAATAGTTCAAGGATATATTATATCAATCATGCCACATGGAATACATAAATCAAAGAGGCCAAGTGGATGCCAGCAAAGAAAGCAAAAGAGGAAAAGAATTAATCACTCTCAACACTACGTGGATCCATGCTTCAATATGTCAAGAGACCAGATGATGGCCAGGGTTCATCAAAAGACACAGTTCCTCGGCCACCAATTGATAACGCTGATTCTGATGCTAGTATGCTAGGAAGGAGTTGAAATAGAAGAAAATAAAGCAGAAAAACAAGGAAAGGAAATGGAAATTCAAATGGATAAATTTGAAGCACAACAGAGTACTGAAAGTGACTCTAACCATGATACTGTAAATGAGATAATGAATGAGGTTAAGGGGGAAAATTGGAATATTTTAGATGATGCTTCTTTTTGGAATATACCAGTTCCAGATCATTTGCGGGTTGTAATCATCAAAAGAGGAAGGGCTTCTTTCCAGAACAAAGATGACCCTTTCAGAATTGCAACAAGGCAAGATCCAAAAGCAAAAGGAGATGTTCGCCAGCTATCAAAAGAGTGGTTTTACAGGGTGATGCCAAATAGCGAGAAAGTGTTGTGATCATGGATGGTTTACTCACTTGTCAGTGAGAAATTATATTGTTTTTGCTGTTGACTCTTTGCCGCTAATGCTACAGACACGACATCCAAATTTGTGACTGGGTTTTAGATGTGGTGGAAACGGAGCTCGAAAGTGCATAATCATGAGACATCCGAAGAGCACTTACATTGCCTTGAAAAATGGGAAACATTGGCAGCAGGACTTAGACTGCACAAAACAATTGACGCCGAAAGTATTGCTTTGATGGACATAGAGAAGAAAAAGTGGAGAGACATCTTGCACAGGTTGCTCGATATCACATTGTTTCTTGCCAAGCAGAATCTGGCATTCCGGGGCCACAATGAAGATGAATCTCCATTGAATAAAGGAAACTTTCTTGAAATGGTTGAGATGCTTTCTAAATATGACCCAGTGCTGAAAGAGCACCTGAGATTAAAGCGAAGCACATGTAAACTCAAAGCATCAGTATCTTATCTTGCACCAAAACCTCAGAATGAGTTTATACATGTCCTAGCAAATCATGTGAAGGAGAAGCCTGTCATTGATATAAAATCTGCCAGGTATTTTGGGATCATGTTCGATAGCACACCTGACACATCACACACTGACCAAATGCCCGAAGTGATCAGATATGTGAAAATCCAAAATAGGAAAGTTGAAGTAAGAGAAGTGTTTGTGGGATTTTTTCCTTTTAAGGGGAAAAAAAGCTGTTGACCTCAGTTCTGATATTCTTAAAAATCGGTGATTGGCGCTATACAAAAATAATATAACATAACACCACAAGCTGAAGGTCCTGTAGGCGCTTGCATAGTCAGTGGAACATTTGTTCACTATTGTCTACATATTTTTTCAAATCGCCCCCACCCCACCTCAATATTTGGAAAGTAAGGGGATACCAGCATAGGGGATACTGACAGGCATCTGCCTAGGATAACACCATGGAGTGGAACTCTGGATGTAAACATGAGGGTCTCTGGCCATATCTTCTCCTTTGGCTCATTCAAGCTACACAAATGCTTGCTTATGAAATGTAATGTTACAGAGCCAATACACCCTATTGCCCTGTAAAGGGCACATAGTGAGGTCCATAGGAAGAAGCGACCAATTACATTATTCCATATAAAATGTATGGTATGTGCTCAGTAATGTGCAGAGGCTTCCACACATACAAAATAATTATTGACGTTCTAATTAGTAGTCTATAGATGCTTATCATGTTACAAAAAGTGCATTTGTTTCAACAATTAAAATAAAACAATATTGCTAATGGTCTGGTAAGGATCTGGAACCAATGCTATAAAAGGTATTGGCTCTGTAAACATTGGCAATGGGTGAAGGCTGGGGGCATTTTGAATTTTTTTCCTAGTGATGAAAAATGAATAGGGAGGCAGTTTTAACAGTGCACATATCATAGACGACTGGCAGGTTATGCATGATGCTCGCTTTGTGGCAGTGCCATTGTGCCAGGCAGCTCCCAAAAGGGCACTGGGGGCAGCACAGTGCACCTCATACAGATTCACATTTTTTACATGAAGGGCAAACGTTCCAGCGAAGCGGTTAGCAACCGCAGGACTGTGGCATATCCTGGGCACGGGTGTTGGACCACGGGACTCTTAGGGGGGATGGGAGACAAATATGTGAGGGCAGGAGTGAGGAAACAGGGTGGCAGAGATTTGGGTGGTGGCGGGAAACCTGGAAAGACTGCAGGAGGCGGGCAACCAACTATGCGTATTTTGAGCAAGTACATTAAATTGCATTGTATTTTTCTTTGTTTTGTTGGTTGCCAACACAACAAGGAGGCTGCGACACTCCCCTGCTGTGGGGTTAAGGTTGCTTCTTTGGGGTGACTTACCTGGAATTGCCTTGGGTGCAGAGAGCCACCGTTCCCTGCTCAAGGTGTCCGTTTTGGAGTCGGAGGACCGCAGCTTTGTGCTGCAACCCGACTCTGGTGATGTGATGAGACTCCCACAGGAACTCTACGATGTCAATCATTGACCCGTCTGCATCATGGCTGGAGTATCTTGGGTCAGAGGAATCTTTTCGCCCTTCAGCATCAATGGCCCCAGTGCCAGATAAGCGCAGAGGGAGCACATCCTGGCACAGACGGCAAGCCCTGTGGACCCCAGTGTTATCAGCTACTGGAAGGAACACAGGAATATGCTGCATCCCTGGGAAACAGGTGGAGACACCACCAAAGCACCAGGGTGGCTTCCGCAGAAGACGGGTCACCAACGCCAGCAGGCCAAACATACCAAGTGTGCCCAAGTCCAAAGATGCCGACTGCTCTTGCCAAGGATATCAATACTCCTCTATGAAAGAGGACGAGGGAGCAGTCATACGGACAATGAGCAGGCGCGCTTGGAGGAGAGATTAAGGGACTGGGTCTGGAGGCAGCCCTGCGCACCCCCAGGTGGCGAGGAGTGGCGGAAGTACTCGAAGTAAAGGGGCCAGTAGCCATGGAAGAATTCAATAAGGAGGGACTAACAAGCCTAAAGAAATTGGAAGGCAGCATTTAGGAACGACAAAGACACACGGCAATGAAAAATATGGACGGAGAGTGGACGAAGCTTCCAAGGAGCTTTCACTCCATACTGAATACTGCATGCCTCGCAAAGCGAGCCGCACTTGCGCGCTGCTGCTTAAGGCTCGACCTAATGCTCAAACACATTTGGGGCCTCATTTAAGAGGTTTCGGCGCAGGACAGAGCTGCAAGGAATCTTGCAGCGCTGCCCTGCGACAATACCAGAGGGCAGGAATGCACCCTATCAATAAGATAGGGCGCATTCCTGTCTTTTCCCAAACGTTGACGCACAATGGCTGCCATGTGCCAACGCAGGCACACTTGTGCCAGGGTGCCTGCGTTGCCAGGCTGATTGATTTTGTGCCGGAAGGGACACCTTCCAGCACAAAGGGAATTGCCTCATCCATGTGTGCTGCAGCATGCAGCACACATTTTTTTTGTTTACATTTCTTTATTGGTATTTTTAGCAAAACATAGTTGCTATACAGTTAAAAGCATAATTTCAGCTCCGGCACGGAGGTACATACATCACAGGTAATAATAATTTAGTCAATAGTTCAGTAAAGGGCCTGGAGAGTAGGCTGGTGCGACTACCACGGGGGCACTCGCCAATATGTGTTGCAGGGCATACGGGGATTGGACGCTGTGTCTTACACCACTGAAAGGAGCTGACAGGTATGACACTTTGAAGGGAGGGGAGAGGAACCAAGGCTAGGGAATAACAGCATTAACTGATGCCCAACTCAGGTCTCCGCTGCTACTCTATTCTCCCACACTGCGCGCACAATCAACACAACCATTGGATCAATGGGTACATATCTAGTCGCATCGCTGGAAGATGATGAGGGAGGTGGGGAATGTACGATGGGGAAAGAGGATTTCAGGGCACCAGCACATCCATGGAACATCCCTGCATTCTGTGCTACTGTGTCGCCGCTACTGCCACTATGTCCGAGCATGTTACGGGGGCCTGGGGCTCGTCCCAGCCTATTGCATCAGCCTATTGAAGGTGCCGGTAAGAGGGGATAGCCGAGTAGGGGGCGAACAGTGACGCTTAGACTCAGAATATGCTCAGCATTTAGCCAGCAGTGCTGGTAACACAGGCGGCCACAGCGTTAGCAGAAGTCGCCGAGGTCCCACTAATGGGTAGGCGGGGATCTGCAACGGCTACAACAGGGCTATGTTTTCTATCTGTTTTCATGGAAGGGGGGCTACACGCGGCATTACACCAGCCTAGCGAGTGAAAGCACACAGATAGGAGTCACCCAAACTTGTAGAAATGGCAACAGCGTTACCCCCAAGTAAGTGTTAAATATCAGAAATAGGGGATACACAAAGATCTATGATAATGTACCTAATAGCAACACAACGTACATAATGTTACAGGTTGATGCACAGCGACCCCAAGTAGCATACGAGGACATACATCGATGTCCGGTATACTGGTGGCCATAGGTATGTCAGAGTGCCACCACCAGGTAAATCACAAATATCCATGCAACAACTGGTAAACAATTTAGGAAGCCGCGGCACGGGCACCAGCTAATCAGTGTCACTCTGTGTTTTTTAATTGTTGTGTCCATGTCTGTGTTTCTACAGGTTTGAGTGCTGGAAAACTACAGCAGTGTGTGGCACAAAAAAAACCCAGCCCTGAAGAAGTTGCCGACCAAGTAAGACAGGCAACGAAACATGTTGGCTTCTTATAGGTTAAAAAACTTAGCTCAACAGGAGAGTGTAGGTTTTAACAGAAGTAGATACCCAGCAACGAATAAAGAGTATCATTGAGCTAGAGGTATCTAACTCATTTTTATCAGGTTAAGAGCATCAAATAGCGCTTCTCTTACCCAGGGGGAAGGGTGAATATAGATGTAAGGAGTTAGAATCACATTTGAGTTTCTAGGAATCATTTTCACTTTTTGAACATATTTTCGTTTATGGTTGGAAGGAGCCAATGATGATAAGTAGAACAAACTGACGAGTACCAGTCAGTAGTTCCCTGGTGGTTGCTCCCGTGAGGTTCCTTCCTTCCTCACACACATTTTTTCCACAACACCAAGTGCAGTGTTTGGTAGGTAGGAACACGTTAAGACACAGACACACCAAGAGTTTTTAGTATATAGAATTGAGGCTTACCCTGTCTAGGAATGCAACATGTGTTGTAGATTAAGTATATCTTCACACAGAAATAGGCAAATGCTGCTACAGTGAGCACCTTTCTTAACCAGGACCAGGTTTTATTGTTGAGAATAATTTGAGTGGAGGGTAACCTGGGTCCTTTGTTCTCCCTCTAGGCTCCTTATTGTGAGGCTCGTCTCTAACTGCCAGCTGCGTTGAAAGTCCTGCAATATAATATCCCAGTTGTCTGCCATCGGAACTTTACGTAACCCCAATGTGCCTTCACGGCGCAAGATATACTTTCGGCTTGCGCCCAGACTGTTAGTGAGCGGGACCATTCCAGTGCGTGGGGAGGCTCTGAACGTTTCCATCTGTTGGTGATTAAACACTTAACTGCAAGTAGTCCCAGATCTACAAATAGGCCATCCTGTTTTAGTTTTAAACCTATAATAATTGATAAAACCCCACTGAAAAGGAAATATCCCTCACCAGTGTAAACATATAAACACTGAAAAAAACACCCGCACAACCACAAACTAAATGCCATTCAAAGAAAGGAAAAGGATAGTGAAAGTAATTTTTATTTCTTCCTGAATGGGCCAATACAATATAACTTTGTTATACAAGGTAGTAGTAAGAAAGACTGGGATAGCATTATTCTGCTTGAGTTTTGTTTTTTAGGGATTTCACTAAAATATTGTTTTTTCTTCCTTTTGCTTTCTTCAGTTTTGTAGCTTTTGGTTTAAAGATGCATGGCTTAGAAGCATGTTTTAGGTCTTGTTTAATTATTTTATAAACTGTATAGAATCAGGAAATAACAATCATATTTGATATTTTGGCTACTTTTGATTATCTCACTGATAGGTAAAATGGCTGGTTTCATAAGAATCTTTCCCAATATGTACCATCACAATTACCCATAGAGAATGGGTAAAACCACTTGGTACATCAGTCCCTTTTCCAGCGATTCAGTATTGATAGTAAGTGAATTGCCAAATACCCCAGGCTTTAAACCTCCAATGCAATGTGTAGTGGCAGTTATATGTGAAAAGAGTCCTGTCACCAAGCATCTGGGATAGTGGCGAAAACATGATACCAGACCTTTGGAAAACATGGAACGCAGTATCACTTGATATGCTGCTGCAAAAATTTCTTACCAAGTTCAGCAAAGATTGGAGTGATTTTGTTTGTATTTTCTTTGATTCAGGTACATATATGAAAAAGTCGTGTGATGTCCTGTTCAAATCGATAACTGACCTAAAGTGCTTTCCTGTGAGAGATCCTTGCCACTTTTTAGATGGTATGTTGAACACATCTTTATAATCTTCAGAGTTAATCAAGAATGCCATTGACCTTTTATCCCATTCTAGTGCACTGTTTTGTTATGCATGGGAATTAAAACGCAAATATTTCTCATTTTTGTGCTTTGTGTAGCACAAAGAGTCATCCCAAGTGTATCATTTAGCTGTTGGTTCTCAGTCCAAGAGACCAAAAATGCTATATTATCCATGTGGCAACCGTTTACAAAATATTTGCTGAGTGATGATGCCAAAGACAAGAAATTGGAGGATGTTTAGCCGCATATTGATAGTGATGTTAAAAATAGTATACTCTACTCCATTCTTAGATTTTTATAGGAAAACATGACTGCTGTAGTGGACATAATAACACTTGTCTGTCAAGTGTTCAACATAATTGGTGTAGATGTTAAACATCTCCTTGAGAGTAGGCTGGGTGAGACTTTTAGTGACTTTGGTACTGTAACGTGTTCCATGTTAGAGTGCTTGCCACTTGGTAAGCAAAGAAATGTTGAGGAGCAATTCAGGACATTTTATTTTACAATATATGAGAAATGGCTTGCAATGATACATAGAAAAGTCCCTTCATCGACCATGGAATTTGAAGTCAATAAAGCCTCACTGTGATACTTGGCACAAGTTCTAGTTCCTTACGAAAACAGGAATTTTCTCCAGACTTTCAAAAGTGCTGCTTCATTTTTGACAGCTTCAATAACTCTGAGTGCATATGTGCCTAGTTCAAAGCATTTGTTGCAGAGCCTGTCCCAGAGAAACACAATCTTCAGGTGCACCAGTATTGGATGGCAAGCCATATCAGTGGCCTGAGTTAGCAAATTGTGTACTGGCTGTTTTGGCATTTCCCGTCTCAAAGGCCAATGTTGAGAGGGCATTTTCACAGATCAAAGTTTACATAGGAAGGAAAGAGTGAGTGTGCATAACCAAAAACTCACTGAAGAATTATTGTTTGGTGTACTACAATAAGTTTGATTTGTAAAAATGCATTTAGACCTCTTATACACTGTACGTACACTGTCTATATACCATGCACTATCAGTGCAGAAAGCAACCAATAATAAAAAAAAAACGTTCTATAGACACCGGAAAAAACACTTTCTGTTCTTTTCAATGGTGGGAAATGTGTAACCCCCGGTAACCGCATTTTTTTTAATCTATTGAAATCACTTGAAAACACTGAAAAAAAAAACATCAGAATTTACCAAAAATAGAAACTGAAAACAAGAAAGCCTCTTTATAAAGCTGGACTCCTCCACGTGACTAGCCGATCTATGGAAGAGCCCCAGGAGACATACATCCCAGGTATACCCCACCATCTGTTCCGTGCAGAAAGGTAAGTATGCTGTGATGCTACACCAGTACTCATTGAGCGCAGGGCAGCCCCAAGGCATATGAATGAAATTCACGTCAATCAGCTTACAATGGGGACAACAAGCATCCGTACGCTGGAAGTACCTGTTGATCTTAGCTAGGCTCTGTGCAATACATAGTACTGAATGAGAAGGAATCTGGCATTTCTAGGAATATGGGTAGGTCCCTCAAGTATATCCACCCATTTGCAGTCTGTGCACTGGCGAGTCAAGTCTGTGTCCCAGTGATGTCGAAGGGACGTTAATGGGTGTGCTGTGTGCATGGACAGAAAGCTAGCAAACCAATTTGTGAATTGCCTCCCTGTGCCCATCATGTGTATGTATTGAATTGTGCATGTCAGGCTCTCGGGACATGTCCCCCCATAGGGTCCGCAGTGCTGTAAGTAATGAGGTACGAAGTAAACACTGACCTTGCAGCAGCCCAGCATCCTCTACTAAGGTGTTGAAAGGCGCCAGCAATCCATCTTGGTATAGGTCGCCCAGAGTCTGTAGGTCAGCTGCCTGCCAGGCAGAAAGTTCTGCCCTAGTTGTGTTGCGGCCACCCCTTTGCATGCCTTGCAGTATTAATACAGGATGGCAGAGTGCGCGAGATGCAAGCAATGGTGAAAAGATTCAGTGCAACCCTGCACAGTGATCCATACCATATGAATCCATACATGACACATTCGAAGGAGTGGAAGACAGGAGGCCGAATATACACTGGCTAGTTTGTAAAGAAATACAGCAACCGGGGCATCACCACCATTTTAAGTAGCAATATGCGGCCCATGACGGTCAGGGGCATACTCTGCCAGAAGAGCATTTGTGACTTGACAGCTGCTATTGCCCATGAGATGTTCCCCTCCAGTAGGTCTACTGACTGATGATATACACGTACTCTAAGACAGTGGGCTGCCACTTCACAGGTATATTGTTAATGACCAGTTTGGGGTTGAATCAAATCTGGTTGAATGGGTACAAGCAAGACTTCGCACAATTCACTCTGAGACCAGAGATGGATGCAAAATCATTGAGGATCTGCGGAAAGTCAACAGGTGTTCCCTTTATGTGCCGGATGCACAGGAGCAGGTTGTCTGCCTACAGGGAGATCGCATGCGTCCCATCACCCAAGAGGATATCCCATTCTACTCCACTTTCACAAACGGCTTCTGCAAGTGGCTGTATAGCCAGCGAAAAGAGCAGAAATAACAGCAGGCAGCCTTGCCTGGTACCATGACTGATGGGCACAGGGTCTGACACGAGGGGGGCAGTTTTGACTCTAGCAAAAAGGGAGGTGTATATTATAACCGCCGTATTAGTGGGAGAAAATGAGCCCTGAGTCCATAGCAGGACATGGCGGCAATTTGAAACTCCTGTTCCAGGGTATTAAATGCCTTCTCCAAGTCAAGCACCAGAAACCGGGAGTGAGGTCAACATGAGGCAGAATAGCTGGCCAGCAGGAAAAATCAATGCAGGTTAAGGGACGTACTCTAGGAAGGCACACATCCGTTCTGGTCAGTTTGCACCAGATTGGGCACACGGGGGGGCAACCGTTCCACCTGTACTTTAGCCAGGATTTTATAGTCAGTGTTTAAAAGCACCAGTGGCTGGTAGGAGCCCAAGAGCTTTGGGTTTCTATCCCACTTAGGCAAAGAAACGAGCAGAGCTTCACGGAGAGAGCCCGGGAGCATGGAGGCTCCAAGCAAATCCTCATACAGGGCGAGCAATTGAGGGGCCAGCACAGAAGCGTATGCTTTAAAATATTCCGCTGGCAGGCACCATCTTGCCCATGACCCGAGCTCTGACGCCCTCCCCGACTTCAAATAGTGTGATTGGCTCCTCCAGTTCTTCTCACTGTTCTGGTGGACAAGCAAGTGGATTCTACTGGTGCCCGGGCGTTAAACATGGTGACTGTACAGGAAAGCGGTGGAAAAGACTGGTCTAATGCCAGATTGGTGACATTGTTGAAATCCCCGGTATGAGCCAGGAGATCACGCTCCAGCGGGCTAGTGTACGGGCGATTGTGCGCAAAAAGGTTGTCTGGTTCGTGTTACGTGCATACACATTTCAGAGTAACAAACGCCTTCCATCCAACCTCCCCAGTACGAATAGGTAGCTGACCTTCCCTTCCACCTCCGTCTCCTCCAAAGCAAAGGGGACTCCCACGGCACCCAGATAAGCACCCCCTCGCATATGCAAAGTAATCTGTTGCAAATACCTGACTACGCCATCAACGCTGGAGCTTGTGGGCTTCAGGCAGTGTGATATGTCTTTCCTGCAATAAAACAATGAGGACAGACCTGCGCTTAAGGTAGGAATATACGGAATAGTGGCACAATGTGGTGTGCAGGCCCCTCACACTCCAGGTGATTATGTTAGTAACTTGCATGCGAGGAATGGCGCCGGCATGTAGAGGTACACGGGGAGCACGGCAGGAGGGAGGGAGCAGAGTATCCGGTCAAAAGCCTGCAGATGTGGGCAGGACAACATTGCCTGTAAATGCGCATGTTAAACAGTAAGGTGAGGGGGCGAACAGGAGCATTTTAACATTGAACTGCATAAGAGTGGAGGGACAACATGTATCCACCCAATCTGGCAATAATGCCTTGTGGTCACTGCCGGTAGGTATCGTCAGCCGAACAGAGCTGAAGGCTCTATGGAATCTCAAGTCTAGCACATCAATGCCCCACATGTCCACAGGAAAGAGCTCTCAGTGTAATTTGTATCAGTCTTATGCCCAGCTGGGAGGGCAGGCGCCGAGCTTCCCAGACTAGTTTGCATCTTTGCATCAATGGCGCCATCCAAGACGGCGCACCACAGGCTCATGCTGAATTCATCAGATATCACCGCACCAGATGTTCCATTTGGTAGTCAACACCTTAAATTAGGTCATCTGCCATTTGAGGAGTCACATCCGGGGGCCACCCAGACTCTGCACTGGATGGCCATGTTGCAGTGGATCCATCGTCGTTGGGGGGGCATTCAGGAGAAGTGTCTGGATCATGTCTCTGAGTGTGATCTTGCATCTTCCCCGCTGCATGCAGTGCCTTTCGCCTTTCTTGTATACCCTGCTCCGGACTGGTGGGGGATTGTAGTTCTGGGCGGGGATGTAGTGTAGTTCCTATATTCCCGATAGGCTCTGCGCATTGGAATAACATAAACGATAGCTTAGACGTAGGACTGAGGTCGACTAGGTCTCTATTGAATATGTTAGACTTAATTGTATGTGCCAGCTAGCTCAGAGGACGCTAGAAACTTTCTCGAGTAAACAAGAAGGTGTTTAGCTTTCCTGAATAGACAAGAAGGGATTAGCTTCTGACAACCATATCACATGACAAATTTGTTCCCCCTGCAATAAGGAATATATCTCTAGAGTCGCGGAAACAATAGATAGCTATTTTACTCAGTCAATCGTGCATGCTTCGTTTCACCAGAAATGCAGAGAAATAGAGGGACGGGCGTTTTCAATAAAAGGGTTATTTATTGAGCAGTCTTCTTTCTCATGCAAGAGAAATGAATTGCCACAATTGCAATACTTGTCATAAAGTAAAGTGCGTACAGTAAAAGGAGTATTATGAAATAATACTGTAAAAGCATTTATATGGTTTCTAAGCCATAAGATACTTAAAATGGATAAAATACATACAATGATAAAATAATGACTAAACGTACTCAACTGGTGTTTCTAAGATACGCCTACACCAGTGTACCTAACCTAAGGCTAGTACAGGGAAGGAGTAAATGAGTTACAGTTTTTGCCAAGAATCTGAATCAAGAATTCTCTATGGGTCTAATCAGCTTCGTACCTTAGGTATAGAATGAAGGAGGTCTTGTATCTTTCTCTCAGGACTCGATCTCCCAGTAACCCGCGAGGGTATCAGGGAAACACTGGAGCTGGATTTTCTCGGCAGGAGAAAAGACATTGTCTTTCTCAGTGCGTCAGCAGGGAGGGTCGGCTTCCTTCGGCACTCGCATCAGCAGGTCGTCGGGCAAGTAGATAGCCGTTCTGCTCCAAACCACCGTGTCTTGCTTAAGGCAGATGCTGGTATATTTATACCTGGAAGGTGCCGAGTTTAACGTAAGGTTGGACATAAGACGTCACTAAGAACTGCCATTCTTTCAGGACTCTCAGGAGTTCTAGGACAAAACAAAACAAAACGGAAGCAGGGGAAATTCCCGGGCTGCTGGAGGCTTGGTTTGTTTAAGAACGCGTTGTACTTTCTAGGAGTCTATGGGAGTAGCCTTGCCGTATTTGTACTGCATTGGCTATGACTTAATATGGATATGATTATTATGCCTTTATAACAATATGATTTATTATAACCACATAAGGGCATAAATCGGGAATATCTAATTAGGGTCCTAGATACATTCACAACACCCACTCCACGTATAATGTCCATCATTACTAAATACTAAGCAATACTTAACATATAACGATGCATGTGTTTTCCAGCCCACCCCAAAATACATAGTTTGCATTTGAAATGGTGTATACACGAAAAATGAGTATAATACTGTACGTTTTCAAGCAGTGGTATCATTCAGATAATGCATATAGTGTACATTTACAATGTTGACTGAATGACTCACAAAAATTACATTTATGAAATGGCTCTTAATACAGAAGAGAAGGTCGAGACCATTTCATCACATATTTATACAAGACTGTACATGTGCTAGAGCAGAGTTCTTCAATCTGTGGGGCGCGCCCCACTGGGGGGGTGCGACACTATCCTAGGGGGGGCGCGCACTGCATTTGAAAATCTTATCTTTGTTTATCTTGTACTGTGCCAAGATCGCAAGTCATGACCCATTTCAAATGGGGATTTTTGAATAGGAGAACTCCGGAGCAGCAGCAGCTAATCAGCAGGTCAGAGCGTCACCAATGAAGGGACAGCAACAGAGAGTGCAGGAAGTGCCGCGAAATTCGCGTGCATAAGGTTCCTGCATTCCACTGCTTGCAAGCATAGTTACCTGAAGACAGTGGGTAGTTTTTTGTGAAAGGGCATACATCCACGTATTTTAATCTAAAGTTTGGCTTTGCATGTACTAAACCCTACTGTTGCTGCCTGGCGTGACCTGTGCCGCTTAGATCGCTTCTTCGTGCCGCCTATGAGGCTTATGCACTGCTGGCCCCCTATCACCTGACTCTGGCAGACAGCAGCTTCGACCTCCTTCCCTGAAAACCGATCTCCAACTTGGAGGTGCCCGTGGTGTGCGGGACTGAGGTACATGTGTGCTTATTACCGTGGCGATTTCCACTGTAGAGCCCACAGATCCCTTTCTGGCTTCTAGTGGGTTTTGTTCATTTTAAGTGGTTAGCTGCGCCTGCTCCGCATGGACATAAAATGCTGCAACTCTTATGTACAACTAAAACCACAAAATAAGTGTTATTTGTAATGAAAAGCTGCATCCCACCTTCTTAGCGATGTGAAAAAGCGATACGTCATCTAACTGCTTGAATTTCAATGTGTGCACTGCACTCTGGGGTTATTTTGCACTAGATTTGTAGAGCATGTCACCTCTAGATCAGAGTCAAAAGCTGGTGGTCCGGCCCGGTTATCTGGTAATGTAGATGCTTGTTTCACACACACAATACCAGATGCCACAAGCATGCCAGGTTAGTTGGTAGCTTCAGCAGAGAGGCCAAGCATTGACTGGTACAGCACCCACCTGGGAAGGTTAAATGTGTACTTATACATGGTGTTCATAGTCCCATGCAGTGCACCCCCTGCTTTCACACATAAGAACTGTACACTTGAAAACATTTTGGAATGGTTTGCTTAGTTGTTTTTATCAAAGGCTTTGAGCTCGGGGTCTACTTGCTGTAGTTTTCTGCCAATATTGAAGAGCTGGGCAGCGGGTGGAACCAATTCAGCACACTTGGCTAGTGCATCAGTGCTTTTGAATTTGTGGATGAGGCTGTCTTGTAAATCAGCAGATATAGCCCTGTGATTCAGGTAGAATTTACTAAAGTTTTTACCTTCGGCATTTCAGTATATGCAATTCCAATGTTGATGCTTTCATAAAGTTCTTGAAGCTTCTGTATACCCAAAGTCAATATATTCACCATAAAAAACGAAATCAGTTAGACGAACAATGCACTGTTCCTTGTGCCAGCGTATACATTTTTTAAACTGTATTGCTGCCAAACTACTTGCAGGAATACATTATACTGTTTGTCTTGCATTGGTGCATGTTTATGACTAATATGCTAAGCAAGCCTAACAGGAAGTCTCATATGTGGTTCTTTTTATGTTGTCTGATTTTTCTAAACTAAAATGTACAGAGTGGCTGAAAAGCCAGGAAGCCCCAGGAGTTTCCCTACTGAGTGTCTGATGGCAGTCAGAGCTAGCAGGGCTCTCCATTTTGGATTTCAGCTGATGTTTGATGCAGAACCATTTATCACAAGTATCCCTGTCCTGCATTTAACCACTGCTGGCCCCCAACTTTACCTGCATCCCTTCTTCTGCCTCCTTCCCTCCTCCAGCACCTTCTGGTTTGCTTGAAATCAATCAATCAATCACGGCATTTATAAGGCGCGCTACTCACCCGGGAGGGTCTCAAGGTGCTGGGGGGGGGGAGGGGTGTGTTACTGCTCGAACAGTCAGGTCTTGAGCTGCTTTCTGAAGGAGAGATGGTCCTGGGTTCGCCGAAGGTGGGTGGGGAGGGAGTTCCAGGTCTTGGCTGCCAGGTAGGAGAAGGATCTTCCTCCGGCGGTGGCTCTGCGGATGCGTGGTACGGTGGCGAGGGCGTGGCTGGTAGATCATAGCTGGCGGGTGGGCGTGTAGAAGGTCATGCGGTCGTTGAGGTACTTGGGGCCCAGGTCGTGGAGAGCCTTGTGTGCGTGGGTGATTGCACCATTTGCCCACTCTTTTTTAAACATTTTCCACCCGAACCCCCTGTAGTTAATGCCATAATAGCAACAGTTTAACGTGTTTCTGAAACCCTACGCCACTATCAATAACATGCTGAGTTACCTCAAGTGTCTTTGAATGCACCCTGAATTCAGAAAACTCTCTCCTCACTCTCTCCCTTCACTTTCACGCTCACCCTGCACTCACAGCGATCACAATGTCCTCACATTGATCCCCATGCACTCACAGCATTCACCAGCGCAACCTGCGTTCAGACTGATCCCAATGCACTCACACCATTTACTCGCTCACCCTGCACTCACAGTGATCACTCTGCACTCACAATGCACTTGCGCTGTTCATCCTTTACCTCATCCTGAAGTCACACGTCCACACTACTCAACCTGCACTCATGTGACACTTCACTCACCTGGCATGCTCACTGCTCAATCTGCAATGTTACTCAAGCAAGCCCATCACTAACCATGCATTCATTCGTCCCACTCTGAACTTACATCCGCACCCAAATTGATATGGTCACTTCACGCACCCTGCAGTCACTCCTCTCACCTCACTCTCACGCTCACTGTGCACTCACATGGGAACTCCTGTCACCCACCCAGCGCAGAGGGATAATATGCCTGCTACAAAGAACGTGTACTATGCAGATCAAAGGACTGAGTCTGAGTAAACTATGAGCAGTGCTATAAAACATGAAATGTTTGTCAGAAATGTGCTACAGAGAGTGAGGTACACTGTTGGTGAGTGGTGGTGAGGGAATTCATGGAGAAGGAGGAAATGAGGGAGGAGTGCCAAAAATACTATTACACTGTGTGCGACCCGTGTTATGTCCATCCCTGGCTGAGAGTGGTAGCCCTCTCCCTAACCAAAGTTTGGGTCTAGTTGCGCCCCTATACGCAAGTATGGACATATCGTGCCTCATCAAGTTTTGGTCCTGAAGTACAAAAGTATACATTTACATCCACTGCAATTCAGCCTTTCAGGGGGCCCCTTGATCGAGACAGCTCTGTTGTTTTTTCCCTGATGGCCTGGAATAATTCCCAAACAGATTCTTGTGAATACCGTTTTTTTCCCATTTATTTTGAATGTGATTGATGTGGGAGAGTCTTACTATTTGCAGAGAAATGTGTTTGTTTCAATCAACAACCATAAAAAAAGTTTTTTAAATCAAAACGGGCCCTCACAAATGAGAAATTGGAGGATTTCAGAGATATTATTCGCTGTAAAATTAGTGGATGTGGAGCGGAGCCGGAGGATGGCCGTTGCAAAAATCCATCCCACGATTGACCGTCTCTGTGGCGAAAAATAGGCACACCTGTCACATTACTGTTGATGGTGTTATGATCAACCTATGTCTTGTGTAAAATAAAGCAACCAGGTGAAAACAATTTGCGCACATTTTATCTTGGAAAATTGTTTTTGAGCTGTGTAAAAAGCCTCTGTCATTTCACCACACCCACTCACAAACCTGCAGTTTACTAAACACTCTTATTGTGTTGAACATTATTTGTCAGATATGGCCCGGGATATGGGGGTGGCGGTCAAATTTGTAGTGTACCAGATTCCAGAAATTTGTGTCAGGTTATGGGGGGGCCCGACATCTAAAAAAAATCGGATGGTGGGGCTCAACCTACAAAAGTTTGAAGACCTCTGTGCTAGAGGCTAAGTCAAAATATTGTCTTTAGGTATTTTAAAAATAGAAATCTTGTTCTCTAAGAATAGTTCTACTTTAAGCAGAGTATCATGTGCCAAAAAAAGTAAATATTTTGGGAACTGGACAAAAATAATTTCACTTTCGGGAAGAAAAATAGTCCCAATGTTTTTTAGAAGTTCTGTTTATCAAAACTGAAGGCCGAATTCAAATTTTAGGGAACGCTGTGTGCTCGCTATTTCAAATATTATTCGCGTTGTTAGGAGAGAACATTACCTCGATAGGCCGGCAAAAAATTTGTCTACAACAGTAGGTGAAAGTTGGGCCAAATCCGAAAAAGTGGAAATAGTGCATATGAGCGATGCATTGCCATCATCGGTGTTTAGATCAGCAATGGTCACGGAAGGTTGTACCTGTGTGCCGCTTTCATTTCGTACATCGCCATCGTACACAAGAACACCATCCGCATCTCAACTAACTCCGACGAAACCTTCACCGCCGCTGAACACCTGCACTTCCAGATATACACTGACCCCAAGACCACCCTCCGCGGCACCCTAATCTACAGACCACCGGGACCACGCACACAATTCAGTGAAGACATCGTAGACTTCATCAGCCCGCACGCCCTTCCCTCCGCCAACTACATCCTCCTAGGAGACCTCAACTTTCACCTGGAGAACAACAACGACAGAAACACCACCGCCCTGCTGGACAACCTCGCCAACCTCGGACTCAAGCAACTAGTGAACACCCCCACCCACTACGCCGGCCACACGCTTGACCCAGTCTTCTCATCCAGCAAGCACATCTCCTTCAGCCACGCCACCGGACTCCACTGGACCGACCACAGCTGCGTCCACTTCAGCTTCAAAAAAACGACGACCCACCACCACCCGCAACAGGTCCCCCGCCGATGCTGGAGCAAGATCACCGCCGAGCAGATCACCGCCTCCCTCAGCCAGAACACTCCCACCAGCACAACGGACCCCAACGAAGCAGCCAGCAACCTCACCAAGTGGCTGACCACCTGCGCCGATGACCTCGCCCCACTAAAGAACCCTCCCAGCAGACACGGCAGCAAGAAAACCCCCTGGTTCACCGACGAACTCAAGGAATCCAAGAAGAACTGCCGCACCCTCGAGAAAGCCTGGCGGCTCGACCACACCACAGACAACAGGACCGCCCTCAAGCACGCCATCCGCAAACACCATCAGCTGATCCGCGCCACCAAGAAGACGGCACTCAAAGAACGACTGGACAACAACACCCACGACAGTAAGGAACTCTTCAGTATCGTCAAAGAGTTCTCCAACCCCAGCGCCGGAAACAACGACATCACTTCCTTGCAAGACCCCTGCAACTCACTCACCTCGTTCTTCCACCGCAAGATTGCCGACATACACAACAGCTTCGACGCACAGACCACGCACCCTACCACCGAACCAACGCCTGCCACCACCACCCTCTGCAACTGGAGCCCGATCAACACCAAAGACACCACCCGCACGATGAACTCCATCCACTCCGGATCACCAACCAACCCGTGCCCACACCACGTCTTCAACAAAGCTGATGCCACCATCGCACCCCATCTCCGAGACACCATCAACTCCTCCTTCCACACAGCCACCTTCCCGGAGAGCTGGAAGAACGCCGAGCTGACCGCCCTCCTGAAGAAACCAACGGCGAACCCCACAGACCTCAAGAACTACCGTCCCATCTTGCTCCTTCCTTTTCCGGCCAAAGTCATCGAGAAGACCGTCAACAAACAGCTGGCCGCCTTCCTCGAGACGAACGGATCCCTCGACCCCTCACAGTCCGGGTTTCGGGCCAACCACAGCACCGAGACCGCCCTGATCGCAGCCACCGATGACATCACAACCCTGATCGACAACGGGGAAACAGCGGCCCTCATCCTCCTGGACCTCTCTGTGGCATTCAACACCGTCTGCCACCGAACTCTAGTGAAGCGCCTCAGCAACATCGGAATTCGAGAAAAAGCGCTGGAATGGATCATCTCGTTCCTCACCGGAAGAACCCAGAGAGTCCGCCTCCCTCCGTTCAGATCCGAGGCCACCGAAGTCATCTGCGGCGTACCACCAGGATCTTCACTCAGCCCAACCCTCTTCAACGTCTACATGAGCCCCCTCGCAGCCATCGCACGCCAGCACAACCTCAACATCATCTCCTACGCCGACGACACCCAGCTCATCCTCTCCCTCAGTCACCAGCCACCCCACCACCGCCAGAGCCAAGCAACACGAAGGGATGAAAAATGTCGCCGACTGGATGAGGAACAGCCGCCTTAAACTGAACTCGGACAAGATGGAAGTCCTCATCCTGGGATCATCACCCTCCGCCTGGGACAACTCCTGGTGGCCCCCAGCCCTGGGCACCGCTCCCAAACCGACGGACCACGCACGCAACCTGGGCTTCATCCTGGACTCCTCCCTATCAATGACCAGACAAGTCAACGCCGTCTCATCCACGTGCTACAACACCCTGCGCATGCTCCGCAAGATCTTCAGATGGATCCCCACGGAAACCAGGAAGACCATCACCCAGGCACTCGTCACCAGCCGACTGGACTACGGGAACACCCTCTACGCTGGAACCACAGCGAAACTTCAAAAAAGACTCCAACGCATCCAGAACGCCTCCGCCTGACTCATCCTCGACATCCCCCGACACAGCCACATCACCGGACACCTGAGAGACCTGCACTGGCTCCCCATCAGCAAGAGAATCACGTTCAGACTCCTCACCCACGCACACAAGGCTCTCCACGACCTGGGCCCCAAGTACCTCACCGACCGTATGACCTTCTACACGTCCACCCGCCAGCTACGATCAACCGGCCATGCACTCGCCACCATACCACGCATCCGCAGAGCCACCGCCGGAGGAAGATCCTTCTCCTACCTGGCAGCCAAGATGTGGAACTCCCTCCCCACCCACCTTCGGCGAACCCAAGACCATCTCGCCTTCAGGAAGCAGCTCAAGACCTGGCTGTTCGAGCAGTAACTTTCCCCTCCCCCAGCGCCTTGAGACCCTCCCGGCTGAGTAGTGCACTATACAAATGACGTGATTGATTGATTGATTGATTGATTGTACCTCACCGCCACCTAATCGTAATGGTGAGGTCTCAACGAATGCCGTCATCAAAATGGGTAGCCGCTGGGGACAAGACGTTGCATGAGCCGTTACCGAACAAAAGCTAAGTATCGACATCCATAGGTACTGCTGATGGAAATGTGAGACAGATGTCTAACACGCATTCCTCTCCGCAAAGGAAGCATCATAGAACAGGTAAGATGCAATCTTGCCAGATTGGTCTGCATGAAAGAAACCAGGTTGTATTCAGATCTCTTAGCCAAGCCAGCTGAGGCCTTTAGTGATCCGCTCTCGGTATTGTACTGCTAGGATCGTGTCTTCCATTTTAGCCTGAGTTTTGTCTGTGACTTGACTTGCCATATCGGAGCAGCAGAAACAAAAATAAGATTCCTGCTACGAGTCCCAAGATGAGAGGCAGGCCGTTGAGCACAGAATGCACAAAATTCGGGAAGATGCCAAGAACTGCTTCGAAGGGTGTTAGCAGTCCCGAAAAAATTGTCTTAAATACATGTGCGATGCCGCTGGTATCAGATATGTTTAAGATTTGACTTAACATTTCTTCGAAATGTACGGGGCAATTTGTTGATAATAATGCATGTATCTCTGCTGCTGTCCTTTCAACTTGCAGATCATACGTTTCTCTAGACGAGGTTAAAGGCACAGTTGTTTGTAAAAGAATAGACTTCATTCTGCTTAAAGTATCAAATCGAATAGAAGAGATATTTAAAGAAGGCCATATTGCCGCCTCCATGTCTGGTTTGCTGTTTGGATACAATACTTGCATACAACAAGTGACCATGGAAGTAACGCTCACGAGATAGGCTTTTCCCTGGCACCATGCCACAACAGCTGTGGTCACTTATTATAACGTAGCTGCCGTTGGAAGGCTGTCTGAAAAAAGGCTCTATCTGTGTAGCAAGGGTGCTGTGCAGGTGACATGAAAGGTTATTTGATAAACCTTCGCAGGCTCCATGCAAGTTAATTCCTTGACACAGAAGTGTACCGCTTAGTGACTTTTTACAGTTGTTACCACTAAGAAATACTTCTTTCTTGCCCCCACTCCAACATCTATGTGTATAAGGTAAATTCCAGGTTGACTTGATGTATCCTTTACCCAACCTTTCATACAGGCCAGCTGGTATATACTTTTGGCAGTATTGAAACTGAAACGTTGCTATCGGGATTGTAATGGTGCCATGTATTATCCATTCAATGACCGGTCGTTCTGACATTGTCAATGGTAATTTTTCGAGTTTTTCAATGCTCAGCACCGTATAGTCTGCCTTCTCTTTGCTAAAGAGATTTGTCTATCAGTAAGGTTATAGATAGAAAATAATGACGTTGTGTTGATTAGACGCCAAGGCACGTTGCCTGAACACAAATTTTGTAACGTCCAGCCTAACTGTACAATAGAACGTAATTGGTACTGGCCATGTTGTAACATTAGCATATCCTGTTCTATTATATCAATAGCAGAAGATGCAATGCTGTCCAGTGAATAAATTCTGGAGGACAGAGTCGTTAACCCATTGTCCAATAGAGAAAGTGATTTTTCCAAATGAATACGATCATTTTCTCGTACTTTTTCTTCAGTTTCAATTTGTGTTATTTTCCAAGCTTCATTGTAAGCTGCGTATATACCGGTGTATATGAAACGTTTTTGACGCTGTTTGTGAGGTCCCAATAAGATAACCCGCAAGTCAGCACCTTCTTTAAGTAAAGTCAAGTGTTGCTTCATTTCGGGTAGTGTGGATCTCTGTAGCCATTCGAGGCATAGTTTTCCTACACTGTATGTTGTAACTATCCCTGGATGTAGTCTCTGGGAATATCTTGGGTCTGGCCTATTCTATTTGAACCCCTGTATTTTGTTCAGGAATCTATCTTGACAGTTATTAGTGTCTGTGGACCAGATCAATCATTTCGTCCAATTAGGATTTGTTCTGTTTTGTTTTAAAATATGGGACACGTCTAACCCCTCATCTGTAGTGTTGTTTCTATCAGTCATAGGCTTTGGTATAGACGGGTTGTTTAAATCCTTTATCTTGGCTAGACCAAGACAGGTTGTTTGTTTAATGGTGTCATTCAGGAACATTATTTGTTCTGGGATCGTTCAGGCTCTGAATAATGATTCTAAACCTTGTACCTGCCATTCTTTTGTACCCCAGACAGTTTTTGTCTCAATGTTGTTTTTCCAAAATTCAAAACCAAATGTAGACATTTTTTCATAAAATGTTTCAGAATAAATCAGTTTAGAATTTGTCAACATGTTTTTCATTCCTGTCTTATTCATAATTTTAAAATAAAACGTTTCTGGATCAGTGATATTAAACCCTGAGAAGTATGGGAATTTTTCATAAAATGTTTTTGAACTACCTTTTGGTGGAGTTGGACAATGTTCCCATTGATTATAACTGAACACATTTCGAGGATTAGCAGATTTATGCAAACAATGATGCCCAAAATGATTGAAGCAATACATTTCTTCATAATTCGATGAACACTGTAAATAATCATGTTCTGTAAATTTTGATGACATTTCTAAATCTGACATCATATTATTAATATTTTCAAAGTCCCAATCATCAGAGAAAGTACTAGGTGATACAAAGTCACTTAAAGAAATCTTGAACTGATGTGGATATTTCAAGAGTTCAACCAGGCCATAGATTTCGTAATCAGTATTGTCCCATGCTACACCACCAGGTATAGGAATGGCTGTGATGTTCACTGATGATAGTTCTCTTTTTTCAACGTGAGAGGATCTGTGAGGTTTTAGAACCAAGTTGATGTTCTGACTTGCTGTGTCCATTGTACTGTATTTTCCATCAATCATTCTTCCCAAACTTAAAACTAAGATGAGCCAGAGCAGGAGGAAAAGTACACCTAACACAATCCACAGTTCAATCCAGGGTGAAATCAGATATGTTTCTCCAAGTTGATGAAAGAGTTCTGTAATTTGGTCTTTGAAAAATTTGTTTGGTGGCTTGTCTCCATGTTCACTTGGATCATTGGAAAAGTCATCGAAATTGATAAAGTAGCCAGATGCAGTTCTGTCAATTGTTTGGATGGCATCAGGATTGTTATTAATCTTTGCAGTTGCTTCTTCCCTTTTCATATTAGAATAGTCCGAGGCTACATCATTGTAGACAGGTGTTTCTTGATGAACTGTTGCAATTTGGGTTTCAAGAGGCACAAGTTCCATGGCTTTGTTGCATAGTCCTTTTTTTCACTGCAGGTTTATCTAATGTGATTAGTCTCTCAGTTTGAACCTCTTGGATTGTAGCAAGGTTTGGTCTTCGGCTACTTCTTGGGAGTCCACTGGGCCTACTACTTATTATTGGCCACATGGTTGTGGTTTTACCAGGTCGATTGATACAACTCGGTTCTCCTTTTTACCAGCAAGGGGCGGTAATACTACTGATCCTGTTCCGCTGATAGCTAAGACAGGTACTGCTTTTCTGTAAGAAGGCCCAAATTCCTTCTTCACCGCGATCTTTTCTATGACCAGATCCCCAATCTTTGGAATCCAGACAGGTCTTGCTGGGACAGGTGGTTTCTCTTCAGTGGCTGTTGACTTTAGTTTTGTGTTACTTAGACTTCTTCTTGTTTCATTCAAGTCCTGTAAAACAGCCAAACGATCTTTGATATCAAAAGCTTTTTGTTCCACCACTGAAGTCTGACAATCGAGGTCTTCGATTATCATTCTTGTACCAAACAAAGTTCATACGGAGTGATTCCACCCAGAGAATTTCTTGGCAGATTGTTAAGACTACGTTGGACACTTATTAGATGTTTGACCCACCCATCACCCGAACCTAATAGTGGAGTAGTGTGGGTCACTGTTTAGAGGCGGCAGACCCAGAAGCAGAGGTCGGCCCGAGACCAGGGTTCAATTCCCAACGTGGCAGGGTGTTGGGCCAATGTCAGCGGGCTCGATAAATCTCGCCTTCGGTGCCACTCTAACCATGGGTCCCACTCAGCAACTCTGGGCAATAGCTTGCTTAATCTCCACAAACGGCCCCATCAACGCCGGGGATGCCTGGCTTCACCTTGGGGGTGCCCAGTAGGTACCATCTCACAGGGAAAGCCAGGACGCGTTCCCCAGCGTTATACAGCGCCAGGAAACCTACGGGTAGCAGTGCGCTTTACAAGCTCAAATACATTTACATTTAATACCCTCGCTGTTATAGATTGCTTTATGTCACAGTTTTTTCTCTCCACTACCGCATTTCCCTCAGGATGGAATGGACTAGAGTACCGTAATGTAATGCCCATGCTGGCCATGGCCTCCTTGTAAGCTCGAGAGCTAAACGCAGGACCCTGATCAGAATGTAGCATGACAATTGCGTATGTGCCGATAAAGACTCGCAAATCTTTTATAACAGTTCTGGCGTCAGCCGAGCGCTGGGGCCACATCCAAATGAATCTCGTCCTAATATTTATGGGATCGCATTTGTCCGGTCGGAGGCCTGCATGTAGATAGTCTAATGCTGTTTAACAGGGGTGTCTGGGCTGGTCTTACTGTGATAGAGTCAGATATCCGGTCCGGTTCATAACTACGATCTTTATTGCAGTCCTGACACTCCATTGCAAAGTTATAAACTTGCACGCTCATTCCCGGCCACCAGTATCGTGATTGCAATTCTATTAGAGATTTCAGGATCTCTTGGTGCCTCAGACCCAATTCCATGTGTGCTTCTTGAATCAAGAAGACCCGCCAGTTCGTGTTTGGAATTACTCCTTCCCCCACTCCAGGGATCTGAGCAAAAGGAATGGAGTTCGCATCAATTATGTATGTATTTCCGAGTGCATAATTCAGAGGTAACGCCGCATAATTGCCTTCCATGGAGGCTTTTACTGCAAGCAGCATTTCACCATCTATTTGTTTTTTAGAACGCTTTTTTGTAGCTACGGAAGCCGAGTGACCAGCTGCCGCTGTGGCTTTATTAGCCAATGAATTCCCTGCAACGTGAACGCCATCACGTTGAAGACTCTGCGTATGTATCACGTGAGTCTTTTGTAGTTCTTTCTGCAAAAGAACTACTTGTTCCCGAAGTTTTTTATGTTTTATTGTGCAACCTCTTTCATCTTTGTAACCATTTTTAATCCAGGTCTGCATGGAATTATTATAAGATTGGACGCAGTAATGCGAGTCACACACTATTAGTGTGGGGAATTTGCGATCTGCATTTTCAAGCGCCATCTTTAAAGTTCGTAGTTCCGCTCGCTGAGCTGTACAGTTTCCAATTGATTCAGTTTTAGTGACTATTGGTCTGAATTTACCTAAGCGCCATCGACCTCTAACAACCGCACACTCTGAATTGTAAACCTTTTTATCCACAACGTAATGTTGTGCAAATCTATCTGCGTATATTACACAGGTGTACTGATCCAGAGGTAGAATTTCGATCGACAGAGGACATTCTTTTTCGTATTCTAGATGTTCTAGCTTTTTCATTCTGGGATCAAATTTGTATACTACATCTGGTGCAGCAAGAGAATTAACCCATTATTTCCATCTCGGATGTAATGCTTTAGCATTTGGAATGCTTGCTCTTGTTACTGCTTCTAAAGCAGGTACTGGTGTAATGATTATTATACGTTTACCTTTGCGAGGGCTCTTTCTTTTGCTACAGCAGTTTGCACCGCAGGTAGAATTGTTTCAGTAGAACTGAATTTCATTTCAGCTTGTGTGTACAAGTGTGATTTGTAAGCTATTGGTACTGTTTCTCCCTCATTGGAGGTCAGGTATGTAAATATGCATATTCCTGGGATGACTCGGATTATAAGGTTGCGTACATTTGCGCGTGTTTGCAGTTTTGTTTTAGTTAACATGTCTTTTTGTAATGATCGTTAAATTTCTGTGTGTTTCTGAGTCCAATTAGTTGGTTTGAAATCAGGTTTTATTAATTCGTAGAGTGGTTTAACCCTCTCTGCATAATTTAGAATGTAAGTTCTTCCGAAGTTCAGGAAACCTAGAATTGATTGGAAGTTTTTCAGCGTTTTTGGACCTTGGAGTACTGCACACTTCTCTAAGAAGTTGTTAGCTAGGCTTTTGCCTTCACTTGATAATTCATATCCTAAAAATAGGACTGTCTGGTGGGCAATTCGTGATTTTTTAAAGTTAAATTTGTACCCTTCAGATGCGAACCCAAGTAAGATGGTGTTCACTCTTTTCAAGTGTGTCTCCAGGTCATTGTCTGTAAGATAGATGTCATCGACATAGGATAATGCTTCATCATCATATATTTGTAGTAACTCTGTTACCCTAGCTGAAAATAATCCTGGGCTGTTCTTGAATCCCTGTGGGAGACAACAAAATTGCTTTTGGGCCCCCATACTGGAAAAAGCGGTCAAATACCTGCTTTCTGGTGCAATGTTTTGACAGAAAAAACCATTTGAAATATCTTTGTACTGCAAATGTTGTACAACAAGAGTTTAGGTGTCTGTAGTCCAAAACTAGACGATATGAATAATCTGGCTTGGAGACAGGAAACAAAGGATTGTTCATTTGTGAGGTGCATGTTTCAATCACCCCCTGATATTCTAGTTGATCTAAGATCTCTCTGACTTGTTTTTTAGCTTCTTGCTTAACAGGATACTGCCTCTGAGCAGTTGGTTGATTTATTACCTGGATTTTATGGTGAGGAGAATCCTCATCCCATCCTACATGATTTTTATGGATCACTGACAAAATTTCGACCTCCAAAATATCGACCTACAGAAATATCGAGTCTAAAATATCGAGGGCAAGAATATCGACATCCTATCTACAACATGGTAAGTACAAAAATATCGAAAAAAATATATAGATGTTAAAAATATCGATGTTAAAAATATCGTTTTTTTTCTTTTAAAATATAATTGTAAAATAAATTAAATAACACTAATAAATATAATATACATAGTTATAAGTATCTAATAATGTTTAAAATTAATAAATACTACATAGATAATAATAATACATTAATTAAATATATACTGTAAATATATAATATATATGTTCTGAACAATATGTTGTAATAATTATTTTACTAACTTATAAGTTATTAAAATATATTCTAATTTACAAATATATTTACAAACATAAAACAATAACATAAATAAAATGTACAAAACATAAAAAATTAAATATACTTTTAATATTTTCACAATTAATTATATAAAATGTTGGATAGCGTAGGGGTAAAAATTACTATTCCCACTCCAGAGAGTGCAACAGTAAGGAAAGCTTTGGATAGCGTAGAGGTAAAAATTACTATTCCCACTACAGAGAGTGCAACAGTAGGGAAAGTGTTGGATAGCTTAGGAATATAAATTACTATTCCCACTCCACAGAGTGCAACAGTAGGGAAAGCGTTGGATAGCGTAGGAGTAAAAATTACTATTCCCACTCCAGAGAGTGCAACAGTAGGGAAAGCATTGGATAGCGTATGGGTTAAAAATTACTATTCCCACTCCAGAGAGTGCAACAGTAGGGAAAGCGTTGGATAGCGTAGGAGTAAAACTTACTATTCCCACTCCAGAGAGTGCATCAGTAGGGAAAGAGTTGGATAGCGTAGGAGTAAAAAATACTATTCCCACTCCAGAGAGTGCAACAGTAGGGAAAGCATTGGATAGAGTAGGGGTAAAAATTACTATTCCAACTCCAGAGAGTGCAACAGTAGGGAAAGCATTGGATAGCGTAGGAGTAAAAATTACTATTCCCACTCCAGAGAGTGCAACAGTAGGGAAAGCGTTGGATAGCATAGGGGTAAAAATTACTATTCCCACTCCAGAGAGTGCAACAGTAGGGAAAGCGTTGGAGAGCGTAGGGGAAAAAATACTATTCCCACTCCAGAGAGTGCAACAGTAGGGAAAGCATTGCATAGCGTAGGAGTACAAATTACTATTCCTACTCCAGAGAGTGCAACAGTAGGGAAAGCGTTGGATAGCGTAGGGGTAACAAATACTATTCCCACTCCAGAGAGTGCAACAGTAGGGAAAGCGTTGGATAGCGTTGGAGTAAAACTTACTATTCCCACTCCAGAGAGTGCATCAGTAGGGAAAGAGTTGGATAGCGTAGGAGTAAAAATTACTATTTCCACTCCAGAGAGTGCAACAGTAGGGAAAGCGTTGGATAGCGTAGGGGTAAAAATTACTATTCCCACTCCAGAGAGTGCAACAGTAGGGAAAGCGTTGGATAGCGTAGGAGTATAAATTACTATTCCCACTCCACAGAGTGCTCAACAGTAGGGAAAGCGTTGGATAGCGTAGGAGTAAAAATTACTATTCCCACTCCAGAGAGTGCAACAGTAGGGAAAGCGTTGGATAGCGTAGGGGTACAAATTACTATTCCCACTCCAGAGAGTGCAACAGTAGGGAAAGCGTTGGATAGCGTAGGAGTAAAAATTACTATTCCCACTCCAGAGAGTGCATCAGTAGGGAAAGAGTTGGATAGCGTAGGAGTAAAAAATTACTATTCCCACTCCAGAGAGTGCAACAGTAGGGAAAGCGTTGGATAGCGTAGGGGTAAAAATTACTATTCCCACTCCAGAGAGTGCAACAGTAGGGAAAGCTTTAGATAACGTAGGGATAAAAATTACTATTCCCACTCCAAAGAGTGCAACAGTAGGGAAAGCGTTGGATAGCGTAGGAGTAAAAATTATTATTCCCATTCCAGAGAGTGCAACAGTAGGGAAAGCGTTGGATAGCCTAGGAGTAAAAATTACTATTCCTACTCCAGAGAGTGCATCAGTAGGGAAAGCGTTGGATAGCGTAGGAGTAAAAATTACTATTCCCACTCCAGAGAGTGCAACAGTAGGGAAAGTGTTGGATAGCGTAGGGGTAACAATTACTATTCCCACTCCAGAGAGTGCAACAGTAGGGAAAGCGCTGGATAGCGTAGGAGTAAAAATTACTATTCCCACTCCAGAGAGTGCATCAGTAGGGAAAGCGTTGGATAGCGTAGGAGTAAAAATTACTATTCCCACTCCAGAGAGTGCAACAGTAGGGAAAGCGTTGGATAGCGTAGGGGTAACAATTACTATTCCCACTCCAGAGAGTGCAACAGTAGGGAAAGCGTTGGATAGCGTAGGGGTAACAATTACTATTCCCACTCCAGAGAGTGCAACAGTAGGGAAAGCGTTGGATAGCGTAGGGGTAAAAATTACTATTCCCACTCCAGAGAGTGCAACAGTAGGTAAAGCGTTGGATAGCGTAGGGATAAAAATTACTATTCCCACTCCAGAGAGTGCAATAGTAGGGAAAGTGTTGGATAGCGTAGGGGTAAAAATTACTATTCCCACTCCAGAGAGTACAACAGTAGGGAAAGTGTTGGATAGCGTAGGGGTAACAATTACTATTCCAACTCCAGAGAATGCAACAGTAGGGAAAATGTTGGATAGCGTAGTGGTTAAAATAACATACTTATAAATAAAAGCTTTTTATTTAAAAAATGATATAAAGTATTAAAAAAATTTAAACCATATACAATACCTATACATAAAAATCATGATTACCTAAATATATTTAACCAAAAATAAATATTAAAAAATACCATTTTATAATATTTAATTACCAATTAATAATTATTTAACAATTATATTATTTACAAAATAATCATTTTAAAAAATGTATTCCTTAATTACATTTACATTACTTCCCACCATATTCCCCTATAAACCCACTACCCACAACAGAACACATTTATCTATTTATGAATTAATTAAAATTATTTACCAATCAATTACAATTAATTACCAATTAATTAAAATGATTTACCAATTATTTAAAATTAATTTATAATTTCTACTAATCAATAATTAATTACACATAATTAAATAACTTCCCACCCTATTCTGCTATAAACCCACAACCCGCTACAGAACATATATATCAATTAATCAATTATTTATAATGAAATAACCATTAATTAAATTTATTTACCAATTATTTGAAATTATTTGATAATAACTACTAATTATTTTTTAATTTTACATAATTACATTACTACCCACCCTATTCCCCTATAAACCCACAACCCGCTATAGAACAAATTAATCAATTAATCAATTAATTAAAATGATTTACCAATTAATTACATTTAATTACCAATTATTTATAATTAATTAATATTAACTACTAATTATTAATTAATTTAACATATTTATATTACTTCCCACCCTATTTCCCTATAAACCCATAACCCGCTACAGAACATATTTATCAATTAATCAATTAATTAAAATTATTTTCCAATTAATTAAAAATAATTACCAAATAAGTACAATTTATTAATAAATCCTACTAATTAATAATCAATTTAACATAATTAAATTACTTCCCACCCTATTCCCCTATAAACCCACAACCCGCTCCGGTACTAAAACATATAATTTACTTATAAATAATTTTATTAATATATAAATGTAATACACATATAATATTAATTATTTTAATTACTTAATTAAAACATATAACACATACATAATAAAAAACAAAAGAAATAATACAAATATCGATATTAGTGTAATCGAAATTAGTAACATCGATATATATGCTATCGATATTACTAACTTCGATATTACTTACATCGATATTAAGTATTTCGATATTACTTACCTTAGGGTCGATATTCTGTCCAACGATATTCTTGTCTTCGATATTCTGCACCTTCGAAATTACTGACACGATATTTTGGTACATCGATATTTCAAACTCGATATTTTGACTGGGTACCGATTTTTATATAATGCAGGAGCTTGGGCCACTGCCCATTTTCTTGCATATGTGTATTTTTTATGAATTGGAATGTGATTTGAGAAGGCAGGCATAATCATTTCTTTGCCATGTGGGCACTCCCTGACAAACTCTGGTGGCCAGTCTTTCTCTGCTAGAAGGATATCATAGCCTTATTTTCCTAGTTTTGTCCCCCTCTATACGTAATGTTATTTCATATAGTTTATGGGGCACGCTAACTCTGGTGTCTGCAGTTTCCAATTGAATGCATTAATTTGTGTCCACTGTCTCCAGAAGATTCATCAGGATCTTGTCACTTCTGCTGCGCTGTCTAGCTTGTTTGGGCCCACTCTCCGTTCTTGAGTTGTGTCCTCAGGATCCTCGGCATGTTTTATTTTAATACTGGCTGCCTTCTTTTTGGGAAATTGTAATTTTTTACTTTGATGAGCAGCTTCTTTGTCTTTGGACTTGACGCGCTCTTCTTTATGTTCTGACCGTCCTCTTCTTTCCGATTTCTGTGAGGAAGTCTGAAAAGATCGAGAGGGACGTGTATCAATATCTTGATATCTGTCAGGTTTTCTCAAATTTTCCCTATTTCTAAGGTTATATCTTTTTTCAGAGGGCTCCCGTTGTGGAGACTTTCCCCCCCTTTCTGGAGATCTATCTCTCTGTTGCGGCGAGTTTCCTCTGGACTGGAAATGTTTTTCTCTGGGAGAGGTTTGCTTATTACCTTCCCACTTCTTCTTTTGAGAATTGAGATTATTTTTAATGAAAGTTTTTTCAGGATTTTCAGTTAGTTGTGGTTTTAGTGGTTTACCACCTAAACTGTCTCTACCTAATTCTTCATGGGATTTTTCAATTGTTCTGGCAAGTTCAAAAGGTTGGTCTGCTATATCTGTTTCTTTTAGTTTTTGGCGGATTACCACGGATGGTGCTTCTCATTTTATGTTGGCTAGTAGTATAGCCGAGACTTGCTTAAAGTCTTTCAGTAATTTCATACCTAGAGTTAAAACGGGTTCTGGACCATATTCATTTTGAATCTCTCTTAGTACATCTGGTATAACTGCCATAGACGGAACACCATGTGTTTTTGTGTAGATTGAAGCAAAGACTGTTCCCCAAGTGTCACAGTCCCCCACATGTGGTGCAATCCCCATTGGCAGGCAGATTGTCAGAATTCTGTGTTTTTCATGAGGGGTAGTATCAGGAAATACTGCCTCTATCTGAGTAATTTTTTGAGCAAACTAGAACGGAATTTGTTCCCGTTTTGCGGGTATTTTACCAATGACTGATTGAATAGTCTGTGGTGTAATTTTATTTGTGTTCCCCTGGTGAGGGGTGTGCTGTGGAATTTTTATCGCTGGTTGGACTGTTAAAGTCCGCATGACATATTGTACCAATTGTCTATGTATTTTAATTAATTGTTTTAGTTGAACTAAAAGTTCTCTGTCTGACATTTCTTCAATGTCAGGATGTGGTGTATAGCTGGCTAGAACCGGCCATGTGGCTCCTGGTCTACCTAGTGGACCGAGCCTGGTAATGTGATTTTGATGTTTTAGGGCGCCATTAAACCAGAGCTCATGCTCCTGGTAAGTTATTGGAATTTCAATTTCCTCGAAAGGAGTGTATTCCGCTGGAGGTTCCCCTACTTTGTAGTAGTGGAACTCGTGTGTTACAGCATTTGCTGCTGGAAAGGTTATCCATGAATAGAATACCTCTGTCTGTAGATATTCATGTTCCTCGACAACAAATATGACTGTACCACCTCTTGATGATACTCCGTTTTCTATAAGTTTTATAGTTAAGGTTTTCCTTACATTTACCAGAATGAGTATTGCATCCGGTTGATCTTGTTGGAGCCTTGTGTCTTCCGCCAAAAGTTGAGCTGCTAGTTTAGCTCTATCCCTTTCGTCGTCACTCTCTGTCATTTTGCTGACAGAAAGTTTGCAGATCAAGTTTCAAGGAAACAAAAATTAGGTGCACAATATTTTGGAACACTGTATCCTTCAACGTTGACTAAACCAAAAACGAATACATAGGAATCTCTTCCTACTAAGTTTTGGCGGATATTAACCTTTTACCCACTCCAGATGTCTATTGGAGTTTTTACGGAAAAAGGGGTCTGTGTGAAAAGCACGACTGAGTTACTCTAGTATCTAGCGTTAAATTATCGCCTTACCAAACGTTGGGCGCCATGTAGTGTAGTTCCTATATTCCCAATAGGCTCTGCTCATTGGAATAACATAAACGATAATCTTAGACGTAGGACTGAGGTCGACTAGGTCTCTATTGAATATGTTAGACTTAATTGTGTGTGCCAGCTAGCTCAGAGGTCACTAGAAACGTTCTCGAGTAAACAAGAAGGTGTTTAGCTTTCCTGAATAGACAAGAAGGGATTAGCTTCTGACAACCATATCACATGACAACTTTGTTCCCCCTGCAATAAGGAATATATCTCTAGAGTCATGGAAACAATAGATAGCTATTTTACTCAGTGGGCCTGCTCCACAACAAAGAATGGGGACAGTTCATCTGCTGACAGATGGTCACGCAACCATGTCTCAGTATATGCCACTGTATCAGCTCCTTCCGCTCCCTCAGGCAGACCCACCACCCGCATGTCGTTCCACCGGGAGCGGCCCTCCGCATCCTCGGCTCTTCTTTCTAGTGACTTCACACGTGCCATTAGCTCCTGTAACTCCAACGCTGTGGTCCGGGTGATAGGGTGGACTTCGGCAGGTTCTTGCTCAATGTCGTTTTCCTTGTCAGTCAGCTTGCGATGATCTACGTGCTGCGTGAAGTCGAATGTGATTCTGTCGATGCGGCCCTCAAGGGAAGTACGCGCATGTTCAAGGGAGGTACCTATTTTCTCCACAGCCGCAAGTACAGAGTCTAGTTTGGAGTCCAGGGTGCCCTCGGCCACCTGCCCCGGGGACCAGTGACCTCCAGCCACTCGGTCCACCAACAGGGAGGTGCGGCCAAGTGTTGATGCAGCCCTGTGCGCAGGCGGCCCTTTGTTATACCAAATACCCAGGCACTATGTATGACATGAGGTGCAGTGCAATGAGGCCAGCTGGCCCTTCTCCTCCAGTCAGGTGAACGCTAGTCAGTAATCTTCGTTTGGGCGGTATGGATGAAAATCCCCATACACCTAAGAGTGCACTAAAAGGGGGCAATGAAAGGCAGTGGCACTCGGATGCCTCCTCTTATTTAACAGTGGTGGCCGGATTCTGTGCTCTCCAGTGCCCCAGCGAGTAACGGTGGATCAAGCTGCATGCCCAAGGACCCGGGCAGAACTGACCCCGTGCCCCTGACACCCGTCACCACCAAATGGCCGATATCTGTGACTAGAGCCAGTTAGTGGAGTCCCCCACTAGTCTTGTGCGGTGCCTTCAGCGATGTGGGTCCACCGCAGCACAGGGATTTCTCACGGCACGGTGTGCACTGCCTTGACCCACACCAAGCTGGCTTTCGGCCTGCTCACTCTACAGAAATGGTAATACTTGTGGTACTAAACTCTCTACGGGAAAAAGCTAACAGGGCCATTCTCCAGGCCCTGGTGCTGCTGGACCTGTCGGCCACCTTCGTTAGGTCGACCATGGAATATTGGTGGACCGTGTCAGGGAGGCAGGTTTTCGGGGTCCAACCCTCAGCTGGATCAACTCCTTTCTGGAAGATCGCTCCCAGGCAGTCCACATTGGTCAATTCACAGCCCCTAAACTGGAAACTACGTGTGGGTTCCACAGGGATCCTCACTTTTGCCGCACCTCTTTATTCTTTATCTGCTTCCACTGATCAGATCCCTGAAAGAAAGGAAAGTGGTCCCTTTTAACTACGCTGATGACCTACAACTAGTGTTCTCCATTGACAATTCACCTGAGTCAATATTAGACTTACAGTCTACCATGAATTTCATCCGCCACTGGATGGACAACAACCATTTAAAATTAAATCCAGGCAAGACCAAACTAGTCTTGCCTGGTAACAGGCAAAATCTGTGGGGTCCACACTACTGACCGAACGAACTAGGCCCCCCTCCGACACTGACAATGACCTCTCCCTAAAACCTCACGTAGATTCTGTGGTTTCCTCGTGTTTTTTTCAGTTACGAAAAATCAGGAAAATAAGTAGACTACTCACCCAAGCAGCTTTGACCCAGGTGGTGATAGCTATGGTCTTATCCCACCTTGACTTTGCTAACGCTATCTACTTCGGCATACCACTCTACCTCTCTAAAAAGCTTAAGATGGTACAAAATCAAGCGGCCAGACTGATATACACACAACCCAGGTGGCAACACGCTTCCCCTTTTTTAAGGAAGCTGCACTGGGTTCCCATTCCCCAGCGCTGCGCCTTCAAAGTCAGCTGCCTGGTGTTCAAATCCCTACATGGCCAGAGCCCTAAATTCATAGACTGTCTCATGTTGCATTACACTCCCTCACACAACCTGTGATCGGCCCATGTTCAACTCCTGTCTGTTCCAACTTTTAAACTAAAGCGTCAAGCGGGATGCAGTTTTGTCACTCTAGCCCCAAAACTGTGGAACTCCATCCCCTTGGAAATCAGGCCCAGTACTGACCTACTAAGTTTCAGAAGGTCTCTAAAAACGTGGCTGTTCAGCCAGGCCTACGAATGAACCTCGGCTTCCTAGATAGAGCCATGAAACCAATTGGTTTACGAGCGCTTTACTAAACCCTTTTAACATTAACATTAACAGGTGCTAGGCCTGGGCCTGACACAAGCCCCGGGCCTCCTCCGCTCCCCATCCCACCTTTTTCTCACCTGACCTACCGGAGCTTAATCTGCCGTGCTCTCTCCGACTCTGTTCCTCAGCTAGCAGGAGCCTTAGCCAGGCCGGATTTCACAAGTCTGGGTACAGCAGTTGCTGCAGAGTCCACAGGGGAACCTCCAGATGCAGGTGATGCAACAGGCCCCTCTTAGGGGCGACGTCATGGTGCTCCTGTCACACATGTTCGGCGCAGCTCAGAGTCCTCACCCTCCACAGCGTCCAGGCAGAGCCACCTCCTCCGGCCTGTGATGCAGAGAGGCACGGCCCACCCTCAGCAATCTCCTCCGTGCACCCTGGTGCAGTGGTGGTGCGTGCTATGCAATGCAGACCTCCCCACGTCAGTGCACAGGGGCACCTCTACTGATCACAGCTCCAAGAGGCACCAGGATGTCTTCTCACACAGGTCAGCAATGTGTCTCCATACGACCTGCCAGACTTCACCTTCATGCAAGAGCGATTTCCAACTCCTCAATGTCTACCGCTGCAGCCCACAGGCTCGGACCAGATGCGGCCCGCCTCCACAGTTAGGCTGCAGACCTCCACAGCATCGGTGCCTCCCACTTGGGTCTCAGACGCAGACCCAGCAACACCTCCAGGCCCCGGGGACTGTCCATGCTTCCAGGGATCATCTGCCATGGTTTTGTAAGGATGGCGCAATGAAAAGTGGTGCAGCACTGTATTCTCCAATGATGCTCCACTTTTCATAAATGAGACCCTGATTCTGCATTTCTTCTTCCCCAGGGACTCTGGCTGGTCATCTTGGCTGTTCGGGGTTTAGAAAGGGTTGTTGACCAGTGCTAGCTGTTCCATTCTGCATTCCGGTGGTTTTTTTTCCCCCTAAAGGTGTATATATATGCTCTTTTTGCCTCTACAGGCTGAAAAGTGAAGTTGGGCGGCACTTTTTTAATGCCAACGTGTATTTTTCTATAGCCTTGATGCTAGTATTAGCGACAATTTTCCCTGCCACAAGCTGATCCTAACACCATTTAGCGATGTCTTGTGAATACATCGCAAACAAAGCATTAGGATTTAGTGATCGCACCAGTAAAAAAATTGCAGCTAAGCAATGTCAAAATTGCTTAGCTGCAATTCTTGCAAATATACTCCTAAGTGCGAAAGGGTATGCCCAGACGTGAGTCCAAACTCACTGTATTATTGGACTTAAGCTCCACCCTACTGAAGCAGTACAAATTGGATGAAACCAGTTTAGGGTTGCTTGCTTTCCTTTCTGAAGAGGGTCTCACCTACCAGTTTGTTCTGCAGTATCTGAGAAGAAGTCTTAAGGCCTATCGTCAGGGCAGAACCCTGAGTTCACTGAAGTTTTTTCACGCCAGTTGAGTTTGTGAGGCCAGGCGGGGTAGGAAATCCTTTGCCTTCCTAATGGCGAAACTCTGGAACTCGTTTCCGACTACTCTCCATTTTGTACCATCGGAAAAGGCCTTTAGTAAAGGGTTGAAGACTCATCTGTTTAATGCCTAGGCTGGTGACCTGGGCTGGTTGCCTGCTTTGGGTGGTCCTGCTGCTAGGGACGCTTCCTTGGGAGCAGCCACGTGCTTTATAAATGCCCATTATATTGTACTGTATTGTAGTTAGAGATGGACTGTTCCAATGAGGAGCAGAGCCAGTACTGATTTGCATAATGTGGGTTGCTGCTTAAAATGGCATGGTGGGCAAAAAAGGATGGACTGGAATGTGATCCTGCGCAATCGTCAGTGACTGAGATTAATTCAAGCATTCAATCCACAATCTTGTTGTTTGTTCTGCTGGTGGCTTTCGGCAAGCTCCCCCTGGATCATTCTCACATCTTTCACTCCCAGATGCGGGGACCTAAGATTTCACCACTGCAGGGACTTCATCTTTCCTTCCTGCAAAATAGGATGAAATGTATACCTCATGGCTTCTGGAGCCTTGAGACGGCCTGCATGTGCGCTGCAATCCACTGGAAACACTCCAAGCATGACTCTTAGGGTCCCAGTATACCAAATCATGTTGCCATCATAAATTGCCTAATTAGCAAAATCACAGGGTTTGTGACAGCAAAATGACATTCAAATAATATGCACTAAACACTTTGTGCAATTCACAAAAGCCTTTCTGAATCCCAAAACGTCTTATGCAGTTCATTCTGAACCACAATTGGGAAGGTATGAGGAAGAGGCTTACTCTCTTAATTGGAAATCAATATGAGATGTATCAACAGTTTGTGAGTGAAATATGACCATCTCCTCAAAGCAGGCTGTTACAGATTGGCAATGGGGACGCTCTCCCTATTGTGTCCCTATTGGACAGCTTCCCCTTCGGGATGTCTTCCCAAATGGGAAACTTTTTTATAAAGCAGCACTGGAAAGTTTAACCCCTTCGCTGCGGGGGTTAATCCCCGCTGTGCTGGGGGGGAGGCGGGTGCGCACAGCGCCCGCATGCTCATGACGAGCTGAGCTCGTCATGAGCGACGGCCCTCCTGTGCTCATGACGAGCTCAGCTCGTCACAGATGTATTGCCTCCCGTGGAACGCTCAGCACAGCGGGGGAATTCTCCCCGCACCTGGTTGGTATGAAGGGATCTGCCAGAGTCTCTTGACAGAGATCGGGCTCGTCCACTCCCCAGGTTAAGCGGAACCGACAGTAGCGCCGGGGTTCCCCCCGTACCACTATCGTGCCTGCTTAAGTTGGACCGTGTTAGTCTGACGACTTCTACCTGTCCCTTATCTGCCTCGTCCCCAGAGAGATCCTCATCCTCATCCTCCTCCACATCCTCGTTCTCGGTTGCGAGGTGAATGAGGTCAGGATCGTCCCGGGTTCCCTCGAGGGGAGGCATGTCTCCTTCTGGATTAGAAGAGCTACGAAGTTTCTCAGCTCTTCTGGCATCATAAGTCTCCAAGAGACCAATCAGAAAGGACGTTGTGGGGTTAGACCCCTGCTGAATCTTCCGGGAGTGACATAATCGTCTTAACTCCTTGAAGCTCAGCACAGTATATCCTGAAGGGATGACCTGTGGAGGGTCAACTGACACAAGGGGAGACTCAGAGTTTCCTCCTTGGCCCGACATACTGTTTCTAGTGTGGTGTAAGTGATGCACCTACCTACACTATGTGTTTTCCTACTGTACCCTTGCTAAGAGTTGTAGCCAAGGTGTGCTAAGCCTTGAGGAGCTACAACAGCTGGTTCAGTAGAACTCAGAGTATTCTAAGCTTTAGTTATATGTACTAACAGTACTTGTGCGATCTTTCAACAAGATATTCTTAGGATACGTGTGGTAAAACAACAGCAAGCTCAAATCCCACCCGCTGCTCACCAATGTGAGAAGTTGGCCCGATATGCAACGTTCGCTATTCTAGCGACCGCTATGTATCGTTCCAACGACCCTTATGGTGTTTGGTTGTAAGTCAACCTATAGACCAGCTATCCTAGTAGCGTGGATACGAGCAGTCTAAGGCTAAAGACTCGAGAGGGCGTGTTAAGCCAGCTGTTTACCACACATGTACCCCTTGAACACCCAGTGAAAGGACACCACACAAGTGTTATGAAAATAAACAGTATATTTATTAAGAATCACAACAGCCCTGTACTCTTTATGAGGACAGGGTACTAAGCACAAACCAAATCTCTTTAGCAAATACTTCAAGTGCACAGTTTAAAACAAGTGTCCGGGGACACGGAAAGGTTAAGGCAAGTCGGAAGCGAGGGACTCGGGACCCTAGAGTAAGGAGGCTATGCAGGCACTGAAATGCCGAGTTACCTAGCCACGAGGGCTGCGGCTGCACAAGTCTTACAGGCGTCGGGGTCTTCGCTGACGAGCCAGGAGCCGGAAGAAAAAGGAGTTGCTGGCCGGCGACCAGTGCTGAACAGTTCGTAGAGATCCAAGCCTGGATCGGAGATTGATGAAACCTGAAAGCAGAGGGGACCAAGTTCGTACTACTAGCCAGTAGTCAGAGGGTACCAGGAAGGCACCGGTTGGCCGTCACCTCGGCCAGGTGAGTGGGCGACGCTAGGCTCTACAGTCTCTCGGACCAGGAGGCGTTGTCGGCGACCACGGTGGAGGTGCGAGCTGTCCCACGACGGATGTCGCTGTCGGCGTCTTGAGTGGACCAGGAGGGTCCGGGGTGCTTCTCGAAAAGATGGAAGCAAGGGCCAGTCTGGAGCAACCAGACCGGCAGTGATGATTCTCGGATGTCGTCACAGAAGGGCACAAGCCAGCGGCTAGTGACCAGACAACGTGCTGAGCAGCGAGCCGAAGGGCCCCACGCAGATCGTGGAGATGCTGGGAGACTGCACTTCGGTGCTGGAGCGGCTCAGGGTCGGGGCTTCTCGGACCCCAGAGCACTCACCAGAGAGTTACCTCGATGGTCGTGCTGGTTTTAAGAGCGTGCAGGTTCTGATGATGGCCGGTCCCTCGAGGTCTCGTCGCACCCACAGATCACAGCTGAGCTGATGACGCGGGTAGAGGTCAGAGGTGCCAGGGAAGCCGGTTCTCGTCGAGCTGGGCCGTCGGATTCCTTGAGGAAGGACTTACAGCAAACCGCAGAGTTCTTAGATGGTGCCCGCTGATGCAGGGTGACTACTCCTTAGCCACAAGGGAGAAATCTTGAGAAGAGTCTTGAAGTCCTTTCGTAGAAAGTATTCTTGATTCAAAGATGATCTAATTTGGAAGGGTCCCTGCTCCGGCCTTTATCCTAAAGAAAGGGGTGGGTACATGACTAGGTCCTGCCCTAAGGGTGGGACCAGGAAGGGGGGTAGTTACACCCCTCTCCCCTGCCGGACTTTCCCCAGGCCAGGGCTGTCGCCCCTGGAACTGGTTCTAACCGGCAGATGCGTAGTGAGCACCGGGGTGCCACTCCGCAGTCACCTTCTCGCCAAAGCCCTACCTACCCAGAATACACAAACCCTGTCTGGGACGGTGCGAACAGCGCCCTCGACAGGAAACCCTTTGTCCAAGTGCTCCTCGCTGGAAGGACTCCCAGCAGCAGGAGGTCAGACTTGTGTCTGTGGTGGCAGCATCCATTTTGTGGAGCTGAGGCTTTCGTTAACTTTAACCGGGGTTCACAGTTACGTACATGTCGTGTCCCTCTAGAAGGGCGGAATGCTAACCTCGTCGCCAGGGTTGGTGAGAGGGCAGCATCCCGATTCGTATGACACCTTACTCGACATGCCTTGATAACGCGACACCGAAGTTACCGATGTGGTACGCGTTATCATGGAACAGCTATTGGGTCTTGATTCCGCAAGCTGCAGCCGGGCTCGGCTCGGGCCTGAACCTAGCTCACACGAGCCCACGCACTCTGCCTTCAGGATTGTTAAGGCCTGCCATAGGAGTGACTGATAGGAACTCGGGTGTCCATTGTATGGTTAGATATAGAGCTACTATACCTAAAGCGAAGGGTGGTTACACGTCTTCGCCCCAGCTGTCGTGCAGCCAGTTGTGTCAAATTTACGAGGCCAGCCAGGGGTGGCATAATACATGCTGCAGCCCATGGCGGCCCTGGGTACACCTATGCCCTGAGTTACAGGGTCTGATAAGGTGGCCCAGTACCAATTGGTAAATGCACCTAGGGTACATATCGGAATTTAGAGAGAGAACAGCCAGGCTGTGGGTCTGATTAGCAGGCCCACAGCCAGAGAAAGTCGTAAACCAGTGAAACAAAAGCAAAAAATCTGGGTGATCATAGGATTGCAGACCCTACTCTCCTACATGACCCCCCCCCAAACGTCGGAACAATAAGCTAACCTTGACCAGGTGAGTCTTCTTGTTCTAAGTGGAAATATCTGGAGAGCCCATCGGCATTGCCATGATCAGTACCAGGTCTATGTTCCACTGTAAAGTCCATCCCCTGTAGGGAAATGGACCACCTTAGCAGTTTGGGGTTTTCACCCTTCATCTGATTTAGCCACAAGAGGGGCTTATGGTCGGTCTGAATCTTGAAGTGAGTGCCAAACAAGTATGGCCTCAGCTTCTTCAGGGCCCAAACCACAGCAAAGGCCTCCCTCTCAATAGCTGACCAATTCTTCTCTCTAGGGGTCAGCCTTCTACTTATAAAAGCAATGGGCTGGTCTTGACCATCAAAATTCAGTTGAGAAAGAACAGCTCCCACACCCAACTCAGAAGCATCTGTTTGGACAATGAATGGTTTGGAGTAGTCCGGACTCTTGAGGATAGGCGCCGTGCACATGGCCTGCTTTAGGTCATCGAATGCTTTTTGACAGCTCGCTGTCCACTGAACCTTTTTTGGCATTTTCTTACTTGTCAGTTCATTTAATGGTGTCACGATGGAACCATAGTTCCTGACAAACTTCCTGTAGTAACCAGTCAGGCCCAAGAAAGCTCGAACCTGAGTCTGGGTGGTTGGAGGAGCCCAGTCCCTGATTGACTGTATCTTGCTCTCCAGTGGCTGAACCTGACCTCCACCTACAAGGTGGCCCAGGTATACAACCTGTGTCTGCCCTATCTGGCACTTGGTGGCCTTGATAGTGAGGCCTGCTGCTTGCAGCGCCTCCAATGTCTTCCGCAGGTGGACCAGGTGATCCTCCCAGGTGGAGCTAAAGACAGCGATATCGTCAAGATACGCCGCACAGAAGTCATCCAGCCCAGTAAGGACTTGATTCACCAACCGTTGGAAGGTGGCAGGTGCATTTTTCAGACCAAAGGGCATTACCACGAACTGATAATGCCCACCAGGGGTTGAAAATGCGGTTTTAGGCTTGGCGTCCTCAGCTAACCTGATTTGCCAATACCCAGCTGTCAGGTCAAACGTACTTAGGTAGTTGGCCGAAGCCAATCTATCGATAAGCTCGTCTGCCCTTGGTATTGGGTGGGCGTCAGTCTTAGTGACTGCATTGAGACCCCTGTAGTCTACGCAGAACCTCATCTCTCTCTTACCACCCTGGGTGTGAGGTTTCGGCACTAGAACTACGGGACTAGCCCAAGGGCTATCCGAGGGTTCAATGACTCCCAGCTCCAACATTTTCTGCACTTCACTCTTGATGCAGTCTCTAACGTGATCAGGCTGCCGGTAGATTTTACTCTTCACGGGCAAGCTGTCACCAGTGTCAACCTCATGGGTACACCAATCGGTCTGGCTGGGTGTTAGAGAAAACATATGTCTGAACGACTGAAGAACCTGTTTACAGTCGCTCTGTTGATGTTCGGAGAGGCTGCCACAAAAGACAACACCATCTACCGATCCATCGTCAGGATTCTGAGTGAGCAGGTCGGGGAGAGGGTCACTCTCCTCCTCCTGTCCCTCATCTAGGGCCATGAGCAAACTCATGTCCTTCCTGTCGACATATGCCTTGAGCCTGTTGACATGAAGCACCCTGTGGGGGCTCCGGGGAGTTCCCAGGTCAACCAGGTAGGTGACCTCTCCCTTTTTCTCCAGGATGGTGTAGGGCCCGGACCATTTGTCCTTGAGTGCTGCTGGGGCCACTGGCTCCAACACCCACACCTTCTGTCCGGGCTGATAAACAGTCAAGACAGCCTTTTGGTCATGCCAAGCTTTTTGGAGTTCTTGGCTGGCCTTAAGGTTTTCAGATGCCTTTTCCATGTACTCAGCCATCCGCGAGCGGAGGCCGAGCACATAGTCCACTATGTTGGCTGCAGGCTTTTTGAGAGGTCTCTCCCATCCTTCCTTCACCAAACACAGGGGTCCTCTCACAGGATGCCCGTACAAAAGTTCAAAAGGGCTGTAGCCAACCCCCTTCTGTGGGACTTCTCTGTAGGCGAACAAGAGGCAGGGGATCAGGACGTCCCATCTACGCCGAAGCTTTTCCGGTAGTCCATGAATCATCCCTTTTAGGGTCCTGTTGAATCTCTCAACAAGCCCATTGCATTGTGGATGATAGGGTGTAGTGAACTTGTAGTTGACACCACATTCCTTCCACATAGCAGTTAAGTAGCTCGACATAAAGTTTGCACCTCTGTCGGAGACGACCTCCTTAGGGAAGCCCACTCTGGAGAACACTCCAACTAGGGCTCTTGCCACAACAGGTGCTGTAGTGGTCCTAAGGGGAATAGCTTCAGGATACCTGGTGGCATGATCCACTACCACCAGTATAAACTTGTGCCCTGATGCTGTCGGTGGTTCCATGGGACCGACGATGTCGATCCCCACCCGTTCAAAGGGCACCCCCACCACAGGCATTGGTATAAGGGGGGCCTTTGTCGTGCCACCTGACTTACCACTGGCTTGGCAAGTGACACAGGAGCGGCAAAACTCCTTGGTATCTTCGTTCATGTGAGGCCAGTGAAAGTGTGAGACAAGCCTGTCCCACGTTTTCGTCTGGCCTAAGTGACCTGCTAAGGGAATCTCGTGGGCCAAGGTAAGTAGGAAACTACGCTGAGACAAGGGGACGACCAGCCTCCTGGTCATGCCAGGCTTGGGGTCTCTCGACTCAGTGTACAGGAGTCCATCTTCCCAGTATACCTTGTGGGTACCTGTGGCGTTCCCAGCAGCCTCAGCAGCAGCCTGCTGTCTGAGGGGTTCAAGAGATGGGCAGTCTAACTGGTCCTTCCCCAGATCTTCCCTTGAGGGTCCCCCTGAGCCCAAGAATTCAACTTGATCAAGTTCGAACTCTCTCGGCTCAGTTTCCCTCAATTCCTGTAGGTCAGCCTCCTCTGAGACTTGATCCTCGACCTGGGGCAAGGGGGAAGGCGCAGCCTTAACCCTACTGCTCTTTTTCTTGGGAGGTGCCTGGTCCGTTGTTCCAGGATCCAGCACCTGTTCAGTGGGGCATTTCCTGACCTGCGACCTAGTCACAGCGAACACATGTGCTGGCAAACCTAACATTTCCATGTGAGTCCGGTGCTCCACTTCTGACCATTGTGACGACTCCAAATCATTGCCCAACAAACAATCCACTGGGAGGTCTGGACTAACTACAACCTTCTTTTGGCCAGTTACCCCTCCCCAGGAGAAAGCTACAATTGCCATACTGTGATTGGTAGTGACATTGCTTGCATTGGTCACCAGGAATTCTGTACCTGGCATGATCTGTCCAGGGTCCACAAAGTTAGGCGTCACCATGGTGACGCTGGCACAAGTGCCCCTATAGGCCTGAGCCATCTTTCCATTTATGAAAGGCGTCTGTCTGTATTTGCCCAAGGTATTGGGGCTTACGTCAGGGGACACGTCCACGTCCCCTGTACTGACAAGGACAGCCTGAGTGAGCGTGCCAACTAAGTTGTCACGCCCCTCAGAACCCAGGGTTAACCCTACTAAACCCTTGGGAGGCGCACTACCACTGCTGACTGTACTAGGGGGCACAGGTGCCTTAGGGGCTGCAGTGGCAGGAGTCTGCCCTCCTCCTTTCTTGGTGCACTCACTAAACCAGTGAGATTTACTTTTACAGTACTGGCACCATCGTTTGGATTGGCCTTCTTTCTTCTTTTGGGGAGCCTGACCCCCACCCTCTTTGGGTTGTTGGGGACCTGTCGAAGACTTCTGGTCATTTTGTTCCCCTTTAGAATCTTTACCCTTTTGGTCTGCTTTCTTCTGACCACCTTGATTCTGGCCCTGGTTCTGTTTAACTCTCGTACGAACCCATTTGTCGGCCTTCTGCCCCAATTCTTGGGGAGAGGTCAGATCCGAGTCGACAAGATGCTGATGCAACAACTGGTTCTGACAATTGTTTAAAATTTGTTCTCTCATCATCAAATTATACAATCCCTTGTAATCAGTAACCTTACTGCCCAGCAACCAGCCCTCAAAAGCCTTAGTGGCACAATCGACAAAATCAGACCAATCTTGAGACTGCGTTTTCTGGGTATCCCTGAACAGCACCCTGTACTGCTCAGTGGTTAGGCCGAACCCTTCAACGAGTGTATTCTTCAAGACTTGGTAATTATTAGCGTCCTCTACCCTTGTGGTGAGGAGCTTGTCTCTTCCTTTACCTTCAAAGGAGAGCCACAAGATAGCTGACCACTGACTCTGGGGAACACCTTGCACAGTGCAGGCCCTCTCCAAAGCAGTAATCCATTTGTGGATGTCGTCCCCTTGTTTAAAGGGGGGCACTATCTTCCCAAGGTGTTTCGTATCGAAACTCTTTTCCCTATTACTAGGTACATTGCTGCCACCAGTGGGGATTGCCCCACTTAACTGTTGCTCTCTAGCGAAAGCAAGCTTTTCCTTGGCCAGGGCAAGTTCTTCCCTTTCGATCCTTAGATTAGCTGCCCTTTCTTTCGCTTCGTACACTCTCCTCTGAGGGGACGTCATCCCTCTTTGAGAAGAGTTGTGAGAGCCGTTGGTATGAAGGGATCTGCCAGAGTCTCTTGACAGAGATCGGGCTCGTCCACTCCCCAGGTTAAGCGGAACCGACAGTAGCGCCGAGGTTCCCCCCGTACCACTATCGTGCCTGCTTAAGTTGGACCGTGTTAGTCTGACGACTTCTACCTGTCCCTTATCTGCCTCGTCCCCAGAGAGATCCTCATCCTCATCCTCCTCCACATCCTCGTTCTCGGTTGCGAGGTGAATGAGGTCAGGATCGTCCCGGGTTCCCTCGAGGGGAGGCATGTCTCCTTCTGGATTAGAAGAGCTACGAAGTTTCTCAGCTCTTCTGGCATCATAAGTCTCCAAGAGACCAATCAGAAAGGACGTTGTGGGGTTAGACCCCTGCTGAATCTTCCGGGAGTGACATAATCGTCTTAACTCCTTGAAGCTCAGCACAGTATATCCTGAAGGGATGACCTGTGGAGGGTCAACTGACACAAGGGGAGACTCAGAGTTTCCTCCTTGGCCCGACATACTGTTTCTAGTGTGGTGTAAGTGATGCACCTACCTACACTATGTGTTTTCCTACTGTACCCTTGCTAAGAGTTGTAGCCAAGGTGTGCTAAGCCTTGAGGAGCTACAACAGCTGGTTCAGTAGAACTCAGAGTATTCTAAGCTTTAGTTATATGTACTAACAGTACTTGTGCGATCTTTCAACAAGATATTCTTAGGATACGTGTGGTAAAACAACAGCAAGCTCAAATCCCACCCGCTGCTCACCAATGTGAGAAGTTGGCCCGATATGCAACGTTCGCTATTCTAGCGACCGCTATGTATCGTTCCAACGACCCTTATGGTGTTTGGTTGTAAGTCAACCTATAGACCAGCTATCCTAGTAGCGTGGATACGAGCAGTCTAAGGCTAAAGACTCGAGAGGGCGTGTTAAGCCAGCTGTTTACCACACATGTACCCCTTGAACACCCAGTGAAAGGACACCACACAAGTGTTATGAAAATAAACAGTATATTTATTAAGAATCACAACAGCCCTGTACTCTTTATGAGGACAGGGTACTAAGCACAAACCAAATCTCTTTAGCAAATACTTCAAGTGCACAGTTTAAAACAAGTGTCCGGGGACACGGAAAGGTTAAGGCAAGTCGGAAGCGAGGGACTCGGGACCCTAGAGTAAGGAGGCTATGCAGGCACTGAAATGCCGAGTTACCTAGCCACGAGGGCTGCGGCTGCACAAGTCTTACAGGCGTCGGGGTCTTCGCTGACGAGCCAGGAGCCGGAAGAAAAAGGAGTTGCTGGCCGGCGACCAGTGCTGAACAGTTCGTAGAGATCCAAGCCTGGATCGGAGATTGATGAAACCTGAAAGCAGAGGGGACCAAGTTCGTACTACTAGCCAGTAGTCAGAGGGTACCAGGAAGGCACCGGTTGGCCGTCACCTCGACCAGGTGAGTGGGCGACGCTAGGCTCTACAGTCTCTCGGACCAGGAGGCGTTGTCGGCGACCACGGTGGAGGTGCGAGCTGTCCCACGACGGATGTCGCTGTCGGCGTCTTGAGTGGACCAGGAGGGTCCGGGGTGCTTCTCGAAAAGATGGAAGCAAGGGCCAGTCTGGAGCAACCAGACCGGCAGTGATGATTCTCGGATGTCGTCACAGAAGGGCACAAGCCAGCGGCTAGTGACCAGACAACGTGCTGAGCAGCGAGCAGAAGGGCCCCACGCAGATCGTGGAGATGCTGGGAGACTGCACTTCGGTGCTGGAGCGGCTCAGGGTCGGGGCTTCTCGGACCCCAGAGCACTCACCAGAGAGTTACCTCGATGGTCGTGCTGGTTTTAAGAGCGTGCAGGTTCTGATGATGGCCGGTCCCTCGAGGTCTCGTCGCACCCACAGATCACAGCTGAGCTGATGACGCGGGTAGAGGTCAGAGGTGCCAGGGAAGCCGGTTCTCGTCGAGCTGGGCCGTCGGATTCCTTGAGGAAGGACTTACAGCAAACCGCAGAGTTCTTAGATGGTGCCCGCTGATGCAGGGTGACTACTCCTTAGCCACAAGGGAGAAATCTTGAGAAGAGTCTTGAAGTCCTTTCGTAGAAAGTATTCTTGATTCAAAGATGATCTAATTTGGAAGGGTCCCCGCTCCGGCCTTTATCCTAAAGAAAGGGGTGGGTACATGACTAGGTCCTGCCCTAAGGGTGGGACCAGGAAGGGGGGTAGTTACACCCCTCTCCCCTGCCGGACTTTCCCCAGGCCAGGGCTGTCGCCCCTGGAACTGGTTCTAACCGGCAGATGCGTAGTGAGCACCGGGGTGCCACTCCGCAGTCACCTTCTCGCCAAAGCCCTACCTACCCAGAATACACAAACCCTGTCTGGGACGGTGCGAACAGCGCCCTCGACAGGAAACCCTTTGTCCAAGTGCTCCTCGCTGGAAGGACTCCCAGCAGCAGGAGGTCAGACTTGTGTCTGTGGTGGCAGCATCCATTTTGTGGAGCTGAGGCTTTCGTTAACTTTAACCGGGGTTCACAGTTACGTACATGTCGTGTCCCTCTAGAAGGGCGGAATGCTAACCTCGTCGCCAGGGTTGGTGAGAGGGCAGCATCCCGATTCGTATGACACCTTACTCGACATGCCTTGATAACGCGACACCGAAGTTACCGATGTGGTACGCGTTATCATGGAACAGCTATTGGGTCTTGATTCCGCAAGCTGCAGCCGGGCTCGGCTCGGGCCTGAACCTAGCTCACACGAGCCCACGCACTCTGCCTTCAGGATTGTTAAGGCCTGCCATAGGAGTGACTGATAGGAACTCGGGTGTCCATTGTATGGTTAGATATAGAGCTACTATACCTAAAGCGAAGGGTGGTTACACGTCTTCGCCCCAGCTGTCGTGCAGCCAGTTGTGTCAAATTTATGAGGCCAGCCAGGGGTGGCATAATACATGCTGCAGCCCATGGCGGCCCTGGGTACACCTATGCCCTGAGTTACAGGGTCTGATAAGGTGGCCCAGTACCAATTGGTAAATGCACCTAGGGTACATATCGGAATTTAGAGAGAGAACAGCCAGGCTGTGGGTCTGATTAGCAGGCCCACAGCCAGAGAAAGTCGTAAACCAGTGAAACAAAAGCAAAAAATCTGGGTGATCATAGGATTGCAGACCCTACTCTCCTACAGTCATGAGCACCGGAGCGCCGTGGCTCATGACGAGCTCAGCTTGTCATGAGCATTCAAGAGGTTAAGGAACAGGTCCTGCTTTAAAAAGAAGATTTCCATTGTGCTGTGCAAACAGCACAGTGGTGGACTGCGGTTCCGTGCAGCCCACCACACCTGCCCTGTGTTTGTAGCTACTCACAGTTTGTCGCAAATAGAGACCTGCCTTAGTAACATAACCCCTGTGACTGGAGATTTTGCAATGCAACCTATTATTAATAGGGCTCGAGTTGGGGTACAACGCCGGTGGACGGTGTCCCCCCACTTATTTTACCGGGTGGACGCCGTCCCCCCTGCCAAACAGCTGGACTTCACTCTTTGGCCTCTCTGGGACGAGGAGCTCGGAGCTCACAGCACACTGGCTTCTCTGATGCAATCGCATCCAAGGGGTGAGCGAGGGGAGGCAAAGAGCCCGATGGTGCAAGCCACCTTTCGTGACGTCACTTCCTGACGTGACGTCACTTCTGATGACAGCATCCCCCCACTTCTTTTTTTAGGACTTGTGCCCTGCCTATTTGTACATAATTCACGTCAAAAAACATTTGCAACCACTGTTTTCTGGCAGCCTTTTAGTACATCAGGCCCCATTTCCACAGGCACATGTCATGTATCCTTCCTCACACTCTAGTGAAGAAGTCGCCACAGGATGTTCGGGACACAAACACATCCGGAAGCAAAGTTGCACAACAAAGTCAATGAAACACAAGGCACTCTCTTCAACGCCACTCTTTGGTGTACCCTGGAGATGTACTAGGACATGGAAAGCTCTTCAACTTGGCTTCATGGGGGAAAACTGTGCTCTAAGCTGAAAACACTGGTATTTCTTATTTCCGCCCAGTGATACCATTGTGTGCACCTTGGAATCCTCATAACTGGACTGCAGAAATGCAGTTGAAATGGGCCTTGTTAAGTGCCTGATCCATAGACTGAGGCTACAGAATGCTGAGGCCTCCTGGTTCTAGGACAGAGGTCACACAAGTCCAGGGCTTTATGCATGGTCCATGGGACATTGGATGCAGCTCACCCCATTTTTGTGACATCAGAATTGTCATCCTATCATCCAGGGAGTGGTCTACCTTAATTAGACCTACAAACCAAGCTGGTCCTTTTCGGTAAAGCTGCCTCCTGCTGGAATCTCTCACTAGAGTCTGCACCAAGTCAACCTCCACATCAGAAGTTTTTGTGGGCAGTAAAACTGGATTCTCTTTCCATCAGTTCTTATATCCCCAAATCAGGGCCACAGAGCCCACAGTCATATGTTACGCTATACCAAAGCCTACCATAGACAAATAATGTTTTAGTTCTTGCCTCCATTCATCTTTTAGCTTTGTGTGATTGGAAATCCAATGGTTGGTTTTCTTGTCACTCAATTGCTTGCTTCTTATGTAGTGACTTTCCTTCCTGCCCTCCTCTGTGTTGTCCCTGCCTTGGGGTGCAGCTTCTTTACAGTCCTTTTTGATTGGATGAACTCCAATGATCACATTCATGGAACTACTTTTCCATACAGCACCCACGAGAGTGCATGTGTTTTCTTGGTCTTTCTCGCATGTGATGCGTCACCCAACAGAATACTCACTCTACGACTGCACTCACATTAGAGTGTCAACGTGTCTGTAAAAGCACAGCAAGAGGTATATTTTGGCCAGGGTATGACTGAAGAGCAGACTTTAGGTATTGTTTTTGTTTTATCTCATGCATGCCACATATTGCACAAAGCAAACACAACGAGATGATGGACGGAGCGCTGAAACCTTTTAGACACTCACCCCCAGTCACTATTAGATCTGGGTTGAATCCATCATCGTTCTTTAGCTCACTTCGCCACCCCAGTCCGGACCCAGATATATATGTTAATCACATACTTCACAAAAGCAAAGGCCTTGCCAAACATGGCACGGAGGGAGGGGCCCGCTGCTACACTCACTGAGCTGGCATTTGAGGCATATTGTGTAATTTACATGACTGTAAGAGATGTCTTTGCTCCTGGGGCCCATAAAGCAGCTCTCATGGCTATTGCAAAGGACCAAATGGCTGGAACATGTATGTATGTATGTGTGTGGTATTTCGACACCGCAAACCTATCCAAAAAGCCACGGAGCCCTGTGCAAGATGTGGCATAACGGTCAGAGCTGCTGACTTTGAAACTGAGAAACTAGGTTTGAGTCTCAGCATAAGAATAGAACAAGAGAAAGCAACCCTGCCTTATGATATAATGGTCCTGGCGGAGGGATCCAAATAATGTATACGGGGTGATTTATCTAAGAGCCAGCATTGCACATGACAAGAAATGGGTCAAACCAAGTATACTCACTGAAGGTTTTTTAGAATATATATATTTTTTTATTTTTTTGTATTCTTTGAATAGATATAAAAAAAGGTACAAAATTAAGTAGCATTATTTAGAACTTCAAAAACATACATTTGGTAAAGGAAAAGATAAAAAGAGGAAATTCATCCTACGTTGAGGCCTACCCAGTAACATGCCACACTACATTCATACTCTCATGCTTACTTATTTCAATTCATTCAACCTAATATTCTTTCATTCGACTTTCATTCACTCATATATTCCTGATGTGTACAGCACAGAGATGGTAAATTTGTTGTATAAATCAGGATGTTATTCCAGGAGGCAGATGACATATAAGGGGGTCCCGATGGATTAGGACAGTATGCCGTATTCCTGGAGACACAAGCCGACGCGCGTTTGGGTGACTGGCCAGTGGGGCCACACCTTCGTCAGGGCTAGAAGTTGTTTACTGGGAAGGGAACAGGTATAAAATCTATGTTGGAATCCTAGTCTTAGGGACACAGGTACTCGTGGCTGGAGGACCTAAGGACAGGGAGGATAACGCTCTCTTATTCCATTCAAACTGGATGTTGGGGGTTGGGATCCTGAAGGTTTCTTGAATAGGCTCTCCGATGAGGGTGTGTGACTGATAAGGTTTCAAAGGGCGAGAATGCCGTATTCGGTAAATGTTCCTAAGTAGTTCAGTTGCTAGTCAACGAGCAGTTCCGAACGTTTTCACAGAGCGCTGTGCAGAGGATACGATTCCTTAAGCGCCGGGCGAGTGGTTGGTGGGTGGGGCGTAGTGCCGTATTTGCTGCTATTTGGTCGGAGAGCGAGTCGCTGTAGATAGGATTCCTTAAAAGGGTGCTAAATCGTCCTTCAATGGGGTTCCGTCGATTCGTCTGGTCGACCAGCCGCAACGGGAGACAGGATTCTCTCAGCATAGTCTTAACAATCTGTGATTCTGGGCAAATTATTTAATCTCCTCATGTGTACGAAAAAATGAATATGTCCTTGTGTAACTAACGTACTCATTTAAAGTGATTCAGTACCTTCGGGTCAAATTTGCGCTATATAAAAATGCAACAACAACTAAAAAAACATGCATAAAGTCAATGAGTGATAGGAGAAGTAACCGGCTTGTGGACTGTGGATGCATTGTGATGTTGGGTTGTGTAAAGAGGTGCGTCCTCAACTCTTTCTTAATTTGGAGCGGGGCTGGAAAGGTCTTGAAGGATGCAGGGATGTTGTTCCAGATCCGAGGTACATCAATGGATTTCCATTTTTCCACTTCTTAGTTTGCTGTCTGTTGTTGTCCCGGCTTGGGGTGTGCCGAGAACAACCCGAGATAGTGAGTTTGTCTGTAAGGTAAGGGTGTGCTGGTTGTGATGACTTTGTAAGCGATGCGGCTGGTTTTGAAGATGTTGTGGGCCGGTAAAAAGCACCAATGGAGTTCCATCCGGAAAGGGGGATGGATGTGGAGCATGTTTCAGTTCTGAGTCCTGTGGAATCTAAAATGGGCCTTGGCAAGCATTTTCCTTTAAACTTCCTTATTCTTTCTCAATTCAGCTCAGTTTCCGGAGTACAAAGTAGTTGAAGAATAAACGATTCCATTTACAGTGACTGACATTTTTGAATTCAGTGTACAGTTTGAGGTACTTTAAGATATGTGTTTACTTTCCCCCTTCTTTTATTTTATTTTCACTAATGCTTTACAAACAAGCATGGGCAAAGCCAATAGCTTGGCACTCTCATCATAAAGTCGTGCCTTATTTGCTTTCCTATTGTTTATTTAGAAAAGCTGGATGCTGTGATGTACAATGAAAGGACAGAAAGTTTTGCTCCGCTCCTGTGATTTGAGGCAGCCTTTCTTTGCCTTCAGCATCCTGTAATGAACTTTCTTGGCGGTCTGCTTTGTCCTCGGACGGTAGCTCCCTTGATTTAGCTCTTCAGAATTCATTACAGTCAAAGCTGGAGCAATCTGAAGTGCCAGACCCTTGGAGTCAAGAGGACAGAACTCAAACTGTTCCATTTTATTAAAACAAAGCAGGGACAAGGAGGTCTGGGAGACTTGCCTGAAGCAAAATGGCATTTTGTGCTCAAGAGCTTTTTAGCAACACAGGGCTCGGCCACTTGATCTTGCCTAGTCCAGAGGACAGCTAGCATGGACTGTGTGCACTCACCAGAGCTGCCCATGAATCATGCTGCTTGCTCCAGGGAGGCTGTCCTGCTTCCAGGACCTGGCTTTCAGTCTCCAAAGATGCTTGGAAGCAAACAGGAAACGCCTCAGTTCCAGTGCGGTCAGGAGAGTTAACACAAAGTGCACCTAAAACGCAGAAAGAAGCTTCTACACTGGGGATCCCTGAGAGGGATTAAAGAGGATTGGATCAGCCGATGCTTGAGAGGAGGAACTCTCCTGCAGGAACGACTCATAGTCTGCATGGGGCCATATTTATGACCCGGTTTGTGTCACGCTTGCACTAATCAACGTGGTACATGCGCGATTCAAACCTTAAGTGAGATTTATGAAACCACGCAAGGCCACATTTGGGGCCCGAGCGGCTCCATAGATCTGACGTCAAGCAACGCAGGCCAAATCGCTGCATTGCTTAACTCTGCCCTGGTGGCGGATCCTACGCAGCTCGTATGGAGTTTGACGCATTCTCAGGTTTACCAGAACTGGTAGACCTGGGAATGTACCAAAAATATACACCTTCCCAGGGGAGGCACTACGAAGAGAAATATCTTGATTTCTCCTCTGTGTGCTGCATAGGAAGAGGAAACTCCCTCTCAGGATTGTTGCTATGCAGGAAGGTGCCCCTTCCCGCACAAAACAATCCTGCCTGCAATGCAGGCATCCTCGCACCATGCTGCAAGGGTGCCTGCGTTGGAGCTAGGCTGCCCAAAGACGGACCGCACACCGGTGAAGGCAGAAACGTGCCGTATTGACTTAAAATATTTTCTTGCCCTTTCTTTGTCACTCAGAGCAGCACAGCAAGTTACTTGCTGCACTGCACTGCGGGACAAGCTCGTAAATCTACTCCATAGTGCTTAAGTGTAGAAATGTGGTGGTGGTAGCTGGTGGGCCCTGAAACTACCAGAGCATGAGAGAGTAAGGGAGAAAAGAGAAAAATAAGAAGAAAGATAGTAAAAAAGGAACAAAGGGAGAAAGCAGTGATGGAAAGGAACCCATAAAGAGGCTTGAGGTGGAATCAAAACTAGGTAGCCGTGGTAATCGGTGACTGAGGCATAAAGCAATGCAGGTGGCAGGCACCTTAGAAAAACTAAGGCCTTTGAACTTATGTTTTACAAATTACCAAGCTTTATGTAATCAGCAAGCCCCAGGACCGGCGGTAGATAGAAAGATGTGCATTTTGTATTTGTTTTTCTTTGCAATTTTTTGGCTCCTCCATATTTCAGGTAAGCGACAGCAGCGGCCCATGCAGGTAAGAGTGGTGGGGCAGGGTGGGAGGGGGATTTGGACAGATGACGGCAAGGGAAAATTAATCATGTATTTAATTGTCCCTCATGGCCCCCCCCGACCCAGCCCCACCACCCCACCGCTCTTAGCTGCACACCTGCACAGGCCGCTGCTGGTAAGCAATCACAACATACAGAAAGATACAGCAGCGTAAATACAGAAGCAAGAAGGCGCAGGGGCATAGCGCAAGCCCCTGCCAGGTGGAGGGGCCTCCAACGGTTCAGGGCCCCACTAGCCATTCACGGGGTCCCATTCATCTGTGAGATATGGGAGAATCTCTTGACATTCTGCAAGATCGATACATCATTCTGTTTTACGCCACTGAGAAGGCGTAGAGGAATGAGAGACAGAACTACACAGCACACTGGCAACTAAGGTTCTGCAGTGCCTGGAAGCCATGGGTTTGAGTTTCAGGGTGACAAAGGGTGGTTGTTGAAAGGCTCTCCTATTAAGTGGCAGTAGCCATTGATGGTGGATTTGAAGACGTAGCTAGCAGTGGCAATCCTATGTTGGGGTTTTGGGAAATTATGTGAAGCAGTGTGGAGTATGAGAATGATTGAGATTAGTAGACAGGGGAGGGCTTGAGAGTGAAAGAGAAGAAAAGGAGAGATGGAAGGAGATGGGCTTAGCCAGGAAGGGCTGCTATAAAAAACCATGGATAGGATCTAGGAGTAGCAGCTGATACCCCTGGCTTGGCCTTTGGTACCACCAGCGTTGAGCTTGCTACCCGTCATCTCATTGACCATGAAGTCATAAAGTAATTAACTTAAGTAAATGGTTCTCTCTCCAGTTTCCACCACATACCCGCCATTTATAGGCGGCTGGTAAAAGACTAAAACCCTCAACATTGTGATGTAATCAGGTGGAGGACAAAGTTTGTGTAGTGGTCTCTCCTTGTCATTATCTCTGTTTGGAATGCTCACGCTATGGTTGTTCTTGATGTGAGCATTCCACTTCAGAACTTAGAGTTCTTTATGTTTGAATACTGAGTCAGTTGCTCTTTGATGCCTGAACTGAGCCGGCTGCTGCACAGTCCCTGTCTACAATAAAGCTGACTTGCCGGTAAAACTCATCGTCTGCCGAATGTTCTCACTATATTATTGTTAGCGACGAGGATGGAATTCGAACCCACATGTACAAAGCATTGATTTTCTCAAAGTTATTTAACTGTGCGAAGGTTTTCCTTCCACCATTGGGAACGACAATGGAGTACAGTTCGTCAGTCAGGAATTTGAACATTTTCTTCAACAGGGTGGTACTACTCATTCCAAGAGGTCACTCTATCACCCGCAAACGAATGGTCTTGTGGAATGAATGAACAGAGTGTTGAACTCCTCACTCATTTACTAAAGTATCCCCTCTTGAACTTTTGCGTGGAAGAAAGCCGTGTTCCAAGGTGTGTTCTGAGTGGACGTCGAAGTGGGTGAAAATGGATACTGTGGTGGATGTGGATGATCTTGTGAGGAATAACGTTTTTCAAGCTCAGTCACGTCAAAAATCGTACTTTGATGCTAGAAAAAAATCTTTTCCTCATATGTTTGTTGTCTGTGGCACAGTGCATTTGAAGATTCCTGTACACAGCAAGAAAAGAGATTCGAAGTTCTCTGATCCCATGGTTGTGGATAAAGTTTGCAGAAATTCTGTCAGGGTGAACAACAAACATTGGTGGAATGTTTCCAGGGTTGTCAAGTTGATAGGGCATGTTCTCAACAGAAACTAACATTACTGTCCTGATGTCGTTGATGGTTTTCTCTCAAATGCTCCTTCACCCGGGAGATTGCATAGGAGTGAGAGACAACGTTCTGTTCCAAGTAGATTTAGCTAATTTGCTTTTCCTATTTTATGCGATATCAATTCATTTAAGCGGGTGAGGATAATGTAGTGGTCTCTCCTTGTCCTTATCTCTGTTTGGAATGCTCACGCTTTGTGTGTTCTTGATGTGAGCATTCCACTTCAGAACTTAGAGTTCTTTATGTTTCAATACTGAGTCAGTTGCTCTTTGATGCCTGAACTGAGCAGGCTGCTGCACAGTCCCTGTGTACAATAAAGCTTACCTTCAGTAAAATTCATCGTCTGCCGTATGTTCTTACTACAGTTTGCCCATTTGAAAGGTGTATCATGTGATGTGGGAATGTGCAATCATGAGCCTTTTTATCAAATAGTGAAAAAAATCCTACACAATTGTAAGAATACATACTGGACATCTCAGCTGAATTTGTACACAAATTCACCAATCACCTTTGTTTCCTATTTAAATGTGAAATATCCGTGACATGGCTTTGGGATGGGAAAACGACCCCTGCCGTGCTCTTGGGAGTGTGTACCTCTGCTCTGAGTTCATCAAAGCAAATTGCAGACTTTGACCCCCACCTCAGCACCTAGCATGATCTGGCTAATGCACCATGGGATGGGTGTAACACGGATCAGGGCTCTGAGCAGGGCTCTGTGGTATGGAGGTGCAAACCATATGCACCCTCCATATCAACACAACTCCCTGGACTGTAGAGGTCTAATAATGCATGCATTTGTAAAGCTCACGTTCACCCGTGGACATCTTGGCACTGAATAAAGATTTATTTTTTAGTACAAACCTGACGCAAACTCTCATAATGCCCTTAAATGTACTTTTGATAGACCTGCTCAACATGTGTGAAGATCTGATGTCACTCGTGATGTCATGGGTTGTGTGCACCAGCCTCAGGTTGCTCTTAACTGCAGCACTCTAGAGGGCTCGTCTGCAGTGCAGCGCCAGCCTCATGTAGATCCTCGCTGTAGCACTCTACAGTGCCTGTCTGCAGTGCCAGCCTCAGGCTGATTCCCGCTGCAGCACTCTACAGTGCCTGGTACTGCAAGTCCCCGTCTGCTGCTCAGCGCCATTCTCAGGCTGGTTCTCTCTACAGCACTCTGCAGCGCCCGTCTGTGGTGCAGCACCAGCCTCAGGCTTCTCCTCAGTACAGCACTCTACTGTGCCCATCTGCGGTGCAGCACCAGCCTCACGCTGCTCCTCACTACAGCACTCTACTGCACCAGTCTGAGGTGCAGCGCCAGCCTCAGGCTGCTCCTCAGTACAGCAGTCTACAGCGCCCATCAGCGGTGCAGCACCAGCCTCAGGCTGCTTCTCACTACAGCACTCTACAGCGCCCATCTGCTGCTCAGCGCCAGCCTCGGGATGCTTCTCACTACAGCATTCTACAGCGCCCATCTGCGGTGCAGCGCCAACTTCCGGCTGCTTCTCAATACAGCACTCTACAGCGCCCATCTGCTGCTCAGCGCCAGCCTCAGGCTGCTTCTGACTACAGCACTCTATAGGGCCCATCAGCGGCACAGCGCCAGCCTCAGGCTGCTTCTCAATACAGCACTCTACAGCGCCCATCTGCTGCTCAGCGCCAGCCTCAGGATGCTTCTCACTACAGCACTCTACAGCGCCCATCTGCGGTGCAGTGCCAACTTCAGGCTGCTTCTCAATACAGCACTCTATAGGGCCCATCTGCTGCTCAGCGCCAGCCTCAGGCTGCTTCTCATTACAGCACTCTACAGTGCCCGCCCTCTCCTGTCGTTTTAAGTAGTGTTTCCCCTCAGCAGAATAATCTCCACAGAAAGAGTAGTTTGCTAAAGGACTTCTAGTAAGAGGCTGTGGGTAGGGATATTCAGTCCTCACGGCTATGCTCCAGAAACCAAAGCCTTCCAATAGGGAGAGACTACATAAGAGCAGCTCGTAGAGTTCTCAGCAGCAGTAGGCGCCACTGAATCGACTCTCTTTACTAGATTCTATTGGCAAAGAAAGAGAATATAAAGATACAGTCATTACAGAATGTCTTCCACCGTCCCAGGTAAAGCTGAGCTGCTTGCATTGGTGAACTGCAAACATGCAGCCCAAAGCTACCTGCAGAGGCTGGCCTGGGGTGTACAGCAAAACCAACACCAGGGTCAGACTGGGACCACGAAAAGGCCCGGGCACCAAAATAAAAGCGGCCCCCATTAGCGAACCAGATAGCTAAAAAAGTGGGTCACATCTGAAAACCAGGCTAGTTTTGAACTTGTAAAGACTTAGGGGCATATTTACCTGAAAATGGCGCAGAGCGGTGCTGCAGGCAAGTTTGCGGAACCAAGCTACGTTGTTTTCAAAACACAGGGATGCACTGTATTAACAAGAATATGGCGCATCCCTGTGCTCGCCCCTTTGTCGGAGCTAGAAAAGCTTCCTAGTGCCAACACGGGCACCTTTGCACAGTGATGCAAAGGTGCTTGCGTTGCAGAGATGATTGTGTTTGTGCAGGAAGGTACTCCTCCGGTGGTGCTAGGGGCTTGTAAGTATGCCCCAAACTGTCTGGGTGTTTTACAGGCATGAGAGAGAGACTGCATGCATTTGTGCTTGTTGCAAGCAATACGTGTGGTGACATCGGTGAAGCCAACTGTAAAAAGTGGCCCTCCTGGTTATAAAACAGGCCCACAAACTGCTAGAAAACTGGCCACCGCCCACACTCTGATCTGTCACGTCAGCCCATCGAGCACTGCCTGATTGCGCAATAGGCCAGTGCGACCCTGCCCAACTCTGCCAGGATGTAGAAGACTGGGTAAGCGAGAGAAACGATACTTCTCTCTAAAAAAAAAGTATGACTCCTAGGCACTGGGCGTCATTTGTTTCCAGGACCATCCTGTCTTCTGAAGCGATAGGCTCTATTACCAGTGTCTCAATCAGTCAATCAGGATTCATAAAGCACAGCAAATCACTCAATAGGGTATCCAGGCGCTTGGACTAAGCTGTGGGTACAGTGAGGTACTCAGATGGCAGACAATGATGCCCACTCCCTGTTATCTGCAGACCTCAGGGCTTCCACAGCCCTACCCACAACAAAGACAATGTCGCTATTGTTGCTAAATAAAATGTGTTCTTGTCAATCTTCCTTATTGTATTTTTGCTATTGACCTTTCATTACTCATTGTCACCTAGACCACCTTTTTAGCTGTTCAGAGAGGTCTCGTTCCACTCTGTATGCAGGATTGTGTATAAACCTAATAAACCACTGATCACATGCCTGCAGAGTCCTCCTGAGAGGCCTCACCCTACCAAACAGCTTAAAAAGAAAATGGTCTCTGTATGATCCTGTAAATGTTCTGTACAGTATTACTGTTTCACATATATAATATTATATTATGTTACCTGTCCCTACTTCCCCTATACATTGCTTTGTTTTAATTTTCCAATAAAGAATTGCGAAACAAAAACAAAAAGAAACCAGTGGCTGGCTGCTCCCGGCTGTACTGCTGTCGGGTAGGTAATGAATTCCACCTGGGGTGGGAGGTCATTTCTACAGAAGCCGCCCCTGCCTCCAATGGCCGCCTCTCGCCCTCTACCGATGTGTCATCGACCCGCCCCCGCAGGGACCATTCGTTAACAATCTGCAGCGTAGGATGTGCCTTCAAAGAGGAAGGGGACAGTCTTATGCCCGAGGGCCCGCCACTCCAGCCTGACGAGATGTGTGCGACATGACTCAGGCTCCGCTCTGCGTTGACGAGTGGCCCCAGGGAAGCCATGCTTGAAGCACGAGTCAAGCAGTGAATGGGACCTCACTGCCGTATGTACATCCGGATATGACGCGAGCTGCCTTGAGAGTCGAGAGAGGTTTCCGGATCCGCTTCTCTACTGCTCTATTTATGGCGGGAGAATGTTAATTATTAGGCTCCCAAATGCAGCTGCACGTATGACATCAACACGTTCGAATATCTACTCCCATGTAGTCGTACGTCAAGTATATTGTACTGCAAGAATATTGAAGCAAAAATATCGACAACCAAAATTTCTTCGAGGTTGGTATATATTGGTAAGGACAGATTTATTAATCTTAACTCCACATCAATGTACCTTGAAGACATACAAAGCATCAAGGTAAGTATATGTGGAGCTAAGTGAAGGAAAAAGCAACTTACCTCTATTTTATCTAATTGGATATTTCCAAAGCAAAAACCATTTACCATAAGGGATCATGGCGCTAACGGCCTAACAAGTCTGGACATCAGAAAGAGCAAAAAATCTATACTATAGAATAAGAAAGAGGAAAGAGCCAAGTCTTTAGACTCTTTCTGAACATTGTAGCATTGGTCGTCTGGCTGGCGCTACTAAGTGCGGCCACGCAACGCTAAATAAATACATGAGCCTGTGTTGCTGTTCACGCATGGCTCCGACTAGTTTGCCGTAGCCACACCTCTTTCTTTTATACCTTCCCCCGCGCCTGACGTCATGCGTCAGCACGGGGGCGCTCCGGCGGTGTGGGCCAGCTAGACCGCTGCCTCACGCTCCGGAACACTACATTCCTTCTAACCTTTATCAAAAACAGTGAAGTATCAAAATTACAATAAATTGTAAACGATGGATCTGTTACCAGTTTGTCAGTGTTCGTCCAGGGCCTCACTCCACCAGGTAGTCAGCAAGCTGGGAGGAGGTTGCTGGATTTCCCAGCAGCTCGTATCTGGACTGTCCTCCTCGGGGCATTGCCACCCCTGGTGTCCCTGGGGATGGGGTGCTGCTTCCCCCAGCCGGAGAAAGCAATCTTGACGCCTCGCCTTCGGGGGTGGTGGGGAGTTGCGAAGTGTCTTGTTCTCTCAGGTCTTCCTCGTCTGAGACCCACTGATCAGTGTCTGATTCTTCTCGTCGCTGCGGACACAGGCTGGGCTGCTCTGGACTGTGGGAAGGGCTCTGGTGTGCTTTCTTGTAAATGTAAATGTATTGCGACTTATATAGCGCACGTATCACCCGAAGGCATCAAGGCGCTTGCCTTGGGAACTCGTCCTGGCTTTTTCCCTGTGAGATAACCCCTACTGGGCATCCCCAAGGTGAAAACCAGGCATCCCGCAGCGGGTGGGCCGCCGTAGTGGAGATTAAGTAAGCTATTGCCCAGAGTTGCAACGTGGGACCCCATGATTAGAGTAGGCACCGAGGCGAGAATTATCGAGTCCGTGGACATTTTTGGGCTCAGGACCCTGCCGCGTCGGGAATTGAGCCCTGGTCCCGGGCCAGACCTCTGCATCAGGGTCTGCCGCTCTAATCAGTGAGCCTCACTCCTCCTTCTTAAAGAATGAGATGTCACTGGTGACCGTTTCGAACCCTCTCTGAGCAGTCACCATGGTGCCGGTCCGGCGAGTGACAGTCCACGGTTGGTGGGAGCCGGAACTTGCTCCCGGGGTATCGATCTTTGACGTAGACTCGGTCACTTGGTTGGATGGTGGATTCGCGGGCCCCTCGCCGTTTGCTGGCTTGGTCGTTGGAGCGAGTGCGATTCTCCAGTGTCTTCTTTCTGCAGGCTCGCTCGGGAACCCATGTATGGTGATTCGGGAGTGTGTCCTTCACTGTTCGGCCCATGGTTGACGCACCTGGCGCCGCTTCTGTTGTGACGTGTGGGGTCATGCGATATTCCCTCAGGAAGCTGTAAATGGCTTTCTCTAGTAGTGATCCATCTGCTAGGGCTATGAAGATGGTCTTATTGAGCATGAGCATAAACCTCTCCACTTCCCCGTTGGCTTGAGGCCAGCGCAGGGTAATTTTCCTATGGTGGATGCCCCAGCTCTTTAGGTATTCTGCAAACTCTTGACCGTGGAACGGCGGTCCATTGTCTGTCTTGACTACATCAAAGATGCCATGAGTAGCGATCGTTTTCTCAAATTTGGCGATGACCTCCGTGGCCGTTTGGCTCCCCACGATTTCTACTTCGGGGTACTTGGTGAAATCGTCAATGATCACTAGTGCGTATCACCTGTCGGGGAGATGCCCAAAATCAGTGCTTACGCATTCCCATGGCCTCTGAGGGTTGTCTTCGGTCACAACTGGGTGGGGGCGGTCTGGTTGCCCTGCTGCTTTACACCAGTTGCATGTTCTGACAGTTTCTTCTACCATCCGGTCCATCCCCGGAAACCACACCTTGGCTCTCAGCCTGCTTTTGGTCTTTACCATGCCCTGGTGTCCTCTGTGCGCGAGTTCCACCGCTTGACGGGTTAGGCTGGCCGGCATGACTAAGCAGGGGCCTCTGTCCAGAACTGCTCCACGGGACTCGGATGATGCTCACAAGGGTCCACCTCCAAATGTCACAAAACCTCTTGCATAAACACACAGAGGCTTTGAGTCATTAGGCGAGGGATAAAAAGAACCGGGAAGGGAAAGGGAAGGGTCAGCTGGGAAAGGGATATACCTGCAACGACAAGAACATATATATCTATTAATACTCAATCAGCAACAGTCTACTCTCATTAGGTCTCACTAGCATGAACCATAGGTACCTTATGGTATGGAAGAAACCAGCCTTGGCACAAATCCGCAAACACCTCTTGACACTCTATGTACCTACAGGAACACAAACATAGGTCAAAGAGCAGATACACCCATGGAATACCTATACCGCTTGATTCAGCCCCCTTGCACCTAACATACCATTAAAAGAATGCCAGAGGGAGGTAAACTGGAATCTGGTAGATAAGGCAACTCATATACTGAATAGAACCAGAACAAAATGATCCCTTGCAATGCAGGTAATCCTCTCAGCTCCTTATTTGTAGAAACTGTAGTGCGTGGGAAGCAAGAACCACATCACTCCACTCTACTCGTCATAAGGATGTTAACAAACAAACAAAGTTCCCAGCAATAGGTTACAATAGTCAGCATCACTGCTGTGAAGGAAGAAAGTATTCCTCCTTGCTCAAACAGTCCGACGCAAAGAAGAAAACAGGTCCCTAATTCGGGCGCACGGTAGCGTGTGGTTAGCCTTCACCACGGCGCTCCGAGAACCCTAATCCTTGAAGTCAAGAAACATTACTCCCCGTAGTTATCAGCACTACGTTCAAGGAGATAAATGGCAACTTGTGGCTGTCAACCACAGCGCTCCGCTTACTCTGGAAGCCGAGCAGAATACGGCAAGTCAGAGGCCCGCTCGTATCTGCAGAGGCTCAACAATACATGTCCCGATCCTACCTGGACCGCTGGTCCATAGGAATCCGAAGCGGCAAGGAAACCGCCAACCCACAACCTGCAGGCTCAGCGTCTCTGGGCAGCATCTCTGGGCGGCGTCTCAAGAACCGGAACCCACCGAGAATTACACGCAACAGGAAGCGTGTGTGAGACGTACAAGTACTCCCCGTGTACCGGGAATTCTAGGAAATGTAGTCCGGACTCCCGTTTCCGGCTACGAAGATCGCGGATCAAAAGCTGGCACCACGAAAGTTCAGCAATGCAGGCGCCACCTGTAAGGTCCTGACAGCCTCGTAGTAGGCATCCTTGGCTGTCGAGGGACAGTTCTTCTTTGATTCGCAGGATAGACTCCAGAGCCGCTTTGGCCTCTGGTGTTCTTCTGCCCAGAGAGTCCTGGATGGGGCGCCATTTTCCTGACTGGACCGCATTGGCGACCAGTTGAAGACATTCATCGTTTCGTGACACTTCGATGATAGAGTCGAGGCTCATGGGTAATGGTCGGGATCTTTCTGTCACCAGCCGAACATATTCCTCTGTGTCTTCTGCATCCTCTCTCTCTTCCGGGGTGGCCTCTCGGGGGTGCCTTGATAGGTAGTCAGCGGGGTTCGTTGACCCTGGTTTGTACTCCACTCGGTAGTCGTATCCTTGTAGTTGGAGTATCCACTTTTCGATTCGCGGAGGTGGTTTGGATACTGAGCCTTGGAATAAAGGTATGAGGGGCTTGTGGTCCGTGGTCACCGTGAAGGAGTGGCCGTACACGTAAATGTGAAAGTGTTGGCAGGCCCAATGGATAGCTATGGCCTCTCTCTCTATTTGTGAATACCTCTGCTCTGTGTCAGTCAGGGAGCGGCTGGCATAGGCGATGGGCGCCCATTCACCATTTCTTTGAAGCTGTGTCAGCACTGCTCCTAGGCCGAAGGGGCTGGCGTCCACGGCCACATTGGTGGGTTTGGAAGGATCAAAGTATGAGAGAGTGGTGTCCGCGGACAGGGCTGCCTTGGTGTCTTGGAAAGCCTTTTCCTGTTCCGGGCCACACTCCCATGTGGTGGCGGATTTGGTTAGCTCTCGGAGTGGCTTGGTGAGGCTGGAGAGATCCGGGATGAAGCGCCCACAGAAGTTCACCATGCCGAGGAAGCTTCTCGCCTCTGAGACGTTCGTTGGGGCCGGGGTTTCTTGGACGTCCTTTGCTTTATTGGGGTCCGGTGCCACTCCTTGGCTCGAGAACGTATACCCAGAGAAGCTGATTTTGTTCTGCACGAACTGGCACTTTTCTTTGTGCAGGGTTAAGCCGGATTCTTTGACTCTTTTGAGAACTCCTCGTAGTCTCTTGTGGTGTTCTTCGATGGATGACGTGTAGATGAGCAGGTCATCGCTCATGTTCAGGACTCCTGCGAGTCCACAGAGGACCTCTCGAATAGTGTTCTAGGATACTTCGGTTGCACTTGATATCCCGAAGTTGAGACACCGATACCGCCTTAGTCCTACATGAGTGGAAAAGGTGGTTATGTACCTTGAGTCAGGGTGGAGCGGTAGCTGGTGATATCCCGACCGGAGGTCTACTTTGGAAAACCACTTCGCACCATTGAGTTCTCCTAGGATGTCGTTGATTGTGGGAGTCAGGTGCCGCTCCCTTTTTACCGCTGCGTTCGGTAGACGCATATCCACACAAATGCGGACCTGTCCGGGTTGCTTGGGCTTCCGGGCTACCACGATCGGAGATACCCATGGGGTGGGACCGCTGACCTTTTTTATGATCCCCTGCTTTTCCAGTGTTTCTAGTTCCTCCTCTACCTTCTTCCTCAGGTGGAACACTATCCGCCGATGCCTCAGTGCGACTGGTTGGACCGACGGGTCAATGTGGAGGGATACTTCTTTCCCCTTCAGGCACCCTATTCCTTTGAATACATCCTCAAATTCCTCAATGATGGTGTCTAATTCCTCTTCTAGTACTGCCATGGCAAAGGAGATGAGTTTTAGATCTTTGGCCGACTGTCCGCTCAGCAGCATGCCACTGCCTTCTTTCGTGACGTAGTCTGTCGTGGGTACCGTTGCCTCCTGGTGTTGCAGTTCGGTTTTGAAACACCCGATCAGGGGAATGGGCATCTTCTGGTCATATGCAAATACTCAGATTTTGCTTCATGTAGAGGAGGCCTTGCACGCAGTTGGTTGTACACATTCGCGGCCATCAGCTCAATGGACGCCTCCGTGTTGATAGTGGCCCTCAACTCTTGCTGGTGGATCTTGATGCGGCACTTTGGAAGGCGGCGTTTCTTCCTTTGTGGCTGATCGATGGCGTACACATAGTGAACGGGGTAATCTTCGGCGTCATCATCCATGTCTTCGCTGTCCCTTTCTTCTCTCACCGCATGTGCAACCTCCTTCTTGGCTTTCATGGATCTGCATACTGCCGCAAAGGGGTTCATCCACCCGCATGCACTACATTTCTTTCCCCTCGCCGGGCAGTCCTGCATGCGGTGAGGCTGGCCTCCGCAATATCCACACTCCTTCTTTTTGTCGGGCGGCTTTCTCCCACCGGATTGTCTCCCTTTGGGTCTTACCACGTTCACTTTCTCAGCAACGTTGACTTGCTCGGCCTTGATTGGTCGGTGTAGGGCTGTTTCCATGTGGGAGGCTCTCGCTTGGGACAATTCTTTGGAGCGGCCTAGTTTGAGTATGTCTGCAAGGGGTTTGTCATCTTCCTGTAGGATCGCAACTCGGAGTTTGGATGAGAAGCATCCCTGGATGGTTTGCCCTCGGATCTCTTCTTGCTCATCTCGGAATCTGCAAGAGCTGGCTAATTCTTTCAGCCTGCCGTGGAATGGGTCCAGTGACTCGTCGGCCTCCTGCTTCGTTTGGCAGAATATGAACCGCTCATAGTCCTTGCTTGCCATTGGTTCGAAATAGGCGCTCAGCGCTGTGAGTAGTGTTTGGTACGTCTTTGGAGTTGCCTCTGTCAGCGTTTTGTAGATGCGGTGTATCTCCTTGCCCCCTAGGTGCAGCAGTAGGGCTCTGCGCCTCTCTCTAGAGATCCCAGCACCCTCGAAATAGATCTGGAGGCGGTCGGTCCAATCCCTCCAACGTGGGGCGAGGGATGATGGGGCTCCATCAACCACAAAAGGTTCGAGGGCGGGAATAGACGCCATTTTGGCACGTACACCGCGAGCCGCGCTGCCCTACCAATGGTATTTTATATGAATTGTTACTGGACCGGGGACTGATGATTGTCCCTTCGGTGGGCTCTTTGCACAGTCACCCTTGATACTGGGCGCGCACTCCCGGCCTGAGTTTGGGGCCTAGGCGGTGCCGCGTGAAATCTGCCTGTCTTCTTGACTCTTGGCCTGGGGTGGCAGCGTGGTGCGCTATTCTTACCCCTTCCGATGGTGCAGGGGCGCTGTCTCAGCTCCTCGGGCTCTGCCGTGGTCTCCTTTCCGCGCCTCCTTGTGAGCGCTGTTCAGCGTGGCGGGTTCTGGGCCCTACTGATCGCCGTTACTTTCCTTTTCCCCCTAAGTCGTCGTCCCGCCCGGGATTGAGGCCGAAAAGCGGGGCGCAGTTGAGGGTGCAAGGTGGGTTCTACTGGACCCTCGTCGCCAGTGTAGCATTGGTTGTCTGGCTGGCGCTATTAAGTGCGGCCACGCAATGCTAAATAAATACAGGAGCCTGTGTTGCTGTTCACGCGTGGCTCCGACTAGTTTGCCGTAGCCACGCCTCTTAATTTTATACCTTCCCCCACGCCTGACGTCACGCATCAGCGCGGGGGCGGTCCAGCGGCGTGGGCCAGCATGACCGCTGCCTCATGCTCCGGAACACTACAAACATAAGTAGTGAAGTTTGAGAATTTAGTACTAGCGGTACGGACCTGCACTACGGGGCTGCTGCTACCAAAGGCCGTCCCTCCAGTAGAGACCCAACGGAACTGAGGGACTGTCGCCAGAAAAGAACTCTCAAAGTGAACACATAGCATCGGTCTCTAGAGATGGAACCGCTAAGATGGGGAGTAGGGCATAAAGAGCTTTATACACCAGAGAGTGATTTAAATAAAACTCTTTGCTTAAGGAAGTCAATGCAGAGAGGCAAAAAATGAAACTTCACATTCTGGCCACAGAATTATGCACCAACTCCAGGTTGTGTAGAGTCTTTACGATCAAATCAAGATAAATAGCATTGCAGTCATCAAGGCTTGCTGCAATGACCGGGTTCAGAATCCGAACCTTATGGAAGAGGGGATGATCCACTCAAGTTCAAGTTCAAGTTCAAGTTCAGGAATTTGTATAGCGCACTACTCACCCAGAGGGTCTCAAGGCGCTTTTGGGAGGGGGAGCGTTATTTATCGAATAGCCAGGTTTTAAGTTCCTTTCTGAAAGAAAAGTGGTTCTGTGTGAGGCGGAGGTGAGTGGGGATAGAATTCCAGGTCTTGGCCGCCAGGTAGGTGAAAGATCTTCCTCCCATGGTGGATCTGTGGATGCGCGGAACTGTGGCGAGCGCTTGGTTGGAAGATCTTAGTTGAAGGGTGGGTGTGTAGAAGGACAGTCGTGTGTTGAGGCATTCGGGTCCTAGTTTGTAGAGGGCCTTGTGTACGTGGGTGAGGAGACGGAACGTTATTCTCTTGTTAACGGGAAGCCAGTGGAGGTCTTTCAGGTGGACTGTAATGTGAGCTTGGCGAGGGTTGTCCAGTATGAGTCTGGCTGATGCATTTTGGATGAGTTGGAGTTTTTTCTGTAATTTGGCTGTGGTTCCGGCGTAGAGGGTGTTTCCATAGTCCAGTCGGCTAGTGACCAGTGCGTGGGTGACCGTCTTTCTTGTTTCGGTGGGGATCCAACGGAAGATTTTTTTAAGCATACGAAGTACGTTGAAGCAGGAAGATGAGACGGCGTTAACTTGTCTGGTCATCGAGAGGGATGAGTCAAGGATGAAGCCTAGGTTGCGTGTGTGGTCCGTGGGTATGGGAGCTGTGCCCAGGGCCGGTGGCCACCATGAGTCGTCCCAGGCAGAGGGGGAAGATCCTAGGATGAGAACTTCCGTTTTGTCTGAGTTGAGTTTTAGGCGGCTGTTTTTCATCCATTCGGCTACTTGGTTTTGGCGATGTTAGGGTCTTTGGTGAGGGAAAGGATCAGCTGGGTGTCGTCAGCGTAGGAGATGATGTTGAGGTTGTGTTGTCGCGCGATGGATGCGAGGGGACTCATGTAGATGTTGAAGAGGGTGGGACTGAGTGATGATCCATGTGGTACTCCGCAGATGACTTCGGTGGCCTCTGATTTGAAAAGGGGGAGGCGGACTCTCTGGGTTCTTCCGGCGATGATCCAGTCCAAGGCTTTTCCTTGTATTCCGACGTTGCTGAGGCGTTGTATGAGGGTGCTATGGCAGACTGTGTTGAAGGCGGCGGAGAGGTCGAGTAGGATGAGGGCAACTGTTTCTCCGTTGTCCAGTAGCGTTCGGATGTCGTCTGTCGCTGCAATGAGGGCGGTTTCGGTGCTGTGTTTGGCTCGAAAGCCGGACTGTGAAGAGTCGAGGGAGTTGTTGGATTCAAGGAAGGCGGCGAGCTGGCTATTGACGGCTTTCTCAATGACTTTGGCAGGGAATGGGAGGAGGGAAATGGGGCGGTAGTTCTTAAGTTCAGAGGGGTCTGCTGTGGGTTTCTTCAGGAGGGTTTCTTCAGGAGGGTGCTGAGTTCGGAGTGTTTCCAGCTTTCTGGGAAGGTAGCGGAGTTGAAGGAGCAGTTGATGATATCACGGAGATGGGGTGCGATGATGGAGTCTGCTTTGTTAAAGGTGTGGTGGGGACAGGGGTCGGTAGGCGAACCTGAATGGATGGAGTTCATCAGGCGGATGGTGTCTTCAGTGGTGATTGGGTTCCAGGTGCTAAGGTTGTTAGAGAGCGGTTCAGGTTTGGAGGTGGGTGGAGTGGACTGTTCTATGGAGATGTTCTTAAAGCTGTTATGTATGTCGGCGATTTTGTTGTAGAAGAAAGAGGATAACGAGTCGCAAAGGTCTTGGGAGGGAGTGATGTCGTTTGAGGCTGCGGTGGGGTTGGTAAATTCTTTGACGATGTTGAAAAGTTCCCTGCTGTTATGGGCGTTGTTGCCGAGTCGATCCTTGAATGCTGATTTCTTGGTGGCTCGGATCAATTGGTGGTGTTTGCGGGTGGCTGCCTTGAAGGTGGTCAGGTTGTCAGTGGTTGGGTTTTTTCTCCATGTTTTTTCGAGAGTGCGGCATAGTTTCTTGGATTTCTTAAGGTCATCGTTGAACCAGGGGGCCTTTTTGTTGCCTTGTTTGATCTGGTGGTTTTTCAAGGGTGCTAATTCGTCAACGCTGTGAGTGATCCATTGTTTGAGTTTGGTGGCAGCTTCGTTTGGGTCCGATGAGAGGGCGGGAGGGTTTTGGTTGAGCGATGTGAGGAGTTGGTCGGTGGTGATTTTGTTCCAGTTTCTTCGAGGAATAGGTTGTGGGGGGTTGTGGATCGTGGTGGTTTTGTAGCTGAAGTGAACACATCTGTAGTCCGTCCAGTGGAGAGCTGTGGTGTGGTCGAAGGAGATGTGTTTGCAGGAGGTGAAGACAGAGTCGAGCGTATGTCCGGCTACATGAGTGGGGGTGTCAACAGGTTGTTTGAGTCCGAGATTTGCCAGGTTGTCCAGAAGGGTGGAGGTGTTGCTGTCATTTTTCTTTTCCAGGTGGAAGTTGAAGTCTCCCAGTAGAATGTAGTTTTCGGAGGGGAGGGCATGTGGCTGATGAAGTCAGTGATGTCTTCGCTGAATTGTTTACGGGTTCCTGGTGGTCTGTAGATGAGGGTGCCTCTAAGTATGGTCCTGGGGTTGGTGTGGATCTGGCAGTGGAGGTGTTCGGCGGTTGCAAGGTTATCGTCAAGGCTGGTCGTGATTCTGATGGTGTTCTTATGGACGATGCCTATGCCTCCTCCTGTTTGGTTGGTGAGGTCCTTTCGGATGATCTTGTATGCGTCCGGGATGGCAATGGCTATGTCGGGTGCTGATTATGTAGGGTTGGAACAGACAAGAGCGAACAACAGATTTAATCTGGTGAGACAAGGTTAGCAATTTGGGTGGAGATGCCTCCATTATCACATACCAAACCAATCTCTTGTAATTCAGAATGGTCCTGTAAGAGAAGGCTTAAAAGGGAAACTCTCAGACCCAGAATGAGGTAATTTCATTGATATTGTTGCATTTCAGGAAACATGGTTCTTGGATAAAGTTGTCTGGCGAGAGTCCTCTAATTACGGATGTATGACATTACAACGCAAACTATTACAACACATACTGTTACAACGCAGTTTTTACAATGCAACTTCCATTACAACGCATGCTATTACAACACAAGCATGTACCATTAAAACGTAAATTACCATTGCGTTGTAATATCTGCGTTGTAATGGAGGTTTCCCTCTAATTACAGTGTTGAGGCAGTTCCCTCCAGAGCAATATGCGCGTTTGACAGCCTGATAGCCTGGATTAAAAATGCGCTAGGGGTAAGTGTTAAAAGGATAAACATCAATAGAAAAGACATATTGGGCTTGTATATTATTGTCCAGATCTAACTAAGCTTAACGTATTTAACATCTACAATAAAGATTTGTCCACTCGAAAGCATCTTCGTGAGCTGTCATACAATGTCCCTGTGATATTAGCGGGAGATTTTAACACCACCTTCAAGCCCCTCCAAGGCCTCCCACCGACCATAGAGGGAAGATGAAGCTAGGGGAGTTTAGAAATTGAAGGTTGAACCGCCTAGATCGTGGTCTGCGGCTGCACTTCAATTACTGTCACTTTCCCTGACTTCGGGTCTAAGTGCTTGCAATGGCAGAGTTGAGTCAGACAATCCCCTGCTGCTACTTTTGCCAGAGGGACCAGCCAGAGTAGAATAGATTACCATCTATTAGACACAGACCTCTGGCATCTTGCGTTAGACTTTGAAGCTATTGTACAGGAAGACCGTGATCACAACGCTTTTCTACTGTCAGTGGACGAAAAGATGTTTATAACTAAGGTGGTCGTAGTAGCATACTCCGAAACAAATCTGTCACTCGCAGGCAATAAAAGGCAGTCATATTGGCTAGGATTAGTTCTAACCCAGATATACTTACATACATTTATACTACATTTAATAATTTTCAGGGCCCTTTTGATAACACTCTCCTTAATGAAATACCTTTGGGTATTATACACACCGCCCTGTTTAATGTCTTACACATCTTATGTACTACACAATGAAGACCCACAAGTGAAGGGAAGCCCACGCCCCACATGAGTGACAGCCGCCAGGGCAAGGAACTTCTGTTTAGAGCAATTGAAGCAGGCGATCAAGAACTAATCAGGCAACACCACTCATCACATCAATCCACCATCACTGCTTCCAAGCAGGAATGGATAGATTTAGGCTAGTTGACCCTAATCGAAGCCCTAAAAAATAAAGACCAAAGATTCTTTTGTCTGATTTTTTCACCGAGTGACGCAGTAACCTTCAGCTAAATTGAATGTACGGTACAGCCTCAGCAATGAGTCGAACATTTTACTGGTCTGTATGCAGTACCCTCCCAAACAGTCACTACAAAGGCCATACGCTAACCAGACCCGAACGACACAGCTGACACCAGAGCAGAGAAAATCCCTAGATTCTCCTTGGATGAGACAATAATGGCCATTAATTCCCTATGCCCTGGCAAGGCATCTGTCTCTGACAAAGTCCCAGGTGACCTTTACTGCTCAGAACCAAGCGTATTGGATCCTAACAGCAATGCTCTTTTAAACAAGATATTAGAAGGTGAGAGAACACCCCCACCCCCGGTTAGCAGCAGAAATAATCCCTAATTTTAAGAAGGGTGATAGAACATCCCCATGAAATTACAGGCCAATCAGCTTGATTGATAATTTGTAAAAATGCCTTCTGCCACCAGATTCTATCTAGACTTTATGACTGGGTGGATGAGAGGATGAGCCTGTCTCTCTTTCAAGCACGGTTCCAGGTGAAAGTGAGCACCATAGATCAGGTGTTGCGTTTAAACCTCTTAATTTGGAAGCATGTGGCCCTCACCAAAGACCATCTATACTTTGCTTTTGTTAATTTGAGGGCCGCCATTGGCCTGGTCCCGAGCGGTCAACTGTGGTTCAGATTGGGCGTCGATCCATGCCTGCTGGACATTAGACTGCATGAAAAGACCTATGGAAGGGTGCACCAGTAATGTGTTCTCGCCCACACCCTATTCTCGTTCCATAGTAATGATCTGGTGGATCAGTTACCAAAATGTGTGCATGACTGCCCTAGGCTGGGGGGGCTGCCAACACATGCATTATTATTTGCAGATGACACCGTGTTACTCTCCCGCACAACTATGGGGTTGCAGAACCTGCTGAATAGCTCTGTGGAATAGTGTGTCTCTAGAGGCCTGGAAGTTAACACCTCCAGAACTAAGACCATGACCCTAAACCTCCATAAACCATCTAATAGGGGGTTTCATTTGTGCCTGTACAACTCCAGCAAGTAGACCAGTTTGATTATCCGAGGGTGAAGATCAATAAAACCTCTAAATGGAAGGTTCACATTCTAAAAATGTTCTCCTATTTTTTGATACCAGTCTTAAAAGAATAGGAGACTTAGCAAAATTGAGACCATTACTTTTTTGGGTCAGATTGTGGTCCCCTCCGAAAATGGCCGCATACAGGACTGCACTTGAGGAAGTGGTTGGTCTAGGAAATAGTATTACCTTTCCATGGGCCAATTACATTAAAACCCACCTAAATCTCCCCGGCGTGGGCATGTAAGGGTTCAGTCCTTTGCAAATCAATTCTAATTCCAAGGCAATTGTTAAGGAGAAATCCTGGACCTATACGATTGATTCTTATCTCTGCAGTGCAAAACCAGGTGGGCTGATGAATGCTTTTATGGCCTTAAAACTTGTTCCTGCATTCGAGCCATATATCAATGCTTTTGTACCGCTGACAGCCCGCACCCTGTTAAATACATTCAGACTTGGTACCTTATTAGTGAATAAATTCACGTACAAATAGGATCCTTTAGACCAGAATTTGCAGAACTTTCCATTCTGCACTAATCGTAATGAGAACATAGAAGATCTACTTTTTTTTGCCCATTATATTCTAAAGCTAGGAGGTCCTGGATAAGTCCAATTTGTACCACACTAGTCACGAGACATCACAGCGAAGGGTACCGAATGCTAAGATCTGACTGCAGAATCCCGATGGCTCTAAACATCGGTTGCGACCTCACAGCTGTTAGGCGCATAAGGAAAACCCAATGTATCTTGCTGCAGCTCTTTATCCCATCCCTTTAGTCCTTTTTTTGATGGTTTCGTTTTATATGATAAAGTGAATGTTTACAATATATGATACTCCTATATGAAAAAGCAAATTTATAGAATGTCTGACTGTATGCCAATCATTGCTCTGAATCACACATAAAGAGTTTAACTATTATATGTACATTGTTTTTAATCTGTATATGCACTGTGCTTTTTCTCTTTTTTCAGAGTATAGAACCTCATAGGTCAACTAAATGTGTATATATTCCAGTTACACTGATGTCTCACGGTATTGGTGTTGAGCTACTGGCAATCATTTTCAAAACGGCTGTCACGTATTGTGCTTTGTATTCTGTATATGTATTTTGTTTTTATATAATTATTGTTAAGCAAGTTTTTATCTCTTTTTATTTCATGTTTTATGGGCTTGATCCCGAAAAACACAATTTTGATGATGATAAACTACTGCTGCCATTTAACTACAGACCCATCTCTGTACTTCCCAAGCCAGCAAAGATTATGAAGAAACATCTTAATAGAAACCAGCTCCTGCTGTTATGGAGCAGAACATCAGAAACATGGCTCAGGATGGTTATGGACCCAAGAGAAGCGTTGAATCAATTTTAAGAGCTGCACTGTACTTGTAACTGTGACTGTGAATGAAAGAGGGGAGGCTGCACTGATAGGTTCAATCTCTCACCAGCTTCTAATGTGCTCAGCTACAGGCCCCTCCTCTCCAGGGTCAAACCCTCTCCCCCCCCCCAGCGGGACGGCAGGAGCAGCTATGAAAGTCAATGCATCATATGGTATGTATAGGCAGGCAGGTTGCTGTTGTGTTTTTTATCTTCCAAAAACTTCTAAAGACTCAACTATTCAGAGTGTCTTTGTTATGCATCACCAGTGTTGTCATCAAAGAGCATCGCTACACCCATCCGCTGGGAGCGCAATGTCCTTTGTCCTATTCCTTGAGGTATTGTATATCGCTAGTTCTTCTGATGGTTGAAGTAACCAAGGGGTAACAAGCGGTGTTATACACAGCTCACAATAAACACACCAGCAAACAAACAAATAAATAAAGATCTGATGCCCAGATATCTTGCACCTACCCAGGTGATATGACAATACCGTTGAGTCTAGAAGAACCCACAGAACCTTCTACTGAGATTTTTAGGAACAACTACAGAGAAGAGGTCAGTTGGATGTCAATGGCCTCTCTCAAGCTGAACTCAGACAAGGCTCAGGGACTAGTGGTTGGAGGGCCAGATACCTCATGGAATACCACCCTCTGACACCTTGCGACAGTCAACGAGATCGATATCTACTCTTCCTAATCAATAAAGACCTCAGCTACTGGCCACAGATTCATGCCACCACTGGGATATGATTTAAAGCCCCAGATATATGAGCAAAGTTCTTCCCTCACTGCCAACGTTTAGCCATCCATGTGGTCCTGGTAAGTCTTCGAGCAGGAGAATACCGGAGATTATGAGGAGATTTCCTATTTAACAAATGAAAAATTAACAAGGAAAAACAGGAAGTCTGCACCTGATTCCCTGTTAATTCACCGCTTGTCCTGCAGTTTCACAGAGAGATTTTGGCTGTCTGTTTTGTTTGCTTTTGGCAACCTAAATCTCCCGGTGTTCAGTGCCGATTTGTAAAAAAAAAAAGTGCTGGTGCTGCTGAATGAAAGAGTTACCAAATACCAAAGCTGTTTAGTCTTAATTCCACAACTGGCCTCTTTCTTTCACCACCCTACTATCACTGTCTCTTCATCTCATTCTGACAGTTTATTTTCCACCCATCTTTTTCTCATTATCTCACTCTTGCAGGTTATTTTTAATCCCTGTTTTTTCTCTGTCACTATTTTCCAATCTTACTATTCTGCCTTCTTTCTTTATCTTCTCCCTTTTCTGTCTTCTTTCCTTTTGCCTTCAGTGACAACCTGAAGGTGAAAGGACACCCCGGTGACCAAGCACAGATTAAGCACCGGCTGTGCTCCCAGGGACACGGAAATTGCAAATCTAATGGGACTGGTAAACGGATTTACGGGCTAGATCAATATTTCAAGGGCTCTCATACTGACCCCCAAGGTGTTTTCTCCAAAAATAAATTCTCCTTGACCATTTTTAATAATTTCTGAGGTGTATATCTGTGTCAACCTTGGGTAACGTACTGTGTATCCCTCAGAATTCTCACCGTCCTTGACTTTGTATCAAAGAACCCACACAAGGAAGGACAAGGCAAGCGATGCTGGTCCTGAGACTCCATAAGAGACAACAGATTAAGACAGCCAGTAAGGGGTAGAATCAGTTTAACATCGAGTGCCTCACTTTCAGATGCGTCAATAATCTTACCTGTTCGGACCCCAGTATTAGGGCTCCTCACCATCCACATGCCCGAGATGCAAGAAGTAAAGATAAATATATTTTGATGATTCGCTGCATTAAACTCATCTGTAGAGATTGGGAGGCTTTTGTTTCTGAAGAACCTCCTTTCTGAAGAACCTCATCTCGGAACACTATGTCTATCATCCTCATTGGGTGTCTTCAAGAAGGGCACTTTAGATACCCATCTAAGAGCAGCACCAAGAGACTTTGCTCAAAGTACAGTTTGTATTACAAGCACGGTCGGTCAGAAGAAAGGTGTCCACCATATCAAACATTGGGGCATATTACCAACAACTAGCGATAATTTTTGTCTCTAACTTGTTTAGAGACAAAAATTATCGCCGCACATCGGCGATTTTTATCGCAGATAAACCTTGCTATTAGCAAGGTTTATCGCAAATGCGATAAAAAACGGCCGCAATGCATGAATATCGCTGAAAAGTCAGCGATATTCATGCATTATCGAGCAAATGCTCTTAGCCATGTTATCCACCTCCCATTGGATAACATGGCTAAGAACTGCTCAGGGCAGGTGTTAGCTTTTGGAGATATTCGCGCTTAGCGCGAATATCTCCAAAAGTTGGTAATAGGAGATAGCGATGTTAGGGACTGTTTCCAGTCGCTAACATCTTGGCACGCCCACTTTGCATGTCATTAGTGATAAATATCACTGACATGCAAAGCGGGGCCCAAGATGGTCGCTATCTCCTATTAGCTGTCGCTAACTGGTGTTAGCGACAGCTAGGTAATAGGGAGATAATTTTATCTCCGCTTTCTTGGCTTTTAAAGCCAAAAAAGCGGAGATAAACCCCCTTGATAATATGCCCCATTGTGGCACTGTCCACGATGACTAGGGCAAAAGTGAGGCGATTGGGTCAACAAAGACTAACAAAGGTTTCAACTTCAAACAGTAGTGTGGCTCACTGGTTAGAGGCGGCAGACCCGAGAGCAGAGGACGGCCTGGGACCAGGGTTCGATTCCCGGTGCGGCAGGTTTCTGGACCAGGGTCAGCGGACTCGATAATTCTCTCGCCTCGGTGCCCACTCTGATCAGCGATCACACTCGGCAACTCTGGGCATTAGCTTGCCTCATCTTCACTAACGGCCCCACCAGACCGCCGGGGATGCCTGGTCTCACCCTGGAGATACCCATTAAGGGACCATCTCTCAGGGAAGCCAGGAAGGGTTTCGCAGCGGTCGAAGCGCCTTGGGACCCTACGGGTAAGTAGTGCGCTATATAAATGCCAATACATACAAACATAGTTTCAGTGGAATCGTAAGAGAAGAAGCCAAAGTGACACGGGACAAAGACCAGGAGGTAGTGTAGGAAGTGAACTGGAAAATACATTCCATAATTTTAGATACAAATTGTAGAAGAGAGATATGTTAGTAGTAGGTAGAGGTTATATAGAGCTGTTTTTAAGAACAGGAATGACATAGTCATAGAGGAGGGACACACATCCGCAGAGAAACAGATGGTAAATCAAGAGATCCGAAATGGAGTACAGAAGGACAGACCTAGCAATAAAGTGAAGGGGTTTATACGTCTAAATGAGAAGCAGTAGACAGATAACAAGGTCACAGAGCAGAAACCTTTGCACGAGAGATAGAAGAGATGGAAACTAGCAAGAAGAAAGCGTAAGCTGGCTGTCTGGATGGTGGTCTTGTCCGGCAGAACTATCTGAGCAAAGAATCATATTTAAAAAACAAAACAAAAAAGGAACATGGAAGCTGAGCAGCAGATTAGAACATAATAGGAGAAAATATGGGTTATATAATTGATGCAACAGCAGAACAAAGGAGGAAGGAAGAAATGTGTTGGGTGATTCAGATATGAGAATGCAGGTTCCTTCCAGGCCTGCTCAGTAAGGAGAGAATGGGCACAGAATGCAAACAAAAAGAGTGAGCTAGTGTTAGGATTGTTTAAAGAACTGTGAGAAAAGACAACAGAGTGATGTGATATAGTGAGTTAGGAGAGTGGATCAAGAGTGGAGGTTAGGGATAGAGAAAGGGTGACTTTGGAGTTGTTGGAGCGAAGGGAAGAAGAATGACTCAGAGATTAAAGCTGCATGAATGGTGGTAAGAAGTGAAGTACAGGAAGATTAATTAGAAACCTCCCCCAGAAAAATAGTGAAGAGGGATTGGGATGAAGAGGTATAGAATTCAAGAGGAGAGAAAGAATTTCAAGGCACTGGCCACATTGGAAGGTGCAACAGTGGAAGAGCTGAGCAGGAGCATGGTAGATATGAGGGACACAATAGGAACAGAAATAAAATGCAAACTCAAAAGTATCCATCAAGGGAAGAGATGACGAGCAAATGGTGAAGATAGTGTAAGAAGTCACCAAAGATGATGAGAGCATAGTGACAAATAAGGGGATGGTAGAATATCGTTCAAATGTAAGGTGGAAACTCACGTTTGGTAGATAATGAAAGAGGTTAAGGAGGAGGGTCAAAGAAAGTGTATAATTGGAATTCAAAGCTGGGGTAAGAGAGAGGGGAGATAGAGCGGTGGTTCTTGTATAGTGCACCTCTGCCATTGTTAAGAGCTTGCAGCCCCTGGACTCGGATCCTCATTACGATGTTGGTTAGACTGACCATCCAACCGCCGCAACCACGTTCCGATTCGAACCACCAAGGCCGGGAAAGTTCCTCCCGGCTGTATCACGCTACAACCACTGCTGCCACGGCGGTCTCATCTACACATACCCACGAATATGTTGCTGCAAGTGCATACATACTCACAAGAAATATGTGATTTGTACACACACATGCTTGACATGTGGGGATATGCTTTGTGTTGCATGTACCCCATTGTTGGAGTGTGGCTATCTGTGCACAGCCCAGTCAATAGTAATACAGGCCACCTACAGTCTTACCTGCATTCCGGCATCCACTGGATCGTAGTTTTCAGGGTTCAGCTGCTGTGGTGTAGGGGGGCCCGAAGAAAGGGATCCACACCAGAAACTATTGGGGGGAAACTGATTTGGGTGAGTATGTCCCCAAATCATTTGTTTCAGATGAGTCGAGGCAGTTGGTCAGACCACCGTGGTCAGCCCATTAGTAATGCACATCGTATTCCCGATGTTGGTAGGAACTCCCTGTACAGCTTTATGGCTGATGCTTTTTTCTGACCCTCATGTCAGTGGTCAAAGATAGTCTGCTGGAGTCAGCGGTCTGTCAGTTGTCGGTTGGACTACATGATGCATTTCAGTGGTCGTACCGACCGGTTACGACTAAGTCCAATGACACCGCAGCAGTCCAAACACCTCCGACAGGATCGCAGAAGCCAGTCCGACCTCCATCGTAATGAGGCACTTGGTTAGTATCTTCTAAAGTGGAATTTGGCTGTGATAGGCTGGAAGCTTACTGATGTATTATTGGATGTTGTGTGATTTTTCAGGGTGTTTGACCAGTCCCCTCTGTATAGATTGGTCCTTATTTGCAATATGTGAAGTTTGCATGTTGGAGAGGAAGTGAGGCATTGCCACTAGTTGGCTTTTGATTTTGTAGTTAGTGCATCAATGGTACTGTTGTGCTTGTTGCCTTGCAAAATTATTTGTGGTGTTGGTGTTGAGGCTGTCATTACTGGTTGATGGCATGTGTTTGGATTGTTTACTCCTCTGTAGTTCAACCCTAGCCAGAGGGGTGGAACACAGAGTAATGATAATGGGAGAGTAATTATAGTAATCCGGATTATGACACGAGCTGAACCTACACATCTTTGTAGACAATGTTTACGTCGCCTCTGACGAATGGAGGATGATGCAAGGAGCAATAGAAGAGGGAGGAGGCGATCACTGTGCCTGGCGCAAGGGATGGCACATGTTTCATCAAATGTGGAGATCTAGTAGGTAGGATCCCCACTGAGGTGGTTTGTGCATGAGATCAAATTAAAATAACATAACATAGGTGAGTGGGCGTCACCTGAGGTGGCAGCAGTTATGGAGTCAACAGACACACAGGTGGAGCTCGGACTGGGCATAGCTCCTACAGTAGAGAGACAAAATACCCACCTCTGGCTCATGCAATGGCAACATACTTTAGTGAGCAAACACAAACAATGCACAACAGTAAAGTACAATACAAGAAAGGTTTATTCCATGTACTAGGAAGAAACAACTTAGACAATATCCAATTATGCACATTCCTCTGTATGTCCCAAACACTTACATGCCTATTCACAAATTGCATTTTGTAGCACATTTAGCAGCACTGGGTTAGTACTACGAAATATGCTACAAAATGCTATTCAGGAACCCAAGAGTGTACATCTCCACCACTCCTATCAGTTCTATAAGAAGATCCTCACACGTGCAAAATCTTGATAGTAAATGTGGTAGGGACCAGGGGGAGTGGTTGAATAATGGGACGTGCTTACTGCAACATAAGTGGGGTTTAGAGAGGAACAAGGAGGGAGTAAGGGAGGGGTTAGGGAAATACAAATACCCACCCACAAATGAGTATGCCAAACAGGACCCAAAACAGTATTAAATGTACTCCAGCTCAATGCTGGAGTAAATTCAGCACCACAAATGGCCAACCCCTGGTACTGCAACACCCTCCCATACACAATAATGGAGATAGGGACTTACAATAAAACCCCTTATGAAATATTGTTAAATACAGTTATTTTAAAAAGTTCAAAATTGAATAAATGTAATCTAATGTAAAAAAAATAATAAGTACCTAAAAAGAATGTATATTTATTGTTTGATTGAAGAATAACTTTTTTTAAATTAAAAAATTCATGTAACATGATCAACATGAAAATATTATTAATATTTTTTTCAAGTTTAATAAACCTTATGAATTTTTATTTTATTTTACCACAAGCAGATCTCTGCCACTGGGGCAGGAGGTCTAGTGTTTGACTGGCAGATGCCGGGCAGCTTGAACATTTGGTTGTTCTTGCGCGCACCCACTGAAAGTTTACCTTATATTGCTTGACATTATCAGGGCTTGAGTTAGCTGAAAATGGATAATAACTTTAAAGTTGTTCCAAACAGGGGACCCCCAAAGTTTGTCATGACTGGAGCCCTAAAAATGATTTCAACTGCACTGCCTTGAACAACCCCATCTCGACCATCCCTAGGGTGAATTGGGCTGTATGAAGTTAAGCAATCAACTGGACTAATCTGATGAGTCCTGTGGCTGTGACAGGGCCTGAAGCCCATCTCCAGGGAGAGTCATCAATGTCTTGACTGTGGCTACCACAGGGCAGCACTAGGCCTGGCAATCCATCTTGCTGAATTTGAGGTCGAAGATTACAGCTGCCGTTTCCTTCTAACCCTCTTAAAGGATCATATCCTACTTTTTGTCTTTGCGCATACACCTTTGTAACTTTCTAGTGCAGGACATAATTATGACATACATTGTTCTTTTGTTCATTGGCCTCCCCCTGTAAAGCGCTCTGATACCCGCAAGGGTCATGTTCGCGCTATATAAAACCTTCAACAACAAAAAATAAAAAAATAATAAAAAATGCTGACTTCTAAAACAAGTCTCTTAAAAATTATATATGTGCACATCCATTTTCAAAAGAAAAAAATCTATTTATAACACAGTAATCTCCGCAGGGAGCCATCCATCCAGACTGCAGTCCTAGCGTGTGTGTGGACTATACATCAATGCTGAAATGCAACATCCGGGTATAGCCTTTAGCTGCAGGCGACAAGCAGTAGCAGAAAAGTAAACACTGGAGGGTCAGCTTTGTTCTGGCTTTGTTCTGCTTCAATGTGCGAGACAGTTTTCCTTTGAGATCCGGAAGTGCATGGAGATAAAAATCAGGGCTCTGCTCGCCATACAAGCACTGGGTGTATTGGGAAGGAGCCCTGAGGGTTATGGTTGTAAACATCTTTGCAGCCATTACTGCATATTAGAGGTTTTTGTGGGGCTAGGGACCAACACATCTGATTGGATCCCTCATGTTACAAACACCTTAAGGAAAGAAAAAACATCAGCTCCAGGCCCAAAAGTATCTAGTAGTTTTAGCCATATCAGCTGCCATGAATGAACAGGGCAGGCTTTCATGAACATCTATAAATAGATTTTGCAACACCATCACAGTGTCCTGATAGAGCACTGGGCCTTGGGAGTAATGCCCCCTCTGGCACCCCCTTGTGACAGTACTCAACAAGTGAATTATACAGATATAGCCACCAACACCGAAGGCAGCCCAGGTTATTCACCCACAAGGGTGGGCAGAAAAGTGGGTTCTTAATTGCGGCCCAGCTGTTGTGGTCAATACCAGAAAATGGGTAGTCAGTGTAAACACACCTTTTCTGCAAGGTGTCCCAGATTTATCCCCTTTTTCTAGAAGCTTTTTTTGCTAGTTTTTGAACTCTGTGCATTTTACACTTGGTAAACAGGAGTAAAGTGCCCGTGCTCCTGCATTAAACATAGTCAAATTGGAATAACCTGATTGACATATTTAACTTGCCAATAAGTCCAAAGTATATGGTGTGGGAAATACACCCAGCGCCTAGAGGTTAAATGCCACCTGCAGACTGCTGCACCTATTGTGCCATCACATTTGGTCTGTAAAATATGGCTTCAGGTGTACCATGGGAGCCTAACTGCAGAAGACTTTAACCCCTTGCATGCTCGTGACTTAACCATTCCGTCACAAGCACAGAGCCACCGCGGCTCGTGATGGAGTGGTTCCGTCATGAGCATGGCGACGCCGCGCGGCCCCACTCCCCCCCCAGCGCTGCAGCGGAATTACTGCCGCGGCCAAGGGGTTAAGAACATGCTTTCAAACCTGTCAAAATAGCCCATAGTGACAGGTGGGAAACCCTGCTTTTAAATATTGAGACCTCACCCCTGAGTACACCTTGTCACCCCCAAGATAGGGTGCCTGATATTTAAAAGTGGAATTTATGTAACATTAAATTTGCATGTTCCTCAAGTGACTAGACCTCAAATGCTGTGACTGGATCCTAGAATATGTCTAAGTACAGATTATAAACTTTAATCTGTAACGTTTGACAGGAAACTGCTAAAATGGTCTTACAAAGACTAGTCACATATTTATTACATGCCCAATCATTGTTTTAAGATAGACTTTTAATAAATATTTAGGACAAATAACTCTAAGAAAGTTGCCTGTTCCATACCTGATGTTGCTGAAGGCTGATCTGCATTAGCCTGCCAGCAGCTGCCCAGTAAGTGGTTGACCGTGATGATGTGTGAAAACAGCTCCGAGAGTAGAACACTGGCTTAGGTTTGGTGACAGGACGGACTGTCAGGCATTTGATCCTATCAGCCCAGCAAGGACAGCTGGGGTAGACCCAGGAAGGTCATTAACTTGAAAGGAACAGAGTGAGACCCGAACATTCATAGTCTACTGTATGGAAAGGCATGAAGAAAAGAAAACCTTTGACTCCAATGCCCACACTACTCAGGCTGGCTCAAAATCTGGTGGGAGGGAAGCTACCCCCTTGACTGGTTCTCAGTGTACAGAGGGGAGGGGCTGCTCCTTTTTCTGGCTACACATCTGGGTGGACACAAGCATTCTGCACAAGGGAGAAAGGGTTTCCTTATCTTGTATTTTATGAGTGAGGGGCACTATGATATTTTTTGCAGCAGGGCAAACAGGAACTGCTGAAAAAATGTGGGAAGGGATGCCCCGGGAACCTTTTCTCCATTGTTATGGAGTGTTTACGAAGTGCCCATGAGACACTCTCAACCACCTGCTATGTAAATTATAAATGTGGCACCACAAGAAACACTCCACAAAACATATTTTGGACTTACAGAAGATCAGAAGAGACCAGGATATTTTGTCTATGACCAGAGGGAAGCCTGGAGCAACTGGACCTGCTCCTCGCTCCCTCATCCCCAGGACAAAGACGTGGACTCTAAAGAACAATTGTCTGAACCTCTGTGGCTTCAGCGACACAGCTAGTTCCAAAAGGCATTTGTTTAAACCTGAGTGGCGTTCGCCGAGTAAGTGCAAAAAAACCTCTGTCATGCTACACGAAGTCCTGCAAGCGGCAGAGTGCATTAGATAAATGTTGCTCGCGATGATTTCAGTGGCAGATGCTTGTCCGCACTGTGCAATCAACGCAAATGGCACCATGCACAGCGCAAGTGGGCGCTGATTCCTTTCTGCCGCTCAAGTAGATTTTTACTCGAGAGGCAGCTTTTTCAACACGAATGGACAGTTTCTCAACGTGAGCGGTCGCGAGCATACGCGACCACTCGCAATGAGAAATCTGACGTCATGCGTTGAGAAATCTCGCCGGGGGTTGATTTTCCACGCTCGCGATTACCAACTTGGAGAGGTGTGGTGCAGCGGCCAGGGCAGCTGGCTTCGGAGTACAGGGGTTACGGTTCGATTCCCAGCTCTGGTGGCAGCTCAGCTCAGCACAATGTGACTCTGGGCAATAGCTCACTTAATTTCCACAACGGCCCCCAGCACCTTGAAACCTGTAAGGGTAAGTAGTTTGCGCTCTACAAACACGGATTTACATTTACTTGATGTTGACGATCGTGAACAAAGAAAAATCTCGCTGGGAGGTGGATTTTCCTTCCTTGCCAACTTGACGTTGACAAAGACGAGCGAGGAAAAAAACTCTGCTCCGCTAACTTACTGTGGGACTCCTGCGGTTAAGAGATCAGCTTGGAGATACAGTTGTCCAACAGAACCTTTTATGATCTGATGAAAATGAAAAGAGGCAAGCCAGTAAAGTGCTTTGCCTCAAATCTCACATTCGATTCATCTAAAAATGGGCATGATGTGGTCCACAGTGGTGATTGCTGTAGACAGATTCAACAATATGAGTGTGCATGTGACATTCCCATTGGTAGCCCTTCGAAGGTGGTCGGAAACTGCTCTGAGACGGATTCAGTGGGTCTGTCAAATACCGAACTGGGACCAATGAGGATAGAAAAGGTCTACTCAAAACAACACACATTTGTAGCTTGAAATGTCTTTTTTATCCCACTCAATTCACATACACTCATTGGATTGTGAAACATACTGTTGACCTGTTAGATCTGTAACAGCCCTTCAAAGCAGGGCATGTGGGGAGACAGGCTTATCCCATGGCTTCCGCTTGCCTTCCATGAAAGCTATAACCAGACCAGACTCTGATAACCATGTGCATTGTAAACAACTTTATATATTTACTTTTATTCATAAAAACAGTGCAGTAAATCACACTCCTGTGTCATTTCCTACTGGATGCATCATAAAGATAATTTCGCTTGTTTGCACTGTTGCTAATGTGTGGGTTTTTCTTCTCATACGTACATTAATAGTAAAAGGTGCACATTGTCCCTGAGCGCGTCAACTGACCAAGGGCATACACTGCTCGCTTGCGTATGCCGTCTCCGTCCTTGCCAGGAAGACACTGAACCCCTGAAAATACACTCTCCACAAATAGCCCACAAGTGAATTAAAAAAGTAAATTATCCTTTTCTGGAATATTTCGGAGTAAATAATTTTTAGGCAACAGCGTTTCTAGGCCTCGTATCTATTCTACAAGGTGAGTAAAGAGAAGCAAGCAACATAGCATGTAACATCACATCCACACATGCCTTTCTTGTGCAGAAATTCAGGGCGCAGCTGGGGGAGCACAAGGTCCATCCGGTGTATCGTTCTGCTGGCTCCTGGGTCGCCATCTTGGCTTCTTACAGCCAATTGGGCAACAGAAAACCTTAGAGAAGAAAGAACATGAAGTGCAAACATTTGCTGCAGGCTGGCTATACCCAACTTCTTTGATATGCTAAAAACCCCACAATTTACCAGAAATAAACTTTGCTTTTCGCTCATGGTATTTTTACATTACGTCATTAAGGGCCCGATGTAGGTAATCCCAGATTACCGATTCTTAAATATAGAATCATACCGATTCGGTATTTAAGAACTGGCAATCAGGATGTAGGTAATTTTACCGATTTAGTTACCGAATCAGTATGATTCGGTAATTACCGAATCGGTATTTACCGATTCGGTAATTGCCATTCCTTCCTATGGGCCTGGAGGCCCATAGGAAGGAATGTCAATTACCGAATCGGTAAATACCGATTCGGTAATTACCGGAAACATAGAAGGGTGGCAGGGTGTCACTTTGACACCCTGTTGCACCCCTCAATTGTGCATGGGTGCACATGTTGCAGACATACATGCCCCTAGGGCATGTATGTCTGCAACATGGCACTGTTTTAAAAGAAAAAAAATGCTTTTTAAAGGGTTTTCATAATTTACCACCAACTTCTAGTTGGTGGTAAATAACGAATTCTTAAACCCCTGTAGCACTGATTACAGTGCTACCTACATGTCAAGATACAGATTCGGTAATTTTACCGAATCGGTAAAATTACCGATTCGGTAAAATTACCAAAACTGTATTTTAACATGCCCCTACATCCTAAACTCCAAATACCGGTCGGTAACGGCCGAAATCGGCCGTTACCGACCGGTATTTGCCTTCCTACATCTGGCCCTAAGTGGATTGTGGTGCAATTTTGGCAATTACTAGTTTTGCCCCTGGAGTTGAGAATAACCCCACGTGCCCAGAAATAGTTAGTCCAAGGGAGTGTGTTTTTCCCAGACCCCAGGGACAAATGTGCTGGCACTGTCCGTCTGCTCAGAACAGGGTGAAGATGTCAGTGCAAAAGGCAGTGGGAGTCAGGGGTGGGGATCAGTGTCGCGGATTAGGGAGGCGTGTGGCAGAGTTGGGCTAGGTAGGGGGTGCCTTGCATGCTCCCCGGGGGTCCAGCAGGGCTCAACTAAGATGGTGCTCCTGCCTGGAGCCCCTGATACAGGCCCAGAATGATCAGGTGTGGTGACCCGTGATACTTGTACCTACCCAGGGTGGAATTTCTCAGAGTTGACGCTTGGCTGAGGTAATGAGGGCTTGAGATGCTTGGAGGCCTCAATCTAGGCCGGTATGGAGCAACCTTGTCTGATACAGTAAAGTCCCTCCACCAGCCTCACTCAAGTTGTTAACTGCATTTCCTGCTCAACGAAGTAAAATCAGTGCTGTGATATCAATGCAGGCGCTGCCGCACTGTGGGCACCACTTTAGCATTAAAGTACTTACCTGCTCGTTGTAAGTGTCTTGGTTCTGGTATCAAAGTCTTCCGAGTTGCTTACCACGAGAAGAGGCGAGATGAGTTCTCATGAATGGTTATGTGCCTATGTTGCCAGGTACCCTGACGTGCCAGACATTCTTACTTCTGTAGGGTCACGCACCTACTGAGTAACTACTGCTTAAGATGTCACACAAGTTCCCAACACCTTGAGACTCTCATGGGTGATTTGCTGCGCTCTACAAATCCTTGATTGATTAAACACCTATGCTCTTGATGCATAAGTGTTTAAAACATTTCTGGCTCAGGAAAATGCCATTGGCTTCAGACTCGCAACCAGTGGGGGCTCGCAGAGGGAGTGCTGCGGGGCGGGGTGTGGCAGGGTGGGGTGGGGTACTGGACTCGGACATACGACAGAACGGAGTAAAGTAAGTAAATAAATAAATAAACCTATTTACCTTGCGACTTGGCGATGCAGGGAGCACAAGGTAAATAGTTACATTTATTTATTGACTCTCCTTTACTCCATTCCGTCATATGTCTGATTCCACTACCCCTCACCCAGCCTCTTCCCCGCCCACAGCAATCCCTCTGCGAGACGCCACTGCTCGCAACACTGAGTAGATCAATAGTTTCCTGGAAGCATCAATAGCTGCAAACTGAAAAGCAACAGATGTTCTAAGAGAGATTTAGAACATCACTGAAGCCCTGAATGTATGACGTTGTTCTGCATTCTGTCCATCAATTGTTCTTTAATCATTTGTCACCCCGAGTGGGACGGGTTTGCTCAGACATGAGTCCCGTGCTCTCCATGCCACTGGAGTCTAGCTATCCTGGCTGATGAGGAATGAAAGCCTTAAACCGGTCCTAGGATGCTTGTTTCCAGTCCAGGGAGGTCCTGGCCTGGCAGTTCGGGCTAGACTGTTCCCATTGGGCGCAGGGTCAAGACTGATTTGCATATGGCTGGGTCCATACTGCAATGGCAAGGTGAGCAAAGAAACTATAGATTTAGGCCCAGATCTCTGTACTGGGGTGAATGTATGACATTGTTCTGCATTCTATCCATCAATTGTTCTTTTTGCATTTGTCACCTCGAGTGGGACGGGTATGCTCAGACATGAGTCCAGGGGCCGCCTTAGGCATGTGCAAGCTGTGCACCTGCACAGGGCCACCAAACCCCAGGGGCCACCACACCAATATATATCCTTAATATAATAATCCTCTGAGGATGGATACATATTTGTGTGGTGGCCACTGGCAGGGATTTGGCGGCCTCCGGCTCTGTTCCAGTTCCAAACACCCTGACCCCCCCCACCCTTCACTGGCCTCCCGCTCCGCCCCGCCGGGACACCCTCTTCCGGGCCCCCTACCTATGCTCCTTGCCCAGGGCCACCATGAGCCTAGAGCTGCCCCTGATGAGTCCCATGCTCTCCATGCTACTGAGGTCAAGCTATCCTGGCTGATGAGGGCTGAAAGCCCAAAACCGGTCCTAGGATGCTTGTTTCCAGTCCACTGAGGACTTGGCCTGGCTGTTCTGGCTGGACTGTTCCCATTGGGCAGAGGGTCAAGACTGATTTGCATATGGCTGGGTCCAAACTGGAATGGCATGGCAAGCAAAAAACGAAGGATTTAGGCCCAGATCCCTGTACTGGGGTGAATGTATTACATTGATCTGCATTCTGTCCATCAATTGTTCTTTAGGTCTCGCCTATTCTATCCCGCAGGGATTGAATAGGCGAGCTTATAGTAAGCGGTCCGAAAAGTCTACCTAGCTGCGGATCGCGTACAGTTCATGTGAGCCAGGAGCGTGCACATAATCGCCCGCCAGCCACATCCCACACCATGCCTCGGCATCAGACTTCAAAGGAAGCCGCTTGCACACCACCATTTGTCTGAGCCTTGGCATCAGACTTCAGAAGAATCCGCTCCCAAGCCGCTCCCCCGCCCACACCCCATTAGCTTCGAATGAATGCGCCTTTATCCTGCCTTTCCTTCTGGTTTTCTTTACTGGCGCACTCATGCACATAAGGCCTCATCAAACAATGCCACGAGCCACGCTATTGTTCCTATTCATGACGTGCTCTGACACCCTCGGGTAAAGTCTGTGCTATATAAAAACACATCAATTAACATAAATAAAATTGCACGTCCCTTCGCCCTGAGACTCCGACCCTCCTTCCTTTCTTGCACAAACCTTGTACTCTCAACCTCTGACCCCCCCATCCCTTTGCCTCCATTGAGCCTCCCGCGGTCCTGAAAAATTCCCCTTTAAAGTCCTCCCCTTGAGCCAATCCCTCTTGCGCCTCCTCCCCTGCCATGCGACTATTGCCTACGCAACGTTTGTTCTTGTTTTTTCTTGTATTTGAACAGCAAGGTCGCCTCTGAGTGCTAGCCATTTTCAACAGTAAGCTTAAATACAGCAGACTGCTAAGCGAAAGAATTAACCAGTGCCCAAGGTGGTTTCAATGTATTTTAGGGCTTTAATGGAATTACAGTTTACCCTGTCCCTGCACTTGTTTCTTTATGCATTCAAACCCCAATCAGTGCTCTCCCCTCTAGTGACCGTTGTCCATTCAGTTGAGGTGTTAGAGTCGATGGAATGGATGCTTTAATGAATACGTATTTTAATGAATGGCCTGTGAGTCAGTCGCTTGCTGCTGACGTTTGTTTGTGTGACTTCCAGGTATCATTCCCAGCACGGCTAAATCAGCATTTCATCCTTTCAGAGTTGATAAACTGAGTGCCACCAAATTTGATAAAAGTAACACCAGTTTACGTGGGAGAACAGAACACCTCTTTCACACATGCATGCAACTCACAGAAGCAGGCTTGTTCGATACATCACACGCAAAAAGAAAAATTGGGCAGCTTTCAAAAAAATTCACAGGGCTGAGATTACTTCCCATGCAGGATTGGACTGGCCTACTGGACAACCGGACAGTTCCATAAGGGATGGTCTGACAGGTCGATGTTTTGGCCTTCACTCTACCGCCCTCACTCTACCGCCCTCACTCTATCGCACTCACTCTACCGACCTCACTCTACCGCCCTCACTCTATCGCCCTCACTCACTCTATCGCCCTAACTCACTCTATCGCCCTCACTCACTCTATCACCCTCCCTCACTCTATCTATTGCCCTCCCTCACTCTATCTATCACCCTCCCTCTATCTATCTATCGCCCTCCCTCTATGGCCCTCCTTCCCTCTATCTATCGACCTCCCTCTCTCTATCGCCCTCCCTCTATCTATCGCCCTTCCTCTATCGCCCTCCCTCTATCTATCGCCCTCCCTCTATCGCCCTCCCTCTATCTATCTATCGCCCTCCCCCTCTATCTATCTATCGCCCTCCACCGCTATCTATCTATCGCACTCACTCTATCTATCGCATCACCACAGCATCACTCAGGGGCACAACAACATCACTATGCGCCACCACAGCATCACTGAACGCTACAGCATCACTCGTCGCCACCACAACATCACTCAGCTCTACCACAGCATCAATCTGTACAACCATTCAACAACGACTGGTTCAAATATGTTCTCACAATGTTTCAAGCTTTATTACAAATGTCACAAAAATATGTTAATATTTCACTTCTGTTCTTGGATTTTCGTCACAATAAAATACACTGAACATAATCTTCACAAAAGTTATTTACACAAGTTTAAGCTATTGCCATTATAAATTACAATAACTTTTATTTAAGTATTAATTACGTAAAAAAATTAAAAGCCATTGTTATTTGTAATATCAATACATCTAAGCCACATAAATACAACACATATTGCATTACAAATGTTATAGGTGTCACATTTGCGAAAGTTAAAACTATTGGAATTTTAATTAATTTAGCTATTTTCAAAACCAACACATAAACACAAAATTTGTCATTTACAATACCAATAGCTCAAACTTTCCTAATGCGAGATCTATTGCATTGCAAATGGTTGTTTTGCATTTGTCACCCGAGTGGGACGGGTATGCTTAGACTTGAGTGCCTTGCTCTCCATGCCACTGGGGTCAAGCTATTCTTGCTCATGAGGGCTGAAAGCCCAAAACCGGTCCAGTTCCGGCTGGAATGTTCCCATTGGGCGCAATGTCAAGACTGATTTGCATTTGGCTGGGTCCAAACTGGAATGGCATGGAGAGCAAAAAACTGATGGATTTAGGCCCAGATTCCTGTACTGGGGTGAATGTATGACTTTGTTCTGCATTCTGTCCATCAATTGTTCGTTTTGCATTTGTCACCCCAAGTGGGATGGGTATGCCCAGACGTGGGTCCTGTGCTCTCCATGCCACTGGAGTCAAGCTATCCTGGCTGATGAGGGCTTATAGCCCAAAACCGGACCTAGGATGCTTGTTTCCAGTCCAGGGAGGACCTGGCCTGGCAGTTTGGACTGGACTGTTCCCATTGGGTGCAGGGTCAAGTCTGATTGGCATATGGCTGGGTCAAAACTGAAATGGCATGGTGAGCAAAAAAACGATGGCTTTAAGCCCAGATCTCTGTACTGGGGTGAATGTATGACATTGTTCTGCATTCTGTCCATCAATTGTCCTTTTTGCATTTGTCACCACGAGTGGGACTGGTATGCTGAGACATGAGTCCCATGCTCTCCATGCCACTGGAGTCAAGCTATCCTGGCTGATGAGGAATGAAAGCCCGAAACCGGTCCTAGGATGCTTGTTTCCAGTCCAAGGAGGACCTGGCCTGGCAGTTCGGGCTGGACTGTTCCCATTGGGCGCAGGGTCAAGACTGATTTGCATATGGCTGGGTCCAAACTGGAATGGCATGGTGAGCAAAAAAACTATGGATTTAGGCCCAGATCTCTGTACTGGGGTGAATGTATGACATTGTTCTGAATTCTGTCCATCAATTGTTCTTTTTGCATTTGCCACCCCGAGTGGGACGGGTATGCCCTGACGTGGGTCCTGTGCTCTCCATGCCACTGGAGTCAAGCTATCCTGGCCGATGAGGGCTGAAAGCCAGAAACTGGTCCTAGGATTCTTGTTTCCAGTCCAGGGAGGACCTGGCCTGGCAGTTCGGGCTGGACTGTTCCCATTGGGTGCAGGGTCAAGTCTGATTTGCATATGGCTGGGTCCAAACTGGAATGGCATGGTGAGCAAAAAAGCGATGGCTTTAGGCCCAGATCTCTGTACTGGGGTGAATGTATGGCATTATTCTGCATTCTGTCCATCAATTGTCCTTTTTGCATTTGTCACCACGAGTGGGACGGGTATGCTGAGACGTGAGTCCCTTGCTCTCCATGCCACTGGAGTCAAGCTATCCTGACTGATGAGGGCTGAAAGTCCAAAACCGGTCCTAGGATGCTTGTTTCCAGTCCAGGGAGGGCCTGGCCTAGCAGTTTGGGCTGGACTGTCCCCATTGGACGCAGGGTTAAGATTGATTTGCATATGGCTGGGTCCAAACTGGAATGGCATGGTGAGCAAAAAAACGATGGATTTAGGCCCATATCTCTATACTGCGGTGAATGTATGACATTGTTCTGCATTCTGTCCATCAATTGTTCTTTTTGCATTGGTCACCCCAAGTGGGACGGGTATGCTGAGTCATGAGTCCCATGCTCTCCATGCCACTGGACTCAAGCTATCCCGGCTGATGTGGGCTGAAAGCTAAAAACTGGTCCTAGAATGCTTGTTTCCAGTCCAGGGAGCACCTGGCCTGGCAGTTCAGGCTGGACTGTTCCCATTGGGCGCAAGGTCAAGACTGATTTGCATTTGGCTGGGTCCAAACTGGAATGGCATGGAGAGCAAACAACTGATGGATTTAGGCCCAGATTCCTGTACTGGGGTGAATGTATGACTTTGTTCTGCATTCTGTCCATCAATTGTTCGTTTTGCATTTGTCACCCCAAGTGGGATGGGTATGCCCAGACGTGGGTCCTGTGCTCTCCATGCCACTGGAGTCAAGCTATCCTGGCTGATGAGGGCTGAAAGCCTGAAACCGGTCCTAGGATGCTTGTTTCCAGTCCAGTGAGGACCTGGCCTGGCAGTTTGGACTGGACTGTTCCCATTGGGTACAGGGTCAAGTCTGATTGGCATATGGCTGGGTCCAAACTGGAATGGCATGGTGAGCAAAAAAAACGATGGCTTTAAGCCCAGATCTCTGTACTAGGGTGAATGTATGACATTGTTCTGCATTCTGTCCATCAATTGTTCTTTTTGCATTCGTCACCCCAAGTGGGACGGGTATGCTAAGTCGTGAGTCCCGTGCTCTCCATGCCACTGGAGTCAAGCTATCCTGGCTGATAAGGGCTGAAAGCCCAAAGCCGGTCCTAGTATGCTTGTTTCCAGTCCAGGGAGGACCTGGCCTGGCAGTTCGACTGGACTGTTCCCATTGGGTGCAGGGTCAAGACTGATTTGCATATGGCTAGGTCCAAACTGGAATGCCATGGAGAGCAAAAAACTGATGGATTTAGGCCCAGATTCCTGTACTGGGGTGAATGTATGACTTTGTTCTGCATTCTGCCCATCAATTGCTCTTTTTGCATTTGTCACCCCAAGTGGGACGGGTATGCTAAGACAAGAGTCCTGTGCTCTCCATGCCACTGGAGTCAAGCTATCCTGGCTGATGAGGGCTGAAACCCCAAAGCCGGTCCTAGTATGCTTGTTTCCAGTCCAGGGAGGACCTGGCCTGGAAGTTCGGCTGGACTGTTCCCATTAAGCGCAGGGTCAAGACTGATTTGCATATGGCTGGGTCTAAACTGGAATGGCATGGAGAGCAAAAAACTGATGGATTTAGGCCCAGATTCCTGTACTGGGGTGAATGTATGACTTTGTTCTGCATTCTGCCCATCAATTGCTCTTTTTGCATTTGTCACCCCAAGTGGGACGGGTATGCTAAGACATGAGTCCCGTGCTTTCCATGCCACTGGAGTCAAGCTATCCTGGCTGATGAGGGCTGAAAGCCCAAAGACGGTCCGAGTATGCTTATTTCCAGTCCAGGGAGGACCTGGCCTGGCAGTTCGGCTGGACTGTTCCTATTGGGCGCATGGTCAAGACTGATTTGCATATGGCTGGATCCAAAGTCGAATGGCATGGTGAGCAAAAAAAGATGGATTTAGGCCCAGAGCTCTGTACTTGGGTGAATGTATGACATTGTTCTGCATTCTGTCCATCAATTGTTCTTTTTGCATTTGTGACCCCGAGTGGGACGGGTATGCTCAGACGTGAGTCCCGTGCTCTCCATGTCACTGGAGTCAAGCTATCCTGGCTGATAAGGGCTGAAAGCCCGAAACTGGTTCTAGGATGCTTGTTTCCAGTCCAGGGAGGACCTGGCCTGGCAGTTCGGGCTTGACTGTTCCCATTGGGTGCAGGGCCAAGACTGATTTGCATATTGCCGGGTCCAAACTGGAATGGCATGGTGAGCAAAAAAATGATGGATTTAGACCCAGATCTCTGTACTGAGGTGAATGTATGACATTGTTCTGCATTCTGTCCATCAATTGTTCTTTTTGCCCTTCTACAAAGGAGCACAACAATAGCCGCTGCAGGAGACTAGCTGCAGACCTGCAACAAGGGGCTCAGCAATCACACCCACCACGTCCCGCATGAGAAGTGCAGATTCTGATTAATAACTCATAAGCCTCACCATCTAATATTCCTCTCAACTGCCCAGTCCCACCCCACAGTCATAACAGGCATACATTCTGAAATCACACAAAAATAACCCCTGTCTCACCCCAACACCTATCTGACGGTAACAACAGTTACCACGACTAATACAGGTACTATGAATTTAACTACTAGCACCAGCACATCAAATAACAGCTAAGAAACTGAGGAGGTCATCACAAAAACAGTGGTAACCCACAACAAAACTAAAATGCCACCATCACAGGACTGGAGGCAGGACTAATCAGCTCACAACGAGCATCCAAGAATGGCCTAAACACCCACAGCCTTGTAGCTGTGCATAACATGTGAGGCCCAACCTTCACATGCACCCTGCTAGAAAACATCTTCAAAGTTGTCTAGCTAAACTATCAAGGAACCCATATGTAAAACACAAATGGCAAATGAACATATACATTCACATTGCTCTTCTTCAACTTGATAAAGTTAGAATCATCTCCAAGTGTATCTCTAAGGGACCTTCTTGGAACTTACAAACACTACCACCGAGATCTCTGTCCCATCTCACTCATGCGCTTACAAAAACACACATGGGCACTGACTAACACACACACACACCCACACATGCATGGGCTTTCATTTGTTCTACTCTGAGCAATTTTAGTAGGGCCCAACCACAGAACAAACTTCTCGATTAAAGCGATATCTGTTCCTGCTTCATTTCCAGCCACCAACCGTGCCCAATACAACATGATAGACTAGCTATCAACCCTGCCCAGTACAACATGATTGACTAGCTACCAACCCTGACCAGTGCAGCATGATAAACTAGCTACCAGCCCTGCTCAATACAACATGATAGACTAGCAACCAACCCTGCTCAATACAACATGATAGATTAGCTACAAACCCTGCCCAATAAAACATTGTAGATTAGCTACCATCCCTGACCATTGCAGCATGATAGTCTTGCTATCAATTCTGCTCAATACAACATGATAGACTAGCTACCAACCCTGACCATTGCAGCATGATAGACTTGCTATCAACCCTGCTCAATACAACATTATAGACTAGTTACCAACCCTGACCATTGCAGCATGATAGACTTGCTATCAACCCTGCCCAGTACATCATGATGGACTAGCTACCAAACCTGCCCAATTCAACATGATAGACTTGCTAGCAACCCTGCCCAGTATAACATGATGGACTAGCTACCAGCACTGTTCAATACAACATGATAGATTAGCTACAAACCCTACCCAATACAACATTATAGACTAGCTACCAACCCTGCCCATTGCAGCATGATAGACTAGCTACCAACCCTGCTCAATACAACATGATAGACTAGCAACCAAACCTGCCCAATACAACATGATAGACTAGCTACCAACCCTGCCCAATACAACATTGTAGGCTAGCTACCAACCCTGCCCATTGCAGCATGATAAACTATCTACCAACCCTGCTCAATACAACATGATAGACTAGCTACCAACCCTGACCAGTGCAGCATGATAAACTAGCTACCAGCCCTGCTCAATACAACATGATAGACTAGCAACCAACCTTGCCCAATACAACATGATAGACTAGCTACCAACCCTGCCCAATACAACATTGTAGACTAGCTACCAACCCTGCAACCCTACAACCCTACAACACTGTAGACTAGCCACCAACCCTGCCCAGTACAACATGATGGACTAGCTACCAACCCTGCTCAATACAATATGATAGATTAGCTACAAACCCTGCCCAATACAAAATTATAGACTAGCTACCAACCCTGCGGATTGCAGCATGATAGACTAGCTACCAACTCTGCCCAATACAACATTGTAGACTAGCTACCAACCCTCCCTATTGCAGCAAGGAATTAATGAACCTTTGTTTATTGATGGGGTCGAAACATCGACTGTAATAATAATAAAAATAATAATAGGAAAGTTTATAGAGCGCCTGGTTACGCACACCGGCGTGTCCCCGTGCTATGATAAGTGGAAGCAACAAAGTCTCAGCAGCACCCAGAGCCCATCTACAGAACAAACAGGTGAGTTTTCAGTTTCCCCCTAAATCTGGACTCTGACGGTTCCAAGCGCAATTCCTGCAAGAAACCAGAAGGACCTACCCTCCATGCGTGCCTTTTTAACTTTGGGAGTCATCAGTAGGCCGGAGCCAGAGGATCTCAATGCTCGGGAAGGCTCGTAGCGAGTAATTAGGCCCTGTAAGGGCTTCGGTGCTTTGCCGCCCATAATGCGGTATTTAACAACAAGGGGTGGTGATGGACAGAGTTTCTGAATTAAGCAGAGTACTCTCACCCAGTCAAGAGATCAGGGCTAGATCCAACACCGTTTTTTAGCTCACTGCACCATCCCAGCTCAGAACCTGGCTATATGCAAATTAGTCTGTTCCTGTCCCAGTGCATGATGGGAACAGGGCAAACCAAACTACCAAGACAATTCTTACACTGGGAAGGAAACAACCTTCCGGGGACCGGTTTCTGGCATTTCAGCTGTCGTCGGCCCGGCTTGCTTGAATCCTGATGGTGCAATGAGCAAGGGACTCACATCTGAGTATACCCTTCCACGCTTGTGGTGGACAAAATATTTAACAACAAGGGGTGGTGATGGACAGAGTTTCTGAATTAAGCAGAATACTCTCACCCAGTCAAGAGATCAGGGCTAGATCCAACACCGTTTTTTAGCTCACTGCACCTTCCCAGCTCAGAACCTGGCTATATGCAAATTAGTCTGTTCCTGTCCCAGTGCATGATGGGAAAAGGGCAAACCAAACTACCAAGCCAATTCTTACACTGGGAAGTAAACAAGCTTCCGGGGACCGGTTTCTGGCATTTCAGCTGTCGTCGGCCCGGCTTGCTTGAATCCTGATGGTGCAATGAGCAAGGGACTCACATCTAAGTATACCCTTCCACGCTTGTGGTGGACAAAATATTTAACAACAAGGGGTGGTGATGGACAGAGTTTCTGAATTAAGCAGAATACTCTCACCCAGTCAAGAGATCAGGGCTAGATCCAACACCGTTTTTTAGCTCACTGCACCATCCCAGCTCAGAACCTGGCTATATGCAAATTAGTCTGTTCCTGTCCCAGTGCATGATGGGAACAGGGCAAACCAAACTACCAAGCCAATTCTTACACTGGGAAGGAAACAAGCTTCCGGGGACCGGTTTCCGGCATTTCAGCCGTCGTCGGCCCGGCTTGCTTGAATCCTGATGGTGCAATGAGCAAGGGACTCACATCTGAGTATACCCTTCCACGCTTGTGGTGGATAAAATATATAACAACAAGGGGTGGTGATGGACAGAGTTTCTGAATTAAGCAGAAAACTCTCACCCAGTCAACAGATCAGGGCTAGATCCAACACCGTTTTTTAGCTCACTGCACCATCCCAGCTCAAAACCTGGCTATATGCAAATTAGTCTGTTCCTGTCCCAGTGCATGATGGGAACAGGGCAAACCAAACTACCAAGCCAATTCTTACACTGGGAAGGAAACAAGCTTCCGGGGACCGGTTTCTGGCATTTCAGCCGTCGTCGGCCCGGCTTGCTTGAATCCTGATGGTGCAATGAGCAAGGGACTCACATCTGAGTATACCCTTCCACGCTTGTGGTGGACAAAATATTTAACAACAAGGGGTGGTGATGGACAGAGTTTCTGAATTAAGCAGAATACTCTCACCCAGTCAAGAGATTAGAGCTAGATCCAACACCGTTTTTTAGCTCACTGCACCATCCCAGCTCAGAACCTGGCTATATACAAATTAGTCTGTTCCTGTCCCAGTGCATGATGGGAACAGGGCAAACCAAACTACCAAGCCAATTCTTACACTGGGAAGGAAACAAGCTTCCGGGGACCGGTTTCTGGCATTTCAGCCGTCGTCGGCCCGGCTTGCTTGAATCCTGATGGTGCAATGAGCAAGGGACTCACATCTGAGTATACCCTTCCACGCTTGTGGTGGACAAAATATTTAACAACAAGGGGTGGTGATAGACAGAGTTTCTGAATTAAGCAGAATACTCTCACCCAGTCAAGAGATCAGGGCTAGATCCAACACCGTTTTTTAGCTCACTGCACCATCCCAGCTCAGAACCTGGCTATATGCAAATTAGTCTATTCCTGTCCCAGTGCATGATGGGAACAGAGCAAACCAAACTACCAAGCCAATTCTTACACTGGGAAGGAAACAAGCTTCCGGGGACCGGTTTCTGGCATTTCAGCCGTCGTCGGCCCGGCTTGCTTGAATCCTGATGGTGCAATGAGCAAGGGACTCACATCTGAGTATACCCTTCCACGCTTGTGGTGGACAAAATATTTAACAACAAGGGGTGGTGATGGACAGAGTTTCTGAATTAAGCAGAATACTCTCACCCAGTCAAGAGATCAGGGCTAGATCCAACACCGTTTTTTAGCTCACTGCACCATCCCAGCTTAGAACCTGGTTACATGCAAATTAGTCTGTTCCTGTCCCAGTGCATGATGGGAACAGGGCAAACCAAACTACCAAGCCAATTCTTACACTGGGAAGGAAACAAGCTTCCGGGGACCGGTTTCTGGCATTTCAGCCGTCGTCGGCCCGGCTTGCTTGAATCCTGATGGTGCAATGAGCAAGGGACTCACATCTGAGTATACCCTTCCACGCTTGTGGTGGACAAAATATTTAACGACAAGGGGTGGTGATGGACAGAGTTTCTGAATTAAGCAGAATACTCTCACCCAGTCAAGAGATCAGGGCTAGATCCAACACCGTTTTTTAGCTCACTGCACCATCCCAGCTCAGAACCTGGCTATATGCAAATTAGTCTGTTCCTGTCCCAGTGCATGATGGGAACAGGGCAAATCAAACTACCAAGCCAATTCTTACACTGGGAAGGAAACAAGCTTCCGGGGACCGGTTTCTGGCATTTCGGCCGTCGTCGGCCCGGCTTGCTTGAATCCTGATGGTGCAATGAGCAAGGGACTCACATCTGAGTATACCCTTCCACGCTTGTGGTGGACAAAATATTTAACAAGGGGTGGTGATGGACAGAGTTTCTGAATTAAGCAGAATACTCTCACCCAGTCAAGAGATCAGGGCTAGATCCAACACCGTTTTTTAGCTCACTGCACCATCCCAGCTCAGAACCTGGCTATATGCAAATTAGTCTGTTCCTGTCCCAGTGCATGATGGGAACAGGGCAAACCAAACTACCAAGCCAATTCTTACACTGGGAAGGAAACAAGCTTCCGGGGACCGGTTTCTGGCATTTAAGCCGTCGTCGGCCCAACCTGCTTGAATCCTGATGGTGCAATGAGCAAGGGACTCACATCTGAGTATACCCTTCCACGCTTGTGGTGGACAAAATATTTAACAACAAGGGGTGGTGGTGGACAGAGTTTCTGAATTAAGCAGAACACTCTCACCCAGTCAAGAGATCAGGGCTAGATCCAACACCGTTTTTTAGCTCACTACACCATCCCAGCTCAGAACCTGGTTATATGCAAAGTAGTCTGTTCCTGTCCCAGTGCATGATGGGAACAAGGCAAACCAAACTACCAAGCCAATTCTTACACTGGGAAGGAAACAAGCTTCCAGGGACCGGTTTCTGGCATTTCGGCTTTCGTCGGCCCGGCTTGCTTGAATCCTGATGGTGCAATGAGCAAGGGACTCACATCTGAGTATACCCTTCCACGCTTGTGGTGGACAAAATATTTAACAACAAGGGGTGGTGATGGACAGAGTTTCTGAATTAGGCAGAATACTCTCACCCAGTCAAGAGATCAGGGCTAGATCCAACACCGTTTTTTAGCTCACTGCACCATCCCAGCTCAGAACCTGGCTATATGCAAATTAGTCTGTTCCTGTCCCAGTGCATGATGGGAACAGGGCAAACAGAACTACCAAGCCAATTCTTACACTGGGAAGGAAACAAGCTTCCGGGGACCGGTTTCTGGCATTTCAGCCGTCGTCGGCCCGGCTTACTTGAATCCTGATGGTGCAATGAGCAAGGGACTCACATCTGAGTATACCCTTCCACGCTTGTGGTGGACAAAATATTTAACAACAAGGGGTGGTGATGGACAGAGTTTCTGAATTAAGCAGAATACTCTCACCCAGTCAAGAGATCAGGGCTAGATCCAACACCGTTTTTTAGCTCACTGCACCATCCCAGCTCAGAACCTGGCTATATGCAAATTAGTCTGTTCCTGTCCCAGTGCATGATGGGAACAGGGCAAACCAAACTACCAAGCCAATTCTTACACTGGGAAGGAAACAAGCTTCCGGGGACCGGTTTCTGGCATTTAAGCCGTCGTCGGCCCAACTTGCTTGAATCCTGATGGTGCAATGAGCAAGGGACTCACATCTGAGTATACCCTTCCACGCTTGTGGTGGACAAAATATTTAACAACAAGGGGTGGTGGTGGACAGAGTTTCTGAATTAAGCAGAACACTCTCACCCAGTCAAGAGATCAGGGCTAGATCCAACACCGTTTTTTAGCTCACTGCACCATCCCAGCTCAGAACCTGGTTATATGCAAAGTAGTCTGTTCCTGTCCCAGTGCATGATGGGAACAAGGCAAACCAAACTACCAAGCCAATTCTTACACTGGGAAGGAAACAAGCTTCCAGGGACCGGTTTCTGGCATTTCGGCTTTCGTCGGCCCGGCTTGCTTGAATCCTGATGGTGCAATGAGCAAGGGACTCACATCTGAGTATACCCTTCCACGCTTGTGGTGGACAAAATATTTAACAACAAGGGGTGGTGATGGACAGAGTTTCTGAATTAGGCAGAATACTCTCACCCAGTCAAGAGATCAGGGCTAGATCCAACACCGTTTTTTAGCTCACTGCACCATCCCAGCTCAGAACCTGGCTATATGCAAATTAGTCTGTTCCTGTCCCAGTGCATGATGGGAACAGGGCAAACAGAACTACCAAGCCAATTCTTACACTGGGAAGGAAACAAGCTTCCGGGGACCGGTTTCTGGCATTTCAGCCGTCGTCGGCCCGGCTTACTTGAATCCTGATGGTGCAATGAGCAAGGGACTCACATCTGAGTATACCCTTCCACGCTTGTGGTGGACAAAATATTTAACAACAAGGGGTGGTGATGGACAGAGTTTCTGAATTAAGCAGAATACTCTCACCCAGTCAAGAGATCAGGGCTAGATCCAACACCGTTTTTTAGCTCACTGCACCATCCCAGCTCAGAACCTGGCTATATGCAAATTAGTCTGTTCCTGTCCCAGTGCATGATGGGAACAGTGCAAACCAAACTACCAAGCCAATTCTTACACTGGGAAGGAAACAAGCTTCCGGGGACTGGTTTCTGGCATTTCAGCCATCGTCGGCCCGGCTTGCTTGAATCCTGATGGTGCAATGAGCAAGGGACTCACATCTGAGTATACCCTTCCACGCTTGTGGTGGACAAAATATTTAACAACAAGGGGTGGTGATGGACAGAGTTTCTGAAATAAGCAGAATACTCTCACCCAGTCAAGAGATCAGGGCTAGATCCAACACCTTTTTTTAGCTCACTGCACCATCCCAGCTCAGAACCTGGCTATATGCAAATTAGTCTATCCTGTCCCAGTGCATGATGGGAACAGGGCAAACCAAACTACCAAGCCAATTCTTACACTGGGAAGGAAACAAGCTTCCGGGGACCGGTTTCTGGCATTTCAGCCGTCGTCGGCCCGGCTTGCTTGAATCCTGATGGTGCAATGAGCAAGGGACTCACATCTGAGTATACCCTTCCACGCTTGTGGTGGACAAAATATTTAACAACAAGGGGTGGTGATGGACAGAGTTTCTGAATAAAGCAGAATAGTCTCACCCAGTCAAGAGATCAGGGCTAGATCCAACACCGTTTTTAGCTCACTGCACCATCCCAGCTCAGAACCTGGCTATATGCAAATTAGTCTGTTCCTGTCCCAGTGCATGATGGAAACAGGGCAAACCAAACTACCAAGCCAATTCTTACACTGGGAAGGAAACAAGCTTCCGGGGACCGATTTCTGGCATTTCAGCCGTCGTCGGCCGGGCTTGCTTGAATCCTGATGGTGCAATGAGCAAGGGACTCACATCTGAGTATACCCTTCCACGCTTGTGGGGGACAAAATATTTAACAACAAGGGGTGGTGATGGACAGAGTTTCTGAATTAAGCAGAAAACTCTCACCCAGTCAAGAGATCAGGGCTAGATCCAACACCGTTTTTTAGCTCACTGCACCATCCCAGCTCAGAACCTGGCTATATGCAAATTAGTCTGTTCCTGTCCCAGTGCATGATGGGAACAGGGCAAACAGAACTACCAAGCCAATTCTTACACTGGGAAGGAAACAAGCTTCCGGGGACCGGTTTCTGGCATTTCAGCCGTCGTCAGCCCGGCTTGCTTGAATCCTGATGGTGCAATTAGCAAGGGACTCACATCTGAGTATACCCTTCCACGCTTGTGGTGGACAAAATATTTAACAACAAGGGGTGGTGATGGACAGAGTTTCTGAATTAAGCAGAATACTCTCACCCAGTCAAGAGATCAGGGCTAGATCCAACACCGTTTTTTAGCTCACTGCACCATCCCAGCTCAGAACCTGGCTATATGCAATTTAGTCTGTTCCTGTCCCAGTGCATGATGGGAACAGGGCAAACCAAACTACCAAGCCAATTCTTACACTGGGAAGGAAACAAGCTTCCGGGGACCGGTTTCTGGCATTTCAGCCGTCGTCGGCCCGGCTTGCTTGAATCCTGATGGTGCAATGAGCAAGGACTCACATCTGAGTATACCCTTCCACGCTTGTGGTGGACAAAATATTTAACAACAAGGGGTGGTGATGGACAGAGTTTCTGAATTAAGCAGAATACTCTCACCCAGTCAAGAGATCAGGGCTAGATCCAACACCGTTTTTTAGCTCATTGCACCATCCCAGCTCAGAACCTGGCTATATGCAAATTAGTCTGTTCCTGTCCCTGTCCCAGTGCATGATGGGAACAGGGCAAACCAAACTACCAAGCCAATTCTTACACTGGGAAGGAAACAAGCTTCCGGGGACTGGTTTCTGGCATTTCAGCCGTCGTCGGCCCGGCTTGCTTGAATCCTGATGGTGCAATGAGCAAGGGACTTACATCTGAGTATACCCTTCCACGCTTGTGGTGGACAAAATATTTAACAACAAGGGGTGGTGATGGACAGAGTTTCTGAAATAAGCAGAATACTCTCACCCAGTCAAGAGATCAGGGCTAGATCCAACACCTTTTTTTAGCTCACTTCACCATCCCAGCTCAGAACCTGGCTATATGCAAATTAGTCTGTTCCTGTCCCAGTGGATGATGGGAACAGGGCAAACCAAACTACCAAGCCAATTCTTACACTGGGAAGGAAACAAGCTTCCGGGGACCGGTTTCTGGCATTTCAGCCGTCGTCGGCCCGGCTTGCTTCAATCCTGATGGTGCAATGAGCAAGGGACTCACATCTGAGTATACCCTTCCACGCTTGTGGTGGACAAAATATTTAACAACAAGGGGTGGTGATGGACAGAGTTTCTGAATTAAGCAGAATACTCTCACCCAGTCAAGAGATCAGGGCTAGATCCAACACCGTTTTTTAGCTCACTGCACCATCCCAGCTCAGAACCTGGCTATATGCAAATTAGTCTGTTCCTGTCCTAGTGCATGATGGGAACAGGGCAAACAGAACTACCAAGCCAATTCTTACACTGGGAAGGAAACAAGCTTCCGGGGACCGGTTTCTGGCATTTCAGCCGTCGTCAGCCCGGCTTGCTTGAATCCTGATGGTGCAATGAGCAAGGGACTCACATCTGAGTATACCCTTCCACGCTTGTGGTGGACAAAATATTTAACAACAAGGGGTGGTGATGGACAGAGTTTCTGAATTAAGCAGAATACTCTCACCCAGTCAAGAGATCAGGGCTAGATCCAACACCGTTTTTTAGCTCACTGCACCATCCCAGCTCAGAACCTGGCTATATGCAAATTAGTCTGTTCCTGTCCCAGTGCATGATGGGAACAGGGCAAACCAAACTACCAAGCCAATTCTTACACTGGGAAGGAAACAAGCTTCCGGGGACCGGTTTCTGGCATTTCAGCCGTCGTCGGTCCGGCTTACTTGAATCCTGATGGTGCAATGAGCAAGGGACTCACATCTGAGTATACCCTTCCCCGCTTGTGGTGGACAAAATATTTAACAACAAGGGGTGGTGATGGACAGAGTTTCTGAATTAAGCAGAATACTCTCACCCAGTCAAGAGATCAGGGCTAGATCCAACACCGTTTTTTAGCTCACTGCACCATCCCAGCTCAGAACCTGGCTATATGCAATTTAGTCTGTTCCTGTCCCAGTGCATGATGGGAACAGGGCAAACCAAACTACCAAGCCAATTCTTACACTGGGAAGGAAACAAGCTTCCGGGGACCGGTTTCTGGCATTTCAGCCGTCGTCGGCCCGGCTTGCTTGAATCCTGATGGTGCAATGAGCAACGGACTCACATCTGAGTATACCCTTCCACGCTTGTGGTGGACAAAATATTTAACAACAAGGGGTGGTGATGGACAGAGTTTCTGAATTAAGCAGAATACTCTCACCCAGTCAAGAGATCAGGGCTAGATCCAACACCGTTTTTTAGCTCATTGCACCATCCCAGCTCAGAACCTGGCTCTATGCAAATTAGTCTGTTCCTGTCCCTGTCCCTGTGCATGATGGGAACAGGGCAAACCAAACTACCAAGCCAATTCTTACACTGGGAAGGAAACAAGCTTCCGGGGACTGGTTTCTGGCATTTCAGCCGTCGTCGGCCTGGCTTGCTTGAATCCTGATGGTGCAATGAGCAAGAGACTCACATCTGAGTATACCCTTCCACGCTTGTGGTGGACAAAATATATAACAACAAGGGGTGGTGATGGACAGAGTTTCTGAATTAAGCAGAATACTCTCACCCAGTCAAGAGATCAGGGCTAGATCCAACATCGTTTTTTAGCTCACTGCACCATCCCAGCTCAGAACCTGGCTATATGCAAATTAGTCTGTTCCTGTCCCAGTGCATGATGGGAACAGGGCAAACCAAACTACCAAGCCAATTCTTACACTGGGAAGGAAACAAGCTTCCTGGGATCGGTTTCTGGCATTTCAGCCGTCGTCGGCCCGGCTTGCTTGAATCCTGATGGTGCAACGAGCAAGGGACTCACATCTGAGTATACCTTTCCACGCTTGTGGTGGACAAAATATTTAACAACAAGGGGTGGTGATGGACAGAGTTTCTGAATTAAGCAGAATACTCTCACCCAGTCAAGAGATCAGGGCTAGATCCAACACCGTTTTTTAGCTCACTGCACCATCCCAGCTCAGAACCTGGCTATATGCAAATTAGTCTGTTCCTGTCCCAGTGCATGATGGGAACAGGGCAAACCAAACTACCAAGCCAATTCTTACACTGGGAAGGAAACAAGCTTCCGGTGACCGGTTTCTGGCATTTCAGCCGTCGTCGGCCCGGCTTGCTTGAATCCTGAAGGTGCAATGAGCAAGGGACTCACATCTGAGTATACCCTTCCACGCTTGTGGTGGACAAAATATTTAACAACAAGGGGTGGTGATGGACAGAGTTTCTGAATTAAGCAGAATACTCTCACCCAGTCAAGAGATCAGGGCTAGATCCAACACCGTTTTTTAGCTCACTGCACCATCCCAGCTCAGAACCTGGCTATATGTAAATTAGTCTGTTCCTGTCCCAGTGCATGATGGGAACAGGGTAAACCAAACTACCACCCAATTCTTACACTGGGAAGGAAACAAGCTTCCGGGGACCGGTTTCTGGCATTTCAGCCGTCGTCGGCCCGACTTGCTTGAATCCTGATGGTGCAATGAGCAAGGGACTCACATCTGAGTATACCCTTCCACGCGTGCGGTGGCACGTGCACAGAGCCTTAAACTCAATTCTGCTCCTCACCAGAAGCCAGTGAAGTGCCTGCAATGCTGCCCTTGAGTCGGATCTTCGGGGCAGCCTCAAGACCAAGCGAGCCGCGGCATTTTGTAACACCTGCAGGCGGTCAAGGCTCTTTCCCGTGGCTCCCAGACAAAGAAGATTGCCATAGTCCAATCGAGTGGTGACAAGGGCATGCACCAGCGTCCTTCTAGCCTCTGTAGGGAGGAACTCTAGAACCTTCCATAGGCCTTCTAGGACGCCAAAGCACACCCCCACCACCCGACTGATCTGGGGCCCAAATGTTAGATCAGCATCGAGCCACACGCCCAGATTTTTGGCTTCCTGACATGGTGTTGGAGTCGACCCCAGACAGGATGGCCACCATGCCGATGACCACACCGATGCCCCCCCCCCCCCCCCCCCACGAGCACTTCCATCTTGCTGCCATTCAGCCTCAGGCAGTTGGTTGACATCCAGGAGGCCAGATCCTGCATGCATGCTCTGAACCTGTCCGCAGCAAGATCGGGCGCACAAGATAGGGAGATGACCAGCTGCGTATCATCGGCATAGGACACTATGCGCAGCCCATGCCCATCAACTATGGTTGCTACTGGGGAGACATATAGATTAAATAAAGTTGGGCTCAGGGACGAACCCTGAGGTACGCCCTGACCCAGGTTGACCACTCTAGAGTAGCAGTCCCCCTGCCTGACCTGAAAGCCCCGGTCCACCAGAAAGGACTGAATCCATTTCAGCGCAGCACCCAGGATCCCACCTTCATTCAGACACTGTAGCAAGGTGACATGTGCTACAGTGTCGAATGCTGCGCTTAGATCCAGGAGGATCAGGGCCATAGTTTGGCCCTCATCCACCCCCTGTCTGATGGTCTCGACCGCCATGAGCAGAGCCGACTCCGTAGAGTGGCGAGGTCTGAATCCAAACTGAGTAGAGTGAAGGAGGTTAGCTTCCTCCACATATTCCATCAGATGGGCATTCACGACCTTCTCCGCTACTTTAGCCATATAGGGTAACAGTGAAATGGGGCGAAGGTTCTCCAATGTCTCAAAGCCTTTATTCGGCTTCTTTTGGAGAGGGAGTACTACTGCCTATTTCCACGCTATAGGCATTGTATAAGTCCAAAATGATACATCCAGCAGATGTCTAATGTAAGGCTCCAGGATCGTAAGGCTTTCCGCGAGCCGCTTGGACGAGGCAGGATCCCTAGGGGAGCCAGACTTTATTGATCTGCAGATCTGTATTAATGCCTCTGGGGAAGGGGTAGTAAAGTTCTCAAGGCCGTGTCGTCCCCTAACTTCCCTTACAGCTTCTACAAACTCAGACCCTATTTTGGTTTGTCCCGGAAAGGATGAGTAGATTTTAGACACTTTTTCAGCAAAGAATTCCGCAATGCGATTGCATGAGTCTACTGAGCAATCCACAGGCGCAGCGGAGAGCTTAGCTGCGGAGATTGTTTTGTAGATTTTAAACAATTCCTTCGCGGAGTTCTCCGCATCCCTAATCCTTTTTGCAAAGTAGGCTGCCTTTGCCTTTCTAATCAGCCCATGGTAGGCCCACCTCTGTAATTTAATGCCTGTACTGATTATGTAGAAAAACCAAAGGTGGTGATGGACGGAGCGTTGACAATACAAACACTCACCCCCAGTCAACTGATCTAGGTTTAATCCATCATCGTTCTTTAGCTCACTCCACCACCCCAGTTCAGACATGGCCAGACATGTAAATCCGTCCATCACTACCTTTGGTTTTTCTTTGTACTGATTATGTTGCACAACTTCGATAACAGTAATTGTGTTACTGTATCTGTTATTTGATTGTATTTCCAATGGATTTTGGCAGCACAGGCTATCAGACCGGTTTCCCTTTAAAAGACACTGTAAATAGTGTGTAAACACCCCTTTTCCACCCTCACAGTGAGCACTTCCTTGAGCACTATTCCACCTGGAGCAACTGTGTATAAGTATATCTTAGATGAATGATTATAGTGCTGAGATAAAGAACGACTTGAACTTTCAAAATTGTTTCTCTTAATTCTTTATATCGGTGATGTGAGGTTTGTTTACTAGGCTTTCCACTGTGACCGCCTGCTATTTGTACTGACATTGACCCAGGTCCAGTGGCCTTTTTGGGTTCTCCCTATTGGAGTGTAATGTCTTCATTTACATGCAGTCTTTGAAACGGTTAAAAAAATAAATACATTCTCATGATGTTAAAGAATGTATTTACATCCAAATTATTTTTCGTTTAAGGTTTCTGTATCATTTTATATGCTGGTAACTGAAAGTGGAAAAATGATACACTTACAAAATATTTTATTGCTTTTAGCCACGTGGTGGCAAAAAAGAAGTGTTTTGTTTTTCACTTTTAGGTAATTACATGTAAAATAATGGAGAAACCTTAAATGAAAAATAAATACAGATTAAGCTGATCAGATAGAAGTACTTTGTTTATTTTATGAAATTTCATTTGGGTAAGGTTCACAACTACAGATTTGAGTAACAGTGACCTGTGTATTTATAGTGCTACACGGTCCCAGCCTGGAGTAGAAAGCACTGTGAATATGCAAGTCAATATTAAAAAATATATATTATACACAGTATAAGTTGGACTCCTGCACAATGATTTGATGTTTCAAGATAAAGTGCTTTAAACTTATATATTTTAGTATTAGGTAAATAATACCTAGTGCACACATTCGTCTATTAAAAGTATACTTTCTAGAACTCCTCTTATAACACCCTGACATTAAGGACCCCATTAGGATGGCGGGCGGACTTTTCCCGCCCACCATCCTCACGATACTAGGGACCGCCCGCCATAAGGACGGGGGTCCCGTGCATGCGATTAGGATGCGATCGCCACAGTGGCAGGCGCATCCTGTATCTTTACCAGTGCGGCAGGCGGTGCTTTCAGCACCGCCCGCCGCACCGGTAAAGATACATGTTGTGCATTTCAAAGCACAACGTGACGGGCCCCGTGCAGTGCCTGCCACGTTGTTCTTTGAAATGCTGGGGGGTACCATAGGTACCCCCCATGTGCACAGCCCACCCCTTCGGAGTCCTTGGGGGCCCGCAACGGGCCCCCGCAGGGAGTCTCCGCATGCCTTTCCGTGGCGGCATTGTCGCCACGGAAAGGCATTGACAAATGCCTATACTAATATGGCTGGCGGTGTCTGATAGACACTGCCACCATATTAAACTTTTTTGGCGGAAAAGTGGCGGACGGTCTTTCCGTCCGCCGCGGACCCCCCTGCCATCTTAATATGGCGGGGGATCATTGCAGCAAGGATGGCGGGCGGATCGCCCCCGCCAGGCCGGCGGAGGCTACCGCCAGCCTGGCGGGGTGATCCGCCGGCTATCCTAATGGGCCCCTAAGTATCAAAAATAATAAGTCATTGTCCCCATGTAGCTTCAGGCGATTCCATCAATTAAAGCCTAAACTGGCTTCCAAGCAGCCGTTACATTTGGTGATTAACCTATTGCACACATTTAAATTTTTTCAGGTAGCAGACACCCTGGTGAGAATGACTGTTTGGTCCTTAGCTCTGTGTCCCTCCCTGAACTTAATAGCACAGGAAAACTCCTCCCCACCTCAACAGTGCCCTCCCTTTACTTTTACGTAGAGGCACTTCAAGGGCCAAAATAACTGTTCAGGGATGGTTGTTTTTTAATGAAAAGTATGCAAACTGCTTTTGTTAAATGAGAAAAGCATGGGCATGTGGGTTCCCATAGATCCCGCCCACGTCAACCTCTGTTTACATGCACATGTCCTTCATGGTGAGTCCAGTGGGTGACAGGGAGGGGCCAGCAGGGTCATGTTCAGACTGAGCGCACTGATCGTCCAGACCCTTTGGGTCTCAGAGTAACGGTCAGGAGAAAGAGGAAAGTAGCGAAATCTTTGGATGGCGTCAAAGAGATAGTCCGGAGGAAGTGCTGCTATATGGGGGTCTGGGGATTTTATTTAGATTACAAATGATAGAGACAGCTTCCTCAGAGAGTTGCCTTGAGGAAGGTGAAGAGTTTTGGGGGCTTCTTTTTTGTAGGGGTTTCTAATGCAGTAGGTGCAATTCCATTGGGACCCATAATTGCCACAACGTGCCAATTATGGTCAATTTCTGTTTTGGTTCAATATATTTGTACTTTTATAAATCTCACATATAGCGTGGATTAAAAACTACAGAAAAATACCCCTGAAATGTTCTCATAAGTGCTGTCCTGGTGCTCACCCCTTCCTCTCCCACTCTCCTTATACTTATATTTTTGGAGGGGGGCCCCGGAGCCAAAGCATTTGACTTGGGGGGGTTCAGAGCAAAAAAGTTTGAAGACCTCTGCTCTACAAGGTAGGCTTTCTTCTGTGGGGTACAGGGTTGTAGGACACAATATTAAGAACAACAATGTTGTGATACCAGAATATCTAAATATATAGATAATATAAATATATATAAATAACAAAAGCATGTAAACAATTTTAAAAATACATTAAAAATATTAACAATAACATAAAAATAACAAACATATTTTAATAGAAATGTATTTTAATAAAAAACATGACATTTAAAGAAAAAATACAATTCTTTTTTTTAAAAACTTTTTTTATTGAACAAGTGAGATGGAAAGGTCATCGCATACAGTTAATCATTAATTGCAGCAGTGTCACATTTTCACAATTCAGGCAGTTACATAGTACATGATATCAGGTGTGGTAGGACTTGTACATATCTGAAATATTCAGAGTCTGCTAGCTCGTGTGTCTGTTGGAGTGAAGCAAATGAGACCACCCTGCTTGTTCCCCATAGCTCCCCGATACGGGAGAGCCAAATTAGGTCCCACGGAACTGTACCACTTCGAAGCACCTTAGGAATGGTGCTCCCTCCTACATCCCTGCCTGTCAGGTTCTGTCCATTCTTCATCTTGTGAACTGTAGAAGTTATCTTAATTAGAAATAAATTTGCATATTAGTATGAATTTATTACAATTGAAACAAAAATTATGAGATGTATAGAACTGTGTTTTACTGAGTGATGCTCAACTAGGCCTTAAATCCATTCTGAAACAATATGAAAATGAAATGAAATACCAGCATTTGTAAAGCGCAGAGCTACCTCCGAAGCGGTGTCCCGGAGCTGGGGGCCATCGGGAAAATTAAGCAAGCTATTGCCCAAAGTCACATGGTGCTGGGCTAACCTGCCCCCGGCACCGGGAATTAAACTGTGAACCCCATGATCCGCAGTCTGGCACCCTGGCCGCTGCACCACACCTCTTCCACTGCTGCCTCATTATATTCATCAGTGTTTTTGACTCCCCATTTGGCATGGCTCACAGCAAAATGTAAACTGTTTGTTTTGTAATGACATGCTGTTCTACGGAAGAAACCTTTACATACTTGAAAGGCTCTTCCTGCTCATCCAAACATAAGAGAAAACATCATGTGTTAGTCCATGAAAATTACCTTTCCAGTGGTGTGATGCATACTGTTATGATTTGCCATTCGAATCGAATAAAGATGATTTTGATTTGATTTGACCTTTCCAGTCACATACAAGGAGTGGGAACTCTATCTTCTACTACTTGGACTGAGACATGATGGACCCCATAGTTTATGTTCATAATTCTTCTGTCCACCAGAGATGTGCAGTAGAAAGGAGACAGCTATTGCATCACTCCCCATGGCACTTACTCAGCTTACGTTCTTTTTGCAAGGTGAAATCCTGTTTGAGCCTGCAACTTCTTATAGGGCGTAGGCACGAGCTGCGAAGAATCAACTAGGGTCTTTTGCATCCATGTGCAGACCGTTGTCCAAAGACCTGAGCTTGCTTCATGTCAGAGCATGTTCTGTTGTCCCTCCTCAAGCAACAGGTAAATAATCATCCTCTTTTTTGTCGGTATCCAAAGTGGTTCCTCGTGTTCCACGCTACGTCATCATGGCTTCCTCCTTACCAGTGAGCATGAATGAAGTGCCTCCGCACACACCCATCACGCGACCCATCGCACTACTAACTGACATGGTTCTTCCACATAAACTGATGACTCAAGACCTTATTATGAGTCTTGTAAATTATATTTTATTAGATTGTAAACATACTCTGTCGTATAAGTCTTGCAGAAACAAGTCTCAGGTCAGACGTCTTTGGTATGCGTACATCATGAGTTTTGGATGGTTACAACATAGTGTCACGTGACCTGTTCCGACCACTTGACATCTTTCATGAATACGAAGAGGTATCAGTAACCATAGGCCTCAGCTTGACCACAGCCTTCCCCACCTCTTGCTTGCCCCCACCTCTTGCTTGCCCTCCACCTCTTGCTTGCTCCCCACCTATTGAAATGAAATGAAATGAAATGAAATGAAATGAAAGCAGGATTTGTATAGCGCATGGCTGCCCGTGAGCGTCCCAGCGCTGAGATTGCAGCTATCACTGAGGTAAGGAAAAGAAAGGGGAGTAAAGAAAAAGAACGGGAAATATTATTGTGGAAAGAGGTGCGTCTTAAGCAATTTTCGGAACTTCATGTGGTTGGGTTCGGCCCGGAGCTGAGTTGGAAGCGCGTTCCAGAGAGTAGCGGCTGTAACCGAAAATCGGCGTCCTCCAGTGCGGGCTTTCTTTACTCTGTGGACCGTAGCCAGGTTTCTTTGAGAGGAGCGTAAGGATCTGTTGGGTTTGTACGGATATATCATGGTTTTCAGCAGTGGTGGACCTAGGTTTTGCAGGGCCTTATGGGTGGTACATAGGGCCTTAAATGTAACTCTTTCTCGAATCGGCAGCCAATGGAGTGCTTTTAGTGCTGGTTTGGCCGAGAGTCTCCGGGATGTTCCTGTCAGCATACGAGCAGCGGCATTTTGTGCTCTTTGGAGAACATTGAAAGTGGCCTCTGGGGCTGCCAGGAAGAGGGCGTTGCCATAATCTAGCCTCGAAAGTATTAGTCCCTGTATAAGTAGTTTTTGAGATTGGACAGGGAGTAGAGGGAGGATTTTCCTGGCTGAGCGGAGTATACCGACACAGGTGCCAGCGGTTTTTTTAGCTTGTGTCTTCATAGATAGATCCTGTTCTATCCAGAAGCCTAAACTCTTTAGTTCCGTCTTGGGCTGAGGAAGGGGACCAAGGCAGGAGGGCCACATAGCGGACGGGAGAGGAGATTGGTGACCCAGCAACATAAGCTCGGTCTTGGAGCCATTGAGTTTTAACCTTGATTTGGACATCCACTTGTGGATTCCCTCAAGGCAATCATGGAGGTTTTTTATTTTCTCGCCTTCAAGGGAAAAAGACACCACCATTTGGGTGTCGTCGGCATATGTTACCGCTTTAATCCCAAAGGGGGTTACCACATCCTCCAGGGGGGCCATGTAGGTGTTAAACAATGTAGGGCTCAATGAAGAGCCCTGTGGAACCCCACACTGGAGGAAAAAAGGATCAGATTTTATATTGCCTTCACAGACCTGGAAAGTTCTGTCCTTCAGGAACGAAGAAAACCAGCTGAGAGCTTTGTCTCTCACTCCCAGGTTTAGTAGTCGCTGGATCAGGATCTTATGGTCCACCGTGTCAAATGCAGCGCTTAGATCCAGGAGGATCAGTAAAACCGATCCCCCTGAATCCAAGATGCATCTGGCTTCCTCGACTACCTTTAACAGGGCGGTCTCTGTCCCCTGGCCGGGACGAAAACCTGTTTGTGAGGCGCGTAGGAGATTGTTGCTTTCGAGATAGTTAGATAGTTGCTGGTTGACTAGTTTCTCTGTAATCTTGCTCAGACCTGGTAAGAGAGAGATTGGGCGCAGGTTTGAGAAATCTGAGGGGTCCTGGCCTGGCTTTTTTTGAAGGGCTTTGACGATCGCATGTTTCCAGTTTGGGGGGACAATTCCTTGGGTGAGGGAGGCATTGATAAGATTTGTTGCTGGGTCTGAAATAACAGGGCCAATTTGTTTAAGGATACGAATGGGGGCAGGGTCAATGGGTGAGCCACTTTTCATGCTAGACAGAGTTTTCAAGAAGTCTTCAGTGGACAGTGGATGAAAGCTATCTAATGTTGAACCCGCTGTGGGGGGCATCTTATCCTCCGGGGGATCAAGGTTTGTTATGGGTGGGAGGGATTGTAAGATGTTGATGATTTTGTTCTGAAAGAAGGATGCAATTTGATTGCATCTGGAGGTTGTGGGTTGTTCAGAGGGAGGTGGGTTAGGGGTTTTGAGTAGCTCTTTAAAAATTTTATAAGTCTCTCTAGAAGAGTTGGATGCATTTTTTATTTTTTCATTAAAGAAGGATGATTGTGCTGATTTTCGTGCAACTTTGTAGGTTTTCATAGCTTTTTTATATTCGTCTTTAATGATAGGATCCCAATTTTTCCTCCAATTCCGTTCCTTGATCTTACAGATTTTTCTAAGATTTTTCAAGTCTTGAGAATACCATGGGGATTTGAAGGTGATGGTTTTTTTTGTGATGATTTTTTTGGGGGCAACTGTATCCAGAGTCGATATGAGCCATTTGGTAAAGTTTTCATCAGCTTTTATGGGATCGGGAAGAGCAGGGGGGGCCGAGCTGATCAGCTCTTGAGTCCAACGTTCAAAAGAGAGTTTGGACCAAATTCTGTCGCATTCTCTGACTGATGACGTTGGAGGGGTGATAGGGTCGATTTGCCAGGTGAACGGGATGAGAAAGTGATCTGACCAAGGTAGTGAAAGAGTTGGTCGTATTTCTATTTTCGGCAGGTTAGAGAAAATCGGATCTAACAGATGACCTTTAATGTGGGTAACCTCAGAATTTAAGAGGTGTAGGTCCAGTGATTTGAGTTCGGAGATAATATCCTTTACGATGCCATCTGAACTATCCTCAAAGTGGAGATTCAGGTCACCCAGCATGATAAAATTGGGGGTTGAGATGCAGGATGATGTCATAGCCTCAAGGAGAGAGCCTGCAAAATTACCTAAGTTACTAGGTGGTCGGTAAATGAGGAAGCCCGAAAGGGACTTGTTAGGAGTAATTTGGAGGGAAAAGCGTGTGCTTTCGCAGTCATCAATTCCTCCGTCTTGTATTCTGCAATTAATGGAATTACGATAGATAATCGCTATCCCGCCTCCTTTTCCCTTAGGTCTGTTAATATGTAGAATCAGATACCCATTGGGTAGCATATTCACCATGTCAGAGTCAGAATGGGGAGTAAACCAAGTTTCCGTGAGAAAAAGTATGTCCAAATTAGTGTCTTGGATTAGGATCTTGATTTCTAGAGAGTGTTTACAGGCAGATCTACAATTAAGAAGAGCAAGGCTCACCGTGTAAGGAGAGTAGCAAGTGGCTGTCTGGGGGGGTTGGCACGATGTCGGGGGTGAAAGGGTGACAGTAGGTGAAGCTGTGTCGAATTGCAAGAGGTAATCTCGAGAGTGGACGATTCGACCTTGATGGAAATTGGGCATAGTAGATAGCCCTGTGCCCGGCCTGGCCCGGACGGGCCCAGACGGGCTTGCCTCTGGCGCGCCTCCGGCGCGCCATCGGCGCGCCCGCTGCGCCCGCCCGCTGCGCGGACGAAATGAGGACTTCATTTTGTAGTGGTTGGGGCGAAGTCGCCCAGCCACTAGAGCGCTGTCCAATCCCCCTTCCAAAATGGCGCCCGTGGAGTGAGTGCCTCGAGGGGTGTTATTAAGGAAGACCGGGAGCCTAGCGACGCTTCAAGTCATGCAATTGTTCTGCATGAGAAAGCGACTGGCTCCGGTCAGAAAGTGCTATTTAGCTTCTGCCACAGATTTAACACAATAAAATACAGTGACACGATCAACAACAAAAGTGATTTTTAAAAGGCGCTAAGCGCTATTAAAAGCGGCGCTTGTCAGTTTCTGAAAGAAGCAATTAAGTCAGGGGTTTGGTCTCCCGGCTTCCGCCTCAGGAGAGATGCAATCGGGTAAGGAGAGGACGTGATTGGAGGCTCTTTTTGTAGTGGTTGGGGCGAAGTCGCCCAGCCACTAGAGCGCTGTCCAATCCCCCTTCCAAAATGGCGCCCGTGGAGTGAGTGCCTCGAGGGGTGTTATTAAGGAAGACCGGGAGCCTAGCGACGCTTCAAGTCATGCAATTGTTCTGCATGAGAAAGCGACTGGCTCCGGTCAGAAAGTGCTATTTAGCTTCTGCCACAGATTTAACACAATAAAATACAGTGACACGATCAACAACAAAAGTGATTTTTAAAAGGCGCTAAGCGCTATTAAAAGCGGCGCTTGTCAGTTTCTGAAAGAAGCAATTAAGTCAGGGGTTTGGTCTCCCGGCTTCCGCCTCAGGAGAGATGCAATCGGGTAAGGAGAGGACGTGATTGGAGGCTCTTTTTGTAGTGGTTGGGGCGAAGTCGCCCAGCCACTAGAGCGCTGTCCAATCCCCCTTCCAAAATGGCGCCCGTGGAGTGAGTGCCTCGAGGGGTGTTATTAAGGAAGACCGGGAGCCTAGCGACGCTTCAAGTCATGCAATTGTTCTGCATGAGAAAGCGACTGGCTCCGGTCAGAAAGTGCTATTTAGCATCTGCCACAGATTTAACACAATAAAATACAGTGACACGATCAACAACAAAAGTGATTTTTAAAAGGCGCTAAGCGCTATTAAAAGCGGCGCTTGTCAGTTTCTGAAAGAAGCAATTAAGTCAGGGGTTTGGTCTCCCGGCTTCCGCCTCAGGAGAGATGCAATCGGGTAAGTGCCTTTAAGATTATATGGCGGTCTGATCCTAGAACCTTGCAAAAAACTATGTGACATCACAGAATAGATGTTGAGGCAGGTGGTCTTCAGCCTCCCACCTTAAGGAGTTCACTAGCAATCAAGCCATTCCACGCAACTTGTATTAAAGCATGAGTATTGTTCTTCCTTACTACTATCTGGGAGTTCAAGTAAGTCACTGCACAGCTTATTACGTAAGGTTGGTAACAGAGCGGGACTGGGAACAGACTTGAACTGATCCTTCAAAGTGTGAGCGAGCGTAAGTGAACCTGGTCAGTACAAGGGAGGTTTGGGGGTGGGGGTTTACTACCTCCAAGAAATGTTTGAAACAAAATACAAATAGGGTGTGTTTTACAGAACATTTTTCATTATAAAACCTTGTCCAATCATTAAATGATTAAATGGAGATTAGAGATATGGCTGTGTGGCCCGGTGAGTGAATGAATAGTTGGATGTGTGAGGATGGCTGAATTATTTTAGGAATGGATGACAATGTATAAAGACATTTAGCTACGAGGATGAAACAGTCTCAATGCAATGACCAACGGTGGATGTTACAGTTTTTATTTTAGCTTCTACATTAAAACATCACCCTCCCCAAACACTACCACCACGAATCCTTGTGAAACAGGCATAATGCGGGTGCATTTAGCTGAGTGCACTGATTTAGCACCCCAAATAATTAAACGCAAAGCATTAAGCTCTGATCTAAAACAGGAGAGAGAAAGAGGTAAACGTAGTGGCTGAATTGTACAACGTAAAACCAGAAAACCTTGCATCAATCCAGGCTTCTACTTGATCCTAGGCAATTACTTATTTCATAGTGCCTCATTAGATCGAAGCCTACCAGACAGCACAGCTGTCTGGATTGCTAATGACATCTTGGGGACATTCGGAAAGATTGAGTGGGAATGAATTCCTCCTATTGCTTACCATTGGCTTTGTAGCTTGCAACTCACATTTGCTTGCTTTCTATTTGCTGGCTTTATTGATTTTAGGCTGTCCAGCATGAGGTTGTCCCTTCCCTTGCCCAAACCCCATTTACTGTATTCTTTCACCAGTACTGAATGTCATGCTCTGTCTTCCAGGGAGCTTAGTGTTTACTTTTCTTTCTCTGACTTCAAAGTGAGAGGATTTATTCGCCAATCATGCAGGCTTCTCAGGTTGGGCTGTACAAAGTTGTTTTGTTTTCTAGCACACAACAAAATTTTAATGTCTGTAAATGAACTATGCGGATAATTCAAAATAGTTCAAATGAAGCACATTTTTAGGTAATTCTGAAATGTGGTAGAAACAAATATTTCAATACAACTAGTAAACCATTACACAAGGTTATAACATTTCCAAACGTGTGTGCTGTATACATATATCAGTAAAACTGTATGTCTGTGCAAATGTAATGGTCATTTCAATTGAATATGTGTTATTTGTAATGACAGTGCGCTACCACACCATGCTTACCATGCGTAGAGTGCAGTGGTGCATAGTAGAGTAGTGCAGGGTAGAGTGCACTGACGTAGTGTAGAGTGGTGTAGACTAGAGGTGAGTTGAGTGAAGTGGTGTGGAGTGGAGTGGTGCAGAGTAGAGTGCAGTGATGCAGTGTAGTGTGGCATGGAGGGAGTGGTGTAATTGTGGAGTGGTGCAGAGTAGAGTGCAGTGGCAATGAGTGAGGCAGAGTAAAGTTACTCCTTTACTTGCATTACTCCCACCCACTGCACTCTACTCTGCACCACTCCACACTAAGCCACTCCATGCCACTATACACTGCGTCACTGCACTCTACTCGGCACCCCTTTACTCTATGCCCCACTAGTCTACACCACTATAATTATGCCACTGAACTCTACCCCACACTACTCTACTATGCACCAGTGCACTCTTTGCCACTGCACTCTACCCCAATCCACTATAAACCACTGTAATCTACTCTGCATACTTCACTCTAAGACACTGCACTCTATGACACTGCATTCTACCAAACTTCGCTGTCCTCTGGAACCATCTACTCTACGCCACTGCACTCTAGGCTACTGTATTCCACTCTGTTCCATTCCACTCTATGCCACTTAACTCTACATCATTGCAATCTACCCTGCATCCTTACACTCCATTCTACCCCACTGCACTCTACACCACTCTATTCTACGGTGCCGCACTCAATGCCACTGCACACTATGCCAATGCAGCCTATGCTACTTTACTCAAAACCTATGTCAATCTACTCTACATCACTGCACTATACGCCACTATACTCTACTCAGCAACACTATAATCTACGCAACTGCACTCAAAGCCACTTACTTTGCATCACTCTATGCCACTGCACTCTACACTAATCTACACTACACCACTCTACTCTACACAATTGCACTCTCTTGCACTCTGCTCTGCAACACTGCACTGTCTGGCACTCTGCTCTGCACTCTCTGCCACTGAACTCAACGTTACTCTATTTGGTGCCACTTTACTCTGTGCCCTTGCACTTTATGCCACTGCACACTACTCTGCACCACTCCATTCTATACCACTGTACTGCACTCTACAATACACTATACGCCACTCTAATCTACCTGGCACCACTGTACTCTATGATGTTGCACTCTACACCACTTCACTCTATGCCTCTGTACTCTACTCTGCACCGCTCTACCCTATGCCAGTGTACTCTACCCACTCTACTATGCACCACTGCACTCTTTGCCCCTGAACCACTGTACGTTGCATCACTATACTCTGCACCACTCTACTCTATGAGACTGCACTGTATGTCACTGCACTCTATGACTGCACTCTACGACACTCAATTCTGCAAGACTGCACTCTCTACCACTGAACTCAACACCACTCTACTATGCACCTGTGCACTCTATGCCACTGCACTCTACTCTGACCACTCAACTCTATGCCACTCTACTGCACTCTATGCCAGTGCACTCTACGCCACTCTACTCTGCATCACTTCACCCTACGCCACTCTAATGTATTCTGCACCACTACACTCCATGCAACTGCACTCTACACCACTCTACACTATGCCACTGCACTCTATGCCCCTCTAGTCTACACCTCTGGACTCTACCCTGCACAACAATACTGTACCCTGCACCACAACACTCCACTCCACCGCACTTTACTCTACTCTGACATAATCTATTCTACACCACTCTACTCTACTCAACTGTGCGCCACTCAACTCTGTGCAAAAACAACAGTTGATGGAAAGAGTTTGGTTTTGCTTTGTTCGCCCTAAGTGGGCAGGGTATGCCCAGACGTGGGTCCCTTGCTCACTTTGCCACTGGATTCAATTAATCCTGGCTAATGAGTTTTGAACCCGAAACCGGTCCCAGGATGCTTGTTTCCGGTCCAGGTAAAACATGGCTTGGCAGTTCGGGCTGGACTGTTCCCATGGTGGTGTAAATGTACGCTGAAGCCCCCATGTGATATTTAACTTTTATGCCTCTGGTGCATTTCTTGCACCAACTTACTGTAGCCTTACTTCAATTCCACTTAACTTTAGCCAATTCTACCTCATGTTTTATTAAATGCAGTGTGAGTCTAAATGACACCTTGCAGACAGTACACTGCCAGCAAAATTAGTCCCAAAATTTTGACCAAGGATAGACTGGCCGTTTCGGGCACCGGGCGTTTCCCTGGTGGGCCAGGGTGGGGGCCGGTTTTGGCCCCCCTGGGGGGCGTTTTAGTTACTGGGGACCAGAAATATCAGTCCCCTATAACAAAATCGTACAAAACCGGCCTTGTCAAACAGCTTTATTGTGTCCCCCAACCCTCTAGGGTCTGGCCAATCAGTTTGCCAGGGCCGGTTTCGGTTCCCAGTCCGTCCCTGGTTTTGACAACATTTTTAGGGCCATCACACAGAAAGGGGAAGATTTTACAGCATTGTATTCAGTTCCCTAGCAGAAGTGTAGACGGAGTGGAGAGTGGCAGGCCTGGCACGGCATGGTGTTTCATTTAATTTCCTTTTAATATACTAAATATAGCACCTTGCGGCACATTTACTGAAAATTGCGCAATGCAGCGCAGCTACCAATGTTGCTACATTGTGGTATGGGGAAAGGCCCCTACAAAGCCACATCTTTGAAGATATGGCACTGCTGCGCTCTTCCAAAGTACTGGTCCACAAGTAAGCTTTCTAGTGCCACACACACACCTTTGCACAATAGTACAAATGTGTTTACATCATATCAAGCGTAGGTACCCTTCCAGTACAAATTGATATGCGTAGACTAACTTTAGAACTTTTTACACAATGGATGTGTGCTTTCCACACAAGCAATGTGTGGAAAGTTAGACGCTGAAAAGAAGGCTGGATTTGGGTATTCAGAAGATACGTTTTTTTAAAAATAGCATAAACATTCCATAACATAACAAGATGTGGATAGCATACACATTCCATACACATTCCATAACATAACAAGAGGTGGATAGCATACACATTCCATAACATAACAAGAGGTGGATAACATACACATTCCATAACATAAGAGGTGGATAGCATACACATTGCATAACATAACAAGAGGTGGATAGCATACACATTCCATACACATTCCATAACATAACAAGAGGTAGATATCATACACATTCCATAACATAACAATAAGAGGTGGATAGCATACACATTCCATAACATAAGAAGAGGTGGATAGCATACACATTGCATAACATAACAAGAGGTGGATAGCATACACATTCCATAACATAACAAGAGGTAGATAGCATACACATTCCATACACATTCCATAACATAACAACAAGAGGTGGATAGCATACACATTCCATAACATAAGAAGAGGTGGATAGCATACACATTCCATACACATTCCATAACATAACAAGAGGTAGATAGCATACACATTCCATACACATTCCATAACATAACAACAAGAGGTGGATAGCATACACATTCCATACACATTCCATAACATAACAACAAGAGGTGGATAGCATACACATTCCATGACGTAACTCGAGGTGGATAGCATACACATTCTATACACATTCCATAACATAACAAGAGGTGGATAGCATACACATTCCATAACACAACAAGAGGTGGATAACATACACATTCCATAACATAAGAGGTGGATAGCATACACATTGCATAACATAACAAGAGGTGGATAGCATACACATTCCATACACATTCCATAACATAACAAGAGGTAGATATCATACACATTCCATAACATAACAATAAGAGGTGGATAGCATACACATTCCATAACATAAGAAGAGGTGGATAGCATACACATTGCATAACATAACAAGAGGTGGATAGCATACACATTCCATACACATTCTATAACATAACAAGAGGTAGATAGCATACACATTCCATACACATTCCATAACATAACAACAAGAGGTGGATAGCATACACATTCCATAACATAAGAAGAGGTGGATAGCATACACATTCCATACACATTCCATAACATAACAAGAGGTAGATAGCATACACATTCCATACACATTCCATAACATAACAAGAGGTGGATAGCATACACATTCCATACACATTCCATAACATAACAACAAGAGGTGGATAGCATACACATTCCATGACGTAACTCGAGGTGGATAGCATACACATTCTATACACATTCCATAACATAAGAAGAGGTGGATAGCATACACATTGAATACATAAAAAGAAGTAGATAATATACACATTCAATAACAATAAGAAGCGGATAGAATACACATTCAATAACATAACAACGGCCATGTGACGTCATGTGCGAATTAGAGGGCTCTCGCATGTTGCGCTCTCTCTGGCTGGCCCTGAGCTCGTGCCCCCAGTGCCTGGCGCTGCACCTTAGGGTTCTGGGCGCTAGAATGTGCCAGACAAGACTGCCTGCTGTGCTGCGCAATATGTGACTGTGCAGCGCGCATGAAGAGTGAACCCTTCCAAGGTGCCTTTGCAAGCCATGTTTCAGCCTGCAGAGAAACAACACTCCCAGCAGAAACCAAGGGAAGAAAGTCGTGCCTCTGCATGGGAACATTTAAATCTCAGCGAGGGGAGGGGCGGCTCACACGCCCTCAGCACACCCGGGACACTCCCTTCCCATTGACTCGGCCTCTCCCTCCGCCAGGACGCAGATTGGACGGGCCTCGGTTCAATTCCATGCTGCTTTAAACGGATGACTGGCAGGCTCGCCGAGAAATGCCAAGCCTTACAGCAGACACATTTTAGGGCATGGTCAAGGCAGGCAATTCCCCAGGGCTCCTATTCCAAGGCCCTCTGCTCCCTTCGAAAGTGAACTTTCTCTCTATTTGAACCCTGTGTTGTATTTCTCGGTCCACACCTCTCGCCACCTCTGTCTTTCTACTCAGCGTCATCTTGAGGATTTGTGGGGCCCTGAGCAAAATAAACAATACAACTCTTTTTGTGTGACCCTGGGACGCTTCGAGTATATCGTTTAGTATTGTTTGGAATCATGCCGGCTTGTATATGCAGAATGTGAGTATTAAAATTAAAAGATGTTCGTACGGGGCCCCCCAAAATATGTCTTGCCTAGGGCCTCCCAAATTCTTAAGATGACACTGTCTTAGAGTTTTTAAACTACTGGGGTGTAAGCCTTTGGTTACTGGCCTCTCCGAGTCACATGTAAGCATCAGGGCAGGGAGGAGACACTCGGATATTAAGATACACAGAGGGAATCCCCTTGGACTCTACGGGAGGCATTTTGCTTCTTTGGAGAGTGGAGATGTGTCTGAAAGAGAGACACCCTCAAAGTGAGGGTGACTTGAGAGATAAATGTGCGAGACACGTGGGGACTGGAAGACACTCGTGGGAGACAGACACTGGGAGACACTCTTGGAAGACACTGGGGGAAAGCAATGACATTGTATGGGACTGCTGGGGGAGACCCCTGTGGGAAGACAGGTCACAGTTGAGACATTCACAGCAGAGAAAGCAGACAGCCCCCCTAAACAGACCTCCATCTTTAGGAAACTCCACATCCTGGAGAAAGCACACACTACAGAAGGCCACAGTGGTATGAGGCTATACAAATGGCATACCGGCGCTTTAAGAAGTGATATAACACAAAATACACTCCCTCTGTTTGTCTGGGTCTCTTTTCTCTTCATTTGCCCATCTCTTGTTTCCCTTTTGCTCCTGACAGAAGAGGAGGCGGGCACATTGCGATAATTATGCCTCTTTCAGTCCTTATTTATGAATCCCCCACTAAAAATAAGGGGTTAGTACTGTACCTGGTATCACAGACCAGCCAACTTAAAACGACGTTTCACTGCGAGAGTGGGACAGGACCCTGGAGGGGGGTGACCTGGAATAATCTGAACTGTCGCATTCACATGCGAAAGAGATGGTCAGTAGTTGTTTTGGCAGCGATGACAAGGGCGATGGGTGGTGCAAGCTGCAGTGACCTCCTCTTCAGAGCCCAGGCACTTAATATTTTACAAATTAAGCGCTGCCTCTACCCCAAAGTAAATAAAAGCTTTTTAGGCTGCAACCAAAGTCTGGGGGGTTTGCATCCCTTGATGAACAGACTCCTCAGAGCCTTCTAAGACGAGCTGAAATCCACACTTTGCAGAGGTTTCCAACTCACCATGCCAGTCGTGTGAAATTGGTTCCTTACCGGGTGACCGTGTGAAGGGAGCTGATATTGTGTGACACACAGTGGCACCGTATGAGTTGCCGGGTCTGGCATCAAGAATACAGTATGGTATCGCCAACGCATTGTTGTGTAATTACAAGTTATGAACCTGTTACACCACGTTTCATCTTCATCTCTCCTCCCTCGCGCTTCTCTCTCTCGCTTGATTGTACTCTGATTCAGCATTGGACGGCCTACAGCATAAATGCCAATATTTAGAAACTGGAAAGTAGGATATTTTGAGAATATGAGAATCTGAGAAAATATAAGGGGATTGATTTATATAGAAGCAATGGCACTTATAGGGGGAAACAACTAAAATAAAACCAATAAAACCATTTTAGGCCTAAAAATCTTCTGCCTGAATCGGGTCTGTTGGTATGTATTCTATTGGGCAATCTCACAGTGCCAGATGGGCCAGTCTGACAGTGAGTAGGCCAGTTTTTTGGTTGTATGTGGGCGCGTTTTTGTTCCCGTATAAGGGGTGTTGTTGTAAACATCTTTAAATAAAGACTAGACGGCGGTAGCAAGCCTTACTGTGCAGAAGTTTGTTATCACATTTTTTGCAGTAGTGGTGGAGTCGTAATGTGCAGCAGGGGTGGGGTAGGCATGCATACACGCACACTCACTTTCACACGTGGGCACAACTGGATTCCCTCCATAGCGGTCGCTCACCCTGCACTCTGCTCGCACATCGGACGCTTCTCTCCCCGCTGCCTGCCTGCCCTGAGACCTGCTGCCTGCCTGCCCTGACACAGCGCATTGCGCAGTTTATAGCGCTTGGTATTGTTTCTATTCCGCACTTTAATTGCTGTATATGTTACTTTATATGCGCTTGGTATCATTCTTATTTGGCATTTCATTTATTGCATATCTAGCATTGTAGAGAGGCTGATTGAATTTGCATAAGAAGCGTTACTGTATACTTTCATTAGGAACCTTACACAAACTCGAACTCCGGCTGTGCCCCAGTTTCGATTTAGCTACTGAGCGGCCATCTTAGTGTTTATTTACTTTTGCCCGTGTCTCCTCCCCGCTCCCCGCCTCCCAGCTGACCCTCCCACGCTCCGCCCCCTCCACTCTCCATGTATGCCAGATGAATCAACGTGCAGCGGCCACGCCGAAGGTGCGCCAAAGGTAAGCCCGTCTACGCCCGTCCGCGCCTGGACCGCGCCCAGCGCCATACCCCTTGGCTCCCGTCCCACCCACCCCACCCGCATTTCATATGACGCCTCCACCCTCTTATCCCTAAACCCCGGCCGACTCCCCAACTGCGCCCAAGCCGCTCCTGGACACACCCATGGACCCTTCACATGCAACTCCTGCAAGTATGACAGCACCAAGACCAACTCCTCATCCACTAACTCCAAACAAAGATTCGACACCAACCACCTAAAATGCATCCTGCTCAACACCTGCTCGGTCCACAGACACGCCATCGACCTTTGGAATCTACTAGACACCATCTCTCCGGACGTCGCCTTCCTAACAGAAACATGGCCTCAGCCCCAGACATCACCATTGCCATCCCGGAAGGATACAAGATCATCCGAAAAGACCGCACCTACCAAACAGGAGGAGGTATCGCGATCGTCCATAAAAATTCCATCCGCATCTCAACCAGCTCAGTCGTCAACCTCGCTAGCGCCGAACACCTCCACTTCCAGATCCACACCGACCCCAAGACCACACTCAGAGGAACCCTCCTCTACAGACCACCAGGACCCCGAGCACAATTCAGTGAAGACATCACTGACTTTATCACCCCACACGCCCTCCCCTCCGAGGACTACATTCTAATGGGAGACCTCAATTTTCACCTAGAAAAAAGCAACAACAACAACACCACCACCCTTCTGGACAATCTCGCCAACCTCGGACTCAAACAACTTGTTAATACCCCCACTCACTACGCAAGTCACACACTCGACCCTATCTTCACCTCCAGCAAACATATCTCCTTCAGTCACACCACAGCTCTCCATTGGACGGACCACAGCTGCGTTCACTTTATCTACAAAAAGACCACAACCCACAACCATCCTCAACCTACTCTGCGAAGAAACTGGAACAAAATCACCATCGACCAAATCTCCTCATCGCTTCTTCAAAACCCCCCTGCCCACTCTTCGAACCCCAACCAAGCAGCAATTAACCTCACTCAATGGCTAACCAACAGCGCCGACAACCTAGCACCTTTGAAAAAACGTCAAATCAAACTAGGCAGCAAAAATGCCCCCTGGTTCAACGATGATCTTAAGAAATCCAAGAAACTCTGTCGCTCCCTTGAGAAGGCCTGGAAAAAAGACCCAAACACCAGCACCAGGGACGCCTTCAAAAACGCCACCCGCATACACCACCAACTGATCCGGACTGCCAAGAAAGCCGCATTCAAAGATCGACTAGACAACAACGCCCACAACAGCAAGGAATTATTCAACATCGTCAAAGAGTTTACTAACCCCACTGCCAACTCCAACAACATCACTCCCTCTCAAACCCTCTGCGACTCCCTAGCTTCATTCTTCCACGACAAAATCGCAGACATCCACAACAGCTTCACCAACCAACACGGAGACCAACCCACCCAACCTTCTGCCGCACCTTCACCCCCCTTGTACATCCTTAATGACTGGAATCCAATCTCCACTGAAGACACCATCCGCCTGATGAACTCTACCCACTCAGGATCCCCCACAGACCCTTGCCCTCACCACATCTTCAACAAAGCAGACTCCATCATAGCACCACACCTCCGAGACGTCATCAACTGCTCCCTCAACTCCGCCACCTTCCCGGAAAGCTGGAAACATGCCGAACTCAGCGCCCTTCTGAAAAAACCCACAGCTGACCCCACCGAACTCAAAAACTACCGCCCCATCTCGCTCCTTCCATTCCCGGCCAAAGTCATCGAAAAAGCTGTCAACAACCAGCTCGCTGCCTTCCTCGAAACCAACAAATCCCTCGACTCCTCACAGTCCGGCGTCCGAGCCAAACACAGCACTGAGACCGCACTCATCGCAGCAACAGACGACATTCGAACTCTACTGGACAATGGAGACACAGTCGCCCTCATCCTCCTCGACCTCTCCGCAGCCTTCGACACAGTCTGTCATAGCACCCTGTTACAACGCCTCAGTAACATCGGAATCCAAGGAAAAGCACTGGAATGGATCACCTCGTTCCTTGCCGGAAGAACTCAGAGAGTCCGCCTCCCACCATTCATGTCAGAGGCCACTGAAGTCATTTGTGGCGTACCACAAGGATCTTCACTCAGCCCCACCCTCTTCCACGTATACATGAGCCCCCTCGCAGCCATTGCACGCCAACACAACCTCAACATCATCTCCTACGCTGATGACACTCAACTGATCCTCTCACTCACCAAAGACCCTAACACGTCCAAAACCAACCTACATGAAGGAATGAAAGAAGTAGCCGAGTGGATGAAGCACAGCCGTCTGAAAATGAACTCAGACAAAACAGAAGTCCTCATCTTAGGTACCTCCCCCTCCGCCTGGGACGACTCTTGGTGGCCAGAGGCCCTTGGAAAAGCACCCATCCCGACGGACCACGCACGGAACCTGGGCATCATCCTGGACTCCTCACTCTCGATGACCAGACAAGTCAACGCCGTCTCATCATCTTGTTTCAACATTCTTCGCATGCTCAAAAAAACATTTCGCTGGATCCCCACCGAAACTAGAAAAACGGTCACCCACGCACTGGTTACAAGCCGCCTGGACTACGGAAACCCCCTATACGCCGGAACCACCGCAAAACTCCAGAAAAAACTCCAACGCATCCAGAACGCATCAGCCAGACTCATACTAGACATCCCGCGTAAAGACCACATTTCTGATCACCTGAAAAACCTCCACTGGCTTCCCGTCAATAAGAGGATAACATTCCGCCTCCTAACCCACGCACACAAAGCACTATACGAACTTGGACCCGAATGCCTCAACACACAACTTTCCTTCTACACCCCCTCCCGCCAGCTACGCTCTTCCAACCAAGCCCTTGCTGCTGTACCTCGCATCAACAAAACCACCATGGGAGGAAGATCCTTCTCCTACCTGGCGGCTAAAACCTGGAACTCACTTCCCACTCACCTCCGCCTCACTCAGAACCACCTAGCATTCAGAAAGCAACTTAAAACCTGGATATTCGACAAGTAATTCCCCACCCTTCTTCAAGCGCCTTGAGACCCTCTGGGTATGTAGCGCGCTATATAAATTAATTGACTTGACTTGACTTGACTTTGACACACACCCAGGGCTCGAGTCGGGGTACCACGCGGGTAGACGATGTCCTCCCACTTATTTTCCAGGGGGGACGCTGTCCCCCCTGCTTACTTGTTAAAACGCCGTCCACCCTCCTGCACTGGCCTGCTCCTTCACCATGCGATGCAGCGCGCACTGACCGACCAAAGCACACATTTCCGGGTGAAGCCTTGGACTGCTCACCACGCCCACGCCTATCGCAGCTCATGCAACCCGCCCCACCCCTTCTTAACCTTGTCGGGGGACTCGGACCTACCAGTGGCACAGAGACGTCTGCGACCAATCAGTGGTCATAGCAGACGTCACTGGATGGGTGTTTCTTCACCTCAGCAGTCCCACCCTCGTGCGCCATGCCATTTTCGGCTTCAATTTCACTAGTTTTAAGGTAAGTGTAAGCAAGTTTAATGGCTCCACTCGTTTTTTGTGCCTTTCTGCCCTCTGTTCGACTCCTTTTTTGTGCCTTTCTGCCCTCTGTTAGACTCGTTTTCCCTTTTTTTCGTGTCTTTCTGCCCTCTGTTCAACTCGTTTTTCTCTTGGTTTCGTGACTTTCTGCCCTCTGTACCCCTTGTTTTCCCTAGTTTTTGTGCCTTTCTGCCCTCTGTACCCCTCGTTTTCCCTGGTTTTTGTGCCTTTCTGCCATCTGTACCCCTCATTTTCCCTGGTTTTTGTGCCTTTCTGCCCTCTGTACCCCTCGTTTTCCCTGGTTTTTGTGCCTTTCTGCCCTCTGTACCCCTCGTTTCCCCTGGTTTTTGTGCTTTTCTGCCCACTCGCTTTTTCCTTGGTTTTTAGGTCTCGCTCTCGAGACCTGTCGTCGAGGTGCCTCTCAAGGGAAACAGACCGGGGTACGCGCGGCGATTCTGGTCTGTGGACGCGCATGTCCAGCCTGGCGCCGTGCACATCTGTTGCTCCACATTCACACTCACGGAAGCGCACACACACACAGACACACACACACGCAGGCACACACACACACACGCACACACGCAGGCACACACTCACACACACACACACACGCAGGCACACATACACACGCATGCACACACATGCACACACATGCACACACACGGGAGTCCGCTCCTGCATGGGCCCCCGCCGGGCCTCCCTCTCACCTGCTTCGATAGCCGCTCCTCACCGCTGCTGTTGGGGACAATCATTTTTCATACTACGATTCAATGTATTAAAATGCTGCTCGCTTTCACATTGTGCCATGACTTCATAAGAGACTCGGTCACAAGATTCGTCTGGTTTTTGCTGACTGACGCTGCAGGTAGTCACCTGACCCGTAAGTCCTAACTGAGCTTCAACAGCAAAATCAGCAGCCATCCGCAGACTGGAAACAAGGAAGCTGATGCCGGCAGAGCAGACAGTAGTAACGAACCAGCAATCGGTAACTATATTTTAACTAAATTCTTAAGCAGTCTACAGAATTTCGGTTCCATTTTTAAAACAAGTTCAAAATGTAGATAATTAATAAGCGGTTTACTTTAGAGGAAGAGTAACACACAAAAAGAAAAGGAGACACTCGTAGCTCAAATTAAATCTTCGCTTGAGTGAAAGAGCAGAAAATGCTCGAAAATAACTTGCAACGATGTTCAGAAACCTCACTCTTTAGTACCCGATGATTTGATAAACACTATACAAAGCGTATTGCAAGATGATTGGAATTTCTTTTTTAATACGGAGAGATTTCAAACCTACTACTATTTTGAAGTTTGAAAACTGGTCAATTTGAGTTAGCTTGGAGCAATAAGTTCTAGAATGAGTGTCTGTGCCTTTTCACTATGGAACAGTGCAAGGTTTGCCTAAACTAGTTTTAAATAGTACAATGTAAAAATTATTTTTATATTATAATGGGCCAGATAATAGGATTTAGAAGCAGTACCAAATAGGGACACATTCATTTAAATATTACTTTAACACGACCCCTGATATTCGAAGGCATTATTGTTCTGAAGCTTGGGATGCGTGTCTGGCCGAAACTGTTGCTTCCATTACATATGATGAATTGGGCATACCATTGAGTGTCACCGGTATAATGGTATCTATCTGAAAGAATTTGACATGAATAGAGCTGTGAAAAATAAATCCTGTCCCAGGAGAATTAACTCCCCTTGTGTAAAATGTTACTGAAAACGTAGTGACCATCAAGTAAGTAGATGTGAAAGAGGAAACATGTTTACTACAATCCTATTTACAATGAATATCCCATAACAATTTTGGCACTATCATAATTAAAATAACAGTAGTGTCGGGTATTTGATCACAGAATCCTCTTTTTCGGGTCAGCAGTGTATACCATCTCTGATACCTTCCGATATGCTATAATTTATATTTGGACTAATTTCCTCCAAAAGCAGGGCTTTAGGTTGGTAGGGTCTCAGGGATACAGACCCTGCCGTGATAAAAAAAAATTATCGTGAAATTGGTCCTTATTCCGCTCTATATTCCTTTACATTTTGCCTGTAAAGTTATTGTTACTTTACATTTAAAGGCAAAACGTTTTTTGATTTCTGAACAGTGTACACACCGTTAAGGTAATTCATTTAAACGATATAGTCTCAGAATTCGAATTATTCACTAGGAAATCAACTTTTTCTCATTTACCTGATATTCAAAACAGGAGAGACCTATTGGGGAGGCTTATAGGTCGTATGGCTGAGATACCCGCCACCCCCTCTCAACACAATCATCCCCAAGAATTGGGAAACCGGAAACAGTTCTTGAACTTTTGGAAGGCGGGAAGGGAGTTACCCTTCCCGGCCGTATTTATTAAAATATAAAACAAAAAATAAAACATTAAAATAACAGTTTCATATTATGTACAATTTCATGTCCACATTACGATGTTTGGCTAACCTTAACAGATCTCTAATACAAAGGTTCTCCTAGCCGAACTAACATCCTACAAAACATTTGACTTGAAATTGTACATCCTAACGTTAAGGGCCAACGGCAAGGTCGTAACCGGTGTCAGATCCCTAAACCAGAAATACCCCCCTCACTTGTGAGAGGAGCGACCGCACAGAGGCGTACCTCAAGTGCATCTACCAATTTCCCTTTGTACTTGACGGGGGCCCCAATAAACTCGACGCCATTTAACGGTCGTTCGAGGACTCGTGTGAGGTGTCTAAAAGGTAGCTTAAACCCCCTCCCGCACCCCACACAACTTACCCATCTGCCGTCGCAGATGTCCTGGCCCCGGGAAATTCCCCAGGAGGGGCCGTAGCCCCTCCTATCCAGGAAGGGGCCTTGACCACCTTTCCTTTCCTTCCGGCGGCCTCTCCTTAGACAGGACCGCCTCCCCGTTGAGGGGCCAATTGGCCACCTCCCCCGAGCGCTCCCATCCGTAATGGGTGACGCCCCCTCATAGGGATCTTCAAATTACTGCTCACCGATCATGACCTTACCGCCACAGGCCGGATAGTTGACCGGCTATACGGACCCCCCACAAAACACTCCTACCTAAAGGTCATGCTGTAAACTCCTTAACCATGCTATGAAGTCTCCTATGAGTAACTCGTTCCCCACCCGGGACAAATGAACACCGTCCCCCAAATACATACTGTCCCCTTTGATACAAGCATGCGAAACAGAATGCAGTGTATTTGAACGAAACAATCTACTCACTTTGTTATTTATCTTCCTTACTGAATGATTTAATGCAGTAACCGAAATAGCCCCCCGCCACACTTTCCGTGGGATCATATGGGACCATGCAATTGTGCACCCTGGAACTCTCCTTGCCAACCAACTTACTGTGGAAAGCATTGCCTCAAGAAGAAGTCGTCTACCAGTGGCCACCAGATCGTTACCCCCAAGATGGACTATGATTATAGACGGCGGTGACCTTGTCCGCTCTAACAAACCCTCAAAAAAGACTTGAAACTGGTCAATACAGAGCCCGCCCTTTCCGTAGAAGGACACCCTGTACCCGTATTCCCCAGCCACGTGAATCATATCACCTGCTTTGAATACGTCCGCGGCACGCCTCACATATGAGTGGCCCACGACCCACACCTCCTTATTCGCAGACGGTGATTTCTGACCGCTGACCCCCAGGAGTCGGGTCGACTGTGCAGTCCGCCCCGCTTCGTAAGCTTGCGTAACTGAAAATCAAAAGAAACAAGAAGCGTGAGTATATCATTACAGCTTCACAACATGTGCAACCGCACATACCTTTTATAACAGTTCGAGGACCAACGCCCCACACGTTTTACTTGTTCCACACTCAGACCCCTGGCTGTAGCCTCAGTAGCAGCCCCTATCCGAAAGGAATGGGTCCCGAACTCGCCGGGGTTCAAGCCCGCGGCCGAAATCGACATCGCAAGCACCCTCTGGAACTGAAACCTCGTCAGTGGGGTGGCGTCAGCGTGTCTCAAGAAGGTCCCCCCCATGCTGCAACCCTCTGCGCCAAATATTCCTCTATGCATACCACAGGGCACATGGAAGACCCGGGGATCCTCTGAATGATTACACAGTCCCCGATTGCACCTTGATCGGATTTGGACCTAACAAATGAGACCGTCATCGTCTCCCCCCTGACCTGAATGTGCTCCCGGCACAATCCCCCCATCGTATCCCTCTTGTTCTTCGCCACTAGTTCGCTTACCCGCATAGCCCCATGGAATGCTAGCGCAAATGCGGCTCGGAATAACACAGTTTCATACTGGGATGAACATGTTGCAGGGAGTACGGAGGATAACAGGGCCAACCTATCCAGACCTATCGGGTGCCTCTCATCCACTCTGCGACCCTCAAGGCGTTGCCACCCACGTAGCGCTTTCTGCACAACGAAAGACGCTGTCGGGTCCTGGATCCCATGAGCCGTTGCCATAAAGGAAATGGCGGCCCGATGCCTCTGGGCCGTAGCTACTGATTTGCCTGCCTGATGTAGAGAGAGCAGAAATTGTACTACAAACTCTTCCTGACCCCAAAAATCTCCCCTAGCAGTACCCAAAAAGGCCCAATAGGAATGGAACGCCCCTTCATATGCCTTCCTCGTCCTGGGTGCTAAACTCTCTCCCACGAGGTTTTGTAGTTCGGGGCACCGAGAGACCAGAGAGCTTCGGGAAAGGGTGCCGCCACCGGGTCCGCTGTGGGCAGAAAACCCCAGAAGGCCTGCATACGGAAACGAGAAAGCGCATCAGCCGCATGGTTCATCACCCCCGGCACATGTCTTGCCCTAAACAGTACATTCAGTTGCATGCATAACAACACAATCTCCTTGAGCAGTCTCAGAATCAATCTGCATCGTGCTGCCTGATTATTGATACACTCAACCACGGTCATGTTATCAGACCAGAACACCACAGAGTGATCACGGAAACCCCCGGGCCACGTTTTCAGGGCCACCAAAATAGGAAAAAGTTCGAGAAAAGCAATGTTACTCGTCAACCCGTACTCATGCCACCATGACGGCCATTTTTGAGCCGACCATTGTGTACCAAATATGGCACCAAAACCTATACTCCCCGCCGAATCTGTCCAAAGGCCCAGCTCCTCGGAGGACACCGCTGGTTTGTTCCAGACAATTCGACCATTGAAATCCGCCAGAAATGCCAACCAAATGCGCATGTCCTGGCGAACCTCTGCCGAGAGTCTCGTGCGGTGATGTCCTTCCTTCAGGCCGACCATGGCTTGTGCAATCGAGCGGGAAAAGGGGCGCGCCATTGGTATCACTCTTAGGGCAAAATTCAACTGACCCACCACCTGTTGCAATTGATGCAGGTTTACTTTTGTTGCACGAATGCATGTCTCAAGGGATAACCTAAATTTCAACACCTTTTCCTTGGGTAATCGAAAACAACCTTCTACCGAGTCGAGCTCGATCCCCAGAAACTCGATCAAGGTCGAGGGCCCCACAGTCTTACCTGGCGCCAATGGCACACCAAATCGATTCATTAAGACACAAAATTCCTGTAAAGCCTGTCCACACTCAGGATCCCCGGCTGCCCCCAAAAACAGAAAGTCATCGAGATAGTGCATAACATGTTGAAAACCTGTCTTCCTTGTGAATACCCACTGCAGAAAACAACTGAACTTCTCGAAATAGGCACATGAAATCGAGCACCCCATTGGCATACATCTATCCATGTAATAGCGACCCTGAAACATGAAACCAAGAAGACGCTGATCGTCTGGGTGTACCGGGAGCAACCGGAACGCTGACTCGATGTCTGATTTCGCCATCAGCGCCCCGGGCCCCAGGCGATTCAACATGGCTACGGCCTCATCGAAAGATGCATACCGCACTGAACACACTTCCGGGTCTATCGCGTCATTCACGGAAAGACCACGTGGGGCTGACAAGTTATGTATCAGCCGAAACTCATTCGGGTCCTTCTTGGGGACCACCCCTAGAGGGGAACAAACAAAGTTAACAACCGGCGGCAAATCGAATGGACCGGCAACACGACCTCGAGTCACCTCCTTCCCAATCTTTACCTGTACCACCGCCGCGTGCTGCAAGACCGACAGTTGATTCTTACAGTTTGCTACACCCTGAAAATCCCCCACTGGGATGCGGAAACCATATGAGAATCCGTTTCGCAACACCCCAGCGGAAGCATGATCCGGGTATTCGTTGAGCCAAGGAATCATTGCCATGGTATCAATCGGGGTAGGTAAAGGCGCCCCTCGGACTATATCAGACCTGGTTGGCGCCTCCCTTACCACCGTTATCACCCGTTTTGGCTCTGCACAAGGACTCAGGATGGGATGGCTGCCCACACCCCCCACACTCATGCCTGAATTTGCATGACCCCTGGGGCCTCGTACATTTCCCTCTGTTAAAATTCCAACAGATCCCCCTTTTCCCTGTGTTGCCACTCGGTTTCGAGTGGTACTCATTACCTGCACCCGTCCGAAAGGGAGTCCCAGAGTTTTGGCGGGAAGATTCTCCTCCGTTACTCCCCACCAATGGTACCTTCAACATTCCTGTACTCTCCATTTTTTGCCATGACACGGAGTCGTAACAATCCCAAGTCAACAATGGGTTGTGTTCCTTAGCTTTTCTAAAAAGATTGTCATAGCAGAACCACTGATTGCCCCCATATGCCACAAAATACTCCATAATACGTGACTGATAAATGGGTAACTCGGTCAGCAACTCGGGCCTGCGCTCGCCCATGATGGAGGTAAATATGCCCCACGCTCTGCCCCAAGTACCAATGTTCTCGTCAACCTTAAAGGCGGCCATTTTTGCGTGCCAAACACTCGGATGCATGAGCTCCTTTTGGCTCTTCACATGCTCTATCTCGTAATGGTCGGTAAGCAATGAAAACATGTTTACATACTTATCCGCCCAAATCAATTCCTTAATTTCTAGTGGGACATGCTGGGCAATCTTCTCCCTTCGAGAAGGTACAGACCCCTCCCCCGCAATCGGCAATGGCCGCTTACCTGAAGTAGACCCCGTGCTTGTCGCCGAACTTGGGCCTGGTGTACTTCCAGCCGCCGGAACCTGTGGGGGAACAGAAGATGTTGCCTTCGCAGCCTCCCTAGATTCCCGCAGTTGCCTCATTACTGCCCGGGCGTCGTCAGCCGTGGCGCCCTCGCTATCTTTTCCCAACCACGCTGCCAATTGTGCCGCTAACTCGGGGGGCATATCCTCCCTGTTCACGGGGGTGACCACCACAGGAATTGGATTCCCCTCTTTCGGCACCGGGATTGGCTCCTCACGTGGGGTATCGGGAACCGGGGTGTCTCCCCCAAGTGCTCCCCTTCTGGGCCTCTTGCTTTTTCCACTGGGGACTGCTCCCTGCAAAGGCCGTTTCGGTCCTCCTGCCCCGTCCTTAGCCTCCACCTTTTTCTTCAGATCGGCTATCTCCTTCATGAGCATGCGGAGCATCTGCTCGGTACCGACCCGCTTTTCGACTTTCTTGGGCATTCTCAGACGGGATATCTGTAAGACAAAAGAAAGATTACACCGCTCAAAATTGGCTCTTCGTTCCGTCTCGAGCTCACGTGCAGCGGGGAGGTGCAGCTTCAGAGCACAGGAACAAGAGGATGCTTTCTTGGCTTCCGCTTCTTTTATCCGTCTTCAGGGCGGGCGTAAACCCGCCCCCGCCTGCCTCCGAGGGCGTGGCCGGCCGCGTCGGTGTCTAGGCCAGCCCACTCTAGGGCGGGAAAAAGGCGCGCCCCGGCTACGCCACTTCGGGCATACCAGCCAAGACTCGCCTCCCGCCCAAGATGGCTTCCCGGGGGGATCGTGGTACTCCACCATACGTTCGGGGGGACCGAATGGTCGCCCCTTTCCAGGTTTGTTTTAGTTGCATGCCCGTTACTGTGTCATACATTTGGATGCAAGGGACAAAAAGCTGGTCATGTGGCATGCTATACTAAGCCCAGGCATTTTATTACGTGTTTTAAGCAGCATCTGTTCTCTTCTGCTGTGCTGATCTGCTCTCTTCCACATACATCCTTCTGTAACCGCACACACACATACATACAACCACACACACAACCACACAAACACACACAACCACACAAACGCACACAATCACACACAAACATCACGCCTCACACAAACATCACCCCACACACAAACACACATCACCCCACACATCACCCCATGCATCACCCCACGCATTACCCCACGCATCACCCCACGCTCAACCACACACAGAACCACACAACCACACCCACACCCAACCACACATACAACCACACACACAACCACACACACAACCACACCCACAACCACACCCACACAACCACACACCCACACAACCACACACACACACAACCACACACAACTACACATACGCACACACGCCCACACACACGCACACACATCTATCTATCGCCCTCACTCTATCTATCTATCGCCCTCACTCTATCTATTTATCGCCCTCACTCTATCTATCTATCGCCCTCATCTTATCTATCTATCGCCCTCACTCTATCTATCTATCACCCTCACTCTATCTATCGCCCTCACTCTATCTATCTATCACCCTCACTCTATCTATCTATCGCCCTCACTCTATCTATCGCCCTCACTCTATCTATCTATCGCCCTCAATCTATCTATCTATCTTTCGCCCTCACTCTATCTATCTATCGTTCTCACTCTATCTATCTATCGCCCTCACGCTATCTATCTTTCGCCCTCACTCTATCTATCTATCTTTCGCCCTCACTCTATCTATCTATCTTTAGCCCTCACTCTATCTATCTATCTTTCGCCCTCACTCTATCTATCTATCGCCCTCACTCTATCTATCTTTCGCCCTCCCTCTAGCTATCTATCGCCCTCACTCTAGCTATCTTTCGCCCTCCCTCTAGCTATCTATCGCCCTCACTCTATCTATCTTTCGCCCTCCCTCTAGCTATCTTTCGCTGTCCCTCTAGCTATCTATTGCCCTCACTCTATCTATCGCACCACCACAGCATCACTCAGGGGTACCACAGCATCACTCAGGGGCACCACAACATCACTATGCGCTACCACAGCATAACTGAACACCACAGCATCACTCGTCGCCACCACAACATCACTCAGTGCCACCACAGTATCAATCTGTGCAACCTTTCAACAATAACTGGTTCAAATATGTTTTCTCAATGTTTCAAGCTTTATTACAAATGTCACAAAAAGATGTTATTATTTCACTTCTGTTCTTGGATTTCCGTCACAATAAAATACACTGAACATAATCTTCACAAAAGTTATTTACAAAAGTTTAAGCTATTGCCATTATAAATTACAATAACTTTTATTTAAGTATTAATTATTTAAAAAAATTAAAAGCCATTGTTATTTGTAATATCAATACATCTAAGTCACGTAAATACAAAACATGTTGCATTACAAATGCTATAGGTGTCACATTTGCAAAAGATAAAAGTATTGGCATTGTAAATGACAAAGCTATTAATTTCGCTATTTTCAAAACCAACACATAATTAAAAAATGTGTCATTTACAAGACCAATAGCTCAAACTTTCCTAATGCGAGACCTATTGCATTGAACATGCTTGTTGTGCCTTTCTGCCCTCTGTACCCCTCGTTTTCCCTGGTTTTTGGGCCTTTCTGCCCTCTGTACCCCTCGTTTTCCCTGGTTTTTGTGCCTTTCTGTCCTCTGTACCCCTCGTTTTTGTGTCTTTCTGCCCTCTGTTAGACTCGTTTTTTCCTTGGTTTTTGTGCCTTTCTGCCCTCTGTTAGACTCGTTTTTTTCTTGGTTTTGTGCCTTTCTGCCCTCTGTACCCCTAGTTTTCCCTGGTTTTTGTGCCTTTCTGCCCTCTGTTAGACTCGTTTTTTCCTTGGTTTTTGTGCCTTTCTGCCCTCTGTACCCCTCGTTTTCCATGGTTTTTGTGCCTTTCTGCCCTCCGTACCCCTCGTTTTCCCTGGTTTTTGTGCCTTTCTGTCCTCTGTTAGACTTGCTTTTTCCTTGGTTTTGTGCCTTTCTGCCCTCTGTACACCTCGTTTTTCCTGGTTTTTGTGCCTTTCTGCCCTCTGTACCCCTCGTTTTCCTTGTTTTTTGTGCCTTTCTGCCCTCTGTACCCCAGGTTTTCCGGGGTTTTTGTGCCTATCTGCCCTCTGTTAGACTTGTTTTTTCCTTGGTTTTTGTGCCTTTCTGCCCTCTGTACCCCTCGTTTTTTCCTTGATTTTTGTGCCTTTCTGCCCTCTGTACCCCTCGTTTTCCCTGGTTTTTGTGTCTTTCTGCCCTCTGTTAGACTCGTTGTTCCCCTTTTTCTTGCCTTTCTGCCCTCATGTTAGACTCGTTTTCCCCTTCTGCTCACAATCCTTCCAGTCCTCCTTGCACCCCCCTCAGTTCTACACTATGAGCAGCGCAGCTCGGATATGGGCTCAATAAGGGAAATACCCAGGAGCTGGGGAGGCCAGTTTTGTCCATTGTCTAGAGGATGTGACGAATGGGAAATAAAGCACAACAGGAGGGGCTTAAAGAAACACTTTCTTACTTTGCAAGTCTCCTTGTCGATATCTATCAAAATGAAATGCCGAGCAATCTACAAGCGCTCTTCCAGCTCTCATGAATCAGTGTTAAAACATACAACTAATGTCAATCAAGAAAGAAACCAACAAAGTACACACTTGATGAATATTCTGTCCGCCTTACTAGAAGTGTATTATATCCTATTGCACTCGCGCTTTATGGAATCACTTCATGCCTTCTTAAAAATGTTCAATACATCTTAGTGCTAGAGTTTAAGCTACCTGAGAAGTGAGCCAACTGAATCCTGAAGATGAGGTGGTGGGATGTGGGTGCAGAGATGTCGGGTTCTCAGAATATCAGTTTCTGGTCGGTATTCCTGCAGCTAAATCTAACCAACTCATAATGAAAGTTTTAGATGGCTAATTTTCCTAAAGGTTCACAAGCTGTTTTTGTCCTGGGAAAGAGAAAAAACCTTGAGGATGTGGAATAACTTTAGAAAGTTGTCAATATTAGTGGTGAGCGAGTGCAGATCTTGGATTGTTGGTCAGGTAAGGTGTCCTGGACAAACAAAACCTGTAGTCTCCCTTGGTGAAGCATTGTCTAGAGGTGGGAGTTACGGGCAGTTTGAACTTGCACCATTAGCTCCTGCCCCACCTTAACCCAAGGTGTTACCAGGTGCAGAGCTGCACCTGTTAAAGCTGGGTCTGATGTTCACACACGCAGTGATCCCGGGTGCGAAGCCACTGGGCCACTCGGAATTAGCTCAATTGGCTGCAGTCAACTCCACAAAATAGCTTATATGCACCTGTTTGTTCCAAATAATTCTCAGTATCTTTGCACCTATGTGGCATTGTGTGCATGCATTATGCATGAGAGATACATGTTTTTCTGGTGCCCTAGGTGAAGTGACTTTCTGATACTCCCGGGCAATGGGGTACACATTTGGTCAATTTTAGGGTAAAATAGTGTCATTTGTTTATGGCGCCCTTGAATCTGTCTGGTAGGGCTTGGCACAATACAGTGTTATGATATGTGTAGCACATAAGGATTATCCTATTGTTGTAAGTGTTAGACCTGGTATCGTTTGGTGTGGTTTACCCTGACTTTTTGCTTCCTAACCTCCAGTTTTTTACTTGGTTTTTGCTGACTTTAGGACTCTTGAGCACTTTACCACTGCTGACCAGTGCTAAAGTGCATGTGCTCTGTATCTCAAATGTGATGACAATTGACATCCATGATTGGCATATTTGGTTTACTCATAGGTCCCTACTAAAGTGCACTACCTGTGCCCAGGGCCTATAAATCAAATGCTGCTAGTGTGCCACCCACCTAAGTAGCCTTTGAACTATGTCTCAGGCCTGCCACTGCAGAGCCTGTGTGTGCAGTTTTAAACTGTCATTTCGACCTGGTAATTTCACCTACTTGCCATGACCAAACCTTCCCTTTTATGACAAATAGGTCACCCCAAGGCCCTGGACAGCCATGGGCAGAGTTGTTCTTAAAAGATATGAAATGTACTCTTAAGTTTTACATGTCCTGGTAGTGAAATACTATTCAATTCAAATTTCGCTACTGCAAGGCCTATTTCTCCCATAGGGTGACATTGGTGATGCTCTGTAACCTTTTACAAGTGTAACTTTAAATTGGAAAAATGTAGGAAAAGTAAGTTTGGTGTCCTTGGAGTCATAATTTAAAACCTTTATTTTAATGAAGCTGGTTTTTAAATTGCAGCTACAAACCACAATTAACACTTACATTTTTATGCTGGCGTTTAACCACCTGAGGGTAAATATTCCAAAGGTAAATAAGATTTTAGTAGACTGGGGCTACTGGGTGTTTTCAAAGGAGCTACTTCCGTCCCGGTGCATGAAAGCTTACAATGTAACCTATACTCTTTCACTGTCTTGTAAAACATGAAATATCAGGTTTGATTAAAAAGATAAATGAATACATCTCTCTACCGGGGGCTTAGCTAACATTATTGCAGCAGGTGCAGTGGCACTCGTATTCACTTCCTGCTGCGATGACACTTCCTGTCGTGATGTCACTTCCTGCAGTGATGTCACTTCCTGCCGTGATGTCACTTCCTGTTGTGATGTCACTTCCTGTGACACCACCTAAATTGGAGAGTCCCCCCACTTCTTTTATGAGGACTTGAGCCCTGCACACACCCATCCAAAGCCTGCACACGCAAACATTCATACATGCACTCATTAGAAGTGCTGAGCCACAGCAGTGATCTAAGGTGACGGGAGAGATGCCTCTCTTGATTCCTGGTGGAAAAAAGATCCTGCTCTCATTGGCTGAGCTTGTCATGGGTCAGCCAATGACAGGAGGATCTTCCTCCCCTCGTAACAATGCGGCATGGGGTCCATTAAAGTTGCTGACCCCACCAAACTCTGTGACTAGTGACACATTTGTAAACTTATCCCTGGGCACTTCAGGGCTTAAAACTGAAGCGCCCATGCCCTGGTCTATCATTGATGCTCCCCTCGTCATGAGGGAGAGGGGCACAGAAGACTCTGCCAGGCGGAGGAGGCATGCCCACTTGCCAGCGAAATCTTCAGCCCGGCAAATTTCAGCTCTAGCAGCCAGGCCCTGTGTTTTTAGCACATGTACAAAGCCTGGCTACCTGACCAGACCTTGAAGTGTCTGTCAGGCTGACCTTTGCTCAGGCTGACAGACACTCTTTCGGCATCTGAAAAAGGTGAAAGGGCGGGGCTCCTCCGCCCCTAATGGATGGGCAGCGGCTCGCAAGAAGAGGATGGACCAATCGCATTTTGAGGGTCAAGAGCAGGGAAGTGTCAATTTCATTATATTTTTGATAGGGAAGAAACATTCTGAAATTCACTGTCACATCTCTCTAATATTACCAACTCCTTTGCCTGCAGAAAACAAAATGCTCTGCTTTCTGCACCTTTCAGAGACAGCTTGTCTTAAAAAGTTCAGAGTTGCTCAATTTACAAATGTCGGCCACTTTCTTTACACCGCCCAGTTTATGGGCAGGTTTATTGTGGTGCCTGGGCATACTTTTTGCCCTGGTCCAACCAAGCTGATTCCCTCTCTTTTCACATTGGCCTTTTCCCTCTGTTTTCTCTCGCTCATCTGTGTATCGGCACTCTCTTGTCTCTTCCTCTCTCGCTCACTCTGTCTCTAGCAGGTATGTCTGCACTCTTATCTTTCTGTTCCTCACTCCCTCACATTTTCTGTTCCCTCTCTCTTCTTTCTCTCTGTCACTTGCTCTCTAGTCTCTCACACTGTCTTTCTACCTACTCTTCTCCCCATATTTTATCTTCCTCTCTTTCTGTTCTTTCTCCCCCTGTACATCCTGCTCTTTCTATCTTTGCTCTTCCTCTTTCACCCTCTTTTGATTCTCCCATCTCTTGTCTTTTATTCTCCATTCCTTTTTATCACACACTCACTCTCGTTTCTCGTCCAGTTCTCTTTCTCCGCTGTCTTAGCTCATTTTCTCTTACCATCTCTCTATATTTTCTTTTACTCCTCTCTCTAGTTCTGCCCTTCTCTCTCTTACGCTGTGTCTTTCTCTTATCTTCGTCACTCTCTCTGTACTCTCTCTGCTTTTTCCCTCCTTCCGCCTGACTTCTCTCGTCTTTATCTGCTCTCTCCCCTTTTCCTCCTCCCTCTCCCTTTCTCTCTTCCCCTGGTTCTCCACACCCTCCCTCCCCCACTTTGGGCGCCTCCTCCCCCCTGTGAATGTGCGGCGATGACTGTAACTGATGTAACAGCACACAGTTATTACAAGGCAGGGGGCGGGCTTCCCCGGGAGGTGTGTTGGGGCATCAGCCAATCAGGAGGCGGAAAGATCATCACACTTGCCAGGCTCAAGGAGAGCTGTCTCACAGAGAGCACGTGAGCCTGGCAGCGTGTTCCCACCGCCCACCCCACGGAGGTTTGTTACACTGTGAGACTGGGAAGGAGGAGAGCTGGAACGAAGAAATAAAAAAATATATATTAAAAAAAAACCTGGCAGGCAGCGAGGAGGGCTTGTACGGTCCTTGCAACTGTGTTTTAGAACAGCCTTCAGCAGCTGCGTGGAACTTTCCTGTCCTTTCCCTGCCTCTGTGGCCTTCAGCAAGCCCTGACATTTATATGCCCTTATTATCTTTGAGGAAAAAAAAAACACAGAGCTAATCTTTTTTGCCTGCCTGATACGTTTCCATGCTGGATTAATGTTCTGTAATTGTTAGTTCTACCGAAGAAAAAAGGATTGTACAATATTCTCAGCCGTGGTCCTCATTTCAACTTTAGTTTTATATAAAACAAAAATTACTCAGTACTGCAGCCCCTAACTTCTAAAATAGTAAAAGGTTACCAGCTGGCTTCATCTCTTCAGGAGGGGCACAATGGTGCCTGCCCTGCTGGGATTGTCTTCACAAGTCACTGTTTGCAGGTGTGTTATTTCAGCAAGCATCACCTGAAGTGCGACTTCAATAGATGTACCTAAATTCTGATGCATTGTGGGAGTTGTAGTATGGGGACGACACCCCCCAAAATGCATGAGACCGTTAAAAAAAATCAAAACAGGAGCTCTAATCCTATCTTGTTGACATGGAATTATCTGGTATTCAAGACAACAATTTCCTAGATGCTTTGATGCCAGTGGTGGCTGGTGACATTTGAAAGCGGTGAGGCGTAAAATATTTGCTGTACTACACTCTCTTGGTCTTTGGCTTTATCTGCCTGTCTCTCACTCGTTCTTCTCACCTACGTTTCTCTTCTGTGGCTGTGGATTTCTGCCTCACACCCGCTTTTTAGTTCTCTCTCTCTTACTTATGTTTGCACTGTCTGTCTCCTCTCCGTCTCTCGCCCACTCTTTTTCACTCTGTCTGTCTCTCACTGTCTCTCGCCATGGAGCTCCCCCTGCCCGTCTCTGAGTCTCTTTAGCTTTCACTGGGTCTCCCCCCTCTCTCTCTCCTCCTTCCAAACTGCCCTCATCTGACTCTTTAACTCTCTCTCCCTAGCCACCTGTCTCATTATCTCTGACTGCTTGTCTCTACCTAAAGCTGCATGTACCTGTCACTGCTCTTTCTCTCCAGGTCTCTCACCCCACCCCTCTACGTCCCACTCTCTGTGCCCTGCCACTCTCTCTGTCCATGACTCCTTGACACTGCCCGGCTCGTTCTACCTCCTGTAGTTACCTGCCTACCTCGGGACTGCTTGTCTTGCGTGTGGGAGCGGGAGGGTGTGGGGGGGGACAGTTTATAAATACCACAACCCATCAGGAATTTAAGAATCTCGATCGAGGGTAGCGAATATTTACTGGCCGCCGGCTAATCAACAGATGTTTGGCCAGTGTCCGGATAAAGCGCTACTTTCTTAATTCTATGTCAGGACGGAGGCTCCGATTATGCTTTCTCGATTTCTTTACTGAAAAACACAGCAGCCAATCAGCACACAGTAAAGAAAAAACGAACTACGTTACCCATAAACCCTGGGTAACCATGGAGTACATAACATTATAAATAGAGTCATAGAGGTCACAACTTCCTCTTTCTTTGCTGCTTCGCAGCCAGTTAAGTGCATTTAACCTTCTTTTCATCATTATTAACGCTATTTAGTGTTTTATTGCCGCTTTGTGCGCTAATTCAATTGTTATTCTGCCGCTGTGTGCGCTGGTCCTAGTGCTGCTTCTGCCGCTTTGTGTGTTTCTTGTATTGCCTTCCGCCGCTTCGGCGTTCATTGTTATATTTCCGCGCTCCGGTTTCAGCGCGTCTTTGCAGTGTTTACCGGCTCTTGCGGTGTGGCTTGGGAGCGTGTGGCACCTCCATCGACAGACGCGTGTTGCTCAGTGTCTGTTTTGCATTTCGTGGAGCGGGAGATAGGAGCTCGGGAGACACGCGTGTGTCTCGCACGTCTCCCATGTCGGCAGGCGGCTGTTCGCGCATGCGCGTCAGCCTTGTTACAGTGAGCTCTATCCAGCTTGTTGTTTCTTCTACTGGCGCTCGCCTCAGGAAGATTATTAGAATTGCTTTTATCAAAGCGTGCCCTTTTGCTTGTCGTTTTGCTTCCTTCACGCCCTTTGATAAGATACTTAGAGGGTTGTAAAATTCGCATAGGCTCTGCCTAGAGTGGCAAATTGTTTGTTGCTGTGCAAGCCCTCCCTCCACTATTTATTTATTTATTTACTTTGACAGGTTTACCTGTATTTCTGGCTTGCACTTGGGGTTCCACTCCCCCTGAATTGGCCTTGGCTATATATATATATATTTTTATTCTCCTTCCAGTGGGCACTAATTGGCGGATTTCTGTCGCCATGGGAGACTTTTATGAAGAGGAAGGATACTACTACGATGATGAGGAACCTTCTGGTTCTGTTGATGATTTCATGGGTCAGGCTCTGTTCCAGGCCATCGCTCCTTTGAAGAGACATCTTTCTGATTATGCTGCGCAACAGGGGTGGTTGCCCCCCTCTTCTGTTAAGCGCAACAAAAAGTCTCCCAAGACTCCCCATCATTCCGATTTTGTTAAATTGGCAAAAACCTTGTCTTCTGCGCCTTCGGCCAAAAAACGTGCTGCGTCTGGCCGTTCTTCGCCTCCTACAGATTCTGATGCTGGCTCTTCTTCTTCTACTTCGTCCTCGGAAACTGCTAAGCCTCCTCCTTCTGAGAAGGCATGCAAGGAACATTTTGTGGATGCCTCCTTTACTCCCCAGCTGCTTAATTTTGACCCTTCAGATATTGTTCACCCCAATTCCTCTTCCTGGTTACCCTCCCCAGAAGTGGCTGAGTATGTCCAATCCCACATACGCCGTCCTTTTGAGACAGATGTGCATGTATGTATAGGCATTTATATAGCGCACTACTTACCCGGAGGGTCCCAAGGCGCTTCGACCGCTGCGAAACCCTTCCTGGCTACCCTGAGAGATGGTCCCTTAATGGGTATCTCCAGGGTGAGACCAGGCATCCCCGGTGGTCTGGTGGGGCCGTTAGTGAGGATGAGGCAAGCTAATGCCCAGAGTTGCAGAGTGTGATCGCTGATCAGAGTGGGCACCGAGGCGAGAGAATTATCGAGTCCGCTGACCCTAGTCCAGAAACATGCCGCGCCGGGAATCGAACCCTGGTCCCGGGCCGTCCTCTGCTCTCGGGTCTGCCGCCTCTAACCAGTGAGCCACACTACGCTTGCGCTCGGAGTGTCCTCGCCCGGACATCGCAGACAAACTTGCCAACACCCCTGAAGTAGACCCTACTATGGTTACTTATATGAAAAAATATTCCAAGGATCCGAAGAAATGATTAGATCGTACCTGGCGGTCCTGCCAGGACAAATTACTGGATTCTTGACTTGGCCTTTCGGGCCAAAGACACTGGAGCCCCTATTGATCCAGACGAATTGGTGGGGTGGTCCCAACGAGCTGTTTGTATCTTGGGCAATGCCAACTGTGCCCTGTCTTCGGAGCATCGTCGCTCTATCTTGATGAAGCTTGATCCTAAACTCACCGACTTGGCATCTTCCGAGTTGGAGCCTCTACCCCAGGGTTTGCTGTTTGGTTCTCCTTTCCGTAAGGAGCTTACCAAATTTGTGTCTACATTCAGCGGTTTGGATAAAGCCCAATCCAACCTCCGCCGCGCATTTCGCCCAGTTTTTGTCAGGGCCGGACGAAGGGGACGTTCGTTCGGCCGTGGATAGGAGTCCAATCCTCAACGTGGAAACAAGTCCCAAAGGGGTGGTCAAGGTTACTCCTCCGGTAAATCCAACTTCTATCCTTCCAGAAAAGGCAGAGGACAGTATGGCAAAGGAGGTTACAACGGTAACCAAGGAGGACGTCAAGATGTCTCCACCTCAGGTGAGCTTGATTCTTGCTTCCGATGTGATTCTGGGGGGCAGATTGCAGTATTTTCTCCACAATTGGCTACTGATCTCGAAAGATGCCTGGGTGTTGGAGACGGTGCAAGGGTACAAAATAGAGTTTTACGCTCACCCTCACCAACATCATCGGCCTCAGCCTCTTGTTTTTTCCCAACACGATCAGGAGGTCATCTCCGTGGAGATCGCTTCTCTTCAGGCCAAAGGAGCCATCGTCTCCATGGTCCCTCACCCTCATGGATTCGTCAGCAATGTTTTTCTCGTTGAGAAAAAAGGGGGAGGGTCTCGTTTGGTCCTCAACTTAAAGGAGTTCTACGGCGGAGTTGTGTACCATCATTTCAAGATGGAAGGCATCCAGATCCTGCGGGACCTGCTTCAGGAGGGCGACTGGATGGTTCGCCTTGACCTGAAGGATGCATATCTTTCGGTTCCGATTTTTGCCCCTCATCGTCGTTATCTACAGTTTCAATGGCTCGGCACCTGGTACGAGTACACAGTCCTTCCTTTCGGCCTCCCTCTTCAGCTCTGTGGTGTTTCACAAAGCCTCTTCGTCCAGTGATGGAGTCTTTGCGGTCGCGCGGGGTCCGCTTGATTGTCTATCTGGACGATATCCTTCTCTTGGCTCAGTGTCCCGTTCTTCTTCAGTCTCATTTACAGTGGTCCATCGATCTATTACAATTTCTGGGTTTCCTGGTGAATCCTCTGAAGTCCAACTTTGTTCCATCTCACTCGATGGATTTCCTGGGCTTTCAGATAGACTCGGTCTCCTGTCAGCTCCTCCTCCCCGGTCAGAAGATCCGGTCTATCAAGAGGGACTTGAGATTGTTCCTGGCTCAACAGACTGTTTCTTTGAGATTGGTGGCTCGAATAGTAGGTCTTCTATCCTCTTCGATTCAAGCGATCTTTCCGGGTCCGTTACATTATCGTGCGCTACAGTGCCTCAAAATCAAGCATTTGCAGAGGGGTCTTCGGTATTCAGATCACGTTCCTCTTTCGGACGATGCCCGGGCAGAGATGTTGTGGTGGCTGGACCACATGGAGTCTTGGAACGGCTGTGCGCTGTTTGGGAGGACTCCGGACGTAGTGATCGAATCCGATGCCAGCCTTTGGGGTTGGGGGGCCCGATGCGAGGGGAGGTCGTTGGTCTCGAGAAGAGTTGTCACTTCACATCAATTGCCTGGAGCTTCTAGCGGGCTCTTTGGCAATTCGGTGTCTGTCCCCGCACAAGATAAGTTGTTGCATTCTTCTCAGAATGGACAATATTTCGGCGGTGCGTTATGTCAACAAACTGGGGGGTACCAAGTCCAGACTTCTGGCGGAGATTGCGAAAGACTTCTGGCATCTTTGTCTGCAACAACAGATCATTGTTATTGCAGAGTACTTACCCGGGCGCGACAATCGGATTGCGGACTGGAACTCTCGTCATCTGAGGGACTACAGCGATTGGAGGCTTCAACCTCGCATCTTTCACGTGTTGTCCAGGATTTGGGGACTTTGTCACCTCAACCTGTTTGCCTCTCGCCTCAACGCTCAGGTTCCCCGCTTCCACAGTTGGCGTCCGGATCCGGAGGCCTTGGCCACGGATGCGTTCCTCCAGTCTTGACCTCCTCTACTGTGCTATGCTTTTCCACCGTTCGTGATGATTCCACAGGTTCTGGCCCGTGCGAGACAGTTCAACTCGGAGCTCATTCTCATCACTCCTCTTTGGCGGGCTCAGGCCTGGTTTCCAGTTCTTCTGGAGATGAGCTGCTCGACGCCGCTCCTTCTCCCTCCCAAATGGAACTTGTTGCTAGAGCCTCTTCACGAACCCCATCCTCTGGTTCTGTCGGGTCAACTCCATCTGGTGGCATTGAGGATATCGGGGGACGCTGGAAAATCCCAGGTTTATCGGGGGACGCTTCCCGATTTATCAGTGAAGTTTGGGCCCCCAACACACGCAAGCATTATGAGTCAAGTTGGAAACGCTGGTGTGATTGGTGTGCACAGCGGTCGGTGGATCCCGTTACAGCAGAACTTGCTTTGATTATCAATTTTCTGACCTCCATGGCTTCTTCTGGGTTGTCTTACAGAACGGTTAACAACTTTTGTTCTGCGATTTCCGCGGGTCATGTTTCCATTGATGGCAAACCCGCTGGGGAACATCCCTTGATATCTAAATTACATAGAGGCATCCGGATGGTAAACCTCCTTGACCTAAATATGTTGCCTTATGGGATGTGTCTGTTGTTTTACGTTTCTTAGAGTCTTGGCCTTCTAATACTTTATTGAACCGTAAGCAACTCTCAGCCAAGTTGACTTTGTTGTTGTGTTTGCTCTCCTGCAAGCGGGTTTCTGATGTTCGAGCTTTGGACCTGGCAGGTCGTGCTTTCACCCCGGAGGGTGTTACTTTTACTCTATCGAGACGGACTAAATGTAATACGTCTTCGGTTACATACCCTTCTTTTCCTCACAACCCCCAGCTGTGTGTGGTCCAATGTCTCAAAGCTTACGAGGTAAGCACTGCACCTTTTCGTTCTGATTTACAAGGTCAATTACTGATTGCTTTGCAGAAACCTTTTAGGCCTGTTACTCCTGCAACTTTAGCACGTTGGTTAAGATGGCTCATGCTGGAAGCAGGTATTGATGTTTCCCTCTTTGGTGCCCATTCAGCTCGGGGAGCTATGGCTTCCAAGGCCTTTTCCATGGGTGTCAGTCTTCATAACATCATGAAGGCCGCGGATTGGTCTTCCGACTCTGTTTTTAAAAAGTTCTATTTTAAACCTATTGTAAGTGTTGCTTCAGTAGTGGTGGATGAGCTTTGAACAAGCATAATCGGAGCCTCCGTCCTGACATAGAATTACAAATTTGCTAATATTCATGCCAAGAATTTTCAATTCTATTAAGGACAGGAGGCGAGGATTATCCCACCCTTATTTCATTCTTTATGATGGATGTATTGTTCTTATACATTTCTGCTGTGCCATAATGTTGATTATTTTCTGAAATGTTCCCGCCCTGTCATGGATTATGTGTTTATTCCTTTTTGGGATAGATCTTACGGCTCTGTTTTACTTTTTCCAGGCTCCGACCTTAAATGACTTGTGCTTCGAATTTCTCCTGTTGGTTGGTCTTTTGTTATTCCTGTGGATCTGGGCGGTTCCCTCATCTCTTCAGCCGGATGATGACCTCTCCGCGGGACGTCCTTAGTGGATTGTTGGAGTTGTCGTTTTGAAGTTTTTCCTTTATGGTCATGGACAAAGAAAGAGAAAGTTGTGACCTCTATGACTCTATTTATAATGTTATGTACTCTATGGTTACCCAGGGTTCATGGGTAACGTAGTTCGTTTTTTCTTTACTGTGTGCTGATTGGCTGCTGTGTTTTTCAGTAAAGAAATCGAGAAAGCATAATCCTCGCCTCCTGTCCTTAATAGAATTGAAAATTCTTGGCACGAATGTTAGCAAATTTTCAATTCGTGCTTAAGGTGGGGGAGGGTGGCAGGCAGTATGTTGGACCTTAGCACCTCACTAGACACAAACTTTTTGTATCATTGATGGGGGCACGACTCCTGCAGTAACGGAGCAGGGATTATGACATTCACTGCCCTTGTGTTTTGAAAAATACCACTAAATTAGAATGCAACATTTTAAAGCATGTCAAAAGGATTGCTGAAATTCCCTCCGATAGGAAGCACATTTTCTACAATAAATACACGTTTTTTGTATCGCCTTAATAACGTCGCTGGATTCTGCATTTGCCCACGTTGTGTGTGCAGAAATAAATACCCATTTGAGTACTGCTGGTAATCTGTGGCAGCTGCAGTTACCTTAATTCAGTGCAAACAAAACAGGTGATGGACAGAATGTGGATCAATGTCAAACATTCACCCCAGTCCAAAGATCTGGGCCCAAATCTATCGTTTTTTTGCACTCCACACCACCCTGGGTTAGACAATGGCGATATGCAAATCAGCTCTGACCCTGTGCCCCATGGGAACAGTCCAGTCCGAACTACAAAAGCCATGTCCTTCCCAGAACGGAATCAAGCATCCGAGGACCGGACCGGTTTCGAGGTAACACCTCTCATCAGCCCGGCTAGCTTGACTCCAGTGGTGTGGAGTGCCTGGGACCCACGTCTGAGCATCCCCAGCGCACTTATGGCGGCAATTGCAAACAAAACAGGTGATGGACAGAATGTGGATCAATGTCACACATTCACCCCAGTCCAAAGATCTGGGCCCAAATCCATCGTTTTTTTGCACTCCACACCACCCTGGGTTAGACAATGGCGATATGCAAATCAGCTCTGACCCTGTGCCCCATGGGAACAGTCCAGTCTGAACTACAAAAGCCATGTCCTTCCCAGAACGGAATCAAGCATCCGAGGACCGGACCGGTTTCGAGGTAACACCTCTCATCAGCCCGGCTAGCTTGACTCCAGTGGTGTGGAGTGCCTGGGACCCACGTCTGAGCATCCCCAGCGCACTTATGGTGGCAATTGCAAACAAAACAGGTGATGGACAGAATGTGGATCAATGTCACACATTCACCCCAGTCCAAAGATCTGGGCCCAAATCCATCGTTTTTTTGCACTCCACACCACCCTGGGTTAGACAATGGCGATATGCAAATCAGCTCTGACCCTGTGCCCCATGGGAACAGTCCAGTCCGAACTACAAAAGCCATGTCCTTCCCAGAACGGAATCAAGCATCCGAGGACCGGACCGGTTTCGAGGTAACACCTCTCATCAGCCTGGCTAGCTTGACTCCAGTGGTGTGGAGTGCCTGGGACCCACGTCTGAGCATCCCCAGCGCACTTATGGCGGCAATTGCAAACAAAACAGGTGATGGACAGAATGTGGATCAATGTCACACATTCACCCCAGTCCAAAGATCTGGGCCCAAATCCATCGTTTTTTTGCACTCCACGCCACCCTGGGTTAGACAATGGCGATATGCAAATCAGCTCTGACCCTGTGCCCCATGGGAACAGTCCAGTCCGAACTACAAAAGCCATGTCCTTCCCAGAACGGAATCAAGCATCCGAGGACCGGACCGGTTTTGAGGTAACTCCTCTCATCAGCCCGGCTAGCTTGACTCCAGTGGTGTGGAGTGCCTGGGACCCACGTCTGAGCATCCCCAGCGCACTTATGGCGGCAATTGCAAACAAAACAGGTGAACACATTTTATGTAAAAGGGCTCAGAAGTGACAGCCTACATTGTACTAACAAAACAACTCCAATAAATAATGATCTTGGTTCGCGGAGTTCTCTTGCCATGTTTTTGCATATAAATCTGCCATGATGTATGCACTGGAAATATGCTATTCACAACTTTTCTAAGATGTGTTTTTGTGTACAACTAGGTATTTTTTCACTGTTTTTTAAGACTTCCGGGCCGGGTACATGTAAAATTTGTATTTGGTGAGAAAGAATCAAAGAATGCATTCTGATTTCAAATAATACAAGATTCTGACACCTCAATTGCATGGTTGGAAGCACGGCAGGTTGAAAGTGTGGGACGGAGGTTGTGATTGCTCAAGCCGTCTGGGTTGGCAGGAATCTGTTTATCCTCATGATGACAGGCCCTTTCTCGTTCAATCACTCGCTCGCTCAAAACCTTTGTGCTGTATTTACTGCTGGGCCGTCGCGGCTCGGGAAGGGGGGGATGTCGCACGGGTGGGGGTGTCGCGCGTGGGTGGGGGGAAGGGGGTATTAATACATGTTAAAAATCCTACCTCAGGCTGAGGTCCTGAGCAGGTCCGCGCCGCCACCGGGTCCTTTTGCGCCTACCACCCCTCTCAGCCTATCCTGGCACTGCCAGCAGCGCCAGGCTAGGCTTAGGGCACGACTATTCTTCACCCGCCGCACGCCCATTAGGAGCCCTGAGGGCTCCTAATGGGCATGCGCAAAAAAGTCAAAACACAAGTGCGCATGAGTGGGCACGGTGCGAAAATTCGCCCTCCGTCCCCACTCATGCGCACTTGTGTTGTGCTGCTGCCTGTTGCCCCCCACTGGTCTGACAATCATGTCAGTCAACATGACGTCAGACTGCCCACCCCCTTCAGACTCTGAAGGGGGTGGGCTGTCCGACGTCATGCTGATTGACATCATTGTCAGTTCTTCCTCGGGTCTTTGAACTTAAGTAAACTGATTCAGTATACTTTAGTTCAAAGACGCCGAGGGAGCTGCACGGGGAGGGGGCTACACCCCCACGCCCCAATGGACGCACCGCGGCTGATTGATACCTTAACTCAAACCCAAGATCTGGAAAAGTTGTGTCCTGATGTCATGGCGACATTTGCTCACCCTACCCTTCCACTCAGAAGCCATAGAAGCCCCCCGCTTCATACACAAAAAGTACAAGAAACACATGTTAGAAGCTGCAGCATCCTTATTGAGTCTGAAATCAAGCCTGCAAAAAAAGTCATGCAGAAAGCAAATTAAAATATATATAAATATTTAATCCACATACATCTCCTGACATTTCAATGATCAAACACACTGCAATATATTTTCCATGTTATTAAAAAAATAAGTTTGCAAAAACAACAGGTGATGGACCGAATGAGGATCAATGTCACACATTCAACCCAGTCAAAAGATCTGGGTCCTAATCCATCGTTTTTTTGCACTCCACACCACCCCGGGTTAGACAATGGCGATATGCAAATCAGCTCTGACCCTGTGCCCCATGGGAACAGTCCAGTCCGAACTACAAAAGCCATGTCCTTCCCAGAACGGAATCAAGCATCCGAGGACCGGACCGGTTTCGAGGTAACACCTCTCATCAGCCCGGCTAGCTTGACTCCAGTGGTGTGGAGTGCCTGGGACCCACGTCTGGGCATCCCCAGTACACTTATAGCGAGTTTGCAAAAACAACAGGTGATGGACCGAATGAGGATCAATGTCACACATTCAACCCAGTCAAAAGATCTGGGTCCTAATCCATCGTTTTTTTGCACTCCACACCACCCCGGGTTAGACAATGGCGATATGCAAATCAGCTCTGACCCTGTGCCCCATGGGAACAGTCCAGTCCGAACTACAAAAGCCATGTCCTTCCCAGAACGGAATCAAGCATCCGAGGACCGGACCGGTTTCGAGGTAACACCTCTCATCAGCCCGGCTAGCTTGACTCCAGTGGTGTGGAGTGCCTGGGACCCACGTCTGGGCATCCCCAGTACACTTATAGCGAGTTTGCAAAAACAACAGGTGATGGACCGAATGAGGATCAATGTCACACATTCAACCCAGTCAAAAGATCTGGGTCCTAATCCATCGTTTTTTTGCACTCCACACCACCCCGGGTTAGACAATGGCGATATGCAAATCAGCTCTGACCCTGTGCCCCATGGGAACAGTCCAGTCCGAACTACAAAAGCCATGTCCTTCCCAGAACGGAATCAAGCATCCGAGGACCGGACCGGTTTCGAGGTAACACCTCTCATCAGCCCGGCTAGCTTGACTCCAGTGGTGTGGAGTGCCTGGGACCCACGTCTGGGCATCCCCAGTACACTTATAGCGAGTTTGCAAAAACAACAGGTGATGGACCGAATGAGGATCAATGTCACACATTCAACCCAGTCAAAAGATCTGGGTCCTAATCCATCGTTTTTTTGCACTCCACACCACCCCGGGTTAGACAATGGCGATATGCAAATCAGCTCTGACCCTGTGCCCCATGGGAACAGTCCAGTCCGAACTACAAAAGCCATGTCCTTCCCAGAACGGAATCAAGCATCCGAGGACCGGACCGGTTTCGAGGTAACACCTCTCATCAGCCCGGCTAGCTTGACTCCAGTGGTGTGGAGTGCCTGGGACCCACGTCTGGGCATCCCCAGTACACTTATAGCGAGTTTGCAAAAACAACAGGTGATGGACCGAATGAGGATCAATGTCACACATTCAACCCAGTCAAAAGATCTGGGTCCTAATCCATCGTTTTTTTGCACTCCACACCACCCCGGGTTAGACAATGGCGATATGCAAATCAGCTCTGACCCTGTGCCCCATGGGAACAGTCCAGTCCGAACTACAAAAGCCATGTCCTTCCCAGAACGGAATCAAGCATCCGAGGACCGGACCGGTTTCGAGGTAACACCTCTCATCAGCCCGGCTAGCTTGACTCCAGTGGTGTGGAGTGCCTGGGACCCACGTCTGGGCATCCCCAGTACACTTATAGCGAGTTTGCAAAAACAACAGGTGATGGACCGAATGAGGATCAATGTCACACATTCAACCCAGTCAAAAGATCTGGGTCCTAATCCATCGTTTTTTTGCACTCCACACCACCCCGGGTTAGACAATGGCGATATGCAAATCAGCTCTGACCCTGTGCCCCATGGGAACAGTCCAGTCCGAACTACAAAAGCCATGTCCTTCCCAGAACGGAATCAAGCATCCGAGGACCGGACAGGTTTCGAGGTAACACCTCTCATCAGCCCGGCTAGCTTGACTCCAGTGGTGTGAAGTGCCTGGGACCCACGTCTGGGCATCCCCAGTACACTTATAGCGAGTTTGCAAAAACAACAGGTGATGGACCGAATGAGGATCAATGTCACACATTCAACCCAGTCAAAAGATCTGGGTCCTAATCCATTGTTTTTTGCACTCCACACCACCCCGGGTTAGACAATGGCGATATGCAAATCAGCTCTGACCCTGTGCCCCATGGGAACAGTCCAGTCCGAACTACAAAAAGCCATGTCTTCCCAGAACGGAATCAAGCATCCGAGGACCGGACCGGGTTCGAGGTAACACCTCTCATCAGCCCGGCTAGCTTGACTCCAGTGGTGTGAAGTGCCTGGGACCCACGTCCTGGCATCCCAGTACACTTATAGCGAGTTGCAAAAACAACAGGTGATGGACCGAATGAGGATCAATGTCACACATTCAACCCAGTCAAAAGATCTGGGTCCTAATCCATTGTTTTTTTGCACTCCACACCACCCCCGGGTTAGACAATGGCGATATGCAAATCAGCTCTGACCCTGTGCCCCATGGGAACAGTCCAGTCCGAACTACAAAAGCCATGTCCTTCCCAGAACGGAATCAAGCATCCGAGGACCGGACCGGTTTCGAGGTAACACCTCTCATCAGCCCGGCTAGCTTGACTCCAGTGGTGTGGAGTGCCTGGGACCCACGTCTGGGCATCCCCAGTACACTTATAGCGAGTTTGCAAAAACAACAGGTGATGGACCGAATGAGGATCAATGTCACACATTCACCCAGTCAAAAGATCTGGGTCCTAATCCATCGTTTTTTTGCACTCCACACCACCCCGGGTTAGACAATGGCGATATGCAAATCAGCTCTGACCCTGTGCCCATGGGGACAGTCCAGTCCGAACTACAAAAGCCATGTCCTTCCCAGAACGGAATCAAGCATCCGAGGACCGGACCGGTTTCGAGGTAACACCTCTCATCAGCCGGCTAGCTTGACTCCAGTGGGTGTGGAGTGCCTGGGACCCACGTCTGGGCATCCCCAGTACACTTATAGCGAGTTTGCAAAAACAACAGGTGATGGACCGAATGAGGATCAATGTCACACATTCAACCCAGTCAAAAGATCTGGGTCCTAATCCATCGTTTTTTGCACTCCACACCACCCCGGGTTAGACAATGGCGATATGCAAATCAGCTCTGACCCTGTGCCCCATGGGAACAGTCCAGTCCGAACTACAAAAGCCATGTCCTTCCCAGAACGGAATCAAGCATCCGAGGACCGGACCGGTTTCGAGGTAACACCTCTCATCAGCCCGGCTAGCTTGACTCCAGTGTTGTGGAGTGCCTGGGACCCACGTCTGGGCATCCCCAGTACACTTATAGCGAGTTTGCAAAAACAACAGGTGATGGACCGAATGAGGATCAATGTCACACATTCAACCCAGTCAAAAGATCTGGGTCCTAATCCATCGTTTTTTTGCACTCCACACCACCCCGGGTTAGACAATGGCGATATGCAAATCAGCTCTGACCCTGTGCCCCATGGGAACAGTCCAGTCCGAACTACAAAAGCCATGTCCTTCCCAGAACGGAATCAAGCATCCGAGGACCGGACCGGTTCGAGGTAACACCTCTCATCAGCCCGGCTAGCTTGACTCCAGTGGTGTGGAGTGCCTGGGACCCACGTCTGGGCATCCCCAGTACACTTATAGCGAGTTTGCAAAAACAACAGGTGATGGACCGAATGAGGATCAATGTCACACATTCAACCCAGTCAAAAGATCTGGGTCCTAATCCATCGTTTTTTTGCACTCCACACCACCCCGGGTTAGACAATGGCGATATGCAAATCAGCTCTGACCCTGTGCCCCCTGGGAACAGTCCAGTCCGAACTACAAAAGCCATGTCCTTCCCAGAACGGAATCAAGCATCCGAGGACCGGACCGGTTTCGAGGTAACACCTCTCATCAGCCCGGCTAGCTTGACTCCAGTGGTGTGGAGTGCCTGGGACCCACGTCTGGGCATCCCCAGTACACTTATAGCGAGTTTGCAAAAACAACAGGTGATGGACCGAATGAGGATCAATGTCACACATTCAACCCAGTCAAAAGATCTGGGTCCTAATCCATCGTTTTTTTGCACTCCACACCACCTCAGGTTAGACAATGGCGATATGCAAATCAGCTCTGACCCTGTGCCCCATGGGAACAGTCCAGTCCGAACTACAAAAGCCATGTCCTTCCCAGAACGGAATCAAGCATCCGAGGACCGGACCGGTTTCGAGGTAACACCTCTCATCAGCCCGGCTAGCTTGACTCCAGTGGTGTGGAGTGCCTGGGACCCACGTCTGGGCATCCCCAGTACACTTATAGCGAGTTTGCAAAAACAACAGGTGATGGACCGAATGAGGATCAATGTCACACATTCAACCCAGTCAAAAGATCTGGGTCCTAATCCATCGTTTTTTTGCACTCCACACCACCCCGGGTTAGACAATGGCGATATGCAAATCAGCTCTGACCCTGTGCCCCATGGGAACAGTCCAGTCCGAACTACAAAAGCCATGTCCTTCCCAGAACGGAATCAAGCATCCGAGGACCGGACCGGTTTCGAGGTAACACCTCTCATCAGCCCGGCTAGCTTGACTCCAGTGGTGTGGAGTGCCTGGGACCCACGTCTGGGCATCCCCAGTACACTTATAGCGAGTTTGCAAAAACAACAGGTGATGGACCGAATGAGGATCAATGTCACACATTCAACCCAGTCAAAAGATCTGGGTCCTAATCCATCGTTTTTTTGCACTCCACACCACCCCGGGTTAGACAATGGCGATATGCAAATCAGCTCTGACCCTGTGCCCCATGGGAACAGTCCAGTCCGAACTACAAAAGCCATGTCCTTCCCAGAACGGAATCAAGCATCCGAGGACCGGACCGGTTTCGAGGTAACACCTCTCATCAGCCCGGCTAGCTTGACTCCAGTGGTGTGGAGTGCCTGGGACCCACGTCTGGGCATCCCCAGTACACTTATAGCGAGTTTGCAAAAACAACAGGTGATGGACCGAATGAGGATCAATGTCAAACATTCAACCCAGTCAAAAGATCTGGGTCCTAATCCATCGTTTTTTTGCACTCCACACCACCCCGGGTTAGACAATGGCGATATGCAAATCAGCTCTGACCCTGTGCCCCATGGGAACAGTCCAGTCCGAACTACAAAAGCCATGTCCTTCCCAGAACGGAATCAAGCATCCGAGGACCGGACCGGTTTCGAGGTAACACCTCTCATCAGCCCGGCTAGCTTGACTCCAGTGGTGTGGAGTGCCTGGGACCCACGTCTGGGCATCCCCAGTACACTTATAGCGAGTTTGAAAAAAAAACAGGTGATGGACCGAATGAGGATCAATGTCACACATTCAACCCAGTCAAAAGATCTGGGTCCTAATCCATCGTTTTTTTGCACTCCACACCACCCCGGGTTAGACAATGGCGATATGCAAATCAGCTCTGACCCTGTGCCCCATGGGAACAGTCCAGTCCGAACTACAAAAGCCATGTCCTTCCCAGAACGGAATCAAGCATCCGAGGACCGGACCGGTTTCGAGGTAACACCTCTCATCAGCCCGGCTAGCTTGACTCCAGTGGTGTGGAGTGCCTGGGACCCACGTCTGGGCATCCCCAGTACACTTATAGCGAGTTTGCAAAAACAACAGGTGATGGACCGAATGAGGATCAATGTCACACATTCAACCCAGTCAAAAGATCTGAGTCCTAATCCATCGTTTTTTTGCACTCCACACCACCCCGGGTTAGACAATGGCGATATGCAAATCAGCTCTGACCCTGTGCCCCATGGGAACAGTCCAGTCCGAACTACAAAAGCCATGTCCTTCCCAGAACGGAATCAAGCATCCGAGGACCGGACCGGTTTCGAGGTAACACCTCTCATCAGCCCGGCTAGCTTGACTCCAGTGGTGTGGAGTGCCTGGGACCCACGTCTGGGCATCCCCAGTACACTTATAGCGAGTTTGCAAAAACAACAGGTGATGGACCGAATGAGGATCAATGTCACACATTCAACCCAGTCAAAAGATCTGGGTCCTAATCCATCGTTTTTTTGCACTCCACACCACCCCGGGTTAGACAATGGCGATATGCAAATCAGCTCTGACCCTATGCCCCATGGGATCAGTCCAGTCCGAACTACAAAAGCCATGTCCTTCCCAGAACGGAATCAAGCATCCGAGGACCGGACCGGTTTCGAGGTAACACCTCTCATCAGCCCGGCTAGCTTGACTCCAGTGGTGTGGAGTGCCTGGGACCCACGTCTGGGCATCCCCAGTACACTTATAGCGAGTTTGCAAAAACAACAGGTGATGGACCGAATGAGGATCAATGTCACACATTCAACCCAGTCAAAAGATCTGGGTCCTAATCCATCGTTTTTTTGCACTCCACACCACCCCGGGTTAGACAATGGCGATATGCAAATCAGCTCTGACCCTGTGCCCCATGGGAACAGTCCAGTCCGAACTACAAAAGCCATGTCCTTCCCAGAACGGAATCAAGCATCCGAGGACCGGACAGGTTTCGAGGTAACACCTCTCATCAGCCCGGCTAGCTTGACTCCAGTGGTGTGGAGTGCCTGGGACCCACGTCTGGGCATCCCCAGTACACTTATAGCGAGTTTGCAAAAACAACAGGTGATGGACCGAATGAGGATCAATGTCACACATTCAACCCAGTCAAAAGATCTGGGTCCTAATCCATTGTTTTTTTGCACTCCACACCACCCCGGGTTAGACAATAGCGATATGCAAATCAGCTCTGACCCTGTGCCCCATGGGAACAGTCCAGTCCGAACTACAAAAGCCATGTCCTTCCCAGAACGGAATCAAGCATCCGAGGACCGGACCGGTTTCGAGGTAACACCTCTCATCAGCCCGGCTAGCTTGACTCCAGTGGTGTGGAGTGCCTGGGACCCACGTCTCGGCATCCCCAGTACACTTATAGCGAGTTTGCAAAAACAACAGGTGATGGACCGAATGAGGATCAATGTCACACATTCAACCCAGTCAAAAGATCTGGGTCCTAATCCATCGTTTTTTTGCACTCCACACCACCCCGGGTTAGACAATGGCGATATGCAAATCAGCTCTGACCCTGTGCCCCATGGGAACAGTCCAGTCCGAACTACAAAAGCCATGTCCTTCCCAGAACGGAATCAAGCATCCGAGGACCGGACCGGTTTCGAGGTAACACCTCTCATCAGCCCGGCTAGCTTGACTCCAGTGGTGTGGAGTGCCTGGGACCCACGTCTGGGCATCCCCAGTACACTTATAGCGAGTTTGCAAAAACAACAGGTGATGGACCGAATGAGGATCAATGTCACACATTCAACCCAGTCAAAAGATCTGGGTCCTAATCCATCGTTTTTTTGCACTCCACACCACCCCGGGTTAGACAATGGCGATATGCAAATCAGCTCTGACCCTGTGCCCCATGGGAACAGTCCAGTCCGAACTACAAAAGCCATGTCCTTCCCAGAACGGAATCAAGCATCCGAGGACCGGACCGGTTTCGAGGTAACACCTCTCATCAGCCCGGCTAGCTTGACTCCAGTGGTGTGGAGTGCCTGGGACCCACGTCTGGGCATCCCCAGTACACTTATAGCGAGTTTGCAAAAACAACAGGTGATGGACCGAATGAGGATCAATGTCACACATTCAACCCAGTCAAAAGATCTGGGTCCTAATCCATCGTTTTTTTGCACTCCACACCACCCCGGGTTAGACAATGGCGATATGCAAATCAGCTCTGACCCTGTGCCCCATGGGAACAGTCCAGTCCGAACTACAAAAGCCATGTCCTTCCCAGAACGGAATCAAGCATCCGAGGACCGGACCGGTTTCGAGGTAACACCTCTCATCAGCCCGGCTAGCTTGACTCCAGTGGTGTGGAGTGCCTGGGACCCACGTCTGGGCATCCCCAGTACACTTATAGCGAGTTTGCAAAAACAACAGGTGATGGACCGAATGAGGATCAATGTCACACATTCAACCCAGTCAAAAGATCTGGGTCCTAATCCATCGTTTTTTTGCACTCCACACCACCCCGGGTTAGACAATGGCGATATGCAAATCAGCTCTGACCCTGTGCCCCATGGGAACAGTCCAGTCCGAACTACAAAAGCCATGTCCTTCCCAGAACGGAATCAAGCATCCGAGGACCGGACCGGTTTCGAGGTAACACCTCTCATCAGCCCGGCTAGCTTGACTCCAGTGGTGTGGAGTGCCTGGGACCCACGTCTGGGCATCCCCAGTACACTTATAGCGAGTTTGCAAAAACAACAGGTGATGGACCGAATGAGGATCAATGTCACACATTCAACCCAGTCAAAAGATCTGGGTCCTAATCCATCGTTTTTTTGCACTCCACACCACCCCGGGTTAGACAATGGCGATATGCAAATCAGCTCTGACCCTGTGCCCCATGGGAACAGTCCAGTCCGAACTACAAAAGCCATGTCCTTCCCAGAACGGAATCAAGCATCCGAGGACCGGACCGGTTTCGAGGTAACACCTCTCATCAGCCCGGCTAGCTTGACTCCAGTGGTGTGGAGTGCCTGGGACCCACGTCTGGGCATCCCCAGTACACTTATAGCGAGTTTGCAAAAACAACAGGTGATGGACCGAATGAGGATCAATGTCACACATTCAACCCAGTCAAAAGATCTGGGTCCTAATCCATCGTTTTTTTGCACTCCACACCACCCCGGGTTAGACAATGGCGATATGCAAATCAGCTCTGACCCTGTGCCCCATGGGAACAGTCCAGTCCGAACTACAAAAGCCATGTCCTTCCCAGAACGGAATCAAGCATCCGAGGACCGGACCGGTTTCGAGGTAACACCTCTCATCATCCCGGCTAGCTTGACTCCAGGTGATGGACCGAATGAGGATCAATGTCACACATTCAACCCAGTCAAAAGATCTGGGTCCTAATCCATCGTTTTTTTGCACTCCACACCACCCCGGGTTAGACAATGGCGATATGCAAATCAGCTCTGACCCTGTGCCCCATGGGAACAGTCCAGTCCGAACTACAAAAGCCATGTCCTTCCCAGAACGGAATCAAGCATCCGAGGACCGGACCGGTTTCGAGGTAACACCTCTCATCAGCCCGGCTAGCTTGACTCCAGTGGTGTGGAGTGCCTGGGACCCACGTCTGGGCATCCCCAGTACACTTATAGCGAGTTTGCAAAAACAACAGGTGATGGACCGAATGAGGATCAATGTCACACATTCAACCCAGTCAAAAGATCTGGGTCCTAATCCATCGTTTTTTTGCACTCCACACCACCCCGGGTTAGACAATGGCGATATGCAAATCAGCTCTGACCCTGTGCCCCATGGGAACAGTCCAGTCCGAACTACAAAAGCCATGTCCTTCCCAGAACGGAATCAAGCATCCGAGGACCGGACCGGTTTCGAGGTAACACCTCTCATCAGCCCGGCTAGCTTGACTCCAGTGGTGTGGAGTGCCTGGGACCCACGTCTGGGCATCCCCAGTACACTTATAGCGAGTTTGCAAAAACAACAGGTGATGGACCGAATGAGGATCAATGTCACACATTCAACCCAGTCAAAAGATCTGGGTCCTAATCCATCGTTTTTTTGCACTCCACACCACCCCGGGTTAGACAATGGCGATATGCAAATCAGCTCTGACCCTGTGCCCCATGGGAACAGTCCAGTCCGAACTACAAAAGCCATGTCCTTCCCAGAACGGAATCAAGCATCCGAGGACCGGACCGGTTTCGAGGTAACACCTCTCATCAGCCCGGCTAGCTTGACTCCAGTGGTGTGGAGTGCCTGGGACCCACGTCTGGGCATCCCCAGTACACTTATAGCGAGTTTGCAAAAACAACAGGTGATGACCGAATGAGGATCAATGTCACACATTCAACCCAGTCAAAAGATCTGGGTCCTAATCCATCGTTTTTTTGCACTCCACACCACCCCGGGTTAGACAATGAACAATAGAACTTTCTCTTGGCACAGAAATCGTGGACTCACATCACAAAAGCGTCTGGTGTACAACCTCAGGGACATAGAGATCCTTCAATAAAAGAACTCCAGCCTTCTAATTCTCTCCCAAAAATATTCTGAAAGATTTAGGGCTTTCGCTCACACTTTGCACGAGTGTGATGAACTCCTCAAATCGAAAAGGAATTTTCCCAACTGTCTCAAATCAGGATAGGTTATCCATCTTCCTAAAAAAACCTGGCACAGACCTCGAAGACGTTAATATCTAGCGCCCATCTCCCTTCCAGCCCCCCCCATGCCTTTATGTTAAAGTCCTGGAAAGTTGTGTTTCAAAACAGATGAAAACCTACATAGAAGATAGAACCTATTAGACAGTCAACAATTGATGTATAGAACTGGCTGCAGTATTGAAACAGCCATGCGTTTAATACTGGATGATACATGACGTTTCGTAAATAAAAGTGAATCTTGTTTTGTACTCCCTGAAGTGTCTGCTGCCTTCAACACCGTCAACTACGCACCACTAATTAAAATCCTGGACAAAATCTAGAGAACCGCATGCAGCGAATAAAACTGCATGCTCCCGGTCTCGGACCCTGTAACTCTACAACAAGCATTCCCTTAAGTTTCCATTCCTTCGCCGAAACACTTTAACCTTTACTTGGAACCCTTGATGCCCTTGTGAGTGTATACTACTTCTGTACCTTTACACCAACAACACACACCTATACCTGAAAGTGTCATCCTTGGAAGACAAAACGGGTTTTGCCCTTACTCGAAGAAAGCCCAAGTCATGGGTAGATCTCTGTCACCTCAGACTAAACTCTCAAAAACTAAATTCCTACTAATGCCACCACACCTGTACAAGCCTAGCTTGATGCAGGGAACAAACATACTTGATTGTAAACCCATTATAGGTGAAACTTTAAAATCAAATCACCAGTCTTCATTCTGGATAAGATCCTGCAAGCACCCCTCAAGGATTTAGCAAAAAGCGCCTAACACCAAATTAGCATTCTCGAGAAATCACGCCCCTAATTCCAACCAAACAATTCTAAACTACATTGCTGATACAGGTCCACTCGAACTAGTTGATGGAATTTCCCTGCTAGCGGAATTCCCAGAATCCATATGACCCACTCCAAGGGCGACCTTCAGTGCTGCAGCATAGCTTCTATCAGGCACAATCAAATCACTCCCATCCAGATCAATATAAAATGGCTCCCCATTCAGGCTAGATGTTTTCTCAAGCTAGCTCGGAATGTACACAAGACCTTACATGCTCAGATAACTGTCTGTCCCAGAAACTTTTTATCTTCAGCAGACCCAGATTATTTAAAAAAAACACACACACTCTGAATCAGTCTTTCTCTGGTATTATCCCAAAGTTTGAACTCCATTCACCCTTCCTTAAGAACGACCCCTCATATATCACCTTAAAAAAAGAACTGAAATCATTGCTCTTCCAAAGACATTTTGAGATATAACAACACAACCTCAAATGGAAAGTCTCGCTGAGGAGGAATACTTTCAACACACTTCCCCCAACACTCCGAACTGAGGGGCCCATTAGGATGGCGGGCGGATCGCCACCGCCCGTATGGCGATTGCGATCCGTCCGCCATTCTCGTCCGCCCGCCTAACATTTCCCCCGCCATATTACAAAGGCAGTGGGGACCCAGGCAGACGGAAACCCCGTCACCAGTTTTCCGCCACTAGACAATCCCCCCGATTGCTTACCGGGCTGAAAAGGCCTGCAAGATGGTGGTGGGGCACTGCAGGCACCACCATCCATATTATGATGAAGGTGGTCTCATGCCTTTCCATGGCGGAGACTCCACCATGGAAAGGCATGCAGTCCTTTCTTTGGGGGCCCATTGCAAGCCAACAGGGGGCAGAGGGGGGGTGGCTGCGCTTGGGGGGTACCCATGGTACCCCCGACATTTGCATGCACAATGTGGCAGGCACCGCGCGGTGCCTGTCACGTTGTGCATGCAAATGCACAACATGCCTGTTTAACATTGTGGCTGGTGCTGAATACAGCACCACCCGCCACAATGTTAAATATACAGGAAGCAACCACCATGGTGACAGTCGCATCCTAATAGGCACAGCGGGACTGCCGCACCTCTTGCGCTCGTTCCCGTTTACTGTTACTGTGTCCGCCCGCCATCATAATGGGCGCCCCTTAGAGCTTTGTAGACTGTTGTCTGTTACCCTCTTTTCTTATATTAACCTCTATTATGGGAAGCGTACTTCTACCCTGAGAGGTCAGTAATGTGCTACATAAAACTGCAGATAAATAAATGAACAATGTTTTTACTGAAAAGCCTGGGATTGGAAGATTGGTACTCTGCTGTCATGACTCTATCCAGAGCTGCTTTACCCCCACTTGCAAACCAGTCCCACACGGCAGCTGGTTGCAAGACGAAGGGGCCTTGGGCCATTGGTGGGTCACATCAGCCCATGCTGGTCTGTTAGCAGCCCCTGAGCCTGTTACTCAACAGGAAAATGTAAGAATGGTGTAGTAATGTGGTTCCTTTAAGGTGACTGAATGTTGAACCTTTGCTGTGTTCTTTTTTTGTCCTGGAGAGACTGAGATTCCACTTATGTCAATTGGAACTTGGCTGGCTAGGTAATATCATGTTTTGCCAGGCTGTGCGATTAAACATTCAATATTCAGAGGTGCTGTCCATAATTACTTGCAACATTTTGGCGACAAGGATTGGATGGATCAGGATGGGATCACGCCTCTCCAGGCTGTGGCAATAAACGTATTCAACAGTCAGAGGTGCTGTCCATAATTACTTGCAACATTTTGGCGACAAGTATTGGATGGATCAGGATGGGATCACGCCTCTCCAGGCTGTGCGAATAAATGTATTCAACAGTCAGAGGTGCTGTCCATAATTACTTGCAACATTTTGGCAACGAAGATGTGATGGATCAGGATGGGATCACGCCTCTCCAGGCTGTGCAAATAAACGTATTCAACAGTCAGAGGTGCTGTCCATAATTACATGCAACATTTCGGTGACGAGGATGGGATTGATCAGGATGGGATCACGCCTCTCCAGGCTGTGCAAATAAACGTATTCAATATTCAGAGGTGCTGTCCATAATTAGTTGCAACATTTTGGCGATGAGGATAGGATTGATCAGGATGGGATCACGCCTCTCTAGGCTGTGCGAATAAACTTATTCAACAGTCATAGGTGCTGTCCATAATTACTTGCAATTTTATTTATTTATTTATTTAATCCATTTGTATGGCGCAACAGCTACCCAGAGGATTTCCCGGCGCCTTGGAAGAAGTTAATCAGTACCGTGTGGAATGAAACAGGGTCTTAATCTTGGTCGAATAGCCATGCCTTGATACTTTTACGAAAGGTTCTGAAGTTTGGTTCTAGTCTTAATTTTAGTGGAATAGAGTTCCATAGAGTTGGTGCCAAATATCCGAAGGAGCGTCCGCCCATTCGTGCTCGTTTAACTCTCGGAACCACGAATTTCGCTAAGTGGGTTGATCTGAGATTACGGGTAGGTATGTATTTTTGGACTAGTTTACATAGATACGCTGGTGGTTCTCCAGTGTTTATTTTAAACATATAACATAATGCTTTGAACTTGGTTCTGTTGGCTATTTTGAGCCTATGGAGTTTGCGAAGATGTTCAGAGACATGCGCCCTCCTTGGTAGATTCAATAGTATCCTTGCTGTCGCATTTTGGACGACCTGTAGACGTCGTAAGATTTCTTTGTTGGTGCCAAGGAGGAGAATGTTGCCATAATCCATCCTTGACCCAATCAGGGCCTGCACTACCGTTCTTTGTGCGCCTACAGGAAGTTGCCATAGGATTTTTCTTAGCCATTTTAAGATGGCAAAACAGACTGATGCTGTTTTTGCTACGTGATCCCGCATAGTCAATTTATTGTCAATCAGTATTCCTAAATTCCTAGCTGAGGGAACTGCTATTGGTGGGGGACCCATTTCTGTTGGCCAGTGTGTTTGTCCCCAAAGCTCTTTGTGCTCTCCAAAGATTAATAGTTCCGTTTTGTCACCATTTAGTTTTAACTTCTTGGAGTGCATCCACTTAGCTATATTCTGAAGCCCTAAACGTAGGGAGGAGGTGTTGCCATTATCGGTAGTTGATAAGGAGAATACTAATTGATTATCATCTGCATACGAAAAAATGGTGAGGCCAAATTTCTCTGCGATACTCGTTAGTGGGGTGATGTAAATATTGAATAGGAGCGGGCTAAGGATAGACCCCTGTGGAACTCCATGTGGGGAGGGCAAAGTCTTGGAGGTGTTGTTTTTGGAAAATACCTGATAAGATCGTTCTGTTAAGAAATTCTCAAGCCAGTCCAAAGCTAGTCCTCTGACCCCGATTCCCTCCAAGGTTTCATGTAGCATTTTGTGGGATGCACAAAAGCCCCAAAGCAAGGGTCCGGTTGTTCTTGGCTGTTTAAGGTTCAGACATTTCTGCTGAATGGCAATGTCCTGGTGGTGCTGCTGTTCAAAGGAAAAAAAGAGTACCTCACAGAGTATTGGCAAGTATTTACTGCTAAAATGAAAACTGAAGAAAAAAAAGAAAAATGCAAGGACTGCATTTACCACAATGCTGTGGGGCCTCACCCAAGGCACACATCTGTGATCAATTCTGGTTTTCTCTATATGAGTGCTACCACAATCTGTGCTTATGGTGTAGTTTCTGTTTCTTTGATCAGTGCCCCAGTAACTAGCCCAGGTCATCGTGCATCTCCGCAGCTGGTCACCTTGCGTACAATGGCGTAACATTAGCCCCTGAATCCCCTGCGGAGCAGGGGGACCCCAGTCTCCAGAGGTCCCACTCCGGCACTGTGCAGAGACGGTGGGCCCTTGGTCTGAGGGATCCTGACTGTGTCCCATAGGCAGGTAAGAGCAGTGGGCGGTGGGGCCGGGTGCGGGGGGATTTCGAACGACAATGATGAAGGAAAATTAATTAAATAACTAATTTTCCCTCGTCATTCTTCGTCGAAATGGCCCCACTGTCCCACCGCTCTTACCTGCATGGGCCGCGGCTGCCGTTGTGGGGGCCTCCATGTACTTTGCAGAGGGGCTCCTCATGTTTCGTTGCACCACCGTTTGAGTAACCTCACAACTTGCCCGGCTCTGCTTCACAGGCTTTTAGACATACTGGGCGTCAGCAGGCAAACAATCCCTGGGTGCTAAAAGGTGCTGCAAAGATCACCTCGTTACCGATGATTGAGTAATGGAGAACACACAGCTGCATTGGGAGCGATCGTCAGGCATTCAGATGTTCAGGAAAGAAAGATTCTGAAAAGGGGGACAGGAGCACACTGCCTGGCAAAAGAGCACATAATTAGCCTAAATGCATTGGGGTAAATGCAATCCATGATAAATCTCACTTTAAGTCTTTAGTATTCACCATTCTTGGATCAGACAATGCTGTGTGTTTCTAGACATGTGTTTCAGGACATTTGTCCTTCAGTAGACAGTCATGCTTTACTTTTTGGGCTGCTGGCAATGCTGCTCACAGTCTGACTGGTTTCTGTGACAGATTCTGCGCTGCTCCTGTTTTTGCTCCATTTATCACGTCTTTGGTGCTTTCTCTTGACGAGGGCTTAAGGAATGGTTGTTCCTGTTTCATAAAGGCTTCCTCTTAGACCTGACAGCCTTAGGGTGGTCTTCCCCCAAATGTTTGCCTGCCTCCCTCCACTTTTCTGTACTCGTTTTGTACTGGCTTTAGGACTCTGTGCACTTTACCACTGCTAACCAGTGCTTGTGCTCTCTCGCCTAACCATGGTAACATTGGCTCATACCCAATTGGCATATTTAATTTACTTTTGCATCCCTAGTTAAGTGCACTACATGTGCCCAGGGCCTATCAAATGCTACTAGAGGGCCTGCGGCACTGATTGTCGCCCCTTAACCATGTCTCAGGCCATCATCGCAGGGACTGTGGGCGTATTATCAAGAACGGCGTTAAAATTATTGCCGCTTTAGTGGCAGGAAACTGCCACTAAAGTGGCGATAAGGAGCTTGATAATATGCCCTTGTAAATTCCCATAGAGGCCCAAGTTCCCACCAGAACATGGGCTTCTATGGGAAGTCACAAGGGCATATTATCAAGCCCATTATCGCCACTTTAGCAGCAGTTTCCTGACGCTAAAGCGGCAATAATTTTAACGCCGTTCCTGATAATATGCCCCCGTGTGTGCCGTTTACTGCCACTTCAACTTGGCATTTAAAACTAATTGCAAAGCCTTAAACTCCAATTTCATTACATATACGTCATCCCTAGGGAAGACCCTTGGTAAAACAAAATGCAGGGTGCTTTGTAAGTAAAAAATAGAACATGTACTTTTCTGTTTTACCTGTTCTAGTAGTGGCAAACAGCAAAATCCGTTTTTCACTGCTTTGAGGCGTCTCTCAGAGGCTAGCGTTGGGAATTCCTTAAAATACCTTCAAGCTGTAAATGCTTATCAGAAAGGAGTAGCTTTTTCATGTTAAATATCTTTGGAATGGTAATGATAAATCCTCTTTACTTGTGAAGTCATTTTTAATATTACATTAGAAATGCCACATTTCTCTGCTTTTACTGCACTACCTGCCTTCCAACCGGTCATCAATACACGTCTGAGCTAGGTGACAGTTCCCTTTTGCATTCCTCCTAGATAGACACCGGAATCTGCATTACGATGGGTCTTCTTGGGCAGATTGGAGGAAGGGGCTCACCCTGACACGTAAAAGGGTGGTGGCCTGCCCCTACAAAAAGGTCCTCTACATTATGTATCTGGCTGGGTCTGCAAGTAGAGCCAGGGAGTTTGAACTGATAAAGCTGAAAAGCTATACAGTGGCTCAGTTGAAATGCTTCTGTGAGGAGATGCGGGTATCTGCCCCAGGAGCCACCAAGAAGGTGGAGTTCCAAACTGTCCTTAGGGCCTGGGCAGAGCCCCGCTCCCAAGAGAATGATGCATTGGAGGAGCCTGAGACAGGCTCTTCTGAGAATCTACCTGCAGTAGATGAGAAGGAAACCCCTCGATTTCAACCTCCTGAGAGAGCAGGAAGCAGTGTATCGTTCTGTGGTTTATCCCCAGAGGAGCTGAGGGAGAGTAAGGAGGAGAGGGAATTCAAGCTGTAGATAGCAAAGTTAAAGATAGAGGTTGAGGAGAGAAAGGCAGAGGCTGAAAGGGCCTTAGCAGAGAAGAAACTTTTGTTGACTCATGAACTGAGTCTAAAGGACCTGGAGATCAAGCCAGGCAGTCTGATTCCAGCAGTGATGGTGGCAGCACAAGAACCTTACCAGATGTAGAGAATAATGTTCATATACCCTAGGACTTGGTTCCCAGTTATGTGCTGAGAGATGACATTGATAAGTGGTTTCCTGCTTAATCAATTGCACTAATGGTACACAGGGCTCCTGAAAAGCACTGGGGGTGCGGGTCTGTGGAAATGCATGCCTACACTGGGAGGGACACACTTCTAACTTTAGAGGTTGGGAACCAAACCCGGTACACTCCCATGAAAGCCACCTCACTTGCCAAATTAGGGCTGACTCCCGAATAGTATCAATTTTAACAAAAAGAGAGTGTAAATTCATAGAAAGCAAGACAAAACCAAAAAGCATGGAACAAAATATACAAATCAAATTGGTTTGTATAGAAGGCCCTCACTCACCAACATGGTTGGTGACATGCTTCACCCTGACCAGAGGGCGTGAAAGTTAAAAGTAGTGAAAAAATGTGTAAACAAACCAACAGGTTTGTGGGGTAGCCTCTAAATTGGAGGTGCCCGTTGAATCTGTGGAAACAAAATTGTGACAGACAACATATAAAACATACAACATAAAACTAGTACGTTGGTTTGGTAGTCTATTCAGAGATAGACCATGCTCTAAGGAGGTGATCTGGTTAAGAACCTCGAGGAGGTTCACCAGAAGGCTACTGTAATGGTATTTTACAGTGGCGGCGTTTTAATTGCCAAACAGGTGGCGACTGATAGCGGTGCATGCTGCCTAGAACGTGTTGTGGTTCAAAATGCACCTGCACGCCTGCTAGGGCATTTAGCGATAATGGTGATATAGAATGTATATCAATGGGCCAAAAAATAAGGCCAGTGAGAAATACGATTGCGGATACAAACTGGCACAACCCGACACCTACATGCAACCGCTAAATGTACACAACACGCGAAAAATAAGAATAGAAACTTGTTTAGTGAGCGATCCACGCCTCATGGGTCTCGGGAGGGGGGTGGAGGCAACAAATGGCACACCCTACAATGTAATGGGAAGAGAAAAACACAACCAAAGTTCATTTCTGTTCTTATTTTTCGCGTACAGTAGCCTTCTGGTCAGGGTGGGCCTTAGCATGCCCATACCGCCGAGGTACACTTTCCCATGGTCCTGAAGAATGCCCAGTAAATGACAAGATAAGGGCAGAAACATGTCGACCCCACTCTAAGTGGAAATAGCCAAACGATAAAATTTGGTAAATTTTCCCACACATAATTTTATTATGACAGTTTGGCTAATGAATAAAAAAAATGTTGTGAGACACAATCTGGTCATTTTTAAATACTCACTACACTCATCACCACCTTCACAAAAAAAACCAGCTCCGCAGTAAATCTGGCGTTCAAGCTAAGCATGGGCGGAAAATCCGTTACGCTCGCGGATTTTGCGGATTTTCGGGAAATCCGCAATCCGCGAGATTTGCGAATTTCCCGCAAATCCGCGAGCAGCGGATTTTGCTCGCGCTGCTCGCGCTGCTCGCACTGTTCGCGTGAGTTCGCGCCCCGCGAATAAGTGCAAAATTGCAGAAATACGATCTTAGCAAAACTGAAAGTAACTACTTACCAGGTTCAAAAGTTCAGGCACATCATTAGTAGCCATTTCCTGTAGTGCTTCCTGAGGGGCCCCTCCAGAGTTCAGTTGCCAGTTGAAACTATTATGTGACCCTGCTCTGAACCTCAGAATAGTTACACATATGCCACAAAGGTCCTGAATTACAGCTAAGGGAGACAAGCAGGAGCCAGGCTGGAAGTTAAAATCCATTAATCAGCCCCTAATTCATTATTGTCAGTTGGGGCAGGGCAGGTGTTGTAACTAATTTTGCAACAATGAAAGCACTTAGCAAGTGCAAAAGATCACTAATCAGGGCGCACTAAGGAAGCAGGTGCCAGCTAAAAAAATATTCTGTGACACATTAATCAGCCCCAAATTAATTCAGGTCACTTGAGGCAGGGAAGGTGTGCTTTGCTTTGCCGAAAATAATGTACACTGGACAACCAGAGGGTGTGGTGATGAAACAGAGGGTGGCATGGGTGGGCCAGAGGGTGGCATGAGTAGTCAGAGAGTGGCAGTGGTGACAGAGAGTGGCAGTGATGAAGAAGAGTGTCCCAAACAGGCTGGACACGTAGAAACAACAAGTTCGCAAAACTTGCGACCCGACAGGTAAGTTCGCAAATTGCGAAATTGTAAAAACCCTCGCGAACTGGCAGAAACACGGGCGAACACAAAAAAAAAAAAATCCGCAAATTCGCGGGAATTCGTGGATTTTGCGGATTGCGAATCCGCAAATCCGCAAAATTCGCGGATTGACAATCCGCAAAATCCGCTCATGCTTAGTTCAAGCACACCAGGGAGGCATTCGGCTTCACCCGGTGGGGCCCAGTGATGAAGCATGGCACCAACCATGTTCGTGAGTGAGGGCTTTCTATACAAACCAATTTGATTTGTATATTTTGTTCCATGCTTTTTGGTTTTTGTCTTGCTTTCTATGAATTTACACTCTCTTGTTGTTAAAATTAATCTCATAGGCGGACTGAGAGTGTACCCTTTCTCCCTCACTCTCTCTTTGATTGGTAATCCCGAATAGTATCGTCATAGATTCAGGACAGCTAGAATCTCCCCAACCAGTTGTTTGTAGATTTTGTGGATTACTCCAGTGAGGCACTGTATGGCTGGGTGAGGGGCAAACAGTAAATTATTTAGTTGGGTTTTACAATTTGATCATGAGAGAGCACATGCTCAGAATTTGCTTTCCAGAATTATGGCCTGCACCTAGTTGACAGTAAGCCGACTGATCCCAGAATGCTTGCTGAGGAGGCGGACCTCTGCACTAGCACCATAGTGTCCAAAAAGGTATCGGGGAGGGGACACCCGCAAAGGAGGTCAGGGTTCCCAACAGAGAAAGAGGGAGGAGAAAAGCCCAAAAATAAGTTCTTAAAAGGCCCCCAAAATAGGATAGTGTGAATCAGTCCCCGTCTAATCCAAAGAAAAATAAGGGTATCTTTGGCCATAAGACTGGGAGGTTTGTACCCCAATGTACTGAGTGCTACAAATATGGGTAAATAAATGGTGACTCCAAATTTCCCAAGAGTGCACAACCTTCTACTGGAAGGTACCAGTACCAGGAGGTGGGAGTTGGTGGGACCCCACTGGCCTGGATCATATCATTCCTGACGGATCGATTTCAACAAGTGATGCTGGGCTCTTTCTTTTCCACCAAGAAACCGTTGACATGGGGGGTTCCGCAGGGATCTGCTCTCAGCCCACTCTTGTTCAATGTATACCTGAAGCCTTTGGCAAAAGTGGTGGAATCATGGGGCGTCAGAGTGATCTTTTAAGCTGACGACACTCAGCTGGTGTTTTCCTTTAAAGATCACTCTGAAAGCTCTCTGTTAAATTTTCGCCACTGTTTGGTGAATATCGCCTCTTGGATGTCCTCAAATAATTTAAAATTGAATACGGATAAGACGGAAGTCTTATTTTTTAATCAAAAATCCCCTATCTCCACTAGCCTCTGGTGGTCGGCTGAATTGGATCCTCCCCTGTACCTGTCCAAGCTGCCCGCAATCTGGGCTTTCAATTCGACACAGCCCTCTCCTGCAAAACTCAAATTAATAAAGTTGCGGCGTCCTGCTTCGGAAAGCTTCGTATGATCAAAAAAATGATCCCTTTCCTACCATTTGATTCACGCAGGATAGTAGTCCACGCCCTCATAACGTCCCATTTGGACTACGCAAATAGTCTGTACGTTGGAGCCCCGGCGTACCTCATTAATCGACTGCAGACAGTACAGAATTCAGCGGCCAGGTTGATCTGCAATATTCCCTACCGCCACTCCATTTCACCTCACCTGATCAAACTGCATTGGCTCCCAGTGAGACTACGTATTCAGTTCAAATCCCTGACCCTTGCTTTTAGAGCTCTTAATGGTCGAGGCCCCACCTACTTGATACATAGACTGAAGATCTCACAAGCAACTCGGAATCTCAGATCTAACCATCTTCGCTTAATGCTCTGCCCCCGTTTTCGTCTTGCGCGCACGGGAGGGAGGGCCTTTGCAGTGGCCACCTCCAGACTTTGGAATCATCTGCCATTGGAACTCAGATTTCTGACATCAGAGCCTCTGTTCCGAAAGAAACTTAAGACCTAGCTCTTCTCTCTGATCTAGCCCACTCTCTTTCCCCCTGGACGTCACTGAACCTCACTAGATGTTGTCTTTAGCGCCGGGACACCCCCGTTGGGGGTAGCTGTGGGCTTAACAAGCTTCTAAAATAAATAAATAAATACTGGTGGGCAGACAATCAGGTTGGTGAGTATAGAACTTGGGGAGGAGATGGACCCGATCAGTTTGATGGAAGGATGGAGATCACAATAGTTTCCTTAGGGGATAGAGAAATGGTCCGTACAGGCCATGTGCCTTTCAATAAATCCAAGTATAGGCAATGTGTCACCATTAATGGGCAATGGGAGAAAGCTCTGTGCGACACAGGAGCCAGCATGACAACTGTCAAGTGTCAGCTGGTGTCAGCAGAGCAGGTCCTGCTGAATGGATTCCACCAAGTCATAGTCGCCGACAATTGGGAGAGTCATCTACTAGTGGCTCAGGTTCCCTTTGAGTGGGGTGGGGTCTCAGGTACTATGGAAGTTGCTGTGAACCCTGCCATGCCTGTAGATTGTCTGTTAGGCAACAACCTGGAGGGAGGCAGAGCTCAGGTGTCTCTTGGAGATGATGGTATTGCATGGTCCATGGCTGCCCGGAAAGGGGGTTAAGGGTGTCTGGAGCCTGGAACAATGGCCCAGACAACATCCAAGGAGAGGGGCATGGGTTGCAAGAAACCGGGCCCTGAAGCTCCTGCTGCAGAAGCTGGTGGAGTCGCTGAGGAAGAGGCCCCTGCGCCAACTGGAGAGGACATTGCCACTCTAGATGACCTGCCTGAGCATGCTGGCTGGCAAGTTGAGGGTGGGCCCACTAGAAAGGAATTCTGCAAAGTGCAGAAATAGTGTCCTAATCTTCAGGGTTTGAGGTGGCAGGACTCAGCCCACACAGCAGGTGAAGCCTCTGGGGATCTCCTAATCTATTGGGAGAATAGTCTCCTCTACAGCGAGCCTAAGGTTCCGGGTACTGGGACAGCCCATGTGCTGGTGGTCCCCCAGTGTTACCAACCTATTCTACTGGGGTTGGCTCATGACATACCCCTGGTTGGACATTTGGGGTAAGATAAGACCTTCACCAGGCTTGCCTCCCACTTCTATTTGCACAGAATGAAGACAGCCTCAGATACACTCTGCAGGACTAGTCCCACCTGCCAAGCAAGTTGGAAGTCATGGAAGAAGCATAAAACCCTTGTCCCACTTTCTGTCACTGATGCCCCCCTTGAAAGGCTGGGCATCGATGTCATTGGTCCCTTAGACCCAAGACAGCCCAAGGCAACCGGTTTATCCTGGTCTTGGTGGACCATGCCACATGCTACCTAGAGGCAATCCCTTTACAGATAGTGGCTGCACCTCTGGTAACCAGAATATAGATGGGGATTGTTACACATGTAGATAGTGCCTGACCAAGGCACTAACTTCATGTCTGCGTACATGAAGTCCATGTGGGATGAGTGTGGTTATACCTTCACCACACCCTATCACCCCCAAAAACCAACAGTCTAGTTGAAAGGTTCAACCAGACCTTGAAGAACAAGATTGCAGGTGTACCTGAGGCAATGAGGCATAGACGTCCTCTTACCTTGCCTTCTCTTCGCCTACAGGAAGGTCCCACAGAAAGTAATAGCGTTCAGCCCCTTCAAAATCCTCCAAGGCCACACTGTTATGGGACCTCTGAGGACTGTCAGGGATGGGTGGGCCAACGTTCTCAAGAACCCCCCAAGGATGTGGTCAGCTACATGCTGTCCCTCCAAAACCAGATGCACCAGTTCTGGAAGAAGGACAAGAGCGATATCGAGGCCAGCCAGGAAGAAATGAAATGCTGGTATGACCAGAAGGCCACTATGTTAGAGTTTTGCCCTGCCCAGAAAATATGGGTAATGGTGCCAGTTGACCCCCAAAGCTGACCTGGACTGCTGGACTGGCCCATATGAAGTCATGGAACTGAAGGGGGAGGCCACCTACCTGGTGGACCTCCAGACCCCTGGAAACTCTCTGAGGGTGCTGAATGTCAACAGGCTAAAGCCTCTCCTTGAGAAGTCTGAAGCGAGCATGCTTCCTTGTGACAGATGAGGGTGTGGAAGCGGAGATCACAAGCTAGTACCCTTCTCCCTTAACAACACTAGAGAAACAATTGTATTCAGCAAAATTAAAGTGATTTTGGTCTAGATTACATGCTTAAATCAAGAAAATGCACTAGTAGATTCAACAGTAACTAGAGTAGGTAGAGTGAATGAGAGACACAAAATCTTTGAGAGATAGCCTAGATGCTCTCTGGATGCCCTGATCTCTTTCAAAATGACAGGATCAGGCCACCCAGCAAACCTCTCCCCTTGGTACTTCACAGAACTTAGTGAATTAAAGAGAGAAGCAAAAAAGCTGAAAGACAGTGGAGAGAAAGGTATGATGGGTCAAATAAGGCATTTAGCAAAGGAGCAAGAAAAAATATCAGTACGCCATCAGAGAAGCACGGATAACATCCTTTAGCAATAAAATAGAAAAAGCCCCTAATACTTCAGTGGAACTGTTTAAATTAGTGAATAGTTTTATGAAACCAGCAAAAACCCAAAATGGACCAACACGTTCAGTTAAGTGGTGTAACACACTGGCTGAATTCTGTTTAGGAAAGATGAATAACATTCTGCAAACTCTTCCTACAAACACTAACACCCACCAACATACTATCAGCACTTTGGGTGCTTCAGCTAGCCAAACACTTACAACCTTCCCCAAACTGCACACTAAGACAACTAAGGAGATCCTCAACCCAAATTAGTATCTCCTCTGGATACTGCTCCTCCTGACATCCTAAGAAAAGGAGGGAACATAATAATAGTTGAACAGACAAATTTAGTCAACTACTGACTAGACGGCGGCATGGTTCCTCAAGCATGGAAAACTACAGCCCCATATCACTTTTCCAATGGGGAAGTAAGGTTCTTGAAAAATATATGAACAAACTACTCACCTGTACCCTACTCAGATGAGGTTCAGAACAGGTGATAGTAGTGAATCAACACTTTTAGTGGCAACTGAAGAACTAAGATCAATCCTGGATCGAGGCGGCTCAGCAGCAATGAGCTTACTGGACCTGAGTGCCGCCCTTCAATACAATATCCCACCCAGTCCTCATTCAGAAAATAAAGGAGGCAGGAATAAATGGAAATGTCCTAAAATGGCTACCGATATTCTAAAGCTGAGAAGCTTCCAAGTCCAGGTGGGCTCCTCTTTATCTACAACCTTTGGATTAAACTGCGGAGGACTCGTTGAGTCTCACCCTTTTTAATCTTTATGTTTGCCCTATGGCAGAAATCGTGCAAACATATGAGTTTGTGTTTGTCTCGTTTGCAGGTGACACTGAGACTATTGTCTCACTAGGTCTTCCAAAAAACTCAATCAATCGTCTACAAGTCATCCTAAACGACGCAGCACGGTTAATCTTCGGATTACCTAGACGGACCCACGCCTCCCCTCTACTCTATAGGTTACATTGGCTCCCTATAAAGCAAAGGGTTGAATTCAAGAGCCTGTGCATTGCCCATAAAGCAATTTATGGGCAAGCGCCGGCCTATATAAAGGAGAGGCTTGAAGTGTATAAACCCAAGCGAGTTCTGCGATCCCTTCTGCTATCGTGTCCACGTTTTAAAATGGCGACTAAAGGTGGCAGATCCTTTTCAGTCCAAGCCCCCACCGTTTGGAATAAGCTACCAGAGGTGCTTCATAGAGAATCTAATCTTCTCCGCTTTAGGAAATCCCTGAAGACTTTGCTCTTCAGGGACGCGTTTACATCCCTGTAAGATAGGCTGGCAATCCACATCCCAGTCACCCTTCTTGTTGTTGCTGTACTTGGTCAGAAGCGCCTTGAGACCTGTCGGTGATTTGGCGCGATATAAAACCCAGATACAATACAATACAATACAATACAATACAATACTCTCCACAGACATTAAGAACTCCTAGCAGCAGCTAAATGCTTGTCTCAAGCATGTTACTAGCTGGATATCAGACAGTCAGCTAAAACTGAATAGAGACAAAGCAGAGGTGTTGTGATAGGAAAAACCACTTCCTTTTGATATGAACTTAGCTGGTCGAATGAGCTAGGGTTACTCTCTGCACCTGCCCCATCAGTGAAGAGTTAAGGTATCTCGATTGATGAAAGGTTCACTATGGAAATCCAGGCTATAAAGTTGGCAGCATGCTGCTTCAGACTTCTTTGCGCATTAAGAAAGTTCTTGAGCTGGCTTCCTATCAACCTGCATAGAATAGAAGTTCAGGGCCTCATCAACTCGCACTTGAACTACGGAAACTCCCTTTTCTCCGGCTGCCCTAAACATGTTACCAACCGACTGCAAATAATACAGAATGCGGTAGCACGCACGCTTCTCAGAATCCCCAAACACACCTCAGCAGAACCTGTTCTGGCAGCTCTTCACTGGTTCCCAGTTCAAAAAAGAATACAAGTCAAGTCCCTCTGCCTAGTCGATTCGATTCGATATGTCTTTATTTCGAATTAAAAATTCATAAAAGACAAGAATACAATCATACACGATGTATAAAAAGACACTCCAGCAATATAATATTATACACACGATATTCCTAAAACCGAAAAGATACTTTAGACATATGTATATAAAAACAAATGGGACAAGGATAATTTACACAAGAATTAATACCACTAAGAACAATACAGGGTGCTATATACAAGTTAATAGAAGGACATTCAACATACAGGGATACCCAATTTCTTGGAACGGATCAGCCAGGCCCATCTTAAAAATTTTGCAACACCTACCACTACGGTTTCTGATCTAATAACACGAAGTTTGTGGAGTGCGTCACGAAAGCCACCACTGTTCAGAGACAAGCAGATCGGCCTTAACCACTTGCTTCTTGGTGCACGGTAAGCAGGGCAACCAAAGAAGAAGTGGCCAACACTTTCCTCCTGGTCTGCACACCAGTGGCATTTATTTCCTGTAGACATGTCCCATTTTGCTGTAAAAGAATTGATGGGCAAGGTGCCAATTCGGAACTGGTGGTATAGTTTACGATCTGGTACACTTGTGATTAGGTCCCAATACTGTTCTAATGAGGGAACAGCCTTAAACACTAAAAAGGAGCCAGTTATGTTAGCATCCAGGGATTGGTTTACAAGGATAGATTTTCTCCAGGCCCAAAAGAGTGCCTTAAACTCAAGTTTAGAGGGAAAAGTTGCCCCCCCCGGGTTGGACCAAAGCTCCGGAAGACCCATCAGATTCAATACATTTTTAACTACACAAAACCATTGTATTTTGTTTGCCCCCCACATGAGTTTTACCTCCTCCAACTCTTGGGTAAACAGGCCAAGCTCGGGAGTGGTCCAGATGCGGCGCCAAAAGGCCACCACCCGATACTGGGCCATCTCGTCGATTGGTCTGCAGCCAAGGTCCAATAATAGAGGTTTAGTTGGAGTGGACTGAGGGAGACTAACCAGATTCCGTAGGAACCTGTTCTGCGCAGTTGACAAACTGGAGAGATTCTTATGACCCCAAACTTCTGCTCCATAAAGGGTTGCGGGGATGACCTTCGCCTCAAAAATTTTTAGCACAGGGCTAACACACCTAGTAAGGGAGTACTTCTGTTCATGGAGCAAACAGCCAGCCAACCTATTAAATTTAAGTTTGGACGTTTCCACTTGAGGGTTCCAGCTGAGTTGGTGATCTAGGGTCACACCAAGGTATGTCATAACCCTTACCTGCTCGATATGGACTCCGTTTAAAGAAACGGTACACTTAGGGGGAGTTTTCTTGCAAAAAACCATAAATTTGGTTTTGTCTACATTTATTTGCAAGTCATTCTTGCTACAAAACTCGGAAAATCTATTCAGGGCTACCTGAAGCCCGGCTCTAGTTTTAGAAAGCAGGAGGGTGTCGTCTGCAAAGATCAACATGGGGTACTTTCGACCACCCAGCATGGGAGCATCCGACTGTGTGTTGATAAGGTGTTGTGTAACCTGATTAATAAATAAGAGAAACAACGTGGGGGCCAGGACACAGCCTTGACGCACCCCACGTTGTACAGGGAATTGCTTGGTCACCTGCCCCTGGCTACCCCACCTAACCTGGGCATAATTGTCCTCATGTAGTCGCTGGACTAAGATCAAAAGCTCAGGCGGAAATCCCATGCGGCTAAGGGCCTCCCACAACTTCTTCCTTGGCACCAAGTCGAAGGCCGACTTGAGGTCAACGAAAGCAGCATATAACGTACCGCCACCCAAAAAGACCACTTTCCAAAAGAGTAATGTAAACCGGAAGACTTGGTCAACTGTACTCGTCCCAAACCTGAAACCCGCCTGCATAGGGGAAAGTATGTTATTTGAATCGATCCAATCCAGAATTCTTGCTAGGATCATTCTCGACACAATTTTCTGGATTGAGTCGATCAAACTAATGGGCCGATAGTTGTTGGGGAGGGAGCGGTCACCCTTCTTGTAAACTGGCAGGATTTCTGCACCCTTCCATGAGGGAGGAATCTCGCCCCCTGCAGCTATATTATTTGCCAGTAAGGTTATATATGGGATCCAAAGGTCAGGTTTGAGTTTAAAAACGTCAGCGGGAATAGCATCAATGCCAGGAGCTTTACCCGACTGGACTGACTCGAGAGCGAGTGTAGTGTCAGATTCCAAAAATAAAAGTCTGTCTCCAGTGTGTGGGGGTTGGCACATCAGTGTAGTTTCCATCAAGGGAACTGCCGCTATGTTTGGGTCATTAAACTGGGCGGAGTAGAATTCCACCCACAGTTGGGCGGAGACATGATTTACTGGAACCTGGGCGGCAGGGTCCTTTCTCCTCCTTATAATAAGCCAAAAATCCGTTAGACTGGGGGAGTCGCATGCACCTAGGAGATCAAGCCAATAAGAGTCGTCCCATTCACGCTTAGCAGCCTGAATGGTACGCTTATAGCATTGCCTTGTCGTCCTTATGGCATCGGAGTTCCGGGCCTTCACGGCAGCTAATAAGCTGCTGTGGGCATCTCTACACTTCTTATTGTACCATTTTTTGTAAACTCTAGTTTTAGCAGGCCTGGATGGTTGCGTGAGAAGGTTTTTAAGGGTCGAAAAACACTCCTCATGAAGGTTGGTGATTATGGGGTCCGCAATACCAGCAGAAGATAACAAAGACATCCTACTCCACACGTCCCTTACCTCTTCCTCTATCTTTGAAGTAAGTACGGGGTCCTCCAGAACTCTAGGCCATTTAACACGGCGCCTGTTATGGCACAGAATAACATCAGATGTTAGAATATTAGTCGTCCTGGCAGGTGCCCCCATGCCTGGGACCAATATCCCAAGTGAAAGGGGATTATGGTCGCTCTCCGGGCGGGGCTCTATCGCCATGTCTTGTACAATGGACCAGCACTCAATTTTAATCAAGATATAGTCGATACGGCTTGAGCACAAGCCGTTATCGAAGGTGTTGGACCCAAGGCAATCAGATCGTGTGCGCCCATTGGCGGCCCGTAGGCCCCATTCTAAACAAAAGCCCAGCCAATGAATAGCTGCCTCAGTACCCTTAACACCCTTTGCAATAGTAAGCGGGGGGATTGCCCAAGCAGTGTCCTCCTCAGACCCCACATCCTCTGCCAAGGAGGAGATGGGCTCAATGGAGGTATTTAAGTCTCCCGCTACAATTACAATCTGGTCGGACCCGAAGTTCTTAAATAAAAGGTCAAGATCGTCCAGGACGTCTTGTTTTTTCCCACCCTGGCAGCCACGGGCATAGACATCAACTAAAATAATATCTGGGGTTTTGGGTTTACACAGGCTAATACATAGGAGATCTGCACACGCCACCGGTGTTTCCCTACCATGGAAACCCAAATTATTTTTTATCCAGATAGTAAGGCCACCAGAGGCCCTACCCTTGGGGCTCTTAATTGCGGGTTTTGAAAAATTAAGGTAACCCAACTTATACAATGGGACGGTTGACCAGGTTTCCTGGAAGATGACGATATCATATGAATCAATGAAGTTGGCCCAGTCGTCATTCTCCAGACGTCCCCTAAGCCCAGCAATATTCCAAGAGATGACTCTTAAGGGGCAATCCGTAGTTAGTACACATGGTAACTGTACCACGCTCTGTACTTCATCCATTGCCAAGACAGGAGTGTGTGCTGGATCTAAAGCTGTGCCCGGATTGTTGGGCAACGATCGGCCAACGAGAGATGGACTTGGGGATGGAGGGCTCCGTAGATGGGGCGAAATCTTAGAGGGAGATATGTCTCCAAACCACCCAAGTCAGTCCACCTCCTCCAAGCAGCCAAACCTATTAGAGGTTGAAAACCCTTGCCACCAGTTTGGTTGGTTTTGACCAACAAAACTATAAGTTGGGCGACTAACATTCCTAGCGGTGGTCCATGATCCCTCACTCGCTGGTTGTTGTCTGGGAGGGTAGAAAAAAGTGAGGGGCCTCACTACTATTGCGGAATTGGCCTCAAAGGATGGCCATGCACATAAGTGCTTAGCTGTGTGGGGATCAGAAAAAGAAACCACCACACAGTCTCCGGCTATAGACTTGTGAGTGCGGCCGATCCAAGGAACTCTCCGAACCATAAGTACACTGCTTCTTTGCTGGTCGGGGAGCTGTTTGTTGGAATTCAGCCAGTGAATAACTTTATTTTTTAACGAAAGATCGTTCTCCTGTGATTGTTGATCCAACTCTGGGACACCGGCTAATATAACAACGTACGGCCCTGCTTCAGGCGGGAGGTCAATAAACCCTCCTCGAAAGTTGTTGCGACTGGCCTGGCGTGGTGGATTACGCATTGAGGGCGGCCTGAGGGGGTGGTTTACTGGCACCCTGGAGTCAGTGTTCGACCTGTGTGCTGGTTTGTACGGACGGGGGGGTTTGGGTACAGCAAGGCTAGGGGTAGGTACAATAGTTTTAGCAATGGTGGTACGAGGTTTTGGGATGGGTTTGGATATTGACAAAGTCTCGGGAACGATTGGTGCTGGTTGTAAAGGAGATTGAGCGGGTTCTGTGACTAAGGGCTGGGGAGTGGGTTCGGTTGCACATAAAAACTTAGCGTCCATTTCCTTGAGGCTCAGGCTAGCCAGGGTGACAATGGTCCTATCCATTTCAAGGAGGTTATTCTCTATACGAGAAAGCCTTAGTTCTAGGGGGGAGAGTAACTGCTTAAGCGTGTCCCATACTAGTTGCAGGAATTCACTATCACCCTCCCTGTCAGACACCGGGCCAGTCACCCGACCCTCCGGGATATTTGTACTATTCTGACTAGGAGAGATGATAAGAACATCATTTACCACCGAACTATGTGTTTCCATAGAAGCTTCCCCATTAAGAGCACTTGGAAACGGTTGGGGGGTAACATCCTTCGTCCCAAGAGACCCCATAGCCCGCCTGTTATTAAAAAATTTTAATCTTGCTATTCTGGCTTTTTTCCTTGCGTGCAAGGTTCTCGCAAGGCATTTCTTTTTGTGTGCTGCCGCTTTCTTAGCACTACATAGACTTGCTGCTTGGGATGCTTTGGGAAGGGAAAGGGAGGTTGCGATGCTAAAAAGGGGAGCAGGGCCAGTATTTAAATTAACTGGGTTGGGTTGGGAGATTGGAGGGGAATGTAGAGGAATGATGGGGGGAGCAGGATGCATCACTGCCGTTGTTAATAACGGCCGTGGAACGATTGGACGGTCAGGGGTACGGGCAGATGCAATATTTCCCAGAGATGATTTTTTGGAGCTAGCAATATGCGCTGACAACCTTCGTGCGGCATCAAGTTCTAAAGAGACCTTGTGCTGCATTTTACTGATTTCCTCATCAATAGCCAAATTGGTTTTGACTAGGAAATCTTCTATGGACCTGTTAGAATTGCTTGCTGCCATAAGGGTCTTACTCCGATTTCCCCGTGTACACATATTACAGAGTACAGGTCAATGAATTAAAATACACACAACAATAAAACTGTAAGATGTGCCACACAGGAGTTACCCCAGAAACAAATGAAATTAAGGGGGGGTGGCCCAGCCCAGCCCTCTTAGACCTCGAACGGCCTCAAACGGCCCAGTCTTTGTCCTGTCTTCGTCCGGGCTGCGTCCCGCGCTGCGGGAGTGCTAACGCAATAAATAGGGGGGGCGTGGCAGCAGGGAGAGCGGACCGGAAGTTGTAGAATGGTCTCGCAGGGGCTCCTGGGCAATGGAGTCCCCTGCACGCTCGCAGCCCCGCTGACCGCACTCACCCAGAAGCCTGCAGCCCCTCAGCAAAGTCCCGGTGTGCAGGTAGGCGATGCGGCACCCGCGGAGCGGGTGCGGCGAGATGTGGCTCCTTGTCCTCAGTTAGCCGCTGGGTAGCGAGGTCAGACCCTAAAATGCCTCCAATAAGCCTCTGATGCCTGGAAAAGCGTCCCGCCAAAGGAAAGGGTGAGAGAGGTTTTAAGGTGCAGGGGGCGGGGGGCGGCAGCAGGGAGAGCGGACCGGAAGCTGTAGAATGGTCTCGCAGGGGCTCCTGGGCAATGGAGTCCCCTGCACGCTCGCAGCCCCGCTGACCGCACTCACCCAGAAGCCTGCAGCCCCTCAGCAAAGTCCCGGTGTGCAGGTAGGCGATGCGGCACCCGCGGAGCGGGTGCGGCGAGATGTGGCTCCTTGTCCTCAGTTAGCCGCTGGGTAGCGAGGTCAGACCCTAAAATGCCTCCAATAAGCCTCTGATGCCTGGAAAAGCGTCCCGCCAAAGGAAAGGGTGAGAGAGGTTTTAAGGTGCAGGGGGCGGGGGGCGGCAGCAGGGAGAGCGGACCGGAAGCTGTAGAATGGTCTCGCAGGGGCTCCTGGGCAATGGAGTCCCCTGCACGCTCGCAGCCCCGCTGACCGCACTCACCCAGAAGCCTGCAGCCCCTCAGCAAAGTCCCGGTGTGCAGGTAGGCGATGCGGCACCCGCGGAGCGGGTGCGGCGAGATGTGGCTCCTTGTCCTCAGTTAGCCGCTGGGTAGCGAGGTCAGACCCTAAAATGCCTCCAATAAGCCTCTGATGCCTGGAAAAGCGTCCTCTGCCTAGTCCATTGAGCTGTACACAGAAAAGGACCCCTGCCAATCCAACATTTTAATCTGTCCTTGCGTCCCCAAATGAACCATATGTTTCAAGGGTCAAAACTTTCTTCTAGTTCCTAGGATTACGAAAGTAAGAAGAGGTGGAAGCTTCTTTAGATTTCTAGCTCTTAAGCTCTATAATAAGCTGAGAAATCTTCTTCAGGAAACTACTGAAAAGAAAACCCATCTAGGAGGAAGCCTCCAAGATGCAGGAGAGAAAGAGCCCTCTAATAGTCCCTGTTCAGCCCTGTGTTGTTGGTGCCAAACCAGAATTTCCAGTTCTGCGTGGACTACAAAGGTCTCAACTCAGCCACCAGGATTGACACAGACCACCTCCCTTGAACGGACAAGCTCATTGACAGACTGGGCACTGCCAAATTCCTCAGCACTTTTGATTTAACATCGGGGTGATGGCAGATCGCCTTGACTGAGGGGGCAAAGAACACCTGTATCACCTCTGTGAGGTGTTTCAGGCCCTGCAACAGGCAGGCCTGGCAATCAAGGCAAGCAAGGGCCAGGTTGGGCATACTTCAGTGGTGTATTTGAACACCTGGTAGGTGGAAGCAAGATACAGCCCCACTAGGCCAAGATTGAAACTGTCATGGCCCGGGAACCACCTAAAATGCAAACTGAAGCGAGAGCCTTCCTAGGCCTCACTGGCTATTCCTGCCGATTTATTAACCTCATCCTTGCGATGGATATTTTCCTCCTGTGCTGGGCCCCATGCAAATGGGTGTGGTCATGACGGAAGGGTTCCGTCATGAGCACAGCTCGACCGATGCTCATGACGGAACTGTTCCGTCATTAGCAGCGAAAGGGTCAATGGGCTATGGCACCATCGTTGCCCCTTAACTGAGCTGACTTCTAAGAAGCAGCTCATATTGGTGAACTGCACCGAGGCTGGTCAGAAGCCTTTAGTTCTCTCAAGGGAGCCATGAGCACAGCACCTGTGTTCAGGACCCCAGATTTCTCCAAGGAATTCATTGTGCAACCAGATCAAGGCATAGGGGTAGTCTTAGCGCAGCTGAATGAGGAGGGCATTGACTAACCAGTAGCCTTCCTTAGCATAAGGTTACTTCCAATGGAACAGAGGTGGAGTGCCATTAAAAGAGAAGAACTTGCTGTGGTCTGGCAACTGAAGAAGCTGAGACAATACCTGTTTGGAACTCACTTCCAGGTTCAGACAGAACACTGGCCCCTCAGATGGCTCATGCAGATGAGTGGTGAAAATGCAAAACTCTTGAGGTGGTCCATCTCCCTACAGGAAATGGACTTCGCAGTGGAGCATTGCCAGGGAATGACCACGCCAATACTGATGATTTCTCCATATTCTCCCACCTTAGTGAAGAGAGCTCCCTAGGGGTTGGGTAGCTCTCCCCACTTTCAGCTGGGCGGGCACATGTTAGACCTGACAACCTTAGGGTGGTCTTCCCCCAGTTTTTTGCCTGCCTCCCTCTATTTTTCTGTACTTGTTTTTTCCTGTACTTTTATGTTTTACCTCTCCTGGTAGTGACAAACTGCTCAATTCATTTTTCACTGCTAAGAGGCCTACTCTTCTCATAGGCTAGCATTAGGAATTCCTTAAAATCCATTTAAGCTGCAATTCCTGCTCAGAAAAGAGTAGCTTTTTCATGTTTAATATCTTTGGAATGGTAATGATAAATCCTTTTTACTGGCATAGTCGGTTTTAACATTACTACTTAAGAAATGCCACTTTTAAAAGGGGAATATTTCTCTGTTTTTACTGCTCTGTGTGCCTTTTAGCTTGTCTCCAATACATGTCTGGGCTAGGTGACAGTTCCCTTTGTGTTAGTCAGCCACGAACACAGGAAGGTCTTGGTGGGATTTAGCACCAATCTGCATTCATCTGCATTCCGATGGGTCTTCCTGGGCAGATGGGAGGAAGGGGGTCAACCTGACACTTCAAAGGGTAGTGGTCTGACCCCACAGAAAGGACTGATAATCCCCCACTGGTAATCTGGAGCAAGGGATGGGTTGAAAGGGATACTGGTGCCCTTCAAAACCACTCTTTAAAGTTTCCCTAACATCAAAGGCACATTTGGGTCTCTAACCCCATCAAATCAGACACTCCTGGATCTTGAACTGAACCACTGTTAGTGGACTGCTGTGCTGCTCAAAGGACTCAACTTGACTGCTTTTCTGGAAATACTGTTTTCCTGCTTGTTGCCGTGCTGCCTGCTGCTCCCTGACTCTGCTGGAAGGATAGCTGGACTCCAAAGTGATATCCAAGCATCATAAACACCAAGGCAAGTTGCATAGGTATTAGTGCGGTCATATCTCAAAGCCTTATTACCTGCAGAAGAATGTTATTCTGTAGTAGAGAGGGAAACATTAGCTGTGGTATGAGGTCTTGAGCATTTCAGAAACTTTGTTAGGGAATTTTACATTTTGATTATGTGTGATCACAAGCCTCTCACAACATTATTAGCGACGGGTGGCTTATTATCTGCAGCCCGTAGAATTGCATGTTTATCCATGAGACTTATCCATATTAATATAATAATAAGCGAGAGCCCAAACCTTTGAGGCGGGTAATCTCAGGAACCACAGCACCAATCACAACACCCAATACAGCGTTGGAAAGGGAAGGTGCAGCAGAAGGACATAGGCTATGCAGACGCCCACCATATACATTTAAAAGGTAAAAGAACGGTGCCAGCAAAGTAGTCCCTTGTGGGCGTGTATGCGTTGTGCTGTAGGCATGTGCTGGGGGCGTGACAAACGCTGGGGGCGTGTGGTACGTTCCGCCCTTCATGTCATGTCTCATATCGTGTGCTAATCTCACCCTGCTCCCTTTAAATATCCCTGCACCCCATAATCATAACCCACCCTTACTCCTTAGAATACCCCAACACCCTTAAACACTAACCCATCTTAACCCTATAAATATACCCTGTACCCCAAAACCTAAACCTATCCTCTTCTACCTATACCAGGTCAAAGAAAAACATTAAAAGCCTAAGTGTGGTTAACGAGGATGGGCCCCAAACCCGGAGCACGTGTACTGATAAACCAAAAAATGTAGAGTCTCCCCTTTCCAACTCGCCTGAGATGTTAATAAGCCTCTTAGAAGAATCTTTGGCAAGAACCCTCTGCCCACAAATTTCGAGACTGGAAAAATTAGAGGCTGACATTGAACTGTTGTTAAATGCAGTTTCAGGGATTAGGGCGGGATTGGATGGGGAGCGTAGGGCCGGGCTCAATAGGAAGGTGGGTGCAGAAGATACTTTACTAATACAGCATGACCTTCACAAACAGGGAACAGAAACTAGGGATCAAACTAACAGTCACCTGGAGCTGCACACTAGTGCTAGGGCCAGAAAGGAAATAGTACCTGCATCAAAGAAAGCCCCAGAAACGGGCAACAGGCTAGATTGCCCAACAGGGGAAAGGGGAAAAAATCTATTACCTGCTGCCCTAGGAGAGAGGGATGAAAGCAATGCACCAGCAGAAAACCCCGCTAGCCAACCTGGAATCCAGTCTAGCTAGAGGCGACGACAAAATCACACTCCATTTCCCACCTGAATGCTCCCCATATGTACTAGTGTTAACTAATATCCCATCTCTCACAGAAAACCAAAAGGAATCCCATGCGGGGCTTAAGAATAAGGCGTGTCACTGGTTAGCTCAGAAGTTGGACCTATCAAATGCCCACTTTGGAGACATTCTATTTCTCAGAAGGGTTGGGCCTATGCCTAAAAAACACAAGGGAGATTGTATTGTAATTAATTGCAGATCCCGATCACTAGCAAATTGGCTGTCTGACCGGGGTTTGACACTAGCAAACCAAAGCCCAGGACAAAGCCCCCAACTACTACCACTGGCCCATTTTTACAGGAACTTAGTACCTAATGAGGGGGGACCAATGACGAGTAGGAATGGCCCCTTGCATGAAGCCATCAATAGAAAGACTAGGGCTTTAGAACTTAGAAACAGATATCAGCCACTCTCAAACCTAGATGACCTAGATTGACTCAATGGAGTCCCCAGACAGATGTTAAGTGAAGGTAAGGGACTCATTGCAATAAAAGGGGCACAACCAAATGATCGGGTAAAGAATAACTTAAACTGTCCTAGTATAATTGTCCAGTTCAACATGTTTCCTGAAGGTGGGGAAAAACATTTGAACAACAGAGACCCCCAGATAAATAATGCAAATTTTAGTGACCTAACAATTCTGTCTTGGATTGTGACGGGTATCAATTCTAAGCTTAATGATCCAGAATGGGGTGCTTTCATTGATAAATACCACATATGCTTATTTCAGGAGACCTGGGCTGTAGAGAAAGTGTATAAGCTAGATTTTACCACCTTTAGTATCGAGGCAAAGAAGGGACCAATTGGCCGCCCTGCAGGGGGCGTACTGATATGATTGAAAAACTCACTGATAGGGAAGATCAAAAGCTTCATCCTTGGTTGTGAAGACATACTTGGGTTGGAAATATCTTTCCCCAAGGGGGGCGTCCCCCTGAAGATCATGAATGTATACAACCGGTTGAGCACTCCACATAGGCCCTCTGAAACAATGACACTCTTGGGGAACCATCTCGACCTAGCAAGAGGGAGCCACCGGCTAATAATTGCCGGTGATTTAAACATTACCTTTGAGCCTGTGGATTATATCCAGGAACTCATTGAAGAGGGGGACGAAGCAAGAGGAATCCCGAAACTGGAAATTCCACCAATAAAAAAGTGTAACAGGGCAGCCCAACAAGTAAATTCTCTGATCATTGATTATGGGTTACGAGCATGTAATGGTAGGACTGACTCAGATAGGAGAGCCGGGTTTACTTTTAAGACATGTAAACCCAGAATCGATTATTTCTTAGTCGATATTGAACTTTGGGGAAATATAAAAGACATGGTGGTTATTGATAGGGACGATAGTGACCATAACGCACTATTTTTAACAATGTTTAATATGCTGGACTGCCATGGCCCTATATCACAAAACAATGCTCCAGTGATCACAAGTAACAATGAGAGAAGTGTTAAATGGCCAATGATTCTTTTAGATCAATCAGCCCTCCCAATAATGTACAAAAGGGTAGAGCTAGCCCCAGTGGAACTAGCCCCAACAAATGAGAACAGGGGTGATACTCTGTGCGTTTTTAGGGAATTAAATGATGCCCTAAAACCTTTTTTTTGCAAAATAAATGATAATATCCTCCCACGTAAGCACACCAAGCCATGGTATAATCAATCATGCAGACAGGCTAAGGAAACCCTAATGAAGGCGATAAAGACCAAATCCCCAGATAACATAAGAGCATGGGAGGCTGAGAAATGGAGAGTCCTTGTGGAAGTCTCAAAGATGGGGAATAGTAAAAAATGTTGGCACTTAATGGCCAAAGGCTCTAGTAGCCGGAAAATGGTTTCCATTTGCAGCCCCAAATCTGGGAGGAATATTTTGGGAGTTTGAATGTAGCCCGGGGGAGGGGTGTGGGGGGGGGGGGGTAGGAGGAAGCAAAAATAGATTTATTGGAAGCCCCGCTCTCTTTGCCCTTAATGGAGGATACATCCATCACTGTTGAGGAGACTATTTTGGCCATAAACTCAATTCAGACAGGGAAGGCCCCTGGTTTGGACCGACTGCCCGGAGATATGTATAGAGCTGACCCTGAAATATGGGGGGTATTATTAACTAGAGTCTTCAACGCCATCCTGGAAGGGAGAGAGGTCCCATTATCCTGGAGGGGTGCTGAAATCATCCCCATTTTTAAGAAAGGAGAAAAGAGCTCCCCTGAAAACTACAGTCAGTAGTCTCAACCATCAGTCTCATTGATGTCTCCCAAAAAATCTTTGGGAAGGTTAAACTAGTTAGAATCTAACAGTGGATGGAGAGTAATCATGTACTCTCCGACCTCCAGGTGGGATTCAGGGAGTCCACGAGCACAACGGATCAGGTCCTCAGATTCCTTATGATAATTTGGATGGAAGTGGTCATCAATAGAGGTCACCTGTATGTTGTGTTCGTGGACCTAAAAACAGCTTTTGATTCTATTAATAGAAACCTGACTGTGGTCCATTGTGAGAGACATGGGTCTACCACCATACCTGCTTAACATCTTGGTCCGTTTGCATGTAAACAATTTTGCCAAGGTTAGATGGAATTCGAATGGTGCACTCACGGGCAACATAAATATCCAAAAAGGTGTCTGCCAGGGATGCGTCCTGGCCCCTACTCTATTCACACTCTTTGTGAATGGAGTTATAGATGAGCTTTTTAACTGTGATAGAGATCCTCCTAAAATGGCAGGTAGAACTGTTCCCTGTTTGCTATTTGCGGATAACACCCTATTGATTACAAAAACGCCAAGGGGAATCCAAAACCTTCTCAATAGATTTGAGGGGGCCTGTAATTCTAGGGGGCTTGTAATCAATTGTAGCAAGAACAAATATATGGTGTTCAACCCCTATAAGCAACAAAAGGGAAAGTTGCTTCTCAACTCCCAAAGCTTGGAGCGGGTAAAATCCTTTGACTATCTTGGTGTTCGAATTAATGAAAATCTCGCCTGGTCGGACCAAATAGAAAAGAGCACTCTTACACTCCAACATATAGATAGTGCAATAAACAAGAGGGGCAAAGCTTCTCCATACAGGCCAACATCCCCATTGATAGAACTCCACAGAGCAAAAGGGCTCGGTGCAGCGCTCTATGGAGCGGAACTCTGGGGCCCTTGAAAATTTAAAATGTCTAGTCTTAGCAGAAAATAGGTTCATCAGGATCATTTTAAATCTACTTATGAACGCCCCTCTGTTACCCCTGAGACTCGACCTTGGCCTTAGATCCATTGCCCATTTTGCGATCCTGGGGGTACTAATTTCTTGGATCAGGATCTGGCTCAACAACTCTCAAGTCCCTCTTAGAATCTGCCTAATGGAGCTAATTAATCTCCACAAAATGAACAGGCATGTTAAATGGCTTGGAGGGATCAGAGATTGGTTTTATAAACTTAGTATGGGTTTTGTCTGGGATTTCCCAGAAGGCATTAAGAAAGAGATGGTCTCCACACTGAAAAAGAGGTTCTGGGACTACCAAGACCAGTGTATTTTAAATTTGAATGCCCATGGTACACTGACCTCTGCCTTTCTCGAAATAAAACCCAGCTATAGCTTTGAACTGTTTCTTGATGAGGTTGAACCACCCCAGGCGAGAATGTTGTTTTTACAACTCAGATATGGTACCCTGCCTCTAAATTCAGTAAAGAGCAAATGGGGACATGACTCATTCCTTAAGACATGTCCTATGTGCCACTCTGCTATAGAGACTAGTAGCCACTTTATTTTTTATTGTACAGCTTATGCAGACTTTCGTAGGAACTGGATTGCACCAATTTGTCGCCTGATATCACGTCGAAGCCCAGCAGATGCAATGAGAAGTTTTAAATCAGAGTTGACTAGATCGCTGGTCTTTGCCTTTTCGAGATTTTTGTTATATGCGTGGAGGAGGAGAGCAAAGACTATGGAAAACTGCCTACTAGTAAATTGTGATTATGAATTGTGATAGTCAAGGCATTTGTAAAAAGGCAAACAAACTGTGATCAATACAATAGTAAATAATGCACTTTTGCTCGTGAATACATTATCGAGACTGTGTTTTAACAGGTTTTAAATTTATAGGGTGTCATTTCCCTTTCTTAATTCTTTTTATGATGTAATTGATCTTAACTATGAACTGTGATGTTTTTACTTTGTTATGGTCATACAAATGATCGAATACATTTTTACTTACTTACTACTGGAATAGTATCATTACAATGACTGTGGCAATGCTAATTCGACATTGTGGTATGTCACTTATTAGCCATTCTATACATGGTGCAATACATAATCAAACTGTGGACGTGGGGTACAACAAAATGAGGACAAAGTAACCAAAGGAGGGATAGGGTATTCACCTGAGACCAGTTGCTGCGTGTGCTAGAAAGGGACAGGCCTTTCCGAGCCTAATGGTAGCAGCCTGTAGTGTAGGATCATATGTTTTGTGAGTGGGGCCCGCTCTGCGTATGTGTACTGCCAGGCACTAAATGCTGGGTTACTGGTCTTGTTCCCCTTCCTGGGGCTCCTCTGTGGTAGTGTCCATGCGCTTCAAGTTCGATACCATAGTGTCCCAGTGATTCGCCAGAGGAAACCTACGGATCCCAAGCAGGTCCTCTCGGCACAGCACCACCCCCTCCGCCCTAGTAGGGAACAGCGTCAGGCTATTGAGTGAGGAGCCATTGGGGATTTCCATCTTTTGGTGATTAGACGTTTTGCTGCAATTAGCCCAGATCGAGAAATCGTGTGGTTGCCCTGTTTTTCATATTCCTACTGAATTGGTGCAGTATGTGCACCTCCCAGTGAAAGGGGATGTCACGAGTTGTACAGGCGGCCAGCGTAGTCGTCACATTGGCCCAATATTCACTTAAGGCTGGGCAATGCCATAGCATGTGAAGTATGTCTGTGTCTAATAGGCAGCATCTAAGGCAGGCTGCTTTCGATCTGAGGAAGTACTTATTGATTTGGGCTGGGGCGAGGTATGCCCAATGTAGTATAAAACATTGAATTTGTTTAACCCCTTCGCTGCGGGGGCTATTCCGCCGCAGAGCTAAGGGGGTGGGGCGGCCGCGCGGCGGTTCCGTGCTTGTGACGGAACCGCTCAGTCACAGCTCGCGGGTGAGCTGTGCTTGTGACGGAACGGTTCCGTCACAAACCTGCCCGCCCATTAAATCGTCAGTGCAGGCGCGGAATTCGCGCCGCGCAGGCGCGGCGAGCGGGCCGTGACGGAACCGTTCCGTCACAAGCACAGCTCACCCGAGGCTTGTGACGGAACGGTTCCGTCACAAGCATGCAAGGGGTTAAAACACTGATTGTGTGGGATATGCGTCGGACCTCCCCGGACGGCAACCCATTCCTTGTATGTGAATGCCCTCCCCAAAGCCTCCTCCCAGTGTTGCTTCAGGGGCGTCAGGTCAATCCCCCCATTTCCCATGACATGCAGGTACTGTATCGTATGATGTGTCGGTGGTTCCTGCATGAGATTGCCCAACTTAGATGCCAGCGAGGCTATAGGCCCCCGGTGTAATAAAAACTGCCCTGGGTACATATTTTCTTCAGACATGAGGTCCTGATATGGAATGAGTGATCTTCTTTGAAATTCTGGAGAGGTTCAGTCTCCAGTGAGTGAACAAATCCAATAAAAAATTTTTTTAAAATTGGAGTGTTTTTACATTGTAAATGTTTATAGAATGGAAGGAATGTGTTGTGTTCAGTTGAGAATGTATTCTGAAGAACGCAGCTTAGAGGCAGAGTGGTAGTGGCGGCTGTCCAGGACTGAATCAAATGGTAACCTATGTTTCAAGTGTCTTATTGACACACCAGTTTTGTTCACATTCCTTTGCATGCTTAGTTTGTATTGTATTTTTCCTGCGCCAGTGAGCCATATTTTCCAGGTGGAGAATCTCCATATGTTTATGCTTGAAAAACAGGGCTCGCGTGATGGTGGTGAGCCATTGGATGTCTGTGTGCAGATGGACTGCAACCACCACAGGCTCTTCTGTACCTGAATAAAGTTACAAGGTTGTACATAGACTTCTGCTGTAATGGACTCTACGTAATCCAAAACCTTGGAACATACCACCCTGTTCAGCTCTTCTTCTGCTCCTCCTCCCCTTCCTTTGCTGTAGATTGGTTTCTTCCTACCCCTCACCTCTACTTACCTCAGGTGCCTATATTCCATTGAGTCCTGACAGGAGGGATGAGCTGCTGATCATATTTCTATGGCTGAAGATTTAATGAAAGAGTTCCAGAACCAAAGATGTGTGTCTTCTCTACTCCTTTGTTCCATTTGTGGAGTTGCTCATTCCTACAGTGAGGACCTCTGGCACTATTCAGTCTTGTCCAGCCTCTCTACTCACAGACCTGGTGTAGCCTCCAGCTCTACACTTGCCTTTTCCCAGTGACATCGTGACCCTGTGTCTCGGGCCCTCCACTTTGTCAATTTCTTCTGATTCCTAGATAGTGAGCCTACCTCACTAAAGCACCGTTCTCACTGGAAGTGGCGCTAGCATTGTTTGCCTGTGCCATTTAAGGGGAAGGAAGAGTGTGAGAAGGAAGAAGGAAAGGAAGGCAATCATACATATAAAAAGAGAGAGGCAGGAGAGAGAAACAGAATGACTGGTAGAGAGAAACAGAAAATAGGGAGAAATAGTGGGAAGCATAGTGAGGAGATAGAGTGGGCGTAGAGGAACAGAGAAAAAGAGGGATGGAAGACTGAGAAATGTTGAAAATTAAGGAAGAGGCACACAGAGTGCTTGAGAAGGGAGGCGGGATGATAGTCTGACAATGATAATAAGACAACATACTGGAGGTACAATTGCATTATCTAAAATATATGCTTATTCTCTATTGCTTGTTCCTGTAGGACAGCTAGGTTATGTATAGTGGGAATAATGGGTTCAGGATTCAGGAAAACCTGCAGGGTGACACAGCAGTCAGACAACAAGGGAGCATTCTTAGTAACTGCATTATCAGAAGTATTTCCATGAGACATAAGAAACTTATGACCAGATGTACAACTGTTTTTAGTGGTGCCAAACGGTGATTCGGGCCATTTAGGACTGCTAAAAAGGGTTGTATCATATATAAACCCTATTTTGTGAGTAGTAGCCAGTTACCAACTCGCAAAATAGGGTCACGGAGTCGCTATTAGAAAGGGGTGTGCCAAGGGCACCCCTTCCTAATAGCAGGTCGCACGGGGATGTGCAATTGTTTTGCAGTCGGAATGTGGTTGCAAAACAATAGCAGTCTACTTCAAGTAGGTGGTAAGCCACTCGCAAACAGGAAGGAGTCCGTAAGGGACTCTTTCCCCTTTTGGATTGGCAGCAAAAATCTTTTATAAGAGCAGTCCTCTGAAAAAAATAAAACTGAAACGTTTAATTTTTGTTTTTGAAACGCATCCCATTTTCCTTTAAGGAAAACAGGCTGCATTAAAAAAAAAAGTTGTTTTATTTAAAAAGCAAGCACAGACATGGAGGTCTGCTGTCCCCAGCAGGCCACCATCCCTGTGTTATTGTCCATTCTCAATGGGTCGCAGATTGCAACTAACCTCATGAATATTGATGAGGCAGGTCATTTGCAACCCCAATGGGAATCGCAAAATGTGTCTGAGACATATTAGTGCATTTCCTTTGGGACTCGCCAATTGTGAGCTGATAAAATTTGCGGGTCGCAAAAGGAAATGGTCCTACATCTGTCCGTTCATCCTGCAGTGACAGATGGACAACAACTTTTACCACAGTTACTTCCTTCTGAAGCTGCAAAACTCTTTGCAGCTTTTGCGTCCCCAGAAAGATATATTATGAATGAATCTCTGAATTGGTTAAAATGGTGATACTCTGGTTCCCCCCTAATACACCCCCCTGTGTATACTCCCCCCTAATACACAGGCTTTAATAAGGACAATAAGCGCGACCACTTGAGCAAAATACACCTGGGTACGACACCTTCTTCTTCATGAAGTTTGCTTGCACTCAGCATAACATGCCTGTGGTGTTGTGACATCAGTCCTTCATTTGTTTAGTGTCTCCCTCGAGACACTTCCTTGTGTTATCTCAAAATTACCACTCTATGTTTATGTTTAATCTGGCCCTGCTGTTCAGATTACTTCTCCATGGTTGTAAACGTTGAACACTGACAGTTCAAGTAGCGAACCAGTGGTGAAGGATGCCACTAACTTTTCATCATTGTTTCAGAGACAGGACCCATTAACAAAGAACCCAATGTGTTATTGGTGAATCTTTGAGATCAATCTGGGGCTTGGCGAGGTGTGAGGTGGGCATCAAACAGTCATGGGGTTGTCCATCTTGAGAGGTAGTGTGCAATAAAGCAGGATGCAATACAGAGCATCTTACAAACAGGGGCAGCTGGTGACATTTGAAAGTGGTGAGGCGTAAACTGATTTGCATACTGCACTGTAGCGAGCGAGCCCAGCGAGCGATCCCGAACCCCATAAGGGGGGTTCAGAGGGGTTCTCCCCCCAAAAAAATTTGGAAAAAAGAGAAGAAAAATTGTGCATTATCAAGCAAATTTGAGAAAGCAGGAAGGTTACTAAAGCAATTGTGAAAGTGCAGTTATTACATTAATTGACGCCATAACATAGGTAGCTGCTTATTCAGTTTAACCACAGAGCCTGATACATTCCGTCCTATTACGCTGCTGAATACAGACTATAAGACTTTCATAAAAATCTCAGCTCTAAGAGTGGAAGAAGTTGCACAGCAGTTGGGAAACAGCCTTCACAAAGCATTGGGAACGGCGCATTACCTTTACCACGTTTCCATTCGAACACATCTGACATTATCACGCATGTCTTTCCACACAGTTTATAGTGTTTAGGTAAAACAAAATGTACTTAATATGCCATTTGATCAGTGAAATCTGTTTAGTCCCCAAATAGAACAAAAACTTTTAAAAACAGAGATAACAATGCATTTCAGAGTACCTCACTCAGTATTTAACAAACAAGTAGCAGCATTCACTTTTTGTAAAGTAAATCAGCACGTCTCTCTTACAGTGTAGCGAACTTGTCAATAACTTTCATGTTGAAGTCCGGTATTTTTTGGACTAGCTTGCTCTCTACAGAGAGCATCGCCAGAGCATTGAGTCTTTCCTCTAGCATGGTGTTCCTGAGGAATGTCTTAATGTGCTTTAAGGCTGAAAAACATTGTTCAGCTTCGGCTGTTGTCATTGGAGTGGTAATGACAATTTTTAGTAAAGTCACTGTCTCTGTAAGTGACTTTTCCATATTCAGTTTATGTATTAAAGTCAGCAAAGTCAAGGCATTTGTGGCCTTCCGGTACACAGGCATTCCATACAGTACAGTCAGCTCAGTTCTCAGCTGTTCTTTTTTTAGCATAGGATATGCTTCCACAGCCTCATTCAGAGCACGCTCCGGGAAGGATTCATCATATTTTGCAAACTCTTGACTTTGCAATAATGTGGCACTCACCAAATGTTTAGTGAATGAAAAGCGTTCTTGTGCCTGCACAATTACAATGTCACATATCTCCTTTGCAATTCGAACCAGAGAGGTGATGTTTTGCCTGCGGTTTGCAAAAGTAGAATGCTCCGGCAGTTTGCTCTCTAAATTGTCAACCCCATCTCTGACTTTCCTTATGCTTTGTACAAATGTAGTGGTAGAGTCTTTCACAAAGACAGTATCTATGTCTTTTCCTTGTAACTGATTGTATAACACCTCAACAGCACGCATTATTTTATGAAATAAAAACAGTAGGAACTGAAACTCTCTGTCTTGTAGTGTTCTAATAAAGCCATGGGCTTCATTCTGACTTGTGTGATCAAACTCATCATTGGCTTCTATAGCGACAAAACATTTCTCAAGGCCCTCCCTATTTTCAAAGATTAGGTTGACTGTACGAATGTTAAAGTTCCAATGAGTTGAGGATCCCCTTGGAATGCTTTTGTCCACAATCTCGTGAAGGGCTTCAGGTCTTTTGGGGGAACGTGAGAAGAATGATGCTATGCCTCTTATATCCTGAAAGAAAATTTGTGTCTCTCTGATCTTTGATACTGCCTGTTGCATAATAAGATTGAGTTGGTGGGCGTAACAGTGCATAAAATGAGCATTAGGGTACACATCTCGAATTCGTTTCTGTACTCCACTAAGGCTTCCACTCATTATGGAGGCACCATCATAGCTTTGTGCGATAAGTTTTTGTTTTTGAGGCAGGTCCGTAAAAATTAAGTTCAGTTGACACAGTATAGCTTCAGTAATGGTTGCTGCACTAGAGTCTCTTAAATGTGTGAAACCATAGAACCTCTCCACAACGTTTCTGTCACTGTCAAGGTACCGAAACACTAACACAGACTGTGTTTAGTGGCCACATCAGTGGTGTCATCAGCCTGAATAGCCACAAAGTCTGTGTTTCGCAACTCGTGCACAATATGGCTTCTTATAATTTCGAGCATACACTCAAGGAGTTCATTTTGTATTGTTTTAGAGGTGCCCTTAAAGACTGTTGCACTTGCTAAATGTGTTTCCAAATCCTTGTCTATGCTTGCTATTAAATCCACTAGGCCTCGGAAGATCCCAGGTTTTGAGGAACTTTCTGATTTATCATGGCCTCGCAATGCCAGTTCGAAAGCACCACAGAAACGAATGCAATCAATGATCTTGGATAGAATTTGTCTGTTCCTATCAATGGCTTCATTGTGTTTGTGTATGGTTTTGCGATATGCATAATTTATCTGCTGCTCAATTGGTGCATCTTCCCCCAACATTCCCAGTCTCGTCAGGTTTTCCATATGATATCTTGTGAATGCATGCTTCTTTATTTTTTCCGATAAATGCTTCAAGTGTATAATTCCTTGACGTGTCCAAGAAAAGTCACCACCAAACAGCAAGCAGGGGAAGCAGAACAGAGAATTTCTTATAGGGCACCCTGTAAGCCAATCAGCTTTTGTGTACCAGGCATTTGAGAATGTACGTTTTGACATTTTTCCTCTGTCCTGGGAAGTTTGCTGTAGGTTTATTTCAGGCTGATGAGGTCCTAATTGCTTTAAATGTAGTTTTTGTTCAAGTGGCCGTGCCTGGAATGACCTTGCAATCAGCTCTTGTACTGTATTCATGATGGTGTTGCTGGCCTTATTAATATATATATTAAAGAAACCTGTCAATAATCAAAGTACAACGTATAAGGTGCAGTGCAATAATATCAAATTTCAGTATAAATACATATATCTTGTGCAGTATCGTAATACATCTCCAACAGCTCCCCTTTCCACGAAATGACTGCTAAAAGTACAGCCTTACTGCCTCCTGCCTCTCTGTGCCATAGTGGTTGCTGGAGGCACTAAAACAGACAGTGCTTGAGGGCCTCGAGAGTGTCCACATACATAGCCCTAACTCCCATGTAAAAAAATATAGCATCAGTTTCCTTACCTTTAACACTGGTGTTTGCTGGGCCGTAGCCGGGGTGAAAGAGCAGCAAAGGAGGTTGGGGTCCTCTTGTTGTTTGCAGAAAAAAAGGGCCCCAAAATGTGGTAATGTTTCGGGTTGTCAGGCATTAACAGGAGCTGAAAATGAAAAGATAACCATTTATTTTTGAAACATTAGGGTAATCAAACAAAGACTGTGGGGAAAAAAACATAACGCTCCAATTTTTTCCTTGCAGTTTGCATGCAGCTCTTACATGACCGTTATTAGCTCGTAGTTGTAAGTTAGGATTTTAACGTACAAACTGCAAGTAACAAAAGGATCTCTCTGACAAAAGCAGTGACTCACTGACCTATTTACATCATATGCATGTTGTGATCTGCTTCAGGTACATGTTCTTTGCAGCAGGCACATTAACCTTCTGCGCTGCCGCCTGCTGCCCTGTTCACTACTGGGACCACAAACATAGGCTAGCTCTACCAGACTGCCAACGCACCTCCATATATAGGCCAACACACATCTCTGGGACATAAAGCACACAGTGTTGCATAGGAAGGCCTGCAGAACTCGCCCTTCAGACGGTCTCACTGAGGTAATAGAAATTTCCAGGTAACCAATGTGTCCCCCACTCGCACCCTATCCATGCACCCATGTTCCTTGTATGTCGTGTAACTTCTGTTCTGTACATGCTAGAGAGACGCAAATACATTTGCGTCCAACATTAACATGTCAGCTATCCAGCCATGCATAAATATCCTGTTAATTAGGCTTCTAGGCCTATGGTGCCAACGTCTTTACATGGTGCACTTTCACGTTTTCGTCCACGTTTTCTGGCCCAGTCGAGTTAGGCCCCTAAACGAGGCTCCGAGTTCTTTTCTCCCTCTGAATGCTGCCGTTAGGTATGCATCCCTGACCTCTGCCTTACTTCCTGCCTCAGACGAACGGTGCCCGGCTCGGCCTGGTTCGCTTGCCAAGATGATGTTTTACCTACAAGTTATCTGCTCGGCCTCCTTGAAAACACATTCCAGTCTAGTGAAATAGGTAAACATATTCTCGGCTGCAGAGCAAAGGGCCCTGCCTTCCTGTCTCCATGCAAGTAATTTACTGCTCCTGTTACCATGGTAGGCCCATGGCCCCCGCACTCTCCATGAGGATCCGTATGCACGCACTAGCATTCAGTGTTGAACGGCCCCTGCCCGAGAGACCTTTTACTCCAGACACTACATCCTCAAAACATACGATATCAGATATGCTATAGGTACAGGTCGTTTTGACACCCCAGACATTAGTCTCCTCTACTTGTGCAAAAGTCAAAGCCCCCAGCTCTCCCCGGTTACACGTCATGCTCAGCTGCGCGCGCATATAGGTAATAGGTTTCTGCTGATTCCGCAACTTTCTCTATGCATCCACCCACTTGTGACGTTTCATGTGACGATTCTCTGACATGTCAAGTGCACGCCCATGTGTACGCCTTCTTACACGCCTCCTGTTACGCACATGTGTTCTTATCACCTCTCTTTTCACCTGTTACGCCTACTGTATTCACTTCCATTGTACCATTTTACTATATATAATGTGTAATGTTAATAAAACGTTGAATGTCCCTTCCTGAACCTGAGTGGTGATGGAACCCGATGTCCCATGCTTCGAAGCATTATATTAAAATCCGTATGACTCAGATACCACGGACTCTGCCTCTCATTTGAGCTATTCTTATGACTTGTAATTATATGGCAAAAACAGATACGGTAAACTTTATTTGCCACATAATTTGGCGCCAGAACAGGGACTCCCCCCCTTCCCCACTCGCCGGTGATGTCCCGCAGGCCTTGACCCCTTCTACAGCCGCGACGGAACCAGTGTACTTCTGCGGGTTTTCCTGCTATTCTCCCTCGGGCCTAAGGAGGAGACGGCGACTGCGACCCAGCATCCAGACGAGGCGGTGAGGAATGCGGAGGATCCCGACCAGAGCCCCTAATCGAGAGAGCAAGGTCCGAGGTATTCAGAGGCCCACCTGTTCCGAAGCGCATGCGTAGGAGAATCGTCACCTGACGCAGTCCAGTCCAGTCCAGTTTCCGAGGCCTTCAGTTTCTGCTTCCCGGTGAGTACCGTTGTTGGGAACGCATCTAGACGGGTTCATTAATTTGTTCCCGGTCAAGACAGGTCTGGGTACACAGGCCTGGTCCGAACGTGTTCACTTAGGTGGATGCGGTATGACGTGTCTCTTTATGGGACCGGTATTGTCTGTACTGTTTTAGCATTGCATCTAGTAATCCAGTGATTCAGTATTCTAGGGTTGCACCTCGAGTTTCAGTTTCAGCTTTTATGTGTTCTCTATGTATCAGGTAACATGTTTTTATGTAGTATTAATGTTGTGGTATGAATGACTGTTCTGCTATTCATTACTGTGTTTTACTGTGTCCACGTTTAAAGTAATCCGACCATGCCTCTGTTTTCAAAGTTACGTCAGATAGGGACTAGGAAAGGGATATTAGAAGAAGCAGTTTCAGTTCCGCCTAGGGACACTCCTGGACATTTTATGTATAATAAGCATGGCTTAGATGCCATACTGTACCTAGATTTATGGGCAGACTACACTAAGGGTCTGGAAGAGAAGTATAGATGGCCTGTCTCAGGGACATGGGATGCTGATTGCATCATGAGAGTAGAAGAAGCATTATGGAAAAAGAAGGCCAGACAATCCCAGAAAGATGCCATAGAATTATGGCGTAAAGAAGCGCATAGAAGAACAGAAAAAGAACTCAGAAAATCCGAAAGAAGTAGAGAAGAATCCGAAAAAGTTAGGGAAAAAGAGTTACTAGAAGAAGGAGAACGAGTCAGAATAGAACAACAAGACAGACAGAGAAATGCACTTATTACAGGACTGTATCCAGTTCTTGCCGAGGGCCTGCCTAAGGCGACCCCGGAAGTACCCCGTAACTTGCCACCACCCTTGGTTCCGACTAAACTCCGTCACAAACAGACCGCAGCAGACATTTTTCTTTCTTCCTATTTAGATGACGTAGCTCCCGCATATACCAATGTTCATGTACCCCACAGTTAATAATGTACAGCAGCCTGCTCCGGCTGTTCAACCCACTGTTCAAGCCACGACCCCTCAACGCTCCCAAGTCACGCTTCCCGCGCCTGTTGTTACTTCCCCTACAGCTACTGCTACTGTTACTGTTCCACCTACTATTGGTCCTCTTAATCCTTTCGCGACAGATGTGACCCAGAGTCCGCCTCCAGTACATATGCCACCTCTTCCCGCAGCTTCAGTCCAGTCAGTTCACGCCCAAGCTTCCGCCTCAGGAGGCGCAGTAGGAGGTCATCTTCGCACCCCGCCACAATTAAAACGAATGACAATCAGAGAATTAGCAACGCAACGTACGCCGAAAGCGATGACATATGAAAGCCTTAGACAGTATATTACCGATTGTAGATATGACCCAGTACCTGGCAAGGAAGGAGACATGATGTTAGCCTCGTTACGTCTACGACGTGTTACAGATTATTTGGTGTTATTACCAGAAATGACAAACCATTTAGACAATATATATCATTTTATTAGAACTGGGGAGAGACCAGAATGTATCCGCGAGGCCATGGCTTATCAGAAAGCTGAGACACAAGGTTTAATATTACGATTCATGATAAATTGTTTGATAAGGGAACAAGATCGGCCAGGTATTGTCAAAGAAGAGATGGATGTACTCACAAAATGGAGTCAGAATATTGCAGATTGTAAACATGATAAACAGAATTGTATAGATGCCATGTCCAGAAAGATCCGTAAAGAAATAGTAACAATGCATGAAAGACAGAAGGCTGAAAGGGAAGCCGAGTCAGACAAGAATCAATCCTCAGAGGAGGAAGAAACAGATAATCAATTAGACAATCAAGAGACAATAGCGTACGTAGGTAGAGTGAAACTCCCTAAACAGTATTCTTTTGACAGATCCATTCGTCTAGAAAACAAGAAACGGTTCCTTTCTCCAATACCAGAACAATGTTCTCTTGAACATGTATTCCAAGACACTGATAAAATACTGAAAGAAAGAATAGGTTATCATGAACTTAATACCATGCGTGATCAGGAACTAGCCCGGTCAGCAGTCCAATGGGCTGGGAATGACAGTATATATAAAGATGATTCAGTAGCGCAAACATTTTTGAGCCTTACTCCAGAAGAACAGCGACTAGCTGGTATATATATGATCCAACATCTCATTACACTATATGAAAATCAGCAATCTGATCCAGGTCCATTGTATAATATATTGCAAGATTTACTCCTGAGGAGGTCTAGGTACTGATTTAATTAATACCATTCTAGAACAACGTCACAAATACAGAACTTTCTTGACTCCACACTTCGTTTCTGCCCCACCTCCAATAAGACAACCGTTTCATATGGAAAGACAGAATCCCTTACGAGAAGTGCACCCCGTCCAGGCTGCAGGGGGTACGCTTCAGCGAGTATTCGTTTACACTCCTTTGACCAAAATGGAATTATTGGAAATGAAGAAAATAGTACCTTGTCACGATAAAGACCCTGCAGGATTCCACCGTGAATTAAAAGACATGTTACTCATGGGAGATTACACGTATTCCGACATTCTTAAAATGTTAAAAGTATTGTTGCCAGCAGGGATTTACGAAAAACTGAAGGAAAAAGAATGGGAGGTGGGAGACAAAAAGATTAATTGGGCTGAATTAGAGGACGAAGAAAATACACGTACACCAGGTTTAGGTCTTGGGGAAAAAGCTAAAGCATTACCAGGATTATTAGTACAGGTTTTGCCGAGGTTATTGACAATTAAGAAAGAAGACTGGGATGCAATCTCAGCCTGCAAACAGAAACAAGATGAAGATACTAGCGATTTTTATTCTAGATTCGAGAAATGTTTCATTATAAATAGTGGTCTGAAAACAAGTAGCAAATCATATCCACATCTTTTTGTAACCAAATTAGTCGAGAATTCCTTACCACAGGTTAAGAATAGAGTATTGAAAGTCGAGAGCACATGGCAAGCAAATACCCCTTCCCAGATGTTACAAATGTTACAGTATCACCAGAACAGAATTAGAGAGGAACATGATCATGAACAGAGACGTATGAGAGACACAAAAATGAAAGTACTGGTTGCCCAATCTGTTCCAGCTGACGGTCATAAAAAGGGTACAGCACCGCCAGGTCAATCCGCAGCTCCCGTTAAAGGGAACTGCAACTATTGTAAGCAGCCAGGACATTACATAAATGAGTGTTTGGTTTTGAAACACAATATTGCTTCAGGCAAAACGAAAGAGAGACCACGTCCGCCTAGACCAGAACACGTTCCGCAGAATATCCCACAGAATACGCAACATCCACAGAATGCACAGCAAGCACAGCAGACAGTAGCTGTGCCCCAACCCCAACCTATTGCCGCATCGCAACATGTCACACAGCAAATGTACCAGTATACCCAGTCAGATTATCCCGATTATCAGCAGTACACATGAAACAGCCTAGAGAGGGAGGTTGGCTTGCCCCTTATCAAGGTTCCTGTAGATCAAGATGGTCCCTATGTACATAGTCAGGTATTAGGGAAAGACAGAAAATTTTTGATTGACACAGGGGCGAGCAGAACTACCATTAGTCATGACGAGGTTCCAGGGGCACCCCTCTCAGGCTCACAGAATGTTTCCCTTGGATTTTCAGGAAAGCCTATTGTTAATGAAGTATCAAAGCCAGTTTCTCTTGAAGTTGGTCCATTGTCCCGAACTACTGACCTGTTACTTACGAAAGCATGTCCTGAGAATCTGCTTGGTATTAAAACACTGAAAGCTCTAGGAGCTGTTATATGTTGTTCTCCGGAAGGAGTGAGATTATTTCTACGTGACTTTAAGGGTCACTATGTGTTGAGAGATTTGGATGCAAGATTGAAAAATGTTCCACAGCATTTATGGGCACAAGGTCCAACTGATGTAGGTTGTATGCACATTACTCCCTATCGTGTCACTCTCAAGCAAGGAGTTGTACTGCCCCGAATCCGACAATACAAATTGCCCCCAGAGGCTGTAGTGGCCTTATTGAAAATTATTGATGAATTGATTGCCCAAGGAGTAGTTATAGAAACCGACTCCAATGTATGTAATTCCCCGATCATTCCGATTCTTAAACGAACTGACCCAAATGCACCACCAGTCTACCGATTGGTGATTGATCTTCGTGAATTGAATAAATGCATTGTTCCACAGTACCCGGTAGTGCCAGACATTTCTTCTCTTTTGACGGCTATTGATTCCGAAGCAGCGTTCTTTACTGTAATCGATCTCAAGAACGCTTTCTTTAGTGTACCCATTCATCCTGAAAGTCAGTATTTGTTCGGATTCTCTTTAAATGGCCGAAGCTTCAAATTTGCACGTGCACCTCAAGGGTTCACAGAAAGTCCTAGTATTTACAGCCAAGCACTGAAAAGACAACTAGACAGTATCCACATGCCTACTGACACTGCTCTGCTCCAATATGTCGATGATCTATTGATCACAGCACGGACCGAACGTGATTGCGAGCGCGCGTCACTGACAGTCTTGTATTTTCTGGCCGAGAAGGGGCATAAAGTGTCCCCTTCGAAGCTCCAATTCTGTGCCCAGCAAGTGGTATACCTTGGACACTTGCTGTCCAAGAGGGGTAGACAGTTGACACCAGACCGCATTCAGTTAATTGCACATCTGCCACAACCCAAGACTCAAAAGGAAGTACGGGCCTTTATTGGCCTCACTTCATACTGCAGACAATGGATTCCCCAGTATGCATTTCTAGCCAAACCACTCATACAGTTGACAACCCAGGAGGCAGCGACTTCGGCTGTCCTCCCTTGGACTCAGGAACATACACAAGCTTTTAATGACTTGAAGAAAGCTCTATGTCAAGCACCAGTTTTAGCGACACCATGTTACAGTAAACCTTTTACACTGTTCGTTACAGAACGTGATGGCACAGCATTATCTGTTCTCACACAAGATCAAGCAGGACACCATAAGCCTTGCGCTTATTTTTCTAGTACATTGGATCCAGTGGCCCAGGCTTTGCCTGCGTGCCTCAAATCAGTTGCAGCGACAGCTCTAGCAATCAGACAAAGCGATTCAATAGTGTTAGGACATCCCTTGACAGTACAAGTTCCACACTCTGTGGAAGTTCTTCTAAATCGTACCCAGACTCAGCACTTGACCATAGCACGACTGACGGGTTATGAATTGACACTGTTTCAGCCACACATAGAAATCAGACGCTGCAACATACTCAACCCTGCCACATTGTTACCCTCGAGTACAACAGATCCAGCACCACACGACTGTGTGGAAGTCGTCAATACCGTAACGAAGCCCCGACAAGACTTGACAGACATTGCATTGACCGACCCAGACCTGACACTTTACGTGGATGGTTCATGTATGAGAACAAGCACAGGGGAGTTAGTGGCCGCATATGCAGTGACCACTGAAACTGAAGTCATAGAAACACATCGTATTGACACACTATCTGCTCAAGCTGCAGAGCTCATTGCTCTGACCCAAGCCTGTATACTAGCCAAGAACAAGAAAGTAAACATATACACAGATTCACAGTATGCATTCGGAGTCGTACATGACTTCGGTGTTCTTTGGGAAGAGAGAGGTTTCTTAACTTCTCACAGTACCAAGATCCAGCATGGTCCCCTTATTCAAGCTCTGTTAGAAGCAATACACTTGCCTACAGCCATAGCCGTTATGAAATGCAAAGCACATACTAAAGTCACCAACACTATTTCTCAGGGTAACGACTTGGCAGACCGAACAGCTAAACTCACAGCTCAGACTGACATCCCAACGGACATGACAAAGACTGACATAATATCACAGACACATTGTATGACAGTGAAGGATCCCATTCTAGACGTACTCGACATACAGACCCATGCTACTCCCGATGAAACCAAGAAATGGACTGAACAAGGAGGGATCCAGACAGATCAGGGATGGATGACGAAGGGAAAAGCCACATGGTTCCTCCCCGACTCTATGGTTCAAGTAATCATCAACACAGCCCATAGTCCAGCACACTTAGGAGAAAAAGCCATGTTAGACAGCATTCAAAACCTCTGGTTCAATAAACATTTACGAGCAGCAGCAAAACAGAAAGTGCGTACCTGCATGATCTGTTGTCAGTTCAATCCAGGCAAAGGTGTTCCCGTGGAACAAGGTGGTTTCCACCCTCCCGATCATCCTTTTGAAGTCCTCCAGATGGATTATATCCAGATGGACAGATGCCGAGGATTCAAATATGTCCTTGTAGTTGTATGTGCCCTTTCCCGATGGACAGAAGCATATCCAGTCCCAGATCACACTGCCGCGACCACTGCCAAGCAGTTGGTTCGTGAATTTTTCCCGCGATACGGCTTGCCCCGTGTCGTATACTCAGATAATGGACAGCCATTCTCGTCCGAGCTCATGAAGCAGGTTTCACTCCTGTTAGGTTACCAGTGGAAGTTCCACTGCGTACGACACCCTGAAGCAGCTGGTCTCGTAGAGAGACATAATCAGACCCTGAAAACACGCCTAGCAAAAGTTTGTGCAGAAAAAGGTGTAGATTGGATAGTAGCCCTGCCAGTTGCACTCTTTTACATGCGAATGGTAGCCCATTCTAGGACAGGATTGTCTCGCTACGAAGTTATTTTTGGTCGTCCCTCGAACATGTGGGGTACGCCTATGCCAAGACGCATAACAGATGTTGATAGTACTATGCTGACAGATTACTTGGCTTCCTTGATGTCTGCACTACAATCTTGTCGTTCACAGGTCGCGGCTGCCTTCCCAGACAACACCCAAGTGAAACCACATGACGTTGTCCCCGGCGAGCACGTCCTCGTGAGGAACTTCGACAGGAAAAGTCCGCTGGAGCCGAGGTGGAAACAGCCTAAGTTGGTCTTGATGACGACGAGGACCGCGGTCAAGCTGGAAGGAAGAAAAGGCTGGCTGCACTCGAGCCACATTAAAAAAGTTCACGGGCTGTGTCCAGAAATCCCGATTAAGGACTGCCCACTTCTAGAGACTGACTCTAAACTCCCCCTGCTAGAGAAAACTCCCCAAGAGGAGTACCGTACCAAGTTGAGGTCTAGTAAGTCAGACAGCGTTTAATTGTTTAAGTCCCCCTCGGGTGAAGCGGTTAGACAGGTTTCTGACATGAATAAGATAGACCCAAGTAGTCAGAGAGATAGGAGTAACGAGAAAAGAAAAAAGTACTGTAAAGTTTTGCACAGCAGATGCATAATTGCATTAATTTTCATGTTTCTTCTGAGTCTTACGATCATATGTATAAGTCTAATGTTACATGTGTTTTTCCCTCTTGTTTCACGTATACATGCTTCCTCTAATGACACTGTGGAGCACACTTTTAGTGACCTACCCCCCCATGAGTTGTCCTATCGTTTAGCCATGCGCAACAATACATTCATCCGTATGTTACATCATTCTCACCAGACCAGCAATGCCACCAATTGCTGGGTATGTGGCCGACTCCCTCCCTATCAGAAGTACAAGGGAGCTCTGCCCCTCTTTCCTTATCCGTTCACACATAATGGTTCGTGTGGTGCATGGTTTACTTTAATGTCTTCCCTAGATAGTAAGTCCAAGGTTTCCCAAGTGTAATGGCCGGATTTTCTGTTTAGATGGGATCAGCCCCCAGGGGCCCCTGTGACCCAGCCAAAACGTACTCACCTTCCCTTCTTAGATCGTATTCACAATGAGTAGCTATACAGATAAATATACAGATTGCACCTAAGAATGGGGAATGACAATATACATATATGGATTTTTCTACAATATCTTATTCACATCAGTTGGCCTCGCGGTCACCCCGACCCAGACCGTTCTACCCTAGGGCAGATCTGACACACAATCCGGTGTGTCTACACATGGGCCTGCAGAACCCAATGCTCCCTTTTCCAAATTGTTCGCGATCCTGCGAAACTACACGTCAGTGTCCCTCCTGACGCTCTCACTTATTTTCAGCCACAATCTGGTGGATTTACACGCCGGTCTCCCTCCCGACGCTCTCATTAACGCCGCATATCAACGACGACCACATTCCTATGAACCATTATTGGGACGATATCTCAGCAATCTACTTAGGACAAAACTAAAATAATAACTTTGAATACGGGTCCAAATTGTATAGTGTACTTCTTGCTTTTGACATCAAAGGTCCACTCACTCCCTATTTATGTGATCACCACTTACCCGATTGGGATTACTCATCCATTCACGTACCTAGCTTTCACCTAGGAGTATCGTTTACCAAGATTGAACACAAGCACCAGGTACACGGTAATTCTATATGAATTAGGATATTTATTAACAATAGACATAAATCACATTACTATGCAACATTACATTTGCAAAGGGAATAAAAGATAAAGATTAGAGTGCACATGCTACAAGAATCGGTCGGACATCACCTGGTTATTAGGAAATCGGGACTCGGCAGTCATCTAGGCTCCTGTCTCGTCTCTGGGTCCTGGCTCGCCTTGCAGTCACCCTCAGCCGTCACAAGTACACGTCTGCACCGCTAGGCTCAACCTCGTCTGCTCTCCCTCAGGACCTCGGAACCTTGCTGTTTATTAACTACCGTCTCTCTCTCTCTCTGTATTAGTGCGCTCCGCGCCACTTCTCGTTCAGTCTATCTCAGAGAGTTTCGGTCTTAAATCTTTCTCCGACTTCAAAGATGGCGACTTGTCCACCATGAAAGTGAATAATGGCAGAGATGCTAACGGCTAGATGCCGCCTACGGACTAACTGACAAAAAGACTAACACCTTCGCTAATATCAAAGCCCGTTCCTTCATGGAAATTCACGGCCAGTAACCTGCCGCCCACCAAATTCTTGTACCTCCCCGTACCAAGGACACTTTCCCAGCCGGCCGGCCTGAAGTTGTGTCTTCGGAGTGGAGAAAAATACATTCCTTCGATAAGGGTCAGCCTGAACCGGTTCTCTCCAAGCGAACAACAGCTTAAAACTAAAACATCACACTTGACCTAGAAAGCCTTCTCGAGCTACCAGGCAGAAAGCAAAATGGAGTCTGTCTCGTTTAAGGCCTACGGAGCCCATAATATGCATAGCTCCATGAAAAACAGATCGGCATGTTAGCAAATGAGTGAATCATGACTAATACTTATATATCTAACCCCTCACTTAAATTCATAAGCCTTACTCTAAGGGAAGTAACACGCAAATGCCTTTATATATGTATGACAGGGTCCCTGTCTATCGGCCTAATCCCTATGCTATGGGGGTGATAGGCTGGAGTCACTCTCCATCATTCTCCTTCTCCAGAGAGCTAGCAAAAAGACAGCCATAACATTACACCCCTTGACTCCAGTCTATTATCCACCAACTAAATGGAACTAACGTCAGTAGACGAATAATATGAAACAAAACTAACTGATCTACGAGTCTTGGTAAGTCTAAAAAATTGTAATAGGGAAGGGATACACTGAATAAAGCAGCAAATTGCTATAAGGATACAAACAGCAACAATAACCCCTCCCAAAATTTGTCGTAAAAAATGCATGTCAGGGAGCCAGTTAAAAAGCCAGTCAAAGAAACCCTGATCTATGTGTTCTCTAATTTTTGCAGTCAAGTCGTGGAGTTTATTAATATGGGATTGGATATCTTTAGAATGGTCAGATAAATTAAAACAGCATAGACCTTCAAATTCAGAGCACTCGTGCCCATGTTTCAACAACAAATAATCGATTGCAGCACGGTTTTGCAAAATAGCTCTACGTTCACCTTGGGAATCTAATAATAAATCAGATAAAACAGCAGACGTTTGATTGATTGACTTCACCATCCAGCAGGCCATTTTGCCGATTGTTTTGGCATTATAAACGGCCAATGCCGGAACACCAATAATAGAAAAAGCTAAACCAAGATATTCAGATCTAGAAAAAAGATGAACAGAGGAATCACAGTCTTCATGTAATGACATAGAGTCTCGAACAATACGAGAATGGGAAGGAGGACGTGAAGAAAACATTAGCAAACTTAACCTAGTGATAGCACATGGGCCACCAGAAATATTTGCAGGAATATAGGGCCAAGATGAATTCCCGCAGGAAAAGAGCCATCCAGCTGGTAATAACATTGAACGATAATGGCTAGTGGCTACAACTAAACTTTTACAGGTCATATTGTTATTCACTGAAAGACATGAATTAGGAAGTCTTTTTGAACACAGTAAACGTTGATGAAATGAAAAAGTAGTAGCGGCTTGGAGTTTCAATCGCAGACACTCAGAAATGGCCTTAGGATTGCAGGTCATAATAAAACAAAGATCACCAGGGGTAATATTAAAAGTAATAATTCTGGAATTAATAGGGACATCCAGGTCTGGAAGAAGAGTACATGAGGGACAAAATTCATGGGCCGCGAAATCGCCCAGAATAACATTAGGTCGGGCATTGGATACATTAAATACATAGTGTAGAGTTTCAGTAGATGCAGGGACAGCAACCAAACAGGTCGCTAAAATGTCAGTGACGGACTTCATGGGGGTAAGGCAAAAATGCGGAGAGTTCGTCACTCGCTTCGCGAGTGTGATCCAAAAATTTGAAGAGGCGCGCCACGCGGACCGCGCGGCTCTTATTATCCCATCACTCGGCGTCGGTGGATCCTCTCCTCTCCCGGCGTAGCAAGCCAAAAGGAGTCCAACGCCGACACATCCTGCAGCAGCAGTCCAAAGAATGATCTGAAAGAATAGAAACACAGGCCTTAATCATTCTCGTAAGTAACATTCATCAGCTGGGACAGCTTCCCAGCCATCTTTCCCTGGCTTCATCACCAAAACGGTGTTGTCATGACCGGTCGCAATAATATCAGCCTGTTCAGGAGGATTTTTAGGCGATTGCACCCATATTTTAGCTCCAGGAAGATCAGACGATCCGAAGCCTTTTTGTCCTCGCACAGTTAGCAACGTTGGGGCAGAGCCTTTTTTGATCTCACCACTGAAGACAGGCATAATCAGTAACTGAGCAACACGGTCAGACTTTTTGATCAGTAAATCAGTCTCACTGCTATTAAGCAAGAGAACCTTAATCTCTCCCTGATAATCACTGTCAATTACTCCTCCGAGTACTTGTACACCTTTCAGGGCCAGGCCAGATCTAGGGGCAATTAATCCAAAACTACCGGCAGGTATAGAGACACCAATGCCAGTTTCAACAATGATTCGATCTTTTCCTGGGAAGTGTGCATCATTTAATGCATGCAGGTCAAGGCCTGCGGAACCGGGGGTTGCTCTACATGGAGCCAAAGCACCGGGGGTAATTTCCCAATACGTGACAGTGGTCGCAACAGAATTAGGTTTCGCATCAACATGTGGAGGAAACAAACGCATCAAAGGAGATTCAGCATGTAACAAAGGACGATTGTTTAAAATCAATAAAGCTTGAAGTAGGACATCTCTCCACTGGCTGTAACGGTCATCAGTCAACTTGCGCAACTGTTCTTTCAACAAGCCATTCATTCTCTCAATCAGTCCTGAAGCTTGTGGATAATATGGAATATGAAACACCCAGTCTATATTATTCTCTATACAGAATTCCTGCACCAATCTTCCACGAAAGTGGGATGCATTGTCTGATTGAATTTGGAATGGGACACCATAGTATAGAATAATTAACTCCAGGGTTTTAATTGTATTCACTTGGGTAGCATTCTTGCAAGGGAAAGCGACCAAAAGGCCACTATAAGTATCAACCACTGTACAAACGTATTGACAATTTCTGCTCATGGGGAGCGGACCAATATAATCAATCTGCCAAATTTGGGCGGGCAATTTACCTCGATATAAGTGGCCTCGAACAATTTGAGGCACCTCTTTCTTTCTTGAATGCTGGCAAATGGGACAATGTAAAATGGCATCTTTAATCAAAGAAAAGGGAATATGAATTCCCCTATCAGCAGCCCACCTGTTAGTGGCTTTCTCTCCAAAATGTCCTGCTTTCTGATGGGCCCATTTCGCCAATCCCGCCAAATCAGAATCTTGCATGTCAACCACTGCCTCAGAAATTTTAGACTGTTCATCTGCAATGTTATGGAAAAATTTGTCAAGGGAGTCGATCGGAGTATGAGCATCCACGTGAAAGATTGTTACAGTACTCTGCGGAAGCAGTTCCCAAATATCTTGCCACAACTCTCTACCCCACAACTCTTTAGAATGCAATTCCCAATTATGCGAGTGCCATGTCGGCAGCCACACCGCTAGTCCATTTGCAGTGGACCAAGAATCAGTGAAAATATGACATGTACCTGGTAACTCCTGTTTCAAAACTTGGTAAACCGCATAAAGTTCAGCATATTGACTACTCTTACCATCTCCAGTTGTACTTAACAATTTCTGTGTAATCGGGTTATAGGAAACAGCTTTCCAATGTCTTTTGTCACCAATGAACTTCGCAGAACCATCCGTAAACCACACATGTTTTCTATCCTCCGCGGACAGATCATCAAATGATTTACCCCACTTCACGGGAGACTCCTGCACTACGGGAACCGAACACTCACTTTCAACCTCATTGGAGGGCGCCTGCGCCACTCTCTCATGTAAAACCGCCACACCTTTCGGACCCACACGTGCCCTGTCCTGAATGTACCATTTCCATTTAATCACACTAGCCTCCTGAGCATGTCCAATTCGATGGGACTTCGGTGAACTCAAAACCCACTGCATAATGGGAATTTCAGGCCTCAAAATCACAGCATGGCCTAAAGTCAATTGCTCGGTATCCACCAGAGCCCAGTAACAAGCAAGCAACTGTTTTTCAAAAGGTGAGTAACGCTCACCAGCCTCTGGCAACTTTTTGGTCCAAAATCCTAATGGCACTTTTTGTCTGCCCTGCTTTTGCCACAAACTCCAATTGGCATACAGACCTTCCACGGACACATTCAAATCCACATCACCATCACTCACGGGCCACAAATCCAAAGCATACTGAATAGCTTCTTTAGCCAAATTAAAAGCGGTCTGTTGAGGTTCGCCCCATTCAAACGCATTCTTTTTACGAGTGACTCGATACAAAGGAGCCAAAATCTGACTCAAATGGGGAATATGCTGACGCCAAAATCCAAACAATCCGATAAAGGATTGCGCCTCTTTCCTATTTCTGGGAACAGCAAAATCAAGTATTTTTCGTTTAACCTGTGGAATCACCTCCCTGTGACCCTCATGCCAATTAATTCCTAGAAATCTTACAGCTTGGGATGGAGTTTGTAATTTGTCAGGATTAATTTCCCAACCTTTTGCACGCAAACAATCAATAATTTGATCTAAATGGGACTGTACCTGGTCTTGCGTTTCGCCTTGAATCAAGATGTCATCAATATAATGACAAATCTGAACTTGTGAAATCGTGGGCACTTCAGACAAATGTTCCGCCACCAGCCGGTGACAGATCGTAGGACTATGTACATAGCCTTGAGGAAGACTCCGGAACGTCATTTGACGTCCATTCCATGTAAAACTGAATTGCTCCTGGCATTCGGGGGCAATCGGAATTGAAAAGAATGCATTAGCAATATCAATAGAAGCATACCACGTACCTGGGTGCTTTTGAATTCTTTCAATCAGTGTAACAATGTCAGGCACTGCAACAGTCAATTTAGGTGTATGTTTGTTTGTTCAATTCTCGATAATCAACAGTCATGCGCCAAGAGTTGTCACTTTTGCGCACGGGCCAAACAGGATTATTCCAAGCAGATGTGACCGGAGTAATGACTCCCGCGTCAACCAAATCCTGAATCGTAGCTGTAATTTCTTCATGACCACCCGGGATGCGATATTGTTTCTGAGAAATCACTTTCGTCGCTAAAGGGATCTTAATAGGTGGCATGCGTAAACGGCCAACCCGTACGGGTCTGGTCGAAATGTACTGTCTAGTACCAAATTGATAGTAACCATCATCCAAATGCAAAGTCATACCTTTCAAAATGTCAATTCCAATAATGTATTCTAAAAGTGGCACAACCAACACAGAGTATTCTCTACGAGGAATTCTACCAATTTTAATTTCAAGTGCAGTTTGAACTGCGGGTGTTTCCTTACCACCCAGACCGGTAATTGTGAAAGACTGTCCATGAAATTTTCTTGACTTACCATGAATTAAAGTGGCCTCCGCCCCAGTATCAACTAACGCTCGGGCCCTTTGGATATTACGATGTTTCCAAAAAATCTCAATATCTACATAGGGTCTGTAATCTCTGTGGGCCCACCTGCGTACCGGAGCTTGACCTATTTCCTAGTCATTTTTCCTGCGTTCCGTCAACCAAGACAGATCAGGGTAAATGTTTTCAGTTTTCTTAGGTATCAGAATTTCTTGTTCATATCCATCTCCAGTACGAAACGGATTAGTATCGGGTTCAAAAAGTTGTGAGTTACGGTCAGAGAGTCTGTTACGATCCTCCCTCTTTCTTACGTCAGGGGAATAACTCCTTGCATCTCTACGTCTGCTAGAACCACGATCATCTCTTCCCCTCTCACGATCATCCTCTCTCCCCCTCCCATCAGTACGACGGGGGGAACCACCGCGTTCATAGCGCCGATCATCACGGCGATCAGAATTCACACGTCGTCTCTCATCACCACTGTCATCCGAACCACGATCATACTCATTCTTTCGCACACGACGTGCACCTTCCTTTCGATCCAAACCTCGCTTACGAAACAGATCCCATAGGATATTATTAGGTTCACCATCAATCTCTTCCCTTTTGATACCATCAGCAATGAGAGCAAGAAACATGTCACGTCTAGAGAACTTATAGTCCCCACCAGTACGACCCTCAGGTCGGGATTGTCTTTCAGGTTTAAACCATTCACCCAGCTCACCAAGCTGACGAACAGACTCAAGCACAGCAGACAAAGGATTGCCAGTTTGGTTAATCAATAAAGTCATCATGACCTGCTTGTAAGCAACAGGAGAAGTACGTATAATGCGGTTACGCACAGAAGATGTTAAAAGACCATCCAATAATCTGTCAGCAATACTAAGGAAGATACACGTTTTCATGACTTCTTCCTTTAAACGTTGCGACGCATCGCGCAGAGTATACCACGGCTTTTCATCAGAGGGCCAATCAGACTCAGTTGGATATTTATGATTACAGCCATCAGACGCAAGCTGGAGCAAAGAAGTTTGGACATTACCATTAAAATTCCGAAAATGGTCCTGAATAGTAGAATCAGAACTCAAAGAGCAAAATCGTAAGCAATCAACAGCATCGAGCATAATACCGGAAGCGCCAAGCTCATAAAGGCGCACCATCCAGGTAAGCAAGGTCTCACCAGGCCGTTGTTTAAATCGTTGCAGGATGTCGCTGATCTCCTGCTGAGTAAAATCTTCAATACAGTCAAGAGCGATACCACCCGGATTACCAGGGGCTTGTTGTAATTTCCGTCGAAAGATCGGGTGTGCAGAAACTGCGGGAAGAGCTTCCGAGGAAGCCCGCATCTTAGATTTAACAGCACAATCAGGGCAAGCTACGTCATCCGCACGGGAAGAACGAGCACGGTCACAATCGGGAGTTGAATCAATGCACGAAGCAGATTTACAATCACGTCCGGAGCGAGAAGACTCGCGCTTGTCACCCTCCTCTGCCGAGGAGTCAGAAGTATGAGAATCCCAGATATTACCGTCCCACTCATCAGGGTTCCAATCCATTCCAGCTTTTGCTACAACCATACGCACTTTGCGTGAAGACACACGTCCACGACGATGTTTATACTTATATCGTGCAATACGGACCGCAGCCCTTTCGGCAATGGTCTGATATGTTTCAAGTTTATCGGCAAGCAATTTATTTTGACAACGCAACAAAGTGTGCGCGTTTTGCAACTCGACACACTGTCCTTCCGAATCTTTAAACTGTTTTTGTAGTTGCACAAACCTCTCATGCATTATTCTGTATGCATTAAGAATAATCCACCCTCTACGTCCTAAAATAGGAAGCTCATCACCCTTCACTACTGGCGCTTTCTGTAGGCACGAAATCACATCGGCAGGCTCCGCCTGCTCCAAGAATGAAGACCAATTTTCACTCAAACCAGTAGAATCAGCCCACTCACGGGCCAAAGCCTCGTAAGGCGTAGACTCCCAGCCGGGAATCTGGATCGGTAATTTAAAAACCGACGGTGATTTTTTCACAAACATAATGACACACAAAAAAATTATATACACAATTATAAACAAAATTTTATACGTACAAGCCGAGCGCAAACCAACGAGATGAAAACAACACAATGCACACAGGCTTCGTAAACAGTTCGTGACGCCAGATGTAATGGCCGGATTTTCTGTTTAGATGGGATCAGCCCCCAGGGGCCCCTGTGACCCAGCCAAAACGTACTCACCTTCCCTTCTTAGATCGTATTCACAATGAGTAGATATACAGATAAATATACAGATTGCACCTAAGAATGGGGAATGACAATATACATATATGGATTTTTCTACAATATCTTATTCACATCAGTTGGCCTCGCGGTCACCCCGACCCAGACCGTTCTACCCTAGGGCAGATCTGACACACAATCCGGTGTGTCTACACATGGGCCTGCAGAACCCAATGCTCCCTTTTCCAAATTGTTCGCGATCCTGCGAAACTACACGTCAGTGTCCCTCCTGACGCTCTCACTTATTTTCAGCCACAATCTGGTGGATTTACACGCCGGTCTCCCTCCCGACGCTCTCATTAACGCCGCATATCAACGACGACCACATTCCTATGAACCATTATTGGGACGATATCTCAGCAATCTACTTAGGACAAAACTAAAATAATAACTTTGAATACGGGTCCAAATTGTATAGTGTACTTCTTGCTTTTGACATCAAAGGTCCACTCACTCCCTATTTATGTGATCACCACTTACCCGATTGGGATTACTCATCCATTCACGTACCTAGCTTTCACCTAGGAGTATCGTTTACCAAGATTGAACACAAGCACCAGGTACACGGTAATTCTATATGAATTAGGATATTTATTAACAATAGACATAAATCACATTACTATGCAACATTACATTTGCAAAGGGAATAAAAGATAAAGATTAGAGTGCACATGCTACAAGAATCGGTCGGACATCACCTGGTTATTAGGAAATCGGGACTCGGCAGTCATCTAGGCTCCTGTCTCGTCTCTGGGTCCTGGCTCGCCTTGCAGTCACCCTCAGCCGTCACAAGTACACGTCTGCACCGCTAGGCTCAACCTCGTCTGCTCTCCCTCAGGACCTCGGAACCTTGCTGTTTATTAACTACCGTCTCTCTCTCTCTCTGTATTAGTGCGCTCCGCGCCACTTCTCGTTCAGTCTATCTCAGAGAGTTTCGGTCTTAAATCTTTCTCCGACTTCAAAGATGGCGACTTGTCCACCATGAAAGTGAATAATGGCAGAGATGCTAACGGCTAGATGCCGCCTACGGACTAACTGACAAAAAGACTAACACCTTCGCTAATATCAAAGCCCGTTCCTTCATGGAAATTCACGGCCAGTAACCTGCCGCCCACCAAATTCTTGTACCTCCCCGTACCAAGGACACTTTCCCAGCCGGCCGGCCTGAAGTTGTGTCTTCGGAGTGGAGAAAAATACATTCCTTTGATAAGGGTCAGCCTGAACCGGTTCTCTCCAAGCGAACAACAGCTTAAAACTAAAACATCACACTTGACCTAGAAAGCCTTCTCGAGCTACCAGGCAGAAAGCAAAATGGAGTCTGTCTCGTTTAAGGCCTACGGAGCCCATAATATGCATAGCTCCATGAAAAACAGATCGGCATGTTAGCAAATGAGTGAATCATGACTAATACTTATATATCTAACCCCTCACTTAAATTCATAAGCCTTACTCTAAGGGAAGTAACACGCAAATGCCTTTATATATGTATGACAGGGTCCCTGTCTATCGGCCTAATCCCTATGCTATGGGGGTGATAGGCTGGAGTCACTCTCCATCATTCTCCTTCTCCAGAGAGCTAGCAAAAAGACAGCCATAACACCAAGGCAATTGGATATGGGGGAACCTGAATACAGTCATGAATAGAATATGTTTCCCAGACCAAGAAGGTCTTCCCCAAAGGACAGGGACCAATCTAGAAAATAAAGTGTATGGATTAGGTAATTTTACACTTAACCTCATGATCCTGAATGTGCAGTCTGAGACTAATTCAGACTTGCCGTTTATTTCAGTTTTGCCCGTGAAAGGTGAATTATGCGTCAGAAAGAATGGTTCAGTACATCTAGGACACAGTGATTGTAATACTGTGGTCGATTTCCATGATAAAGGAAAGTCTACTTTCAAAGCTTTCCTATTTCATATGTGGTCAGACAGCCTATGTACGTCTGCCATTGGATTGGGATGGGACGTGTTATATTGCGTTCCTCCTGCCACCTGTTTTCCTAGCCCCGCCTGATTATCACAGAAATCCACGTCTTGTACATATCAGACATAGAAGGGAGATCAAGACCCTGATTGTCGATCAGACTGAGACAACGTTGGAACAATACACAGATTTCAATAAAGGATTCTTTTTCTTTATAGGTCCTGTCCAGAATAGTAAATTAATACGCAGATTAACAAGAACTCTTGAAGCGGTAGTGAACGAAACTACTTCTGCTTTAGGTAATTTATTTTATTTATTTTATTTATTTATTTTGCGTGTTTATAGAGCGCTAGAATAGACTCCCAGGGGAGTATCTCCGCGCTATATGACTGCCAAACCTACCAGTTATATAACTGTAATCCAATTCTGAAACCTGTAAAGCTAGACCTGAAACAGAAACGTCTTCAACTTTTTCCTGAAGGCCAGATGATTTTCAAGCTGCCTAAGCTGGAGGGGGAGGCCGTTCCAAATCTTTGGTCCTCTTACCGACAGAGCCTTACCCCCTTGCCTTGCCCGCTTGATCCTAGGAACCACAAGAAGTAATTGATCACTGGACCGTAGAGCACGGGAAGGGACATACGGCACAAACTTGTCTGCGAGATAAGAGGGACCCAAGCCATGAAGACCTTTATGTACAGTGCAACAGATCTTAAAGGTGACTCTCTGCCGGATGGAGAGCCAATGAAGCCTAGCAAGAAGAGGTTTTGATGGTGTTCTGGGAGGAGCATTTACCACCAGCCTAGCTGCAGTGTTCTGCACAACCTGCAACCTGTCCAAATCCTCCTCATTGGCTGACAACAGGAGGCCATTACAATAGTCGAGACGACTAATAACCAGCGCCTGGACCAGGGTCTTTCTGATAGTGTCTGGAAGCAGAGGAAAAACTCGGCGTAGTAGCCCTATAGTTCGAAAGCAGGACCCTACAATGTTGGTAACATGCTGCTTCAGGCTGAGTTCTTGTTCCAGACGGACCCCTAAGTTCTTAACTATCTGCTTAGGCTCAGGGACCGGGCCTAGGTCTAAAGGCCACCAGTCAGGAGCCCAGCAGATTTTAGCCTCACCAAAGAGCATAACCTCTGTCTTTGAGACGTTGCACTGCAACTTGTTCAAAGACATCCATTGGGAAACTGCTCTCATCCCCTCAGAGAAAGAGTGTAATACCTCTGGAGTTAGATGGTCAAAGGGAAAGAGCAGCTGAGTATCATCAGCATATGACACTGGGCGAAAGCCAAAGGCTCTCAGGATGTTCGCCAGGGGGGCCACATAGATGTTGAATAATGTGGGGCTCAAACAAGAGCCCTGTGGCACCCCCTTAGTAATCCTGGTCTCCTTGGATCGAAAATCTCCCATGGTGACACATTGGGTTCGATCCAGAAGAAAGCTCTTTAGCCAAGCCAGTGCCGTGCCCCCTAGTCCAGTCTCAGTCAGGCGCTCAACCAAAATTTCATGAGAGATGGTATCAAAAGCTGCCGATAGATCTAGCAGCACCAGGACAGCTGATGTTCCTTTGTCCTGGAGCATGCGTAGATCATCGGTAATTGACAGCAATGCTGTTTCCGTGCTGTATATTGGTCTAAAGCCCGACTGAGATGGATCAAGTGCACCAGTATGTTCCAGGTGATTGGACAGGTGCTTGTTGACATGCTTTTCTATGAGCTTTCCCAAGAATGGCAAGAGGGAAATAGGTCTCAAATTGGTCATGTCAGCCCATGCAGTGGCGGTATTCTTGCGGATGGGTCGCACTTGGGCTCTCTTCCACTCTAAAGGGACACATCCTGTGTCCAAAGAGAGGTTGACCAAACTTTGGATTTCTGGTGCCAATATGCTCCTCACTGAGATCATCACTCTCGGTGGAAGCTGATCCATGGGGCTCCCACTTTTTATAGTTGTAATGAGTCCCTCCACTTCATCCACAGTGATGTTAGGAAAATTAGTGAAGGTGGGGGCGAGGACCTTTTTACTCGCTGGGACCACAGTGGGAAAGATAACATGTCCAATGGATGCTATGGAGGCATGAATCTTTTCATAGATGGTATCGATCTTATTCGTGAGGAAGCTGGCAGTATCGTCACAAAGTTGTTGAGATGAAGTGTCAACACTCTCACATGCTGCCGGCTTCAGGAAGGAGTTCAGTATCTGGTAGAGTATCCTTGGCGCATTTCCTACCGCCTCTAATTGTGAGGAAATATGTTGTTTGCGGGCAGTTCGAATAGCTTTATGATATGAATTTAGCGCCGACTGATACTTCCCTTTATCTGACTCCAGATGGGATGTACGCCAGTTTTTCTCTAATTTCCTAGTACTCCGTTTCATGGATCTTAAATCCTCTGAGAACCACACCTCCTGATTTTTAGTCGGGCGGGTCTTAAAGGTTTTCAATGGAGCAATATGTTCAATGGCAATAGTTACTGCCTTTTCATAATTTTCTAGTGCCACATCGATATCGTTCGTTGTGACATGATCCTGAATAGAGAAGGCATCCCTCAGAGATTCGCTAGTTATCTTGTGCCATTGTCTCCGTTTAATAGGAATCTGAGTGGATCTTTTAGGAGTAGGTCCTATCTCAGGAATAGAGAATTCTAACGTAAAATGGTCAGTCCATACATTTACGATAGGGGCAGAGCACTCAATTCCGGGAAACCTGGACAAGATGAGGTCCAGAGTATGTCCGGCCCTATGGGTAGGTCCCGTATTACGGAGCAGGAATCCCAATGAAGAAAGGGCATTTAAAAAATCCTGGGTTTCTTTTTCCTCCTGTAACTCAGCATGTGTATTAAAATCACCCAATAGTAAAAAGTCTTTATCTCCATTAACATGGGGGGCCAATAATTCCAGTAACATGTTGGAAAAATTGTTCATGGGTCCGGGAGGGCGATAGATCAGAGCACCATTCACAAAGCATTTAGGCGAGGTATAGATTTTAAAAACCAACATCTCAATCTTTGCAGAGCAATATTGCTCGAGAATGGAGACCATAATGCTATCCTTGTGCACAATGGCTAAGCCACCTCCCTTTTTTATGGGTCTATCCTGGCAGATAATTTTATATCCCTCCGGTATTCCCAATGTAATGGTAGGTGCAGTGTGAGGCTTTAGCCAAGTTTCGGTGAAGAAACATAAGTCAGGTAGTGCCTCTGAGATAAGATCCCAGATCTGAATATGATGTTTAGGCAGTGATCTGACATTACACAGTAAACATTTATAGCGGGAACCTATATTAGTAGGAACCGGGAGGACAGGCACAGCAGGTACCTCCATCCGAGGCGGAGCCTCCATGCTCTGAAAATGACAGTTCTTACAGGAAAAGGGCCCTTCCAAGAACTGACCCTTGTAACACACAGAATCCATACATCTGTGCTCGGGGATTCTGTGTGTTACAGGTAATCTGACCGAGGAACAATCTGCTATGAGACTTGTTGTTCTTCAAAATCGCCTTGTCCTTTACGTCATCCTGGCAGATAGGGGCGGAGCTTGTAGAGTCATCGGATCCAGTTGTTGCGTGTTTATTCCAAATAACGCGCCATCCGTGTATAAGGCCATTACTCGGCTTCATGAAATAGCTCACCTGATTCACCAGAATCCAGGCTCCTGGACTTGGTCCGGTTGGCTCTGGAGTGTGATATCTGCTTGGGGATGGAAATTGCTATCATTCCTAGGTATAATACTGGTCATAGTATTCAGTTGTTGTCTCTGTCTGCAATGTGGGCCAGCGATTTGCGGCTTGTGCGCCACAGCCTGTATTCCAGGTCCAAGTTCCCGTTCCCGAATGATAAAAGATGAACAAATGATGTTATATGAACAGATAGATGGTCTTATGAATATAGATATATCTTAAAGGGTTTGGTAGGGGCCAAGGATGGAATGAGGTAATAGAAATTTCCAGGTAACCAATGTGTCCCCCACTCGCACCCTATCCATGCACCCATGTTCCTTGTATGTCGTGTAACTTCTGTTCTGTACATGCTAGAGAGACGCAAATACATTTGCGTCCAACATTAACATGTCAGCTATCCAGCCATGCATAAATATCCTGTTAATTAGGCTTCTAGGCCTATGGTGCCAACGTCTTTACATGGTGCACTTTCACGTTTTCGTCCACGTTTTCTGGCCCAGTCGAGTTAGGCCCCTAAACGAGGCTCCGAGTTCTTTTCTCCCTCTGAATGCTGCCGTTAGGTATGCATCCCTGACCTCTGCCTTACTTCCTGCCTCAGACGAACGGTGCCCGGCTCGGCCTGGTTCGCTTGCCAAGATGATGTTTTACCTACAAGTTATCTGCTCGGCCTCCTTGAAAACATATTCCAGTCTAGTGAAATAGGTAAACATATTCTCGGCTGCAGAGCAAAGGGCCCTGCCTTCCTGTCTCCATGCAAGTAATTTACTGCTCCTGTTACCATGGTAGGCCCAAGGCCCCCGCACTCTCCATGAGGATCCGTATGCACGCACTAGCATTCAGTGTTGAACGGCCCCTGCCCGAGAGACCTTTTACTCCAGACACTACATCCTCAAAACATACGATATCAGATATGCTATAGGTACAGGTCGTTTTGACACCCCAGACATTAGTCTCCTCTACTCGTGCAAAAGTCAAAACACCCAGCTCTCCCCGGTTACACGTCATGCTCAGCTGCGCGCGCATATAGGTAATAGGTTTCTGCTGATTCCGCAACTTTCTCTATGCATCCACCCACTTGTGACGTTTCATGTGACGATTCTCTGACATGTCAAGTGCACGCCCATGTGTACGCCTTCTTACACGCCTCCTGTTACGCACATGTGTTCTTATCACCTCTCTTTTCACCTGTTACCCCTACTGTATTCACTTCCATTGTACCATTTTACTATATATAATGTGTAATGTTAATAAAACGTTGAATGTCCCTTCCTGAACCTGAGTGGTGATGGAACCCGATGTCCCATGCTTCGAAGCATTATATTAAAATCTGTATGACTCAGATACCACGGACTCTGCCTCTCATTTGAGCTATTCTTATGACTTGTAATTATATGGCAAAAACAGATACGGTAAACTTTATTTACCACATCACTCAAACATATATTCCCCCCTTTCTTCTTCCGGGATCATTCGCATCTCATCAGCTGCTCGCCGGATTGCCAGAAATCAGATAAAACCAGGCAAGACATTCAATGGCACAGTTATCAAAAGCACATGCTGGGGGCAAGATAGATAGAGGCACATGACAGGGCAACCATCAGGTTGAGTTTGTGCTATATAAAACTCCACACACAAAAAAGATCTTGGACCCTGTACTCCTTGTTGTTCCTCCCTTTCCCTTTCAGCAGTTGCTGAGGGGCCAGAAATGGGACATGTGAACATCATAATTTGGTCTTCCCTTGCTGCATAATTCCAGTAGCCTGGCTATACATCTTAAATGACCATATGGCGTGAGCGGGTGATGAGATATAATCAATCGAAAGAGTGAGTGAATGCATGCTTGTCGAGCATTGAGAAAAACAAGCTGCTTCTTTGTGCTGTGAGCTATCGATTCTATTAATGTCTCCTGTCCTGTATGATAACTGAAAGCCCCAGCGATTCCCCGTTGTACAACAAGTAAACACAAAGAAGCGTATTTCTACTGCATTCATTTGTCCTTTTGCTCTTTCTGTTTGCTGGCAGCGGCGGGCGAGGAGAGTGGCTTGGCTGAAGAAGCACAGGACCTGCCAGTGAGTATGTATGAAGGAGGACAGGTCTCGGTTGGGTAACCTGTCTAAAGGTGTTTGTTAGGACAAGAAGGCACACCAGCGGTTTCTCTGTTTGACCCTCCCATTGTTTTTGGCATTTTTCTAGACTCTTTAGAGTGTCAGAATTATCTCCGCTATATTCAAAGATCAGCAGAGCACTCTAAAATGGATGCTCATTGCTGGACAGATTGTGTGTGGAGGGTGACTGACAAAATGGCTCCAGTTTGTCTGACAGCATTGGTGGTTGACGCCTCGTGGAAAGAATTCTACCCTCATGTTTTAAGCTGGCAATGACACAGGTCACTTTTTTGGGCTGAGGGGTATTAAATCCAGAGACTGTTGCACACGTCTATACATACATATAAAACAAATTCTAAAGTATTAATGAGAAATGCCTAGTGTCACTCCAGTGTGGCCCTCTAACACGCATAGGTAAACGGGTGCCTGTGTAACAAATCCCTTCCTTAATGCAGCATCATCTTCACACTTTGTGTACACTAACACAGCACCAGTTGCAGACTGTGTTCTATGTATACCAGTCCCTACCTACATAATGCACTCTGTGCACACTACACTTCCTGCACACAGGCCATCATTTCCATTCTGCACTTTCTGCACGCAGCACCATCTTCACACTTTCATAGTTTTAGCTCAAGAACTGCTTCACATGGAGCACCGTTTGTGCATAAATAGCTGCACACTGCTTTCTCTGTGTGTCCTTCAGAACCTGTAAAATTCACCTTATGAACACAACACTGTAGGCACTCTACATTTCCTTCACACGAAGCACTATATTCAGGCTGCACTTTCTGCACACAGCACCATCTGTACACTCTCTGCATTGAAAAACACTACCAGATGTGCACTGCATTCTGTGTGCAAACCACTACCCTAATGCACTGCTGGCATTCTGCACGTCCTTCACACAGAGCACCATCTGCATACTGCACTTTCTGTACACTCGGGGTGAAAATTGCAAAAAACACAGTTGATGGACAGAATGTAGAACAATGTCTTACATTCACCCCAGTACAAGGATCTGGGCCTAAATCCATCGTTTTTTTGTACTCCACACCACCCTGGGTTAGACACTGGCTATATGCAAATCAGCTCTGACCCTGTGCCTCATGGGAACAGTCCAGTCCGAACTACCGAGCCATGTCTTTCCCAGACCGGAATCAAGCATCCAAGGACCGGTTTCTGGCTATCAGCCTTCATCCGCCTGGATAGCTTGACTCCAGTGGTGTGGAGAGCCAGGGACTCACGTCTGAGTATACCCAGCACACTCGGGGTGAAAATTGCAAAAAACATGACATGGCTTGGTAGTTCGGACTGGACTGTTCCCATGAGGCACAGGGTCAGAGCTGATTTGCATATAGCCAGTGTCTGACCCAGGGTGGTGTGGTGTGCAAAAAAAACGATGGATTTAGTCCCAGATCCTTGTACTGGGGTGAATGTATGACATTGTTCTGCATTCTGTCCATCAACTGTGTTTTTTGCAATTTTCACCCCGAGTGTGCTGGGTATACTCAGACGTGAGTCCCAGGCTCTCCACACCACTGGAGGCAAGCTATCCAGGCTGATGAAGGCTAATAGCCAGAAACCGGTCCTTGGATGCTTGATTCCGGTCTGGGAAAGACATGGCTTGGTAGTTCGGACTGGACTGTTCCCATGAGGCACAGGGTCAGAGCTGATTTGCATATAGCCAGTGTCTGACCCAGGGTGGTGTGGTGTGCAAAAAAACGATGGATTTAGTCCCAGATCCTTGTACTGGGGTGAATGTATGACATTGTTCTACATTCTGTCCATCAACTGTGTTTTTTGCAATTTTCACCCCAAGTGTGCTGGGTATACTCAGACGTGAGTCCCTGGCTCTCCACACCACTGGAGTCAAGCTATCCAGGCTGATGAAGGCTGATAGCCAGAAACCGGTCCTTGCATGCTTGATTCCGGTCTGGGAAAGACATGGCTTGGTAGTTCGGACTGGACTGTTCCCATGAGGCACAGGGTCAGAGCTGATTTGCATATAGCCAGTGTCTGACCCAGGGTGGTGTGGAGTGCAAAAAAACGATGGATTTAGGCCCAGATCCTTGTACTGGGGTGAATGTATGACATTGTTCTACATTCTGTCCATCAACTGTGTTTTTTGCACTTTCTGCACACAGCACCATCTGCGCACTTTCTACACTGTGACACAGTACACTGTGCACTCTCAGCACACAGAACTTCACTCACACGGAGCACTTTCTGCATGCAGCACTCTGCACACCGCACCATCTGCAGACTTTTCATACACTGACATGTCACCAGTTGCACACTCTGTTCTTTGTGCACTCGTCACTACCTACACCTTTAGCACATGGCACTTCCCTCACACGGAGCACTATCTGGATGCAGCACTCTCTGCAAACTGCATCATCTGTGCACTTTTCATACACTGACATGTCACCAGTTGCACACTATGTTCTTTGTGCACTCAACACTACCTGCACTGTGCACCCTCTGCGCACTTTGCACACACTGACAAGGCACCAGCTGTGCACTTACATCTCTCCACACTCGTCACTACCTGCACTCTGTCTGCACCCATTGCCCACAGCACTGAGCACACTGCAGTTCCCTAGGTGCATGCTGTACTTTCTGCACACAGAGCCATCTGCACATTGTGCACACAGCACGAGCTGCCACAGAGTTCTTTGTGCCCTCGCCAGTAGCTGCACTGTGCTGCACTCTCTACACTACACACAGCAGTTTTGGCACACTGCACTCCCCTCACACGGAACAATGTCTGCATGCTGCACTTTCTGCACGCAGCGCCGTCTGCGTCCTCTTCGAATCCCTGCACACAGCAAGCAGTGTGAGCACACTGTACTTCCTGCACACGGAGCACTATCTGCATGCTGCTGCACTTTCCAAGCAGCGCCGTCTGCTCACCTTGCACGCGCTGAGTCTTGTTCACCTTGCAAGCGCTGACTCTGCTCACCTTGCGCGCGCTGACTCTGCTCACCTTGCGCGCGCTGACTCTGCTCACCTTGCACGCGCTGACTCTGCTGACCTTGCGCGCGCTGACTCTGCTCACCTTGCGCGCGCTGACTCTGCTGACCTTGCGCGTGCTGACTCTGCTCACCTTGCGCCCGCTGACTCTGCTCACCTTGCGCGCGCTGACTCTGCTCACCTTGCGCGCGCTGACTCTGCTGACCTTGCGAGCGCTGACTCTGCTCACCTTGCGCGCGCTGACTCTGCTCACCTTGCACGCGCTGACTCTGCTCACCTTGCACGCGCTGACACGACGCCACGTTGCCCGCATGCAAAGTGTAGGGTCAGCGGGATGCTCCGGCCACAGCCGACCAGTGCCCGTATGCCTTCAGTTCGGTCTCGTTCGCGCTAATAAACAAAACTCCACAAATATGTATTTCAAAAGGATGGGTATTAAAGCACTTTTAAAAAGAATAAACGATGAGTAACCCCCTGAGAATCTCGTGACCGGAAGCCAGTTAATGATGTCGCACTAGCTGTTTGCTCTGTGGGGCTTCAGAGACTCCAAAAGGCCTCTCGCCAGCAAGCCTCTGCGTGTTGAATGCTCCCCCTAACCGCACTATCCATACCGAGATGAATCGACGCCAGCAATAACAAAAAACGCAAAGAGAGTATCAAACAATTTTGTGGTCAGACATCAATCTGCGGAGGGGAATCCTGAAAAACCCACAATTCACACAATACCTTCAATCTCAGATTGTTTACCCGCAGAGTCGTCAAGCAGTACAAAAATAAATAGAAATACTAGTTTGGAGCCTAGTCTTTCATCTCCGAGAGCCCGGCATCCACCGCTGCACCTTTTGCAATTCGTGTGTGTGCGTGACGAAAGCAAAAAATAAATATGACGCTTGTCGCCACGGTTAGTGCTAATTGGAAATGGACGGTGGCCTGTAAGGAACAGTACAAGTACATGTGAACAATATAAGTCCATTTGTTCCATACAGAAGGGCCTTAGATGTCTGGCTCGTCGTCGCTAGTTCATTAGTGGCTTAAGAAAGTATCAGCAATGATGCAAATCAATACATGGTTGTTCCGTCACTCAACCGGCTGCCGGGGAATTAGTGAAATCCTTGCTATTCACACTGCTCCCACCCAGATTGTTCATCCCCAGCTTCAAACAAATATAATGCTCGGTGCATTCTTTAGACAAACAGCACTGCACCTACTATTCTATGCTTCAACAATAGTTCTTCTGTGAAGTGTCGGACGTCTGCTGCTGCCTGCGCGCACGTGGCGACGACTCGAGAGCCCCTACACTAGAAAGTACACTACAGTAGAAACTAACTAGTGAAAACGTCACAGCGCGCGCGTCCCGAATGGCCAATCACTGCATGGCTTCACATGCTGAAGTCACACAGTGATTGGCCATGATATGCAGTGCTGAGGCAGTGTGCCACCACCCACGCACGGCATCCAATAATGGATTGCCTGCCCTTCTGCGCGGTGGACCAGCCAATCCTGGCGCTGCATGCAGCACCAGGATTGGCTAGGGGGGCACACTGACTACTCGCCGTAGCGCCTTTGAACCCCCGGGCCCCGGCTAAAGCAGCACCGCCGGCCCCTTCGGTCCCTCTCTAAGGGGAACTTCACTGTAAGGTTACTAACGCGCATGCTCTGGCTAGTTACAGCCCAAATATCCTCATGCGCCAGCCCAAATATCCTCATGCGCAGACAATATACTGCTGCCGGCCTGCTGCAGACTGTCACTCAAGCTGCAGCAGACCAGCCAGCCCCACCCCCTGCGCACTCCTTATTCCATCGGGTGTGTCCGGGATAGAAGCGCTGCGCTGCGGCGCTTTATTATTTGAATTATTTCAATTGCTGCTGTGTGTATGCTCTTGTCACGGTGCGTCTGGGCTTAGTGGGGCTACGCCCCTACGCCCCAATGGACGCACCGTGGCTTACAAAAGTGAACCACAAAGCAGATACTTGCAAAAATGTGTGCCTTGGCACTGAGTTTGTAGGTGTTGCTTTTTAGCAGTGGCCAAGAATACCAGATTAGAACTAGGAACTGCAGGGCAGATTTACAAGCCCCTTGTACGCCGCTGTTGCGTCACTTTTGTGACGCAGCAGTGGCGCAAAAGATGCGCCATGGTGCGGGGTACTTATAACGTGATGCATCTGGGAGCCAGGGTAGGTCCATAATTCCTTGGGAATCAAATATTAAACTTTGTATGAGCTCAGCCGCGGCTCACGTCAAGAATGAGGCTTCTCTAGCGAAGTTATGAAGCCAGTTTCAAACACGTAGGGCCTAATTGTAATCATCACCTTACATTGCAAACACCTGTCTGAGCAGGGATCACAATTATATATTAAGCCCCATTTTCAGATATAAACTCCGAACAGGCTAGCAAGCCCAAACATTTAAGTGCCAGATTTTATTGGGTGCGATAATTATGTCAGCCAACATCAGGGCACTTTTCTGATCAGACATCTAGTAAAACCTAATAACTACCCACTGCACTGTCAGATCATTATTTTCTTCTATGAATTAAAAAATGCAGAAACTATCAAATAAGTCCTTGAAAGTAAACATGCAGGTTTGGCCCCTAAAGTGCTCATACAGCAGTATGCAAAGTAATGGGGACATACAGCTATGAAGAACCCCATAGATGAACAATACATATCTATGATAAAGTTTTGGGTGTTGGTGGTACCATTAGGCCTACTCAGTCCTCCCCATGCATTCACACTAATCACAGATCCTTGAACAATCATTGCTCAGGACTATAAGTCTTCTAAAATCGCTGCACTGTTTTCAAATGTAATCTTTGCCCATTAGAAATTCCTTACTTCAAGATTTGTAAACAATGGCGCCAGAAATGTTGGTTCGCTGTATACGCGACATGACAGGCCTGCGATTTCATGACTCCTTGCGATTTGCACATTTCTTATCCAAAAGCAACACTCTTAGCCAATTATGAAGAGGAGAAGGATACAACATGCCTGCAAAAAGCTTAATCAATATATTTCTTCCACACATCATTGCAAAGGCCATCTTTCACCTTGCTCTCCTCAGGCCCTGAGGCCCAGGTACCCAGGTGTAGGCATATGAGTAAACGCTGACAGATCTGTGCAAACAGGTCTAAGTAAGACTTCAGGCGTAAGGAATATTTTATGTTCAAATACTTCTGTAAAGAAACTCTCCCTGTCCCATATACTCCACTGTCTGTTGGTGAAGAGAAGAAATGTTCTCTAACTACTGGTACCGTTTATTCAACGCTTCTGGGGATTCCCAGAATGGCTTTAACCGGAAGATGCGCCCTCACATATCATGGCACACAACTCTTACTTAAACAACCACCATCCTTCACCCAACCCAGCAGATAGCCAGGTCACTCGAAGCGCCCACCAGCAGCTCCCAGGATTCAGGGCATCATTAGGGCCCCAAAACAGCCCTGGGAATGTTTTAATGCCTGTACCATGTGCACCAAGTGAGCAGAGCCAGTGAGCACACATCTATCCAGGGGAGTGGGCTGGAGGTGGGTGCAATCATGAGAAAAAAGCATTATAAGAAAGGACCAAATGTTTTACAGATAGTTTTAAATGTAAATCCATGGCATTAGCACGATGCAGTAGCTGGATGTTGAATTCCAACTTATATTTCTCCCACAGGGGAAGCATTGCTTAACTGAGACAATAATTACTTGCTATAAAGTGCCCTTCATAAAGCTTATATCAGGACAATTAACATCATTATGTTAAGTGCGCCAAAAGACAAAGCACCTGATTTCAAAAGCATTTTATGTCAGCCTTTGTGCCTTAATCCAGGCCTAGGTTTGACTTACTCGTTAATTTCCAGGGATAACTTGCTAAAAAAACTTTGGGGCAGCTTTACAAGAAGTGGTGCATCTGTAGAGATGAGTCACTTTCCCTGCACCACCCTGAGAAACCCTTGCGCCACCATGGATGCGTCGTATTTACAATACTGCACACCATGGTGCATGGATTGACAGATGCGTCAGAATTTCTGACGCATCTGTTGGGGCAAAGGGCATGCATTGCTGGAGTCATGTCGCAAACACGAAGCAACTCCAGCAATACATTTTGGGGCCTATTCCCACTACACTGTGTCACTCCTTATGCCTGCTTCAAGCAGGAGTAAGGTTTTGACGCAGTGAAATCTTGTAGATTTCACTGCACACGCTCACCCTGCATACATTATACCATACGCAGGTATGTGACGCAAGGCTTTACAACATGAGAATCTCCCTAGATGTGTCAAGATTGTACATTGGCTGCATTTTTTATGCCGCTGCTGCATCACAAAAGTGATGCAACGGCGGCACAAAAGTGTTGCAAGGGGCTTGTAAATATGCCCCTTTCTGTCTGTTTCAGAAATTAGAACTACACCTGAAGCTTAGATAAGACATAACTCATAATGACTCATAGACTATGCTTTTGTGAATAAGAGGTGAAAGTTCAGGAGCATTTCACACCAGCACAGCAGCAAAGCACACCCATTCATTGCTGTTTTTCAGGCAGCTTTTTTTTCTAGAAAATATATATATAGTTTTACAATGATTCCAAAGGTGTGGCTCTCAAGTCATGATGCTTTTAATAATGAGGTCCTTTATATAACATTTTCCCATGGGTGCAGCAGCAACATGCCTGGGCTGCTTAGTGTGCCAGTGCAGCTGCTCAAACATACCAGGGCTGCTAAATGCAAAGAAAGGTATGTTGCTAAGGCATATCCGGAATGTCAAAGTGTGGCTGATATCACAGCAACTCCAGTAGTTTGTTTCAACAATGTGGTGGCAAGCACAGAACCTCTGACCATAAAAGAGAAGGATGTTCAGAAGAATTTAGGCTGCTGACCTCAGTGCGAGACCAATTTGTAGAATTGGGACGCGGGTCATACAACTGGAAATTTAACTTGTGAATAGAAAGCTAATGCGATTAATAGTTTGTGAATCACAGAGATGGTCAAAAATGGGATCCCCCATTGTTGGACTTGGCCCTTTTCCCCCAAACTGTTTCGCTTTTACCCCCCTATTGTAGGATGTCTCCCCCATGGTAAAGGTTACCAAATAGGCCATGTGAGGTATGAGATACCCTGTGTATTGTTAAATGAAACGCAATAGTGTGTACATTTATTTTCCCCCATTGTGTAAAATGTACCCTGTTGAAATGGCTGGCAAGGCTGTGCGTTGTGCCACCTGACTGCAGGAGGTTAGCAGTCTAGTTGTTAGGTACCCAGCCACCCCTAGCTTTTGGAGGGAAAGCCTGGCACTCAGGGTGCTCTACTCCTCCCCCTGAGCCAGTTTAGACCAGTTTGGCACAACATTCTAGAAGGCTCTGGCACTGTCTGGGAGGAGGGTATAAGTAAGGGGTATGTTCCACCATGTGGAGAGACAGAGCTGGGACAGGAATGCGAGGGGACCTGCTGCAAGGGGTTACCACCACTTGGTCCTGTGTGCTGGGCCCTGCACCCATCCAGAAGCCCCCTACTGTCCCCAGGGCTAGTGAAGCCCCACTTCAGGAGTTCAGGCTGCTGTGTAGGAGGAGGGCTACGCTGCAGTGGGGATGGTGAAATCCTACCACCCTGTTTTGATGATGCCCCCACTACCTGCTGACCTGGCCCAGTAGTGCCTCCTGCTCTGTCCCCAGGGCCCCTGAAGAAGGAGGGCCACCCTAGGTCCCTGGAGTTGTTGGGACCTTGCGCCACGCAAGCGATGCGCAAAGAAGCGCCCCAAAAAGGGAAGGAGTGCTGTAGACAGGGCCCCCCAGGAGGTGAGAAGAGTTACCCTGAGACCCCTCGGCTTGCTGCTGGGAGTACCGCCCCCCTTGTGCTGTGTGCCTGGAAGTGCTGGCCTGCAGAAGACTGCTTGTGTCCCCAGAGTGCTGTGACCAAGACTGCCCTGCTGATTGCCTGCCAAGCGCTATAATCTGGGAACGCTGTGCTGCAGAAGCGCTGTATGGGGAGGATCGCGCCCCCAAGGAGCTGTGTGTGCTGAAAGAACTGTGCCCCTTTGAGCCCCCAGGGCCCTGGAAGCTGTGTGGCCCGAGAAAGGAGCTGAGCGCCGTGAATAGCGCTGTGGGTTCCTACCCCAAGTGTTTGCGCCCTTTTGCTGATTGAATAGCTCTGCCGGAGCCTACTCGGTGTTTTGACGCACTTTTGGCCTCTTAATGCTGGCTGGAGCTTTCCCCGCATTAAGAATAATCAATCAGAGGGTGCCTACTCCTCATTGCTGCCGATTTCACCGCCGCGGCCCGGGGAGTGTGGGCGCTGCCTGCCGATTGAGCCTGGGGCCAGAAATCACGGCCGCGGCCGGCGCTAGAGTGAGGAGTTCCCCTGCTGCTGTGGAGATTGTTGCGGCGGCCCCCAGCAGCAGGAGAGGGCCGCCGGAGTGAGGAGAGGGCCGCGCTTGGCCCTGAAGCCACAGAGTGCCAGCATCACGTGGCTGGGGCGCCGGTGACGTCACCAGCCGCGCCCCCAGCCCGCCGCGCACGGATTAGCCCGAGCGGCCGTGCCACCTAAAGGCCACGCAGTGATTGGCTGGCGGCCGGGCAGCCAGAAGAGGTTGCCGGAAACTCGAAGAAGCCTGAGGGAGGTGTTGCGGGGGCTCCCGTGACCAAGAGGTAGCCCCGTATCCACCGAAGCGACCGGAGCGGGAACCCACCCCACTGGCCTGAGCCCCCACCTGCCGCGGAAGACAGAAGACCCGGGTGAAGCTGTGAGGACAAGCTGTCTTCGGCGGTGCCCTGGGAGAGTGAAGGAGAGCCCCGCGTGTGCCCCGCACCAGCCGCAGGGTCAGAGTCCCCGAGGACCCCGCAAACGAGGGTCGGAATCAACGTGAGGAGGCCCGGAGCCCCGCATTACTGAGAGGGGGGCCCCCGGTAGAGGGAGAGCCCCGCGAGTTAAGCACTGGGCGGCAGGGGCCTCGAGGCACATTGTCGGTGCCGGCCCCCTACCGCAAAGGAGACCCCAGAGGAGCCGGAGCCCCCTCCTTCCCCCGCAGGACTGCCAGTGAGTGGGGCTGCTGCAGCAGAGTTGGGGGGGGGTGTCGGGGCACAGGGTCGATGCCTGCCCCCTGGAGACTGTAGTTGGGCCCTGTGGGCACCAAATAACACTGTGGTGGCCCAGATTAACCCTGTGGTGGGTCTAATTAGGACTGCAACGTTGGGCCGTTGGGGGCGCCGGGTATGTACTGTAGATCCTGTTAAAGGTTTCATGCCCATGGAGGTCCCGAGTTACCACTGTAGCCTGCTTCATGAAATGTCCACTGAGTTCCTCCTTTAGTGAATTTCTTGTGGTTGCTCCTACAGTGACAAGTTGTCTGTACATCTACACAAAGGGGCTCTACTGCTGATTAATGGAAAGTTCATTCCTGCTCAATGAGATGGTTACTCCTATTCAAGGAAATGTTTTACCTATGCCCTTGGTAAATAGGAATATGCCTTTCTAGGCCTGATGTAATGTTGTATGCTCAATGTTCCTTTTGTTGCAGTGGATGCAGATGCCGTGCAGGAGATGCCTTCATACCTAATGCGTATTTTATGTCTAATGCTTTAGTTATGCCTACAGCTTACTTCTAGGTGAGGCCAAGGATGAAGGTCTGAGTTTGCCCTGCAATAGTGATCCTATGTTTTATGCATTTCCTGACATTCTCTTTTTATTTCAGCTGGACACTAATGGACTACTTACCTTTTCTGACCTTTCCCATTTTTCCTTATACATAATCCCCCTGATATACTTTGCTCTGGCGCCAGCTGGCGCCCCGTTGTGATTACTGCTATTGTTGGGTTTTACCTTTGCAGGTTGGAGATAATACAACACTTATTCTTTTTCCAACCAGAAGTGTCGTGTCTCTTTTTTGGTGTGTCGTCTGTGGGTACTGCGTGGATGCTTCACACATGTCCTCTGAAGTTTGGCCTGCCCGCTCTGCTCCATGCTACCCCCTGTAGAATTGGCAACCCCATTTCTAACATTGTTGGCGAACGGTGGGATAGGACTTGTGTCTGCGCAGTACCACAGCGGCCACATGTTACATTGCAAATAGAGCACTGAGAAGTAATCACAGTTTTTGGGGATTATTGTTTGGCTGATTATTGTGGTTTCTTTATCATTATTGCTTCCTCCTGAACAGTGTTTTTGGAATTGTGTCCCTTTGTTGTGCTGTGGGTGGTGTGTCCCGGGTGTACCTTGTCACAATGGGGTTGGTTTATAATGAGGACGACCTCATGGAGTACACCGAGCAGGAAGTTTTGTATTTCTGCAAGGAGAGAGGGATACCCCCAGCAGGCAACATTAAAAGGAAGTTGTTCCTCTACGAAGCTCTTAAGAGGGGAGAACCCTTGGAGTTACCCTGGGGAGACCTGTCTGATTACCCCTCCGCCTATTTTAAGGGTGGATTTGGTAGAGACCAGAGGGAGGGCTCCCAGTCCATGACCCTGGAGAGTGGTTACCCCAATGATGAGGAGGAAGAGATTGATAGGGTGGAGACGCCAGTAGCTGATGAGGACGCCATAGATAGGGAGTCCCGCACTGGGTCCAGTCCCGGGCGCACTGCCCCATCCCTTTCCCGGTCCCCTGAAGAGTGGGTAGACAGAAGGGAAGAAAGGGAGCATCGGCTGTCTCTGGCAAAGCTCAGGCATGCCAAGGAGTTAGCGCAGCTGAGGGTGGAAGAGCAGAGGCTAGAGACGGAAATGGTCCTAGCGCAAGAGAGGATAGCGGAGAGACTAGCTCAGGTGGGTAGGTTGTCCCCTGAGAGTGGTTTTTGTGGTCTGGGTTCACCAGTGAGGGTGAGGTCCAGTGGTGGCAGCGAGAGTGGTTCCAGTGCAGGGAGTCCCACTTCCAGAGCCCAGGAGACGGTGCCTGATTCCCAGGAAGAGGGGGACGGGTTAGTATTCAGGGGCAGGGGAAAGCTGTCCCACCAGTCCTGGAAGGAGTCTGCGGAGGAGAGTTGGACTGCATTGGAGGAGTGGTTGGTGGATCGCACAGTGGATGATGGGGAAGGGTTGTTCCAGGTAGTCATCAAGGAACGCCTGCTACGCAGTTGTTTTCCGCTGTTTAAGCACCACCTGTTGCAGTGTAGGTTCTCAGACCCCAGGGAACTTGCACGGGAGGCAGACCTCTAGGTAAGTGCCAGAGAGTCTGGGATGGCATTGGGGAGTGATCCTGAAGGGAGTGGTGCAGGGATATTCCGGCCCAGCGAGGCGGGAGAGGTGAGGAGTAGCCCAGCTAGGTCACAGGATAGTGAGAGGGTTGTAGGGCCTCACATCCTATCTACAGGAAGGAGTGAGATGGGGAGCTGTCCCGAGGTGCCCCAACCGCAGTCACCGAGCCTGGAGAGTTCTATAAGGGAACCCCAGGTTGGGAGCCTAGGCTGTCCTCATGTGCCTTCCAGTGAAAGGGATCCCCTTGTGTCAGGAGAACCCGGAGCATCAGTAATCGGAGCTCCAGTGGTTCAGGGGTCTGACCAGTTGCAGGGTTTAGATCCTGGGCTGGGGTTCCAGGTTCAGGGATTGCCTGACCTGGAGGATGGGGCCCTTGTAATTAAGGACCCTACCAGTTTGACTCCCAGGGGTACTTCTCCCGGTGGGAGGGTGCAGAACTCTGGGAGAGGGTCGTTACCAAATGTCCCTCACGAGTCAAATGGAAAAGCATTGAAACCACTCGTGAGGGACATCTAGTAACAACTAGTTGAACTGCAGCTCTATGTAGAATTATTTTGATATTGGATCCTATAATATTAACTGCCCACTGCTAATCTCATCCCATAATGCTTTGCAGGGCCTTTCGTTGGGATTGCTTTTTTGCCAATAACTGTGCTTGGGGTGGTCCTAAGAGGATGGGACCACCACTGAATCGTTCAAGAAGATGTGCTTTTTGTTTTTAAGGCATCTGCTAGGTACTCTCCCTAGGTTAGGGAGGATCCCAAAATCATCACCTCTCTCACTGCTTGCTAATTTTTCAGTTTCCCTTTTGTGAAAGTACTATATGCTCTTTAGCATAGAAAGATATCCTAACTGGCACTGTGCAAGATGGCATTTGCAATTATTTCACAGTGCAGACAAGTACACAGTGCCATCAGCTACGCTATGCAATACTATGTGTAGTTCAAAGTTTACTACGTGCAGCTACGTGTTACATTGAAGCTCTGATCGGCTTTCACACACTGCATGGAAATTGAAGCACTGGTCAGCATCCATGCCCTGCATTGACAATGAAGCACTGATCGGCATCCACAGCTTGCATAGACATTAAAGCAATGATCGGCAGCCACACCTCGCGCGGACATTGAAGCACTGATCAGCATCAACACCTCGCACAGACATTGAAGCACTGATCTTCATTGACAAATCGCACGGACATTGAAGCACTGATCGGCATCCACACCTTGGAAATGTTTCTTGTAGTGGTTCACTTGCTCACATTCTTTTGGTAGTAACAGCCCCACATGAGTACAATCAATATTAAGTCTAGTCAAACTTTTTCCAATGCGTATTATGTAAAAATATTTTGAAGTTCTTGGGTTGTATGCAAATCACGAACAGTGAATCATCCGTGTGAAAATTGTGAGGTATGCTCTTGTGTACATAAAGTCACGCAGTGGAAACTGCATGTGCAGTTTCTCAATTGCCGTAAGCCATTTTCTATTTGAAACAAGTCTACTGTGAGGCTTCTCAGTTGCCGTAAGCCATTTTCTATTTGAAACAAGTCTACTGTGAGGCAAAATTACACAAAAGGGAAGCAAAAATCATATATTAACTGAAATACGCAAAATCTAATAACCTGAAATTTGGAGGGAGGGAATTGCTCAGGTATGTCAGTATCACACACTACATGTGGGTTGCCTGCTCATTGACTAGTCCCCCTCCTGATCATTCCGGGTTTTTCCATCCACAGGAAGCACATGTGATCGTGAACCTGTAGCATCATGGCACCCAGGACGTAGGTGAGACAGACGCATCTCACCTGCTTGGTCTACAGTCTCTTATTGGTGTGTATAGCGCTGTAATTACCATCCTGCCCCGCCCTTTACCAAAGTGCCCCAGGGGTGCAATGGGCGTTTGTGCCAGCGTTGCGTGCCCATAGGGCACTACGTCATTAGGGAAGGGGCCGTAGATGCTTGGGCAGCCTCTTCTGTAATACAGATGGCGCTGGATGTATAGTGCCAGCACTAACATCAGAGGGTGTTCCCTCATTTTCATGGGGGCGTGGCCCGATACAAATGAGGGAATCTCTTTGCCTCTGTGCCCGTGCCGTGTTATGGATACGAGTGTAAAGGTAAAGAAACTGTCAGTGTGCTCCCTGATGGCAGCCCTCTGGAGGGGATGAAGAGGTTCTATGGACCCCGTGGACATCCCCTTGCAGGTGGGTGCAGTCACTCACTGCACCCGTTTGCAAGGGCATCTCTCACACCTCTTAAAAGTTCAGGCAGTTTGCCGCCTGCACAGTGAAACACGGAGCTGCTCCTTCAAAGCTGCTCCTTAGTTTAATGCACAGCACATATTTTGCAGCTGCCCTTGGGGCAGCGCTTCCAATTGAATACGGTGCACTCTCCTTTTGAGCGTCGGGTGCACCTTTTGAAATGTGTGCCTGGTGCTAGCAAGGAAATTGTGCTGCACTGTATAATACAAAAGAAACAATTGATGGACGGAATACTGGACAATGCAAACATTCACCCCCAGTCACATGGGGCCCGATTCACAGAACTAACTTAACACAAAATCCTAAACTTACTACCATTTTGGTATTCACAGAAGGCACTTACTCATTTTGGTATTCACAGAAGGCACTTACTCATTTTGGTATTCACAGAAGGCACTTACTCATTTCGGTATTCACAGAAGTTAGGAGTCCTAACTTTAGGACTCCTAAATGCCTTCTGTGAATGCCGAAAGTCTTAAAGTTAGGATTTTTCTCAGTTTAGGAGTCCTAAAGGTAGGAGTCCTAACTTTACTACTTCTAAACTAAGAAAAATCTTAATTTTTTCACTTTCGGTATTCACAGAAGGCATTTAGGAGTCCTAAAGTTAGGAGTCCTAACTTTACTACTAAACTGACGAGTTGAGTATCGTCGGCGTACGAGACCAAAGCAAAGCCATGCCTTCAAACGAGATTGGCCAACGGGGTGACGTACAGATTGAACAGAGTTGGGGGAAAATCTCTTTGCCGAGGGCATGAGAGCGGTGTCCACCTGGATGGCCTCCAACTGCCTCCAGTGTAATGTCGGCAAGACAGAAGTTATGCTCTTCGGGAAAGCCAATCTCCTGTGGTCACCGGATTGGTGGCCCTTAGAGCTAGGACCCGTCCCCTGCCCAAAGCAATCAGTGAAAAATCTGGGAGTAAGACTGGATCAAGATCTGGTTCTAAAAGAACATGTAAACCTAGTGACAGGCTCCTGCTTCTGGACCATCGGTCTCCTAAGAAGGGTTTTCCCCTTCTTGTCAGACGATTATAGAAAGACCCTTGTCCAGGCCCTTGTAATAAGTCGTCTGGACTATTGCAATGGTCTCTTCATCTCTGCAAACGAACATGTGCTTAACCGTCTTCAAGTGGCCCAAAATAAAGCGGCCAGGCTGGCCCTAATGTCCCTGCGAGAACACCTTCTAGGCCCTTATTGGAACAGCTCCATTGGTTGCCCATACGTCAGCGAATCAATTTCAAGATTTGCTGCATTATACATAAAAGTCTTTATGGATCAGGCCCCCAATATCTGAGTCAGAAATTCCAAATCCATAAACCGGAACGTCTCTTGCGATCCAGCAACCAAGCCTTACTAAAAACCCCTTCCATTAAGAAGGCCAGACAGGGCGGCCGAGCACTGTCATACATAGGACCCTCCACCTGGAATAAACTTCCTTTCAGTCTGAGACATAATGCCAATCTTTTATCATTTCGGAAAGCACTCAAGACACATCTCTTCTATGAAACATAGCTCCCCTCACATTTCCTACTGGTCACCTTTTCTGGCACCAACAGCATATCTGGTAACATAAGCAAATCAAGCGCGGAGATACCCCTTCGGGGGTCAAGTCCAGCGCTATAAAAGAAAATAAATAAATAAATAAAAATAAAATAAAGGACGGAACCCTGCGGAATGCCACATGAGAGGAGGAAACTGTCAGATTTTAAGTAATCCCAGAACAGCTGCTGCTCTCTCGCCTCCAGGAAGGAGGACAGGAGGTCTAGAGCGGTCCCCCCTATCCCTACGTCTCACAACCGCTGCACCAAAGTAATGTGGTTCACGGTGTCGAATGCGGCTGAGAGATCGAGGAGCACGAGGACCGCTCTCCCTCCCTCATCCACCACCCTGCGGATCTTTTCTGTGGCAAGGATTAAGGCGGATTCGGTGGAATGATGCGCACGAAAACCGTGCTGGGAGACATCCAGTAGTCTGTTACCATCAAGATGTTTAGTCAGAGCCTTGTTTAGATGCTTTTCGAGAACTTTGGCCACCATTGGCAGACCGGCGATGGGTCGGTAGTTGTGAGGGTCATTAGGGTCTAGGCTGTTTTTTTTTTTAAAAGGGGAGTAATGGATGCTGTCTTCTAGATTGGTGGATTGCAGCCAGATGTTATAATTTGATTCAGGACAGGGGTGAGGCTTTCACAGACTGTGTGGGCTGCCTGATGCATAATAGAAGGTGGGCAGGGGACTGTAGGTGTTCCTGATTTTATGGAAAGTAGAAGTTTACAGGTTGCTTCATTCGTTGGGGGCCGAAAGCAAGTCAGTGTACAGGGAGGGGCCACCGCCATTAGGTTCCTAGCTTGGGATGTTGTAGTTTTAGAAAAATCATTACAGATTCCTTGCACCTTCTGTTGAAAGTGTTTGGCTAGTCTATTGCAGAAAGCTTGATCAGGCTTAAAAATATTTTCTTGCTGTGGCTTTGTTAGCATATTAACTGATTTGAATAGTTCCTTTGCGGAATTTCCCGCCTCCTTGATTTTTGTGGTAAAGAACAGTTTTTTTGCGGCAGTGATAGCCTCCTAATATTGAAAAAGGTGAACAGACAAAATATCGACTCCAAAATATCGACTGGACATAATATCGAGTTTTAAATATAGACTGGACAAAATATCGACTGGACATAATATCGACTACAAAAATATCGTTTTTCAGATAAGTGAAGTAATATCGACTGTTTAAAATATAGATAGCAAAAATATCGAATTTTTAATAATATATAATATTTTATAGTGTATTTTTATGTAATAATATGTGTGAAAAGTGTGTATTAATGTAATAAAATATTTTATTAAATGGAATTTGTTTTTTTAATAATTGCGTTATGTAATTCTGTAGCGGGTTGTGGGTTTATAGGGGAATAGGGTGGGAAGTAATTTAATAATAATTAATTAATTAATATATGTGTGTAAATATTTATAATTAATAATTCATTGATAATTAATAATAATTAGTTAATTAATTAATATAATTGTGTACATATTTTGAATTAGTAATTAATTGGTAATTGATTAATTGTAATTAGTTAATTACATTAATTAGAGTACATTTTAATATATATAATTTTGTGTTATTGTTAAGTAATTAATTGGGAAAAATAATATTAACTAATTAAATAATTACAGCTAATGTGCTAATATATTTACTTTCTTGTTATTGTTAATTAATAATTAATTGGTAATTAAATAATATTGATAACTTTTGGGTAAAGGAGTATTTTTAGGGTTCAGGGTCAGTTTTTAGTTTTTGGGTAAAGGGGCATTTTTAGGGTTCAGGGTCAGTTTTCAGTTTTTGGGTAAAGGGGCATTTTTAGGGTTCACGGTCAGTTTTCAGTTTTTGGGTAAAGGAGTATTTTTGGGGTTCACGGTCAGTTTTTAGTTTTTGGGTAAAGGGGCATTTTTAGGGTTCAGGGTCAGTTTTCAGTTTTTGGGTAAAGGGGCCTTTTTAGGGTTCAGGGTCAGTTTTCAGTTTTTTGGGTAAAGGGGCATTTTTAGGGTTCAAGGTCAGTTTTCAGTTTTTGGGTAAAGGGGCATTTTTAGGGTTCAGGGTCAGTTTTCAGTTTTTGGGTAAAGGGGCATTTTTAGGGTTCAGGGTCAGTTTTCAGTTTTTGGGTAAAGGGGCATTTTTAGGGTTCAGGGTCAGTTTTTAGTTTTTGGGTAAAGGGGTATTTTTAGGGTTCAGGGTCAGTTTTGGGTTTTTGGGTAAAGGGGTATATTTTAGGGTTCAGGGTCAACAAATAAGATTGTAAATTTTTATTTTATTATTTTCATTTATTATTTAATTATTATAATTTAATTTAAGTATTTTTAAGTATATTTTAGTCATTAAAATTTAATATTAATTAAATTTAACACTGTTTTTAATAAAGTCGATATTTTTTACATCTATATTATTGTTAACGATATTTTGTACTCGATATTTTTGTACTTACCTGTTTGTAGATAGAAAGTCGATATTTTGTCTGTCGATATTTTGTCAACGATATTTTTGCAGGTCGATATTTTGGCAGTCTATATTATTTCAGTGATCCATTGAAAAATGATGTGATTGTATAGGAGTTTCTTTTGGCCATCATAGGCCTCTCTCCAAAGACGCTCCGCGGCTCTGCAACAGATCTTTAGACGTTTAAGCTCAGGCGTGTACCAGGGTGATGATCTCTTGACCTTTTTGACCGTCACCAGTTTTTCTGATGCGACCTGGTCTGCGGCTGACAGCAGCCAGTTGTTAAACTGGAGGGCGGCTTCGCTGTTATTGTTTTCCGAGAAGGCAGGACGGGGTCAAGTGCCAACTCGAACACACCATTTTTCAGTTTGCCCCACCGTCTAGTTCGTACCTTCGATGTTTTAGCCTGTATACCAGAGTGTGGCTGTTCCACTTTGAGATCAAAGTATATAGCTTTGTGATCTGTCCATTGAAGAACCACCAGACTGGATAGAGTAATGTCGGGCTGCTTGTAAAAATCCCGTCTAGCGTGTGCCCTGCCAGATGGGTCGGTTCAGTTACGATCTGGTTGAGTTTGAAGGCCTCTAAATTATCCACCAGTCTGGCGGTGTCGGTGTTAGCTTTGGATTCCAGATGATAGTTGAAATCCCCCAGAATTGTAAAAGGCTGGGAGTCGATATATGTTTCCAGCAAAGCCAGAAGGGCTTGGGGAAAAGTTGCTTTGGTGCCGAGTGGTCAATAGACAAGAACCCCTTGGAAGCTCTGGAGGTTATTTGGTTTTATGTGAAAATGCAGAGCCTCAGCAGGGACAGTGGTAATTTTGTCTGTCTGTACTTTATAGTGATTCCGGTAAATGATAGCTAGCCCCCCCCTTTGCCTGTCCCTCTATCCTGTGATAAAAAGGCATACCCAGCTGGTATAACTATATTCCAGTTGGGTAAGGAGGTGGTGTCTGTCCAGGTGTCCGTTATAAAGATGAGATCAGGGGAGGCAAGTTGGATTAGATCCTTCAGCTCATGTTTATGATTGGGTATCGAGTGAACATTAAGCAATAGGCCCTTAATGTGCTCTTTAGCCATGTTTTTGAGGACCCTATGTTCCCTTTCAGCATCCCTATATCTGCTTCCACGTTCACTGTTTCCGTCTGTGATGGAATTTGTGTCATTGTGCCCCTCTCTGGTATTAACTGCGGACCAGAGTCCCGAGCATGTTTTAGGGTTAGTTGTAAACATACAGTTGTTGCATTGGAACCCAGTCTCGGTGATGTTTTGGAGCAATAGGCAGTGGGGAGCACACATAGCTAAACGTAGCTCTAATAGTTCAAACCTACCATATGTGTGTGGGGTGAATTGACCAGGGTTCTGGCGCTGGTCGCGCTCCGTGCGCCAAAGGGTGCATACGGGCTTTCCTTTGGTGCACCTTCAGAGTGCCCGCTGCGCAGACGCTCCAGCGAGCCTAATATAGTGGTGTTGGACGGGACGACTAGAGTATCAACCCCAGTGCAATGCGGACCCGGCTAACTTCCGGGTACCGCAGGGGCAGAAATCGCGCTAAAGGCAGGAGAATGCGAATTTTGCAAATAAGCAGGTGAGAGCTGAATTTAAAACGAGTTGCCAAAAGATTAAAACAGTCTGAACACAACCTGAGGTATATTCAATATTGTGCCTAGCAGAATAGAAACACCGCTAAAATCAGAAAAACAAAACCCAAGTGAAGAACCGAGTTTTAGAACCCAGCGGCGCAAGGGAAAACGCCGATGTCTTCGGATTCCCCTGCCTTGGCAAATAGAGACACGGGACACTTCTTGATGACGTCAAAGACCAAATTTATTGGCTGCAACCAGGAACAGAGGTCTAAGAAGCACAACACGGGTGGTTCGCTAGAGACTGCACAAATTCATAGAGCGGAGCATCGTCTTTTATGCTAAAAATCACATTCCTGGCTAGCATCGATTACATACAAACTGACCAATCGTAGGGTGACATTTCAAACATATCGCATGACGACAATCCCACTTTCCGTTGTCCAGCGCACCAGAAATGACAAGGCAAAATCCAACATTCCTGCTCGAACAGGCCGGACGGACCCATCATAAAAGACCTCAACCCAAATCAATAATTAAGCCATAAAGGAAGGAACAGAAGCAGTTGACAAGTAAGATAGAAGGGTGTGTGCATGTACCATAAACTCAGCAATGTTCTGCTCTTTGATCTCTATCTGAACAGCTGCTTAACAAGGACTCATGGCTCAACGAGGTCAACCTCGGGCAAGGGAGTCAGCTCGTTCAGGTCACTCAGAAGTCAGCTAAGGTGTACGTGTCCCAAAGACTCGTTCGGCCGTAGTCATCGGCCTATGGGAGGGCAACCACACAAAATGGCTGCCGTACACAAAATGGAACCCGAGGGTTCAAACGAAATCCCTGAATACGTAGTGTTCTCATTGATCGATTATTACGAAAACACTCGTACATACCGCACTCGTCATTTGCGGTCCGCTGACACCAAAATCGTCTATATCCGACGACTTTCAGAATCACGGAACCACAGAACCACAGAATCACACAAGAATGAAACCTTACCCCCCACAACAGGGGTCTACCATGGACTGAACCATGTATTATGCAGCCCATGAGAGACCACTAAAATTGTGACTACAGAGCTGCCATATTTCCTTATATCTGAGGTCACTGCACTTAAAACCTATAAGTCACCCCTAAGGCAGGCCTTTCAATCCTGAAGGCAGGGCACCCCTACAAACCTTTGAAGTCCATTCTACTGGGTTGTAAGTACATTTGTTTATTTATTTATGTATTTATGACATTTATTGAGCGCGAACAAATGCCTGTGGGTGTCTAGGCGCTAAACATCAGCCATTATGATACATAGAGTGGCTATGGGTCATTACGCGATGACCATCTCTAAACTGGCTGTAACAAACTCTCTCATGTTTGGTTTCAAACATTTTGGAATCATACCCCCACACCGTAAACGGTGTGGGGGTATGATTTCCCATGCAATGTAAAGCTCCTCCGAGAGGCCCTCAGTGCTCCTGGTACCAGTCTTCCAGAACCGGAAAGCAAGCTAGGGCTGCTGCCGACTAGAGACCTATTTCTGCCCTCCTGCTTCTGAGCCAAGCTCAAGCAGGGGTAGGAAGAACAATAGATATCATGGCACAGGGAGGTGTGACCACCTCCAAGACAGGGTTTAGTACATTGGGACAGGGTGGGGGCATTTGCCAGCACTACTGAGACTGCTTGAAGGGCACATTTGGTGCCCTCCTTGCATACTCCAGTTCAAACCAGCTCAGGGAGCCATTGGCTCCCGCTCTGGCGCAAAACTGGACAAAGGACATGGGAGTATCCTTCCCACTGTCTGACCCCTCCTCTGGGAGGGACCTCTGAATCATTACAAACCTCAGCCTTAGGTTACTTAAGGGCTTTCCTGTGGGTGGGTCCCTAGATTCGTTGTGGGAAAAGATTCAGATTAGACATAACTTCAACTTCGACCGCCTGGGTACTCTGGACCTCGCTGGACTTCATTATGGGCCCCAAGACTGCCACTGGGAAGATTCAGGCTGCTCCTGTTCTTACCATCCCGTTAGTTGACTGCAAAGTCAGTGCCTGTGCTCCAAACAGGTTCCTCACAAGGCCTGTGGACATCAAAGACACCTAAAGGAATCTCCTTGAAGTGAAAGAGTCACTCCCCTGCATATGCAGGCATCGTAATATATCTGACCGGTCTGCCGATCCTGGGCTCCCCTCGACTCCAATAGGCACAGCAACATAGGAGGTTGTTCTGCAGCTTCCTCGAGGCCTGAACTGTCCTCTCACCAAGTTTGAGGCCAGTATCCCTTGTTGGAGCCACTTCAGCAGAACTCCTTTGTACCACGTCAATGCATCGTTTCATTTCACAACGCAAACACAATGGTTGCCCAGACCGACTCGAAAAGGTACTGACTACGAGCCTGTCGAAGCTTTAAACTGAACCGCACAGACGAGATTGGTTGGAATTGCTAGACTCTGTCATCTGCAGTATCGTTGTAGCCCCGGATGGAGCTACTGATTCAGTGGAACCGTGTCTTAAAGACATTCCTACAAAGATTCCCCTGCATCTCTCGATGATGGCGGATCTTGTCTTCCGTGCCTCCTGGTCACTCCTAAGTGGCATAGACCCTGTCCCCTCAGTTTGCAGGTACTCCTTGACTTACTTGAACCCCCTTTGGGTTCCAGCAGACTCTTTCACCTTCTTCGCCAGCGGCAAGCTCCTGACATCCTTTATTGCGTTCAACGGCAGCCGCCGAAGCCACTTTACATCTGTGCACCCGTCTTCCTTGGTGTAGGTATCCTGGTTCCTGGGTTATCCACAGGTGGAGTGGATCCTTGACCCTCTGTCTTCCACTGTGTTTTCGTCAGGGTCTACTGGGAAGGGTTCTTCTTCTTTACAACCGCAACTTACCTATCGACTTGAACTGAGCATGCGGTCCTGTTTCCATATTGCACAAGGCCTGCATGTGGTTCGTGGGTACTTAACTTCTACATCTTCTGGGTCCAGTCTTGACTTGAGTCGGGGTTCGTAACCCTCTATTTTAGTACATGGTTTGGTCTTCTCCAGGCGACCACATACATGGCAATCAGCAAGCATTGAGATTTATACCTTTGTAACAGAGCGGCGGGAGAGCCACCCCCCTTTGGTTGTGGGAGACTACTTAGTGAGCCATTGGCCATGGAAAATGTTGTGGAACGGTTCACAGTATTAGGAGACTAAGACTTATGAGCAGAAAAAATGACACAGAGATGTGAGAAATTGCTGATACTGCTCAGATAATGGGTACCAGTTGTCATATTCGAAAGGGGTCTGCACAGAGATCCACAAGACAAAATGTGGGACTTAGCAAAATGTATCTGTAAACCGAGAGAGGCCATAAAATCAATAAAATCATAAAATAGATGGTGCGGTACCCTGCGAGTGCATGCCATGAGCACTGCGCCATCCATATTGAGGAGTGTGGGGAGTGGCTTTCTTTTAATAATGAGTACATAGGGAGTAGCATGTACTAGAAGGAATAAAGATCATTAATATAAAGAATAAATAAGAGGCGGGCCAGCACACACCCACCCCTCCCACACTCCACGGTAGATGCCTATGTCTGCTGATACCTCCCCCGTGAGTTAAAGAATACCTGGGCCCTCATGCCACTCTGTAGGTAGGCAGGAAAATAGACTAGCGATATATCCATGCCCAAGCAATAATCAGGTGCCACAGTTTAGCCCAATTCACACAGTCAAACGCTGACGATAGGCCCATGAATGCTAAGTAAAGGGGGAATGATTGGCCGCTGTGTATTTTCCTAACATCACATTTAAGTTGAGGCACTGCTTGTAATGTAATGTAATGTAAATGTATTGTAAATGTAAAGGTGGAGAAGTGGCGCTCAATGATTAGAGCGGCAGACACTGATGAATTGGTCTAGCCCGGGACCAGGATTCAATTCCCCGCCTCGGTGGGTCTTGGGCTCAAAATTCCACGGACCTGATAATTCTCGCCTCGGTGCCTATTCTAATCATGGAGTCCCACTCTGCAACTCTGGGCAATAGCTTGCTTAATCTCCACAACGGCCCCACAACACTAAGGATGCCTGGCCTCCACCCAGGAGTGGACGCCTCACAGGGAAAGCCAGGATGGGTTCCACAGCGGTATTCGTACAAGCGCCTTGAGACCCTTGCGGGTGAGTAGTGCGCTATACAAGTATCAATTTACATTACATTACGGTCTCCTTTTTTAAAGATCGGCACGATGATAGATGTGCCCCATGTGTCGGGGAGATGAGAGTTGACGAGATTGTAAAAGACGTTGGTGACAGGAAGTGCCCAAAAGATAACTATATTTTTTATTGAATCAATGGGGACCCCAGCCGAACCTGCGCCTTGCCCCCAACACTTTGGTTAATGGCACTCTCAACCTAAGGTCGCCTGGAAGCGTGCAACCAAGCAGGGATCTATATCAAAAAGGATGGAGGATGAAGCTGCTAACTACATTTTGCTTTAATACTACCCCCAGACATTACTACCAAAATGGCATAAGATAGAACTAGAGGTCTTGACATTACACTTTAACTCAGATACAGTGGTCCAAAACAGCTTGCTATTTCCTAACTGTGATGCCTGAGCTAGTGTTTCCCATTGTGTTACAAGTACTTCTTGCCAGCGTTTAGCAGTGATTATTTTGTTGTTTTGCTTACGTAAAGAAACCACTAATACTAAGTCCCTTGGTTTGGAGACAAGGGCTAGGCGCAAAGCTTTATTAGCAGCTGGCACTCAGAGTTAAACCATCTTGGGGTGCTTAGTGAAGGCCGTGAGGGTTTCAGGAGAGCCCCCCGGATCCTAGAACAGAAAGCGGTGAAGGCCTCCATCACCTGACAATCTCAGTCTTTCCCAGACAGGCATAAAGTAACCAGATGCAGATTCTCCCTTATTATCGTATAGAAGAAATGTGTAGGATCCCACAATTTCGTCACCAGCCTCAAATTATCAGTGGTAGGTTGCAGGTTTGTGCCCCTATATCTCGTCTAAACTTCCCCTTGGGGTAAAGTAGTAACCTGACCTGGAAGGGATTGTGGTCACTAAAACTGGATGGAATGACCGTTCCATGTAAGATAAGGTCCTACAGGTTACGAGCGACAAATGCGTGGTCTATTATCAACAAGTAGGAACCTTGCATCTAGGCAAACCCATGAATACCAAAGCATGAACCAAGTCAGCGGGCGAGGAATGATAATAGTACCGCACTAAGTGGATCAGTATTGTTAATGTTATTGGGGGGGTGGCAAAACGCTATACTGCGGTCCCCTAGATTAGGGGGGCCTTACATTAAAGTCGTCAGCCAGGCAAAGGTATAATATATGCCCAAAAGAGGCCAGGTTATCTGCTAATTTGGAAATGAATTTAAATAGAGGTGGGAATTAGTGTTAGGTGTACAACTACAATCATTATTGTGAAAATGTACAATATGTAGACTCTGCATGGTCTTAACTCCTATGCACTTAAAACTACTGTCATGGGTTTCTATGCTTTTAAGTAGCCCTCCTATTGACACTATATGAGTACCTACTCAGGCTCATATTTTGGGTGAGGTTAGTACCTTTTTTTATTACTTTATAATTACTTTGGGATGGTGGAGGGGCCGACTAACAACGCTCCGTCGCGGAGTCATAGTTTTGCCTAAGCTCTGCGTTCGCCACGGAACGCGGAGGAGGCAAAACTTTGTAAACTACACTGACAGAGCGTAGTTACCAGCCCAGGCTTGATCAACGCTGCGAAATCGAAATTGATCGAAATCAAGGTCCCTCATTCTTTGAGGAACAAGATGCTGGCGGTGGGCGTGCCCATAGAACAAGTTAAAAGATTCGACTCTCTGGGCGTTGGGATTGCTGAGACCTGTTCTTGGGTTCCGCGGATAGAAAAAAATAGGACCATACTGCAACACAAAGCGGAAGATGCTGAAAGGAAGTTCAAGGCTGCTTCTAGTGATACAGCCTCACCAGCACTAGAAGTCTACAGGGTGCTGAGCAGAGAACTATGGGGCAGTGCTGACACCTCATCTCTGGTCCTAGCTGAAAATAAATTCATCAGGTCAATGTTTCATGTGTCCACGAGCACTCCCTTGATGCCCACATGGTTCGATCTAGCATTGAACAAGGTAGATTCAGTGGTGCTCTTAAAAACCTTAAAATACTGGCTACGACTCTGGACACCAGTGGACCTGGATCCGTACCGGGACACTTTAATGGAGCTCATTGAGATAGACAAAAGAGTTTTCACCCCTTTGCTGCGTATGATTAAACATCTCTGTGCTCTTATTAAAATGTAGGAAGTGTGGCAGGCCCCAATGACAATAGGAAAAGACACAGCCAACGAAGTGATGAAAACATTTTGTGCCCGCGTGCTACCCAGGGTATGGAATGATCAAAAAGAGGAGGGTCTCAGCGCATACATCCTCCTCCATAAATGTGTCTCAAGCTTCGAGCCCTATCTGAAGCGGATCAGGCCCAGTCATGCTAAAAACTTAAAAATTAGCTTCAGAATTGATAATTGACCCATTAAAACATTTACAGTCAGCTGGGCTAAGGATACCATATTATCTGTTCCCTTGTCCTTTTTGCCCGTTGATACCAGAGTCAGTCAGGTTATCTGGCTCCCAGAGAGAGGTGGGATGCGCCCATCTGGAGACAAGTATTCCACACTTCTGGGAGCATCCCAGGATCCTGAGATGGGACACAATGGAGCGAGCTGTCTCTGCCACTTCCAGGCACTTATATTGGTCTTGGAGACTTACATCTGGGAAGTTCCAAAGGAGGCCTGACAATTCCAAACATAGATCTATGTTTTATCATAGATTTTCAGAGGGTAGATTTGTTTTATTGTTTAATTCGTGTAATTTCATCTTTTATGGCTGCATGTGCACTTTAAGACCCTTACTGTCTGCAATTTACAACAACACGAGCAGGCATGACGGTCTTTAACCTTGATTAATCCTGGTCTTTGTATTGCAAATGGAGATACATGTTTTATTGTACATTTTAACATATTTAACTGTCAACAAAGAACGCTTCTGTACCTTGTACCAGTGCTATGAGGGGGACAAGTGCATTCATTGGTGTTTGAGCTCTCTGGGAAGCACCTCGAGTAACCCCAACTCAATCCCTGCTCGAGAGTTTCCAGTTCCTATCTGACATCTTGTTATACATTGTATGGCCTTAATGTTTCAACTTTTTATTCATATGTTTCATGTTGCTGTTGTGCTCCTGACTGTTCTTGCAATGGACACATTAACCCTGTAACTAACAGTCCGCTCCAGTTCTGCTCTTACTGACTGCCGCTATGACACTTTGTACAGCCGCCCACTAAGTGTGCTATCCATAGCCAGAGCTAGCAGTGTGCTCCCAAACTGACAATCACACCGCCTTCACCGTCACAGCCAGTCTCTCTCTGACAATCACAGAATTCTCTCACAGGCACACTGCTCTCGCAGACTTGCATGATTCTCTCACTACCCTGCCCAACTCACAAGGGGGCATATTTACAAACGCTTTATCTCCGCTTTTTGGCTTAAAAAGCCAAAATAGCAGAGAGAAAAATATTGCCCTATTTACAAGAGGGTGCTAACATGCATAATCGCATGTTAGCACCCTTTTGCACTGCGCCTACCTTTGCATCTCTAATGAGATGCAAAATGGGCGTTGCTGACATACACTACATGTCAGGACATCAATAGTGCGGCTTCGCGCATCAGCAAGGATGCCCTAGCATTTTAGCAGACGTTAGTTTTTGGAGAAAACTGCTGTTTTCTCCAAAAACGAACGTCTGCTAAATTATTGACTTAGCCACCTCTAACATAGGGGGTGGACTGTGCTGATACGACCCTGTGGGTCGTATCATCAAGGTTATCGCCCTTTTGCAGGGAACATCACTGGAAAACCAACGATAACCTCGCTATCTCTGGAATTTTTATCGCCCTGGAGTAGCGCGTTGTTAATTACATGCTACCAGGGCGATAAAAAGCAGAGATAGCCTGCGATAATATAATTATCGCTAAGCACGGCCGTTGCTAATATGCCCCAAGGTTCTCTCACTGACAATCAACATCACTACCATCACAGGATGATTTTACTGACAACCATACTACGCCCAGAGAATGATAGGATTCTCTGTCAAGCACACTATTCTCACAGACTCGCATGATTCTCTCTCTGACAGCCAGGCTACCCCCACAGACACACTGAATTCTCTCACTAACAATCACACGACTCTGCCCACCTCACAAGGTTCCCTCACTGGCAATCAGTCTCACTAAACCCAAAGGGTTATTTCACTGACAATCACACCACCCTCACAGAATGACAGTATTCTCTCATTTTTTCGCAACTAATAACCTAAGGTGTCTAGGCGCAGCCAATACTCAGGATTACAACACCAATCAGAGCACGTTCTCATTGATTGAAAAGCCAAGTCTTCAGTGATTTGCGGAAATTAATAAGGGTGGGAGCAGTTTTAATGTGCAAAGGGAGTTGTTACCAAGAATCGTCTGTCACCCCAAGTAGCCGTTCTTGTCCGGGGGACGGTCAAAAGATAGCTAGCTGCTGATCTTAGATTCTTTTTGGGGATGTACACCTGAAAAGCCTCTTTTAAAAACTTCGGTCCTGTCTGGTGAATGGCCTTATAGGCTATGCAAAGAGCTTTATATTTGATCCTGCTTTCGACCCTTAACCAATGGAGATGGCGAATGGCTGCAGAAGTGGAATGTCGCCTAGGGATGTTAAGCAGGATCCGTGCTGCCATGTTTTGGACGGACTGAAGTTTGTTTAAGATATATTTGTGTGTACCAAGAAAAAGAGCATTTCCATAATCTAATTTTGAAAATACTAGGGTGGTAACTAGCGTTTTTCCTGCAGATACTGGTAGATATGGCAAGAGTTTTTTTATTTTCTTCAGTACAAAGAAAGCAGCCGAAACCACCTTGTTAACATGGCATCCAAAAGATAACCTGTTATCAAAAATCACTCCAAGATTTCTGACCTTAGTGGCTGGCACCGGGGGGGGCCCATCTGACTGGGCCACCATGTGTGAACAATCACACTACTATCACAGACACACCAAATTCTCTCATTGACCATCAGACTACAGTCACATGATTCACACTACGCACACAGAATGACAGGATTATCTCATGGACATTCACATTACTTTCACAGACACACCGAACTCTCTCACTGACAATCACACTACAGTCACAGGATTTCCTACAGTCACACCGCACTCACAAAATGAACGGATTCCCTCACGAACAATCACACTACTTTAACAGACACAGAATATTCTCTCATTGACAATCACACCACAGTCACAGGATTCTCTCACAACAACACTATCTACTCAGACTCACAGTATTCTCTCACTGACAACCTCACTGCCCTCACATGATACACTCACAGATAGCCACACTACACTTGTAGTTTTCACTTACTGACAATTACACTACTCTCACTGACAGGATTTTCTTTTCACGCTACATTCACTGACTCACAAGAGTCTCTCCTTGCCAATCACACTGCACTCACTTGCCCTCTCACTGACAATCATGCCACCCTTGCAGACACACTAAACTTCTGTACATGTTCAGAGGGATCTCCCATTGCCAAACCCCTCCCTTTAGCCCCTTGGTGTCCTATTATGATTTGCCCAGAGCTTTACCCGCTGACAGGGACACCATTCTGGGTGACTGTCTCTTTCCCGGTTTATCCCCAAACTCTGGACTGACAATTCTGGGCCCAGAGACATGGGGCCTCAACTCCCCTGTGGAACTGCAGTGGATACCTACAGCTGCAGCACCCAGTCCCTGCCCGCCTGCTCCATCAGCTAGGGGACAGAGGAAGCTGCCACTAGCTGAAGTGAATGAATGGGAAACAACCTTTACAACGCAACTTTTACAACGCACTACCATTACAACAAAACTTTTACAACGCAACATCCATTACAACGCATGCATTTACAACGCAACCATTACAACGCATGACACAACGCACATCACTACAACGCATGCCATTACAACGCAGTCATTACAATGCATACCATTACAACGCATAGCATTACATAACATAGTACCCTTACACTATCCAACACTTGCCCTACTGTTGCACCCCCTGGAGTTAGAATAGCAATTTTTACCCCTACACTATCCAACACGTACCTACTGTTGCACCCCCTGGAGTTAGAATAGTAATTTTTACCCCTACACTATCCAACACTTACCCTACTGTTGCACACCCTGGAGTTAGAATAGTAATTTTTACCCCATGTAGTATGCGTTGTAGTGGAATGCGTTGTAAAGGTAGTTTCAAAGAATTCGTTGTAATGGCATGCGTTGTAATGGTATGCGTTGTAATGGATGTTGCGGTGTAAAAAATGCATTGTAAAGGTAGGCGTTGTAAAAGTATGCATTGTAACGTCATACATCCGAATGAATGAATGACAGATTTGTAGAGTGTGAATAGCTGCCTGAGGCTGGGCGTCCCCACGCTGAAGAACAAAGATCTTCAGAAAATCTGAGAGGGAATAATTAAGCTGCCCCTAAAGTGTATTCCACCAAGTTTTAGGGTGTTGTGGAAATGAGTCTCCAATAGAGCATTTAGAAGATGAGGAGATAGATTGTTTCAGAGTTTGGCGCCCAGAGCTCAGAAATATCTGCCGCCCTGGCTGACCATGACAAAACAGGGCAGGACTATCAGATTCACTGAAGAAGGGTGTACAATCCGTGGAGGAACATGAGGTTGAATTAGAACATGCAAAGCAACGAGGGCCTGTTTCTGTCTGGCTTCCTATGTAATAATCAGATCTTTGAATTGGAATCTCTTATGTACAGGAAGCCAGTGACGTTTACAAAGCTGAGAGGAAATGGACTGCTCGATATCAGGTGGGCCGCCGCACATTGTACCAACTGAAGTGTCCCAATCAGATAATTTGGAGCCCAACGGAAGAAAATGAATAGGCATAATCAAGCCTTGATATCTTTATCTTAAAAATTATTTCATTATTTTCAATATAGATCATAAAAAACAATCTGCAAGCGCACAGAAAAAAAAGATATATCAGCCAATGTCTGAATTAAAGGGGCATGGTCACCAATGATGAGAGTGGGATGTGCTCAGTATTGAAAGTGGTGGTAAATGTTTGTGGATTTGGGTTCGTTATTGGCCACGGAAGGTAGGACATACGCAGAATTGGACCCAGTTACCAAGTCCCCATGTTAATCCCCATTCCACAGGAAATAACTTGTAATTAAGTCTGGAAGGTGAACTCCGCTCCGCTCGCGGAGTTTTCTGCACTACGTGTGACAGAGTTTTTTCCTAGCTCGTGCTCATCAACATCAAGTTGGCGAGTGCAAGCAAGGAAAATCCACCTTCTGGCGAGATTTTTCCTCATTCACGCTTGTAAACGTCAAGTTGGTGAGCGCAAGCAAGGGAAATCAACTGCTGCAGTGTTGTTCCTATATTCCCAATAGGCTCTGCGCATTGGAATAATATATCCTATAGTTTAGGCGTAGGAGTGAGGTCGACTAGGTCTCTATCGAATATATTAGACTTAATTGTGAGTGCCAGCTAGCTCAGAGGTCAGTAGAAACTTTCGCGAATTCACAAGAAGGGATTAGTTTCTGACAACCGCATAACCATGACAACTTTGTTTCCCCAAGATAAAACTGATCTTCAGAGTCGTGGAAACAATAGATATATATTTCACTCAGTCAATAGTGCATGTTTCGTTTCACCAGATTTGCAGAGAAATAGATAGACGGGTGTTTTCAATAAAAGGATTTATTGAACAGTCTTCTTTCTCAAGCATAAGAAATGAACTGCTACAATCGTGAAAACTGGTTGTAAAATATAACGCATACAGTATAAAAAGTAGAATAATATAATACTGTAAGAGCATTGTATGGTTCCTAAACCTTAGGAAAATACATACATAAATAACAGAGGCTAAAAGTACTCAATTGGTGCTTCTAAAATACGCCTACCCCGGTGTACCTAACCTAAGCTTAGTACGAGGGAAGAAGTAAGTGAGGTGTAGCATAAATGTAGTATTGTTTTGCCAAGAATCTGTCCAAGATTTCTCTTAGGGTCTAATCAGCTCCGTACCTTAGTTTAGAATGGAGAAGGTCAGTCTCGGGACTCAATTTCCCAAAAAACCGCAAGGGTAGCTTGGAAAAATTGGAGCTGGATTTCTCCGCAGGAGAAAAGACAGCGTGTCTCTCAGTGCATCTGACGGAGGGTCTGCTTCCTTCGGCAGTTGCTGTAGCAGGATGTGTCGGGCAAGTAGATAGTCGAACTGCTCCAAACCACCGCGTGTTTGCTAAGGCAATTGTGGGCATATTTATACCTTGAAGTTGCCGAGTTTGACATAAAGGTGGACATAATAACGTCATCAAGGAATCTCCGTTCTTTGAAAACTCCATGAGTTCTTGGACAAGTCAATTCTCGAGCAAGGGAAAGTCCCTAATTGCTGAAGCCGAGTTTTCCAAGAAATCGTTGTAGATTTTCGGAACTATTGGAAGTAGCCCTGCCGTATTTGGACTGCATGAGTTATGCCTAAATATGGTTATGATTTCTATGCCTATATAAGGATATGGTGATTTATACCTATATAAGGGCATGAATCGGAAAAATTACAATAGGGTCCTAAAATGATACATAACACCGCCAGGCGATATTTCTCAATGCGGGTGGTCGGATTTCTCAATGTGAGTGGCCGCGCTTGCTCGCGACTGCTCACACTGAGAAACCACCTGTTCGCCTTGAGAAAGCTGCCACTCAGATAGAAAATCTACCCAAGCGGCAGAAAGGAAGCAGCGCCCGCTTGCGCTGTGCATGGTGCCGTTCACGATAATTTTGCAGCGCTGATAAACACACGGCACTAAATATTATCCGAATGGCATTTTTTCTAACTGTAGCTTGCGGAGCTCGGCTGAGTTTTTTAGCATTTACGCAGAACTCTGGGAACTCCGTCAGGCTTACTTGCAATCCTCGTTTTTTTACAGGGAGAAACTACCTGATAGCTCTGCTCTCTTCTTTGCTGCCACGTCACTTGCAAACTCTCTTCCATGGGACAGCTATCCTACCTAAACCAAGAACTCGTTACGTAAACTTGAGAGATAGCGCTACTACTCAGGCCGCTTAAAGGATATCTCTGGTGTGTGTTGTTAGGGCTGGGAATCCTCCTAATGCTTTCTGGAAAATAACCCCTGTCAACTCTATTAGATTTTGGGGCGAGGGGTATTTCTACCGCCCCTCCACCCCACCCCTTCCTCTGTCCCCCGTAAACATCGCCTCCTGTCAACTCTCTCCCTGACTTCAATGGCACCCCGCAACATTTCTAGAAAACTCCATTTTCCAGGACACACTGGGGGGTATAAACTCTGGAAAAAAATCATTAAACCCGAGGTTTTGCAACGAGAAGCAGGCAGCCACCGGCTGTCGGCTGACTGACAAGTTACAAGCAGGCGTTTCCTCGTCATAACTTTTTCCATGCTCTGCATAAGCCGAGGACACGTGCTGGTCCGCTTTAAATTCACATCCTGACAGGCACAGACTTCCTCGGAGAAAGTTTAGGAGCCGCCGGCCGTTTATCCGAGGGTTTTATGAGAGGTGGGGATTGCACATAAGTGGCTCGGCTGTTTTAGTCTTGCACGGTGTGTTTCACGTCGTGCATTTCTCGTCCGTCGCCGCCGCAGGTGCCTTACCTCACAGCTGCCCGAGGTAGACTCGGCTGGCGCACGTGATGTGCAGAGGCCAGGGGCGCACGTCTGTGCCGAAGAGCGCTACTGCCACCTACCGGCCAGAAGCGGAACAGCCCTCTCCAGTCAAAAATGAGGCCACCCGGCTGTAGGCACATTAACCCCTTCTGCCGTGGGAACCTGCTGAGCTTCTGAGCAGCTGCAGCGAGTTTTGAATTGCCTTGTGCTTTTGGTCTCAGGAAAAGACTGCTGGCTCTTCTTAGTTCTGGAAAATGAGAGTATTGCATTGCAGCCAACATGGCTTCTTCAGCAAGTTCCGGCTTTCCACCGATTTGTAGTTTGTTTCGCTTTTAGGAATAGATTTACAATCCCAGCACTCTACTAATAGGACTTTCTTTTAATCGCCAACTGCTTCTAGTACGCTCGGACTTCCAAGGTTGCTAATGCTTTCCCTAGCTTCAGCGGGTACCTGCGTCAGTGTTACCTCCACTTTGAGGCTTTTGGAGCTGCAACTGGAAACATTTAACAACGCCCATCAAAGGAATTTTTAATTGCTTAATTCATTTAATATCGGTGATTCTGTTAGGGTTGTGAACTTTTTAGAATACCTACTGGCTCATCATAGTGTTTACTTTTTTAAAGTTAGTGACATAGTTGGATATACCTAAAAAAAAATATATATTAAATATGAAAATTAGAATCCCAACCAGCATGCAAAGCCAGGATTGGATAAAAGTGTCACACATGAAATGAGGCTTCCTAAACATTTGAACTCAAAAGATCTCAAGAATCCAGATCAGATTTCCATTGCATTCTGGTACTTCTAGTCCTGAATGTATGCCGGCTAAGTTACAAGCACTGAAATGCAAAGAAACACCTTAGGCCGGATACACATGAAGCCAGGAACAGGGGCGTAACACAAGCCCCCGCAGACCACGCATTGCGGGGGGGCCTCCGAGCTCCTGGGGGCCCCCGCCGGGCCCCTCCTCACGTCACTCACTCAGCAGAGCAGTACACATGACAATACAATACGCTCTTAAATGGTGCGCAGCGCTGCCGGCCGGGGCCCCTGCGACTATTTGAGATGGTGCAGGCGGGACTGGGTGCGGGCAGCGGGCGGGGCCCCGGCCGGCCGCCGGGGGCCCCCCCTGGGAGACTGGCTGGAGTGGGTGCCGTGGAGTCTTGTAAATGGTGCGGCCGCCCGCCGGCCGGGGCCACCCCCTCTACTAGTGACAGTCAGTCAGTCTAGTCAGTGTCAGTGACACTGTTCGAAATCATGGTGCATGTGGTGCGAGGCCCCGGCCGGCCGGGCCCGAGTCTTTGATGGCCTGGGCTGCTGGGCAGGGGGCAGGGGGCCGGGGCCCCGGCCGGCGGGGCCCCGGCCCGAGAGCAAGTCCAAAATAGTGGGGGGCCCCGGCCCTGCCGTGGCCCCCCGTCACCTGACCCTGTGAGTGAGTGTCGGACTGGACGGAATCACGGAAAGTGAAAGAATGAAAGGCCTGTCCCGCGGCCCGCCTCCATTTCATAGAATCAGGCGGGCTTAGACTAAGATAACTGTTATCTTAGTCTAAGCCCGCCTGATTCTATGAAATGGAGGCGGGCCGCGGGACAGGCCTTTCATTCTTTCACTTTCTGTTCCGCAATTCCGCCGCCGCGTATGCGCGTGGGGGGGTGTGGGCACTAGGGCTGGCTGCTGCTGAGTGGTGGTGAGCAATGGGGCAGCCCCCAGGGCACGCACAAACATCATGCGCCAGCCAGCCGGGCCAATAAGCAGCAGCAATCAGGTGCGTGTGGGGCGTGTGCGTGGCATCAGGGGCGCCCGGGAGCGGCAGAACAGCAGAAGACAACGAACCGAACCAATCTGCCTAATCCGACCTTCTAAGACAAAGAAAGCAGCCGCCTGGCAGCCCGCCCACGCTTAGCCTGTGACTGTCCGATTTCCAGTTCCATTCCGAACTTGAAGTAAGTAGTTTTGCTATGACCCATCACCCGGGCGGTCCCGGCTTCAAGGAGGAGATGCATGGCCATGGACCAGGCCGCCTTGGTTTAAATTAGAACACTGTTTTTTCCTCAATCCTCAGTGTGTAGTTATTCATGGTTACCGGGCCACACGGTGTGAACGAGAAAGAAATGAAACACAGACACACATTGCGTCATCAAGGAAAGTTCGACTACTTCGATCGTTTCCTTAGCACACATGCTGTTCCTCATTTGTTTTGCTCACTGTAACAGAGAGGCTTTTTTCACAAAAGCTAAATACATATTAAACCAGGCTAGTTTGCTTTTCATTTTCTTGCCTTCAAACTTCTCAGTTTCGATTACCGGAATGATGATTTTAAATGTGCTTTTGATTTAACAAAACACTCTTCAATGGTGTTACTGTAAATGGTGATATATAGAAGAAACACGCCTAGACATCAACTAGCACCCATGGTCATTAAGATTATATAGGCAATTTTTTTTTCAAATGTTGATGTTGCAAAAAGGGCAGATGTGTGGTTGCTTCACATGAGTGTCTGTTGTATTGATATTTTAAAGCTATGCCAACCTTAAGCCTTGAGAAAGCATTGAGCCTCCATTCCATGATAGGGTAAATCACATGTTGGTTGGGAAAAAGGCACATCATGAACCTCTATGGAAAAACGTATGTTAACAAAGAAACTTGAAAAACAGAATGAAATGGGCAATAAATAAACACTTTTAACTGATTAACGCTATATGACATAGAAACATGAATAAAATGAAAATGAGCAGTTCTAATGAGTGAATAATGCTTCTTGCCTACAAACAGAGCTTTATGGCCCTCTTACAGGGAATGTTGAGTGTGGATTCCTTTCAGTTGCCCCTACACAGATTGTCATTCAAGACTGGGTTACAATCACATACTTCTTCCACTCCTTTGTTACTCTCATAACAAGCATTTGCAGTGCAATGGGTCGCACATTTTAAAAACTTTGACCTATTGGTATTGTAAATGACAATGCCTTTTATTATTGCAGGTTTTTTAAACACATAAATAAAAGGCATTGTCATTTACAATGCCAATAGCTCAAAATCTCCCAATTGCGATACCTATTGCATTGCAAATGCTTGTTTCCTATTCAACTAATATTTTTGCCTGTTCCATTTTTTAATTTGGGTGGGGGGGGGGACGAGGGGGGTACTGTTATTTCTAAACTTCAGGGGAGGACCCCAATATGGGCTGCCTGGCATTTGCTCTTTCTTGTGGACTGTTCCGTGCCCAGTTTTTTCATGTGGATTGTTCGAGATCTTAATTGCTTAAGGCCTTGCATAGGAGGACCAGGATTCGCCTAGCATGACTGCAGATCGCTAAAGCTTATCAATTAAATGAGTGCTAGGCCCCACCTTCTGCCTAAAAATTGCTACGTTCTTCTGTAAGTAAATTTCGATCTTGCATTTGCATATGGCTAGAGAGTGACACAGTGTGGTCCTATGGTGTTATAGTCGGAGATATCCTTTGTTTTCCCACAACAGCTGTACGATGGACTGTATAACAAGCCCTCTGACTATAACTTAGACTTGGTCTTCGACTGCGACAGAGCGGTGGTGGGTACAATATGATGAGTTCTATTAACCCAGCTCCGGTGGCAGTTAGAAAACCCTAGATGCGCCAGCCAACAAAGAAGTTATGAGCTGGGGCCGGCCAGCAGACCCTATAGAGGCATTTCATTAAATGTTGGAGGTGTCAATTCAAAATGTACCAGATTTTTGGGTGGTCGGGCAAAGTGGTGGGCGGTGGGTCAGGGGGCCCCCTCCATGTACTTTGCAGGGGGGCCCCCTCAGGTTTCGTTACGCCACTGGCCAGGAAACATGATGGGTGCCGTCAACTAGGGCATAAGGGGGACACGTGCTCCATATACCTCCCATTCTAGCGGAACACTTTACTTCATTGTCTCCAGCCTAAATCATTGCATCTAAGGTTGTTAGTAACAAGGCCCAGAATGCATTAGGTTGTTACATGAAAGTGAAGGCCCTTGAGCCAGTCGGCTTTAGAGCGGTGCGATCGGTGCTGACTTTGGTCAGGGCGCTGTGTTTCAAAATAACTTATGGGTGTAGAAGCAAGTGAACTTCCTGTGCGTCCAGCAGTTTTTGGGCAGCAATAAAAATGTCAAAAAACCTCTGGTAATTAATGTTCCTGCTGGTGGGAGGTCAGAATTCTGTCTAGTGGCAGTTTTTACTCCTCATAAAGATACGCAGACGGTTAATGTGCCTGCTGCAAAGAACGTGTGCCATGCAGATCACAGAACTGAGTATGAATGAACTATGGGTTCTTCTATGAGTGGTATGTCAGAGAGGGGCAATGGAGAGGTGAGGGGCACTGTTGGGGAGTGGTAGTGAGGGAATTCGTGGAGAGGGAGGTAATGTGCTGGTGCCAAAAAAGACAGTTGTACCAGGGGCCTTATTTATGAAGGCCTTGCGCCGCCGGTGCGTGTCTTTTTCCCATTTTAAAAGTCACGTAAAAGTGGCGCAAGTCCTTCATAAATAAGGCCCCCGGTGCCACCAATGCTAACCGGCCCTGGAACACGTGACCGTGATGACGTGGATTAAGGCGGCCACCCTGCCCACCTCACCACATCCTACCCCTTTTGTGTTTGGAGAATTGAGCTATCCGCATAAAAAAGGAACCAGCAGAGAAGACTGCATTGTTTAATGTGAGCCAGCAGTTGGATAATATCTATCAGAAACCTATGGATAAAGTGATTTAGCGCCAAAGAGCTTAGGGGAGTAAATAAGGGAGGGCGCCTGAGTGCTGGCACAACGCTGTCAGGCTTCCACGAGCTCGGATGAGTCGAGCTGTTGTATAGAGAGCATCTTTCAGGGTTATCACTTGGGATTCTGGGATGGGGGCGGGGGGGGGGTGAGTAGAGTGTTGCCTCCATAGAGATGAGAGCTGCTCAGTGCGGGGACGGCATCGTTTCCCTTTATGGAACTGGGGCAGACGTTGCCAGGTGCTCTGGGTCGTTTGTGTTAAGTTTATCAGACAACTTCATGACATCAAGGATGCAATCATTTAGTTATGGGCTTTTCTTTAGCAAATTATTGTTTTCAGTACTTCTCCTTCAATCGAAACAACTGAAAGGAACTAGGATTACAGCTCCATTGATGTAGTAGGTTGTTAAACGAATGTACAAGACTGAAGCCCTGCCCCCTTGGTGACACAGAGCCATCCTGCAACCATATTTTGTGTGTGATGTGATTTCAGGCGAACATAGCGTAAGAAAAAGAGACCCACATTATTTTTCTATAACAGTAGAAAAGCACTCTTTATCTAGTAGTACTTTTATACAAAGCACTTTACATTGTAAATTTTATATAGGTTTTGAATACAGTCTAAAATGATTCTCATTTAATTGGCTTTGGAAGGATGAAGGGCTCAGCTGACCATGCCCGGATAAAAAAAAGTCTCATACCTATGTTAAAACTTCGGGCCAGCAGCAAGTACTTATCCCACTGAGCTTAGAGAGTATGTCTGCTTGCTCATGGGTTTGAAGTAAAGTTCTACAGAAAAGGAGACATGATGAAAAGCAGTATATGATAGTTGACTAAACAGACTGTTCCCTGTGCATAGACTCTAGAGTAGACCCATTGTCATTAAAGTATGGGGTTATGATAGGGTTGTGACAAAGCTACTCACTGCCAATGGGCATGACATCCTCCACTTTTTATGACTTGTGCCCTGACTAGGACATCTGCATAGATCAGCCTGCAATCCTTCCGAAGTCGGTAAACTGAGTACCATAAAATTGGGTACCAATAACACCTGTCATTGTCAGTGCTTACAAAGTGGCAGAAGTCATTCTTATTACAAAGCAGCGAGGGAAGATCACAGGAGGAAGTGTGCTCCGAGTTTTTTTTAATTTCAAATGCCAGGGTTGCATCATAAGGAAATCCTCCTCGCCTGTGCCAGGATGTAATGTAACTGTTTCTTTTAGAAAGTGTGCAAGCAATGTGAAAAGGGCAATGCACACGTGGCATCTCCTTAAGTGCTGTGTGACTAGCAGAGGCCTCAGGCACTTGGCCTCCCAGTAATCCCGAGAGCCGTCGCGGACTGAAGCCAGGCCCTAAGCTCGCGGCATGCTTTCACACGCTGCTCTATAAGCTTTGAAACTTTCAAGTGTGAGCCATACATCCTCACATGGTGGCCATCTTCAAATGGTTAAGGCCATGACACCCTATTATCAGTCCAGGGTGGTCAGCGGGGGTCGATGCAGCGGCTGTGCAGATGGCGGTACACTGCAACTGAAGCGAGCAGCAAGCAAGAAGCCAGTTAGTAATGCCTTTGGGGCTGTGGCATGCTCTAAATATTAAAACAAATAGGAAAGAAAAGAAAAAGGACTTATGAGTAGAAAATGGAAAACTAAAGGATGGCCCACTAGCCTTGGTACTGAAACGCACTCATTTTCAGGTGGATGTGCGCATGTGACGCGACAAATGTCATGGCTCAGCGAGTCAAGACTGACATCAATCAATCAATCAATCAAACAAGATTAATAAATCACAGATAGTCACCCATGAGGGTGTCCAGTAGCAGCGAGCCTTGCTCTTGTGGGTGGAATCAGTTGAACACCAGGTCTTGAGTCTCTTTCTGAATTTCTGCAGAGAGGGTGATGGCCGGAGGTGGACGGGGAGGCTGTTTCAGGACTTTGCAGCGAGGTAGGACAAGGAGCGTCCTCCACTGTTGCTTTGGTGGATGGTGGATGCAGGGAGTGTGTGCGAGGCAGAAGGAGGCTAAGTGCAGGTGTCTGGAGGGTTGGTGGAAGCTCAGTCTGTGGTTGATGTATGCTGGTGCTTGGTCGCAGGGGGGGGCTTTGTCGGCTTGGGTCAGCATCTTGAATTGGCACCTCTTATGCGCAGGAAGCCACTGGAGTTTCTTGAGAGGAGGGGTGATGTGGTTCCATTTGGGGAGATCGAGGATGAGTCTGGCTGCTGAATTCTGTATCATCTGCAGTCTCTTATGGAGGTGTGTGGGAGTCCAAATCGCTAGTGACGAGGGCTTGAGTGACGGTACGTCTGGTGCTGACAGGGAGGCATTTGAAAATCTTCTGGAGAATGCGATAGTGAGGAAGCAGACGGAAGAGTCTGAGTTGATCTGGCTTTTCATGGTGAGCTTGCTGTCAAGAATGATGATTAGGTTGCAGGCATGCTCTTTTGGAGTGGGTGAGGGTCCTAGTTCAGAGGGCCACCAGGAGTCGATCCACAGGGATGGGTTGTTCCCGAAGATCAGTACTTCCATTTTGTCTGAGTTTGAAGCAGTTGTTTTGCATCCAGTCTCCAACGCTGGTCATGCACAGGTGGAAATTGGCCATGGTGGTGATAGAGGGAGGATGAGCGGGGTATCATCAGCCTAGGATATGATGTTCACTCCGTGGGTTCTAGGCGTTGAACTATGTAGGGCTGAGGGACGAAAGCTGAAGGATTCTGTAGATGATGTTCTTGGGTTACGAGGTGCATGGTAGTAGGCAGATTCTCTGTCTTCTTCCGGGGAGGAAGGAAGTGATCCATTTAAGGGAGTGCCCTTGGATTCTGATCGGATGAAGCCTCTTGATCAGGGTGTGGTGGGATACGATGTTGAACTCTGCTGAGAGTTTGAGGAGGATCAGGGCACCATAGCTCCACTGTCAAAGGGTTCTGATGTCGTCGGTGGCAGCGATCAGTGAGGTTTCGGTGCTGTGGTTAGTGCAGAATCCGGATTGGGATGAGTCCAGACGATCGTTGTTATCCAGGTATTCCGTGAGATGGTGGTTGATGGCCTTTTCGAGTAGTTTGGTGGGGAATGGGAGCAAAGAGATGGGCTGGTAGTTCTTGAGCTTGTTGGGGGCGGCGGACGGTTTCTTGAAGAGGGGTTTGACTTAAGCGTGTTTCCATTCTTCTTGTAAGGTGGCTGTGGTGATGGATGTGTTTGGATGCTGGTGAGCTCGTTGCTGATCATCCTGCTTCCAAGGTTGAACATGTGGTGGGGACAGGGGTCCGTGGGTGCTCCTGAGTTAATGGATTGCATGATGGCTGTGGTGCTCTGTAGTCTGTGTGATGAGCTGGTCCCAAGCGGTAATTAGTTGGTCGGAGTTTGAGTCTGTGGGAGCGAGGAGGCTGAGGATTTTGGAGGCGGTCAGTTGGAGTGTTGGAGTTTGAAGTGTTTGTAGATGGTGGAGATCTAGTCATGGAAGACATCCGCCAGGGTGTTGCAGAGTTCTTGGGAAGGGGTGTTGATATTTTTGGTGGCTGAGTGGTTGGAGAACTCCCTGACGATGCTGAAGAGTTCTTTGCTGTGGTTGGCATTGACTTTGATGCAGTGGGCTAGGGCGTTCTTTTTCCTTTCTAGTCTCATGCAGTTGTATTTCATTGTTCTCAGTTCCGTGGTGTACCGGCTGGCAAATTTGGTGGATCTCTTGAGTTTGGTGGGTTTGACGGGGGTGACCCTGTCACCGCAGTCGGTGATCCAGGCAGAGAAGTTCTTGACAACCTGTTCAAGCTTGGTTGTGGTGTCAGGGTGGGAGGTGTTGAGGGCGTTGGTCCATTGGCTCCCAGATACTTAGTTCCAGCTGCTATGTGAGGTTCTGGGCTGCTTATGGAAATATAAGTGACACTCATACAGACTGATACAGACCAGGGGCAGTATAGAGTTGACACAAATTCCCTATCTGTATATATGTATATATATATATATATATATATTCACTGAAAAATAAAAAGGTTAAAGTAACGTTATAGTTAGGCGAATTTGTCCGTGACATCATTTAAGTTTTTAACTAAAAAAACACAGAAATTCACCAGTTATATTTAGCACAGCTAACTATGACTTACGCCACTGCCATGTACTGCTTATGACCTCACATTACATCACTCATGACATGTTCTATAAAATCATTTATTACATCACTGATGACATCTCAAATCATCCACGCTTCTTTTGTATACATTGCTCCATAAACGGGCATAGCATTAGAGCATTGATTGTAAGTACCAAATGGCTCAGAAGAATATGAGGCATCATTAATACCATCACAGAAACAACTCCCTTAGCTGTAGAAAGCATGGGTTATGAGCCACATTGACCCTATTCCATTCACTTTACGGATAGCGTATTTCACATTAACAATCAACGAAAGATATATGGGAAACCCTCATTGAATACGGTGTTCAATCTGTATACAATTGTTCAGAGAAAGACAAGTTACTAAAAATACTTAAAGTCTGTTCCAAAACAAATGCAGACAGACAAATTACAGTCCCACTCCCTGAGCCTTGTTAGACCATGGGGACACCATCCACCAGGGCCATGTTTTAAAAATGAAATGGGAGGGAGCCTCATAGCCCTCCTCCTTGAGCCCTATTAGGCTCTGGGGATCCCATCACCCAGGGCCACAACTAAAATTAAAGGAAAGGGGGGGCCATGCAGCACCCTCCCAGAGCTTTAAAAATTCTCTGGGGACTCCATCTCCCAGGACCAATCATTTAAATAAAGAGGAGGAGGACCCCATCGCCCAGGGCCGTGTATTTTTATTTAGGGTATTGGGGCCCCCTACCCGAGCTGCTAACAGCCCTGTGGGCCCCTTCCCTGGAGCCTGCATTTTTAAAAGGTGAGTGCCCTGGTGCCTGCCTAGAGCACCCACTATATACATGTTGGAGGGTGCAGGGGAAGCCCTAAGGCCCCAGCAGCCCTAGCTGGCTTCTAGCAGGCAGTGAGAGTCAGCATTGCTCTCACCCAGAGGGAGCAGCTACAAGTGCTTCTCCCTCCGGTTGGGATATATATCTCGATATATATAGATCTATGATTTTTTTATTACAAGATCCTGGCAGAGAACCAAGTGTGTCAGGTCTTCAGAAGAGATTCTAGCAAGATTTATTACATTGTAAATCTTGTACCCCTAAGATTTGTGAAAGGGAGCAATAAAAACTAAATTCCTTGCCAAAAAACTGTAATCTGTGAGACTTCCTGTAACAAAATAAGTGTGCAGGGTTGACAGGGTGCACTAACAGTCCACCCTTAAATGCCTTTTACTTTCATTTGTCAGAACTTATCATTAGAGACTGATCAGACCTATCGCATCTGAAATAATTTTCCCTAATGAACCTATAAGGCACATAGAATTTATCATTTTCTTGCAACCATAATTGAGTTGAGACAACTGTATTGAACATAAGCTTTCCTTCAAGGCAACCATGAGGAATAATGCAGTAAAGTTGCAAATATGTACACAATTACACTTGTCTAAATGATATAAAATCCCCTCTAAAAAGGCCTATCAAGAATTTTCATAGTGCTAATCTTCTATCTATATCGCTTGATTGTCTGGGTCGGTCTACAAAACCAAAATCTTTGCTGACTACAATAATTGATAAGATTCCATGTGATGAAAGGCCAGCTGACAGGCTCTTGCATAGTATAACAACCCCCATTTAAAGGCCTATGGGCTTCCACAAATGTTTGTTTCACAATGAATAAGCCAGGCGTACTGCCTTTGTCATACCTTCTTATAACAAACAGACCATTGGCATCGGACATAACTTTTCCCAATGAACCGACCAGCCATGTCGTTTTCACCATTGCCTTCACACCATTACCAGCACACAAGCGGCCAATCATCATGCATTAAGCTAAAAAATTATAAATATGTACATAACACTTGATAGAGAGCGTCTGTTGCTTCTGTCACAGAGTTGTGACTTTTATTAAAATTACAAAGACAGCTACAAAGGATTCTGGTACTCGTAGTTTTCTATGCATTTGCAGACTACGAGGAAGCAGGAATGTGAAACACCACTGTGTAACCAGTCCTTCACTTTGGGTAGAAAACCTGGAAAAGAGAATGATCCCAGATCGGTGAGATGTATGTTTCTGAAATTTTTTTGTGGTAAGACTATGAAAATCTGTTGCACGGCAAGTCAGAGGAGTTTGGTGCAACATTTTAATGCAAAAACAACAGTGATGGACAGAATGCAGAACAATGTCATACATTCACCCCAGTACAGAGATCTGGGCCTAAATCCATTGTTTCTTTGGTCTCCGTGCCATTCCAGTTTGAACTGAGCCATAAGCAAATCAGTCTTGACCCTGTGCCCCATGGGAACAGTCCAGCACAAACTGCCAGACCAGGTCCTCCCTGGACAGGAAACAAGCATCCTAGGACCGGTTTTGGGTTTTCAGCCTTCATCAGCCAGGATAGCTTGACTCCAGTGGCATGGAGAGCACAGGACTCACGTCTGAGCATACCCGTCCTACTCGGGGTGAAAAAATGCAAAAAGAACAATTGGAAACAGTCCAGCCCGAATTGCAAAGCCAGGTCCTCCCTGGACTGGAAACAAGCATCCATTTTAATATGCAAGCCACCAGAGGGTACCGCACAGACTTGGCTCCACTGCATCTGCTGCACAATTTATATCCACAGCACTTGTTTAAAACAAGAGAAGTTACAACACTGAAAATACAGAGGCCTGTCAGCTGGTGCCTTTTCAAATGGCTCCAATGTAATTATACAATTTCAGCCTCTGAGGTGCCACTGATGGCTGACACCGGAGTGCTGAATGCGTGTTCTAAAGTTAAAAGCATAGTACTGCCAAAGAACTGCCACATTTCACCTTGTCGTCTGAGGGTTTGTGGAGAGATGTGTCAGACTGAACTCTGGGCTGCAGTGAAAGCTTTGGGCTGCTCTCCTGCTGCTTCGGGACTGTCCTTCACTGCAAGTGTTTGCACTTCTTCTATTAGCATTGCCAAAGGCAAAGAACATCCTTAGAATGCATCACTGGTGTGGCTCTTCAAAGGCTCCAAAGACGCACTTTACGAATGCAGTGGAATCCTTTGTGGTGGGTCCTGCTTGTAGGCCTCTGCATGGACCGAAGCGCAAGAGTACGCGCTCACTGTGGCGCACACCCTAGAGGGAACTGTGGTGGTAACCCCTTGCCTTGCAGGCCTTTTCTTTCAATCTCCAGACCGAATGCAAAATACTTCATGGAAAAAGATTCACTCCAAGTTGTAATGGGAATGGTACAAATAGCAGTCTCCAGATCTGAAACCAAACCCTCTACCACTGAGATTATCTCCCTCTCTTCCTCCCTGATCCAGGCAATTAAACTGGCAAGAGGAGGAAATGGATGGAATATATAAAGCAGTTTCTCAGGCCATGGGTCAATGCATCCATTCCCCAGTTTCCCATCACTGGAAACTGAGCGAGATCTAGGGAAGCTGAACATTGGATGGGGATGTGAAAAGACATCCCAAATATACTGCTTATCTTCGGAGAAATACTGGGGGTAAGAAAGAAACTTTTGTGGCAGGAAATATCCTGCTTAACTTATCTGCCTGAGTATTGTCTGTTCCCTTGACGTGAGTTGCTGACACAAACAATAGATCCCAGTCAGGCAAAGGACTCACCACTAAGCCTAGTAATGTGGAACTCATCCCTCCCTGGTGGTTTACATTTTCCGCTGTTATTGTATTGATCAATCTCAGTAGAGCATGTTGATTTTGAATGTGAGAGTGGAAATATTGATGTTGCAGAGCCTGGCGAACAGCTGAAGGGGCCCTCCTCTTGAGGGGGATCGATGAATCTCTACCGATAGCTATTGTGCTCGAGTTGATAGAGTTCCCAGAGTTCCTCCCCATCCATAGGATCTAGCTCCGCTGTTACCACGACTGGAGGATCCTGTTTAACAGGAAGTCGCTTGGATAGGGACAGAGGGTCCAGTCGCCACTAAAGGGAATGGAGCAGCGTAAGTTTGGCTCCTCCCTTTCATGGTTAATTAGGCCACATATATGTTTATGTATGGCCTTATCTATTCATGTGATGTAACCTTATTAATGTAATGCAATGCACTTGAACAGTTACAGAAGGTGCAACTACAGTGTAATCTCAACATTTATATGAGTGTGTATATTAACTTTTTCTTTACAGTAAGAGTGAGTTGCAGGTCTTACTTATATTTACATTTGTGCGGTAGTGATAACCTTGTGTTCTTTATATGTTCACGTACGACTTTAAGTAATACTCTCCATTTATCTGATAACCAGAATGTACTCGTTTGAATAGTGCTCCTCATCTATATTATAACTGTATATGTATCTGTAACCATGCATTTAAAATGTGTTTTGAAATGCTTGCAGTAATAACGTTGACCAAAGGCCTTAAGCTGTTGGATTTTGCAATGTTTCATTTTTAACGTGAATGCTTGCTTGGATGCAAAGTTTTTCTCTCCTCTGCAGGTGCACTTACATTAGATCATGGTTAAAAAAAGGCACATTGTGTGAAAGAGATAGTGACGCTCAATTGGAGTATCTCGTGGCAAGCATAAGAAGAATTAACAAGGAGGGGAGGAATACTGTCCGAGCGGAATAAGGAGGCAGGAAAATCCAAGGTTGTTCTAATGTGTAGACCAAAGGTAAGAAAACTTTGAGTGTAGTTGTCAAGTCTGATTGTTTGAAGATGTCAAATAATTGGAGATGTGGAATGAGATTCTCAAAGGTTCTTGGTGGGTATAATTGGGCATTGCGCTTGAACTTGATTCAGATTCCCTTTAGACTCAAAGAGGTGCAGACTCCTTTGTGACACCTCTGTTGGGTGGCTTTATGCTATACAATATACTTTACTTTTGAGAACCTCTACAGAAGTTCTGCCATGCTGACACCTTTCTACTCTTCCCTGATTAATAGGCGTTCTCCGATTCCAAGTTAGAATAGGGGTCAGTAGGTCTTCTTAGACAACCTCTTGTATAGGCAAGAGGATCGAAGCTTTCAATCTACACATCAGCCTTTATTTCTCATTCTGTGTAAAGTGGCTACTGAATTCCTCATTTGTTTTCTGTTATTGAGGATCAATTTTATCCATTGCCTCAGATATCCTTCAGTGAATTTGTATTTTTATACTATATGTTTGTGACTGATTTATATCAGCTGGGTTTGAATTTGTAATAAATCCATACTTAATCCCATCAATCGACTCTGAACTTTACTGTGTGACCAAACGATCTACACTGTAATTGGTAACTTGCAGCTGATCCTAAGTCCCTGTATTCCTCAGGCCCTTAGGACATTCCATTGCGGGGGTGCCAGTAGGAAGGGGTCCACATTCTATCCATTCTCAGGAGTCTCTCAGTTCTTGAGTCAGTGGAATCCTTGCTTCGATGCTCTGGGATGCAGGTTTCAGTAGGTATTGCCCTTGGTACCCTCCATACATGCACTGCCATGTCACCCTATACATTCAACCAGAGGTGAACTGGTGCTGGTGACAGCTCTGGCAGGAAAGACAAATGTAGGGGAAGATGATGTGCTATTTTGGGTAAGAACACCCTGTTCCGTTTTGTCATTAAAGTTTTGGTCTGCAGATTTGTAGATGTGCAAACAGTGCTATGTAATAGTAGGTGAAGAGACTTTGTTCATGCTAGGCCTTAGCCCAGAGGTCTACGTCTGCTTACTGTGTAAACAACCTGTCTGCGCTCCTCTTGGGTAGAGGTGGGAGAACCAATGAAAGCTCGAGCCAGGTTCGAGACAGAAATCTGGCTCAGCTCGTTGGCCTATTTGAACCTCAAGCCCATAACAAGTCAAGCTTTCATGTGGCTTCTGCCTGTCACCCTCGTTCTACCAAGTATACTGCATTACGGTCAGAGATGCCGTCTTTGGACCTTGGGGACCCGGTTCTAGTATCTGCGTGGGCCCAAAATCTGGTGATTCTAGACATATCACTTCATTTGTCAATGCACTAAGAAAAATTAATGTGACCTTGGGTAATGTAACTGGTGCCCATGTTAAAGTTTCAATACCTACAGGTCGAATTCTCGCCGCCAAAAAACTGCAGAAAAATTTGGTTAAAACAAAGCATTAACAAGAAGAGAGACAAATTGATACCCATTTAGTGGGTACATTTTACAGAGTGAAACCAGAAAACCTGTATCAATCGCAGCTTTCCCACTTACGTTGTTTGATCTTAGCCATATGTTTTATGAATAAATGAATGAATGAATGACGATTTCTAAAGTGCATAGCTACCTCAGCGGATGTGTCCCAGCACTAGCAGAGAACTAACATGTGGGTCGTTTAGGCCGTTATGTCTGCCTGAAGAGTCAGGTTTTTAATGCTCTCCGAAATCCTGTTTCTGATTCCAGCAGGCGAAGGTGGGATGAAGTGAGTTACAGAGTTTTGTAGATTGTACAGTGAAAGATCTATCGCCCAATCGGCCTTTGCGGAAGCGTTGAAGTTTTAGCCGTCGCAGAATGTTGGATCTCAAGACCCGCTTTTAATCGTGGAGCGGCAGCCTGTTCCGGAGGCACATAGGCTCCAAGCTTCGAGAGGCCCTAAAAGCAAAGTTCAGTGACTTGAACTCTATCCTCCTAATTAGAGGGAGCCAGTGAAGCTGTCTCAGATGAGAAGAGATGGGGTGACGCAAAGGTACTCGCTTGATCAGTCTTGCCGCAGAGTTTTGGATAATTTTTTACTCAAAAAGCTCCTACTGCTACTGAATTATGCAGATTTCACATACAACACAATCAGTCATTGTACTATGCTTCAATGATTGTATTTGTTCATCTTCATTTTTTTAAGTATAATTCATATTTTAAAGTGCATGAGAGGAATACACATTTCATTCGTGATAGTGTACATTTTAAAACAGTGCAGGGAAAATTATAAATTAGTATTTTCATGAATTCATTAGAAAAAACATAAATGGATGTGTATGAATTTCCTTATTGCCCTCATCTTCCAAAAACATGTGGAGGAGATGTGTCGTACCTGGGCGGAGAAAGAGAGCGCCTTATGCAGCCTGATTCCCACATTTCTGGCTGACTATGAGGGGATTGGGGGTGGATTCATTTCTGATGGCCACCAGTAAATGGGCGGAGGGGAGGACGCCCGGCAAAAGAACAGGACTTCTGTTTTTTCTGTGTTTAATTTCAGGCAGTTCTTATTCATCCATGCGAGATGTTTTTCAGGTATGCCTTCAAATTGTGAAAAGCCTCCTGATCGCCTTTTACTTTATAATCACGTGGTAAATCTGCTAAAGGACGCCTTTCCGGAATCCCAGTGGCAGTGGGATAAGGAGGTACAGAGGGCACACAGGTTCGTGAAAGTCAGGGGGTATTGCCCAGAGCAATTCTGGTTAACATAGGGAATTTTCGATCATGGACAAGGCAAGACCTGATAGCAGGCGCTCATTTGAAGGCACCACGTTCTTCGCTAGACATGATTTCTGTCATGTCACTGGAGAGAGGAGGTGGAAACTTAGACAGATGCTAGATCCCTTTCAGGCCTTGGGCTTAGAAGCATACCTCCTCTTCCCGGCAAGGCTTGAGGTAGTTGTAAAAGGGAAAGTATGGATGTTCTCTTCAGAAATTAAAGCTCAGCAATTTTTGGAAGAAATGAAAAGACAGAAAGGTGGTTAATGTGCTTGCTCTGTGGATGTTTTGGAGACTGTAATATGCTGATTATAGGTACAAGGATATGGGGTAGCACAGTACAGGATGGTGGAAGGCGGGAGAGGGAAGCGACTGGCGCAATTCAAGGCGACCACACATAGGTCCTTTGACCTATTTGCCTGTAAGGGGGGGGAGCTAGGAGGGGGGAAGGGTTGGGGGGGCACTAACTTTGTTCTGGCCATACCTGGGACACTCGCCGCTCGCCACACGCCGCCGCTGGGGCCCAAACGCTGCCTGTTCCCCCTGCCGCCGGTGATTTCCTGTTTCACGGCCGCCGGGGAACTACAGCTCCCAGCAGGCCGAGCGGGTCACTTCCTGGACAAGCGCGCCCGGAGGCGCAGAAAAGGAGGAGGCTCCCACTGAGGAGCGGGGGCACTAACTTTGTTCTGGCCATACCCGGGACACTCGCCGCTCGCCACACGCCACCGCTGGGGCCCAAACGCTGCCTGTTCCCCCTGCCGCCGGTGATTTCCTGTTTCACGGCCGCCGGGGAACTACAGCTCCCAGCAGGCCGAGCGGGTTACTTCCTGGACAAGCGCGCCCGGAGGCGCAGAAAAGGAGGAGGCTCCCACTGAGGAGCGGGGGCACTAACTTTGTTCTGGCCATACCTGGGACACTCGCCGCTCGCCACACGCCGCCGCTGGGGCCCAAACGCTGCCTGTTCCCCCTGCCGCCGGTGATTTCCTGTTTCACGGCCGCCGGGGAACTACAGCTCCCAGCAGGCCGAGCGGGTCACTTCCTGGACAAGCGCGCCCGGAGGCGCAGAAAAGGAGGAGGCTTCCTCCGCGTCGCGGAACGCGCGCGGGACCACGCCGGGCAAAGCCCGGGCCCTCTGTGGCCCTCAGAGGCACGAGGAGGCCGGGACGGGCCACCCCACTTGGCCTTCTATGAGGAGGTAAAACCACTTATTGCCCACTCCACTGACTATCACAACTGGCCTGATACTGTTACTCATACCTATAAGGGAGTTGTTACATATTATATCCCCCTGGTTGAACTTATGCCCTAAGACACAAGACGGGCATGATATTGTCAAGGTGGTACGAATGAACAAATAGTACAGCTGTTTGTTTTGTTCTCTTTTACATTGTTCACCTCAATCATACCCCTACCAGTATGGATCCCCCTTCTAAAACGTCTAGTACAGCGTCCAATCCCCCCTGGCTAGACGATCTAAACAGTATGTGCAATATCAGGTATACCCTAGTTACTTCACCCCATCTGGTATCTAACGCCAGCTCGCTAGCTCACATCGTTAGCACACAGGGGCTTCTTCCGACACCCATAAAAGCAAAAGCAAAAAGTACAACTCCCGTTAAGGTTACATCTGGTAAAAGGAAACATGACGGGGTTGGAGAAAGTGGGTCCCCAACCAAAACATCTAAACTGCAAAGTGCGTCACCAGATTTTAACCCGCCTGTTAACATGGATCTGTTAACTCCGGAGATGGGCAAAAAACTAGATGACCCTGCAACCTCTCCCCAATTGGTCTTACTGACCATGATTGAACAGTTGATCAAAACTATTATCCACCCTCTGATCGACAAAATCAACACCTTGGGGGACAGACTGACGGGGATTGAGGAAATTGTCAAACTTAACCAGGCAAACACAGTAACTTCTAAGTGTTCCCCCCAGGCTGGTCTTCCTAATTTGCCCAAACAAACTATGCAAAATTCAGTTCCCCTATCACCAGAAACTGTCTCCACTACTGTGTGTCCACCTGTCCCTGTCCCTATAGCACCACCTATACCTGCCTCAGATCGCATTGTTGAGCCTAGATTAAAAAGTACTAAGATTCTTCGTATTAATCTTCCCCCAGTGGCCGCTCCATTCGTGTCCATCCTATCGGGGGTTCCTCCCCTGAAACATGGAAAATCTGAGAGAACGACTGATTTGCTAAATAAAGTTAAGTTCTGGCTATCAAAGAACAGACCCCTACCCCACAACCTTGATGGCAGGATAGTCAGCGTGAGGAGAGTGGGATGGTTGGGTCCCCTTCGTAAAGATATCAGTGGGGATCTGGTTTTAATCAGATTCAGGAGCAGACAAGTTGTCCCCTATCTCCAGTCTTGGCAGCCCCAGGAAGGTGATGGTCCTATAAAAACTTGGGACCTACATGACTTTTATCCAAGCGAATCATATATCCCCTTCCGGAAACAAACTGACGATCACAACAATAAGCTGGGTTATAGATTCTGCCCATCAAATGAGCGCATTTTCCCCTCTCTTAACTTTTATCTGCAATGTCTTTTTAAGCATAGCAACCTACCCCAATTTAACCCTTTTACGCCATATAACAACTGTCAATACTAGGCGGGTGCTTACCGTGTAAACTTCTTAGACATTAATAACAACTGGATCAGCATATTTTACTGGACCTATCAAGATTTTGTTGCTTTTAAAAATGTATGTTGTTTGTTAAATTATGACTGTATTTTTTTATATTGTATGCTTTTATGGTTTGAAACAAAATCGAATAAAGCTTAATGAACTGGTTGGGGGGGCACAGGGGGGAAGGAGTGTGGAAAAAGTGCACGAAGTTATGTTTTTTTTTGGTTGACACACATTTGTATTGAATAAGTTACAATGTCTACAGTACAGGAAAAGTAATACATGGCATCAACAGTGGCAGATTTCGTTCAATGAACCAGTAGCTGTATTTGTAGGACACGGGATGCATCTGTATGGCATGTAGAATAGCCTCGATAAATGTTTGTGGGCTTAATGAAGGCTTAGAGTGGCCGCACTCCTCAAATCACTACGTCTGGATTTGGTCTGTCTGCAGGAAACCCACATAGACGGTACTAAAGTATATCTTCTGGAGCAATTGGGGCTTACAGTGTTAGCGTACTCCAAACAAGGGACCAAAACTAGAGGGGTGGTAGTACTGGGGAGAAATAGGGATACAATAGTTAAAAGGAAGAAAGAAGACCAATGGGGGAGGTGGGTGGTATTGGAAATAGTGTTTAAAGGCGAAACATTTACGTTGGTTACAATTTATGGGTCCACAGGGGATGATCCGGATGTTTTTCAGTATCTAGATGTTGAATTAGCACAGTGGCCTGAACCAATTGTCTGCTGTGGTGATCTTAACCTGCATGACTCGGATAGTTCATTTCTACAACCGGGGAGACAGTATCTAGGGAGGAAAAAGAAGGTGTACGGAGCACTTTCAGATATGGCGCTTCATAACTCTCTGGAAGACCCATGGGTGAAGTGGCATCCGTACCTAGATGGTAGTACTTTTTTTTCAGCCCCCCATAAAGTATTGGTTAGATTGGATTATTTCTTAATTTCAAATAGCTTGATGGCTGGGTCAAAAATGGAAAAACAACCCTGTATTATATCGGATCATAGCCCGTTAGTTCTGATGCTTAGCCTGGGGCAGGTTCAAAGAAATGATATACAATGGACCTTCGAGAGGGCGCTGTTGCAGGATCCGGCATATCGGGCATATATGACAAAGTGGATTAAGGATTTTTGGGATATAAACAGAGGGACAGCACCTCCGGGGGTGGTATGGGACACTTTTAAGGCCGGGGTCAGAGGGGAGACATTGAGTTTTGTACTGTCCACCCAAAAGAAAGAGAAGCTGAAGGCAGAAGAATTACGTACATACCTTTTGAGAGCAGAAGAAGATTTATCAGTGGCTATATGGCAGCATTCCCCGCTGGATCAGCATATACTTAAGGTTATTGCGCTTAGAGCAGAAGCCCTTGAAGGAATTGCTAAAAAAGCAGCTGACAAATATTTGGCTAAAAAGGAGAAGTCATACGAACTTAGTGAAAGAGTGGGCCATATCTTAGCCAGTCGGACTAGGCAGAGAGCAGCTGCATCCGATATTAAGGAGATTATAGATGCTCAGGGTAACTCCAGTACAGAGGCAGATCAAGTGAGGGAAGTCTTTAGGCAATTTTATTCAAACCTCTATGCCTGTGATAATATAGGGGAGCGGGGGAGATAGAAGGATATTTGGGGGATGTATTACCGCTGGAGCTCTCTATGGACGAGAAGGAAGGGCTAGAAGCTAATTTTCAGCTAGAGGAGTTGGTCTCAGCTCTTGGTAGCCTCCCCTCGGGGAAGGCAGCGGGCCCGGATCAGATTCCGGTGGAAATCTGCAAAACATTCCAAACATCACTAATAGGAGATATGTTTAATGTTATGTTGCTGGCACAGAAGGGGGAATCGGTTCCCGAGTCATGGGCAGGTGCGGACATAATTGTGATAGCTAAAAAGGGTAAACCTCTAACGGCACCAGGTTCATATCGGCCGATTACACTAATGAATGCCGATGTAAAAGTCTATTCTAAAATGCTCGCCAAAAGGTTATCACGGGTTGTTGAGTGTTCGGTAAGCCCCTCCCAGCATGGGTTAATTCCAGGAAAAGGCACGACGCAGCATGTCAGGCAGGTGATTACTATGTTCGATGCAGCAGGTACCCTAGGAGACCCTATGGCAGCGCTGTTTTTAGACACAGAGAAGGCATTTGATAGGGTTTCCTGGGGCTACTTATGGTCGGTCATGAGGTGGAGTGGTATAGGTGCGGGTTTCATAAAGGCCATACAGACTTTATATAAACACCGACGGCCAGGATCAGGGTCAATAGGGGGCACTCGGCAGCGGTTTAGATCAGTAGAGGGACCAGACAGGGCTGTCCTTCATCCCCCTGTTGTTCGCTCTTTATTTAGACCCGTACCTGCGCAGATTAGAAAGAAACCTAGTGATTCCGGCAATGAATATTAATGGCTGTTTGATAAAAACTCTGGCATACGCTGATGATGTGGCCATTCTGACACCCAACCCCACAGCTGGTATTAGGGAGGTGGAAGAGGAGGCTCAACGTTTTGGACAGGTTTCTGGATACAGCCTCAATAGCTCAAAGACACAGATCGTGGAAAATAGATACTCTAGATGTAATGACACTAGGGTTGTTGGGTCAGCGGTATATTTGGGGGTGGTATTATCTGCAAATCTGGATGTTGTTGTAGGAAATAATATGGCGCCATTAATGACACGGGTAAAAGCAGACTTAGAAAGGATGAACAACAACTACATTTGTCACTGGTGGGCTGTACTAATGTAATTAAGATGTTGATTCTCCCCAAGTTCCTTTATTTTTTTAGATCTATCCCTTTATTTTTTTAAGCTAGCTGGTTCAAAGCATTGGAGGCAATTCTGAATAGGTTTATTTGGGCACAGGGTAAGACACGTAGGGCTTACAGGTTTTTTTCCCTCCCGAGAGAGAGGGGTGGGTGGGGCGCTCCAGATGTTAGACTTTATTATATGGCAGCAGCCTTACAATATATGCAGGGGTTAATAGGAGGGGATATTGTTGATCAAAGAGCCACCAGCTCATCTTCGGAAGTGTACACAGCTGTCATAGGAGCAGAAGTGGGACACTGTTTTTTAAATTGTATTGAATTTGAATATTTTAAAAGAACAAGGTTCAAGACGGTTGCTGCTGCTGTCAAGATTTGGAATTCTTTCTTGAAGAAGTAAAAGCTGGGGAGATTTAATAGATGCATTAGATTGTATAAAAATAGGTCATTCCCTCCAGCGGTATTTGCAGACTCAACAATGGCAGACTGGGCGTCAAGGGGGATTCCACAGATTGGTGATTTCATTAGCTCAGAGGGGGTGATACAATTCACAGACTTAAGAAATAAGTTTGATGTTGATAACAGAGGCTTCTTTAAGTACCTCCAGATTAGAAGTTTCTTAAGCAGCAAACAGGGAGGGCCTGCTGGATTTGGCAGGAATGAGATTTTGGAGAAAATAAGGTAATCTGGGGATTGTACGATACCATCCTTCTATGCAAGTTTGGTAAAAGGGAAAACTGATGACTTAGAAAAATATGGTAATAAATGGGCGGAGAAACTGGGTGGGGAAATAGATTAGTTTCAGGAATCATTGGATTTAGGTCAAACCGCTCTGTGTTCAGCCCCCCTACCGTCCCAACACTATAAAACCCTATATATGCTGTATTTTACACCAGCCAGGATAGCAAAGTGGGGTGGCACCACAGGTATTTTTTGCCCCCGCTGTAATGCCTTGGAAGCAGATATTGTGCACATCTTTGCTACTTTTCCCCAATTGCATATACTTCTGAGAGATATAGAGTGCTTTTTGGGTAGGTCACTGGGTATTCAATTAATACTTACTTCATCCTGGATCCTCCTAGGGGTTGGCCCAGATGGGGATGCCATGCAGCGGGAATTTATGTTTGTAGCAATGGCAGTGTATAGACTAACTATAGCTAGGGCTTGGCTGGACAAGAATCCTCCGGTTATGAAAATCTGGATAGCTAATCTGCTGGCTGCATATAATATGGAGAAGAATATTTATGCGCGGAAAGGTAGGAGAGGAAGGATTCTAGGTTTGAAAATATGGGATCCCATAATCAAGTGGAAGGAGGGATTGGGGCTACAGAGAGTCTTACGAAAGGTGTACATGTCTTTAATGAAATTACAGCTTATTTTGTATTTTTTTGTTTGTTTTGGAATTTGTAATGAAGTGTACTGTATGCGTATAAATGACACGAATTGATGAAATATATGATATAATCAATGATGAGCAATGTATAATGTATAAAGTGTGCGTAACTTGGTAAATAAAAATAAATTAAAAAAAAAAAGTAAAAAATGTTTGAAGAGACTTTATCATATTTTCTGTGATGTTTGTTGTATGATTTACGTTGCAAATATTTTCAGGGCTCGGCTTGTGAAGGGGCTCTAAGAGCCCAGCGAGACCCTTGGTTCGGCTCTGGCTCTCACCATATATTTGTTATCTCGCCACCTAGTTTATCTTTCTGGTATTAAGATCAATGCCTCACTTTTAGAATTTAAATGATTATGTTTTACCTACAGCTATTGTTATTTCCATAGGTGCATTAACCCTTTCCAGTGGAAGAGTTCCTCTCACTAACCATCTGTGCCGATAGCACATTTAGAGCGATGACTGGTCCAGCCTCAGAAAGATCCCGCACAGGATCAGGCCGAGCCCAGCAGACATGATTACTACTCTTAAGTATGATCCCTGTAAGAGTACAGGCTGTAGCCTCCAGCCTGAAAAGTGGATCACAAACTTGGATGTAGTTAAACACGTAGCGCTTTCAATAGTTTGTGAATGAACATGGAGCGGGCGTTCTTCCACCGACACATTTTCTGCACTAGCCTGTTTGATATAACTTGGATATGTTCCATGTAAGTGAGATTGCACACTTTTATGAAATGTACTTAGAAATGAAACACAACACTACAGAATGGTAATGTTTAATACATGTATCATGAAGTACCCGGCAACCCCATGCATGACATCTTCTGGCAGGCAGACTCAATCCGTGCTCAAAGGGGCACGGACCATGATGCATTGCAGACAGATTTAAAAGACTGGAATCCAGCCACCAGACCTGGCGATGGGCCTTGGCTAGCTAGGACAATAAATGTACATGACAACAATACCTGATATGACAAACAATATCCAGTGGATACCCATCAGCTACAACTCTGCTCCTGGAATATACATGGATTGGGGAATAAAACAACGGACAGGGAGCTCCTGGCCTATTTCCAAAGCTTCGACCTTAATCTACTGCAAGAAACCTGGTCAGATCAACCCTTCCATGACTTCGAAACTCATCATGTACCAGCGGTAAAAGAGGGCCAAATGTGGGCACCGGAAAGGCAGTGCAACAATCTGCTCCTCAAACAAGAGTATAAAGGTGAATAAGAATGTGGAGCTGAAAACAACTCCAACAAATGCAATAAAAGCCCTCAGCCTGGCTATAGGTGGCAGCATCAACAAACAACAATCAATAGTGTCAAATATATACCTTCACCCACGTGATACAATCAATGGAGCCAAACTCCTGGGATCCGAAATAACAAGACTAGTCTCAGAAGAATCGACGTCTAACTTCCTAGTAAGAGGTAATTTCACCATGCACTTACTGGGGCCCCAAGAAAGGGACAAACTACTGGACGAACAAGTCAACATCCCCCGACAGGAAGAGAGCAATTGGAGAAATCAATTGAGATTAGCTAAGAACTTCATGAGGGACATGGAACACTTGAGCTTTGTTGCACTTAATGGGCATTTTTCCGGGAGACCCACCCCCGGCTGCAACATTTCATAATGCAGCAGTCAGCACTTTAACTGCATCGATGCTGATGATGGAACCGCTCCGTCATCAGTTGCGTTGGCGCTGTGCTGATGACGGAGCGGTTCCGTCTTGGCCCGCCCGACGCGGCTGCGCGGGGTGGATTCCGCGCCTGCGCTGGGCATTCTATTGAGCGGGCGGGCCATGACGGAACCGCTCCGTCATCAGCACAGCTCACCTGAGGCTGGTGACGGAGCGGTTCCGTCACCAGCGTGTGAGCGCCGCGCGGCCCCCCCGCCCCTTAGCGCTGTGGTGGAATAGCCGCCGCAGTGAAGGGGTTAATAGATTACACTTTTGCAACCCAACCCCTGATCAGCAAAATTGTAGACTTTCAGATCGGTAAACATGATCAAAGTGACCATCTACCACAGGAAATCACTATGAACATCTTAAGCTCAATTCCAACCCAGCCAGTGGAGGACTCTGGCTCTATATACACAGTGAACTATAGGAGGATAAAATGCAAAGAAAACAACCTGGAAAATGGCTGGCCTCGGCCAAGTTACTTTGGGACAGTTTGAAGAAAGCAGGTACAAGTGTGATAGTATGCTGGCAATTTTTCACTAAAAAGCTAGGAGCAATACCTTCAACAAGGGAAGGGCCCGCTCATCATCAAGGGAAACTGTTCATAAAGGCATCTCCCCATAACTACCAGACAAGCCTTACAATCATCATTCTACCCTGCAAAACTCTAACTTAAGGGAGCTTAAGAAAGCTATAAATAAACCACGGAGGAGGCCCAGCCCCCACCGTTCAGGAGGAGCCAACGCAACTAAAAATAAACAAGAAAAATAGAAATCTGAAAAGCAAAAAGGGAAGTGGAGGACAAGCTGTGGGCCAAGCTACTACACTCAAAGACCAAGAACAGCCCACGATTCTGGTGTATTATCAATAGCTTACAAAATCCAAACGTACATAAAGTTAACTCACATTTAATGGAAGAACCCTTTGCAACCCACCTTTTGCAACACTGCAGCATAGAAGCAGGAGGTTTTCTGATAGGGAGCCCTAGACCCAGGTATATTCCCGGGGGAACATTGCCCGATCAAACGAAATCACTAGCAAGTGCTTCTTTTTCATTCTCAACCAAACAGATTAAGAACAGGATAGCGAGATGCAGGCAGGAGGGTGCGCCAGGCCCTAATGGGATTCCACCGACCCTGTTTAAAAACATACAGACTATTCGGTGGATGCATTATTACCACTGCTTGAACAGATCGTGGGAAGAGAAAGCATTTCGGCATCTTGGAGGGGGTCCATCATATCCCCAATATACAAGAGAGGAAATAAGACAGAAGATAAAAGCTATAGGCTGGTAGCATTAATAGATAACGATGCTAAATACTATGCCGGCCTTGTCCTGGAGGATCTCACAGATTGGTCAATTGAAAAGACGGGTTTCTGTAAGGACATAGTGGAGTTCTGGACTTTCTGGTACTGTCCAGAGGTGTCAGGGACAACACCCGAAGACCCCTGAGTTCTACCTGTCTCGGTGCACAAATAAACAGAAACACGGGCTTCTCGATGGTGGCGTCAAAGACCAAAGGTTTATTACTGCAGGGACACAGAAGTCACAGAAACTACACACGGGCAGATTCTAGGAGCCTGTTCGATTTCTACTGAGGGGGTTTCTCCTTAAATACAGAATATTTAGCTGGGGGCAACATTCTCCACATACTAGTGTGTTTCTAAACTTTCATGTCCTAAACAATAAATATTTGGCGTTACACAGGAATCGTCCACAATATCTGATGTCAAAACATTACGAATGAGAGGTTCCCACTGTTCCATCATAATCCCATGTCATCTTTACATTCAAGAGCCGGACCGCCTCATCGTAAATTTCGTTACCTCCCCCTAATAAAGGCCCAGAAGGAAAGGAGCAGAGCCAGGTGCAGAAGATAGAAAAACAGGATAAGAGATGTTTGTGGGTCATAAATGGGCAAGGCTACCAGCTTCGGCTGCCTAATCATGATCAGGCCAATGAACACGAGAACCAGTATAGCAGGACTGGCCTCGGGCAGAGGAGGCAGCTTTTGCAGAGTCATGCGGCCACAGCGTTTCTGTCCGAAAGTGCACGTGTCATTTAGCAAGGTGAATCGCCGGTTAGAGCCCACGTGTCTTTATGTGAAATGAAGTAATCAGAGGTCACTGCGTGTCCATTGACTATGTGAGGGCAAGGAAACAAGATGGATGCCATGATCTAAAATGGATACCATCGGTGTATCAGAAATGTGGTTATAACAGGAGTGCTCTTGTTCGTAGCATAGCGAAAACACCAGGATATACTAAATGGATCATTTGCGGTTCATCGGTACCAAAATTATGAGTTTACGACAATGTTGAAAACACGGGTTCAAATCGTCACGGAACCTCAGACCCTCCTTTTGCCCTTACATAGGCAATTACTCAGTCTATGTCAGAGTCTATCTCGATGTTCATTAGGTCAGTGATATGTTGTTGCATCATCATCCTTTCTCGTACCTTGTCTCCAAATACAGGCGGTTTTCTGAGACAGGTTGCAGCACAGAGGCTACACAAAGCGGGACCACATTGGATGATAAGGCAGCACGAGAATAGGAATACTAGGATAATACCAACGGCCATCAGAACCTTCCATCCCCACGCTGATAGTAGAGTCCAAAGCCATTCCATTAAGGACCAATTTCCCTTGTCTACGTGAATAGAGTCGGAAATCTTGTGTAGCTTAGAGATCGCTTCATATACTGTCGGAGCATTATTGGGGATAAAAACACAGCAGCTCGATTGGATCATTCTGCATACCCCACCTCGATCTGCAAGTATTACATCAAGAACCATACGATTCTGTAACGTCATGAGACGATCCGCCTGGAGCTCAGCTGTTAAATTACTAAGGGCACCCGCAGTTTCTGTAATAGTAGATTCAACTACCCGTGTTAGTTGACGTAGGTTTCTACTATTGGCCATAGGCCCCCAGAACGGAAGGAAACCTTTGAAAAAGTCTCCGGCTTCCTGACCAGCGGTATCTTCTTTGCTGAAAACACCTCTTGCTACTCTGGTCTTGTGATAATCTGGGGAAGCAGTGTACGTCGGAGGCAATAGTCGAGCAATATAGCATGAACCTGAAAAGTCAGCAGGCAACCATGTATATGCCCTATCCTGACAAATGAAGTAGGTACCCTTAGCAGTGAGAAAGGCAGGGGAAGAGTTAGACGGATACACATAAGTCTCAACGCAGTCACTCTTCCCTAGCCGAGCTCTTGGATTTCTCCCATTACCTTGCAAACAGACTTGACCTCGGTGAGGCACGACCCAAACTGGAGCGGAGCTCTTACGCTTGCTTTCACCCAAGCTAATGCGATCCTCTGTAGAATTCCAACTCAGATATACTCGTAGTTCATCCCTAGGATAAGATGGGGTGTTATTGACGTTTTTAATCATGTCAATGATTCCCTTGACTAAAGCTTTATTAGCGGAGTTATATTTAGCGGAACGTGATGGACGCGGGGGATAGGTCTCAAGGGCATAGACAAATATAGTCTGAAAGGCCTGAAATGATCCATTATAGCTAAAAGGCAAGACCAGATAGGGAATGCCTTTATCCATAGTGTGTGGTATCAGACCACATACCCAGCAGTCTGTTGTGTTAACTAGCAGTTAGTGTTGATGCAAGAGCTGTACAAAAGTGTTATTTATGAATTCTGAGCGTCGAGCTTGCTCATGTTCGGGAAACGGATGAAAGGGATGATAGGAAGCAACAGTAGAAGAAACAAGATCAAGGGGAGGTACTGTAGTTGTTATCGGTGCAAAAATCAAATGGATACCAAAGACGATTCCACCCACCAACATTATTAAAACAATTAAAAACGTAATTGCACATTGCATCATAAAACATTTGTTATGAAGAATCTTGTACAGTCTATTTCTGCGAACATAAATTACATTCTCTCGGTGCAGCCCAGGAAGCTCCATCTTCTACAACCGCTCGCGACCACTGATGGTATGTACGTAGTTGAAAATGCCTCTACCAGCCCTGGGAGTTCCCAGTACTAACAGAAAGACCGACCTTGTGTCTGGCCCCCGCAGATTCAACTAGGCACAAAGCCACGACCCTACGGCTACCCAGACGGCAAGGTATTAAACACAATGGAAATATACAGAGAAATGCAAAATGTTTAGCAAACTTCCTGGCTGGAGGCAATGTATCAGAGCAAAATAATTAAAAATAGGCAGTTTCCTGCTTTATTTGTCCTTAAATTGAGAACGGAGGTTGTATCTCAGTTTTCCTGGCGTAGTTTGATCCGGAAATAGACTGTTTTCAGCAGGAGTTACAATGTTCAAGTTCGCAGATGGCAAGTGTTCGTTTGATGCAGAAGACAAATGTTCAGTGTTCAGAGGAGCAGTTTCAGAAGGGGAGCCAGAGTTCGGTGAATCAGTTATCAATTCTGCATCGCTGAAAGGAACGTATCTAGGAACTGGTTCGGTTTCAGAGGCACCAATTCCTTTTCTCACCCAGTTATCATAAGGGAGTGGAAGGGGTACACGCTTAGTATGTGTCGCGTGGACCCAATCTTTTTCTTCCAGCCACACGTACAGCAGTCCTTGTGGCCAGTAATACTTGGAACGGTCCAACGAATTTGGGTTGAGGATTTCTGGTCCGTTCGAAGTTCTTTATGACCACAAATTCTCCGGGTTTCAGCTGATGACCTGGACTTTCCGGAGGCTTTGGCAATGCGTCGAAAACCTGTTGGTGAATCAGACTCAATTTAGCAGTCAAGTCAAAAAGGTAATCGATTAACATTGGGTATTCCAGCTGCCTGAACTCCCTAGGTCTTGGTACCCCCCAAATATTAGCAGGGCGACCGAACACAATCTCATAGGGACTTAGCCCTACTCGGGAATGCACGGTCGCTCTTGTGGATAACAAGGCCAAAGGTAAGGCGTCTGGCCAGGACAAGCCCGTGGAGGCTTGTATCTTGGCCAGTTTAAGCTTGAGGGTTCCATTGTAGCCTTCAACTAAACCAGCTGACTGGGGGTGATTCGCACTGTGGAACTTTTGTTTTATCCCTAAGCCTGCACACACACTTTGCATAACTTTACCTACGAATTCACTTCCATTATCTGACCATACAATCCGTGGCATGCCGAACCTGGGGAAGTATTCTTTTAGAAGACCTTTGGCAGTGGACAGGGCAGTATTGTCTTTGAGTGGATATGCTTCGATCCACCTTGAAAAAGCACAAACTACCACTAGGACGTACTTAAGGTTATTGCATCGATCCATGTGAATGAAATCTAATTGAATCACTTCGAAGGGACAGGAAGGAGGAGCGAAGTGACCAGCGGGTGTGGGGGTTCCCTTGCCAGGATTATGTATCAGGCATATCATGCAGTTTCTCACCACTCTTTCTGCACACTTACTAATTCCATCATTCTTCCAGACTGGAGCCAACATCTTACAAATCCCTTTAGAACTGATGTGCGCTGCTCCATGCGCCATCGTTACCACCGCAAGCACATACACATCAGGCAACATCCAACGCTGCTGTTCCGACAAATCAATCCAACATCCATTCGAGTCCAATTTACCCGTTTTCTCTTTCCATGCAAGCTTTTCCTCTTCAGTCGCTTCTTCCTGAATCGTTCTCACACTTTCCATTGTATCCTCACACATTCCCGAATCAGTAACCCATCTTGCAGACGTTGCAACATAAATCCCACTCATCGTATTTCTTGCTGTCTGTTTTGCTGTCTCATCAGCAAAGGCATTTCCTTGCCCAACATCATTCGTGATTGCTCGATGAGCACTGCACTTCACAATCGCAACTTCCATTGGTAAGGTTAGAGATTCCAACAAGTCATTAACTAGCTGACCATGCTGGATCTTAGTCCCATGGGACGTGATAAAACCTCTTTCCTTCCACAATCGGCCAAAACTATGGGCAACGCCGAACGCGTACTGAGTATCTGTGAACACATTCACTCTCTTTCCCTTAGCTAAAACACATGCTCTAGTCAATGCAATTAATTCTGCAGCTTGGGCAGAATTCTGACTCACTCTTGCAGTCTCCACAATCGTACTCAAAGTCGTTACTGCGTAGGCAGCTGTTACATCACCATTCTCCAATTTAAAACAAGATCCGTCAACATACAATGTGCCATCTGGATCTGACAATGGAGTGTCTTTTAGATCAATTCGTCCTTTCGTCTCTTCCTCAGTTCTAAAACAACAGTCATGTGGTTCAGAATCACTCGACTCCTGACTAGTCGGCAACAATGTTGCTGGATTCAATACATTGCATCTTTTGATTAGAATATGACTTGCTAACAGTGTCAGCTCATAGCCTGATAATCTAGCACTGGTAAGGTGCTGCGTCTTTGTTCAGTTCATGAGTGTATCCACGGCATGTGGAACCATGACCACTAGCATGTTGTTCATGACCAAACCAGCAGATTGTCGAATGGACGCTGCAGCTGCCGCTGTAGCTCTCAAGCAACTAGGCAACGCTCTGGCTACCGGATCTAATGTTGATGAAAAATACGCACAAGGGCGTTGTTTATCACCAAATCGTTGCGTCAGAACACTCAACGCGCAACCTTCTCTCTCGTGAACATAGAGTGTAAATGGCTTACTGTAGTCAGGTGTACCCAACACGGGAGCTGAACATAGTGCGTTTCTTAACTCAGAAAAACTCTGCTGACATTCGTCAGACCATGACACCGGATTTGGAACACCTTTCCCAGTCAAAGCCACCAACGGTTTTGCCAAAAGAGAAAAATTTGGGATCCATTGCCTGCAGTATGAGGTAATACCCAAGAATGCACGCACTTCTCTCTGTGTGCTAGGAACATTCATCTGTGTAATTGCTTTTATTCTCTCTGGGGTCAACCTTCTTCCCTCCTTTGACAAGAGATGACCTAGGTAGGTCACTTCTTGGCAACAGTATTGCATTTTGGAAGGTGACACCTTGTGATTTAAATTAGACAAATGATGCAATAAGGAAATTGTAGCTGCTTTGCAAGTTTCCTTGTCATCGGCAGCCACTAGAAGATCATCGACATATTGCACTAAGGCAGAACCAGTAGGAAGTACAAAAGAATCTAACTGACTTTTTAATGCCTGACTGTAAATGGATGGGCTTTCACAATAGCCTTGTGGAGCACGTTTAAACCTGAAGCTTCGTCCTCCTAGAGAGAAGCCAAAAATATCTCTACTTTCTTCGGCTATCGGAATGCTGAAAAAGGCATTCTTCAAATCGATCACTGAGAACCATGTGGCTGTAGCAGGAATCAACGTTAACAATGCAGTAATATCTGGAACCACAGGAAACTGTGGAATCACAATTTTATTAACCTCTCTAAGGTCAATTACAAATCTATAGACTGGAGGTTTTGTGGGGTCAGTGCGTTTTAGAATAGGTAGTACAGGACTATTACAGACATTTCCTCTAGTTTCCTCTATTAAGTCTTTCTTGATCAAATCTTGTACTATCAATAGGAGTGCACGCTCACCTTCACTAGAGATTTTGTATTGAGGGATTCGTGGAAATTTGACATTTGCTTTCAAAGTCACTACATAGGGTGGAATTTCCAAAAGACCTACATCGTTAGGACCAGTCGCCCAAAGAGTATCAGGGAGAGAACGCAGCTCCAGTGGGAGCGCATCCATTGACAAATACATCGGAGAGGTGATTCTTCTACCTAATGTAAGCTGTACTCCTGAAGGAGAACAGTACAATGTTGCATAAAGGCGTTTTAACAAGTCTAAACCAAGCAGATTTTCATTACAACCAGTCGTCAAAATCAAGGGTGCTTTCAATTGACGAGGCCCAACAGAAATAGACAAAGGACCAGAAACAGGGTTGTGGACAGGGGCGCCTGAAAAACCTACAGAAACATTTGTTAAGCCGGACATAGGTGCGCCAGGGAGTTTTGCATGTATGATAGAACTTTTTGCTGCACCAGTATCCAACAGGAACGGTTCGACTACACCTGATGTTGCTACTGCGACATAAGGCCCACTCTGGTCTACTGGAACTGATACTACTCCCTCTCTTTGTCCATGGCTGTCCTAGTACTCTTTTTGCTGGAATTCCTCACCAACGTCACAGTAATCTTCAACATGATACTGTTGAGATCTAGCTGGCTGTGTAGACTGACCATTTCGTTGATCAAAATAATTAGAAGGACGATCGTTCGTCTGTGGAGGCATAGCACCTCGTCCTCGACCTCTAGAATTTTGCATAGAACCACCACGACCTCTCTGAGCTGCAGCAGCATTGTTTTGTGCCAGTACCGGACACTCATTCTTATAATGGCCTTCCTTTTTGCAATAAGCACACTGATTCCATTGGTACTGTGGTCTCTGAGACCCATAGTCGGTTCTTTGATATGACCCTTGCTGTGTATTTGTCTGATTCGTGCGAGGCGGATATGCTTGTTGCAAAAGGACTTTAGTTTTTAAATCTTTCGTTTTCTTATCTGATTTTTCCTTCTCTTCTTTATCCCTATTTTCATAGTACTGGGCAGTTGCAAGTATCTGTGCAGTCGTAGAGACAGCCCATGCACTTTCAGAATTCTTTAATTTATTACTGAGCTCTGGTAACAGATTGTGCACAAATTTATCAACAAATAATCTCTGGCCTCCTTCCGTGCTCATATCCTGACCACTGTGATCTACGAAAGTTTCCTCGAATCTGGTGAAAAAGTCAGAGACGCTTTCGTCCTTCTTCTGCCTGCATGCGGACAACTTGTCCCAGTTAACGCGCAATGCCGGCATCAGAGTTTTCATTAAACCGATTATTCTACCGGGCAAATCAGCAATTAGAGGTTCGGGTTTAGAACCACCTATTTGTTGACCATCTGCCGCAATTATAGCTGCCCAATCACCACCTAGAGCAACTGGATGATTTTCTCGACGAATTTTAGCCCAAATTGGTTGCGGTACTACATTACCAAATAGCATATCAATGTCCGCTAGATTCATTACACAAGCTTCAACCGTCTGAGCCAACTCTTTGTAAAATCCAGCGGGATTTTTACGCGGATCTGGCAAGGCCTGTTTTACTGCTAACACTTCAGCTCGCTTCCACGGAATGTGTATCCACACTCTCTGGAATTGCGCTGGAGCGGCTGCAATACCACAGCCCGCATCAGCTTGCACAGCTTCGCGCCAAATTGGTGGAACCTCCCTCATAGGATATTGTCGATTTTTATTTGTGCTACCTTTCTCTAAATCTCTTGGTGAACGGAGGGAAGGATCAACCCTAAAACCTAAGATTAGTTCCATTGCTTCTTTTATCTCCTGACCAACTATCATACCTGCAGCGAATTTTTGTTGAATATGAATTAATTCGTCTGGAACTTGTTCAGAATCATTCTCATCCCATTCCTCACGTAAAAGGGAACACATAACATCAAACACATAGCGCTGTGTCGGTCCATTCCATTGCATAAATGTATCTAATACATCTCGTACGTTATACCTTGCAATTTTCGAAATCCATCTGAGGGCAGTGGAATCTAATATTCCTCGTTCCTCAATACTAGGAAGCTGACTACGTCTCTGAACAGATTCAGAGGTAGGACTTTTAATCAGAGTTTTGTAAAAGGGAGAGAGAATATTAGAGACAGATTCAGTAATTCTCAGACAAACAGAAAGCGGAGTCATATAGCTAGAGGAAGTTTGAAGTAGAGTGGTAGTTGGGACCGAAGAAACAGTACCAGTAGGAGTGGGAGGCAAAATAGCTTGTGAAACCACAGGTATTAGCGGTACAGGCATAGGCAGAGGAGCTGGCAACCCTGGAAGAGGGGGTGCCAGAGGAACATTGATAACCACAGGGAGTGCAGGAGCTTGATTCAGGGGAGCAGGAGCAGGTATACCAGGCTGTTCAGCAACCGGTAACACAACATTTGGCAGAGGCGGAGCTGTAGCACCCTGTGCATACGGTGGAGGTGACCTCAACAAATAAGACAACAGAGGATCATTTTCAGAGTCTTCCACTGTCCTAGCCGTACTCTATGGCAAAGCAGGGTAACACTTGTCTATCGCTAAATTACGCTCTCTCTCGGCTACCTCTATCGCTTTCTCAGATTCATTGAGTTGGAACTGCTTAGCAGATTGTTCTAAAGTCAACTCTTGTTCTTTCTGCTCTTTCTTCAACTTTTTAGTCTCTCTCTGTTTGGATTCTTTTCGCCAACAACGGAAAGAATCAAACATTGCCGGCCGGGCTTTCTTTTTAAAAAAATTTCTTTCTAAATTATCGAGAATTTCAGATTCGAAACTACCATGTAGTGGCCAACTAAGGACACCATCTTTCTCCGTGTAGCGGATCCATACCTCGTTATAAGAGATAGGGCCCACACCGAACTTGCAATAAAGATCATAAAGAGGAGTTCCAATCGGAGGAACCGAACACGAGTCCTCCAACTGGGAATCCTTGTTGCAACCAAAACATGAAAACATACAACTTTTCCGACTTACCATTATATAAACCGGAACACAGAACAACACAAACAACAGTGCGCACTCGAACTTAGGCCTACCAAAGTGAACAAATGTATCGATACCCAAACTAAACCAAAAGATTATCGTAACTAGAGCAACCAGTGATAATCTTACAAAACCAAACCAAACCAAGGAACTAAAAGGATTATCCAAACCCTTACGAAGTAACCAAACAACTAGCAACCACTTAATACTTAACTGAGGCACTGAAGACTTCACCAAGGAGAAACCCGTCACGTCTCGCTGTACTAAGGTCTGCACCTCGGGTCCAAGACAGGGCGACGGTCAAGGCAACGGACCACTGCAGCCGTCCGAACGGGAACCCTCGTGGAAGAGAACGTCAGGCCACTTTTGCGATATGCCGGGATCGATGAAGTGGGGCGCCTCCCTCCGGAATCTTCACACGAAGCTTCTCGAACTCTTCAGGCTTTTGGACCGGTACCGAATGACGTTGCCCTGCGTTGGGCGCCAATTGGAGTTCTGGACTTTCTGGTACTGTCCAGAGGTGTCAGGGACAACACCCGAAGACCCCTGAGTTCTACCTGTCTCGGTGCACAAATAAACAGAAACACAGGCTTCTCGATGGTGGCGTCAAAGACCAAAGGTTTATTACTGCAGGGACACAGAAGTCACAGAAACTACACACGGGCAGATTCTAGGAGCCTGTTCGATTTCTACTGAGGGGGTTTCTCCTTAAATACAGAATATTTAGCTGGGGGCAACATTCTCCACATACTAGTGTGTTTCTAAACTTTCATGTCCTAAACAATAAATATTTGGCGTTACACAGGAATCGTCCACAATATCTGATGTCAAAACATTACGAATGAGAGGTTCCCACTGTTCCATCATAATCCCATGTCATCTTTACATTCAAGAGCCGGACCGCTTCATCGTAAATTTCGTTACCTCCCCCTAATAAAGGCCCAGAAGGAAAGGAGCAGAGCCAGGTGCAGAAGATAGAAAAACAGGATAAGAGATGTTTGTGGGTCATAAATGGGCAAGGCTACCAGCTTCGGCTGCCTAATCATGATCAGGCCAATGAACACGAGAACCAGTATTGCAGGACTGGCCTCGGGCAGAGGAGGCAGCTTTTGCCGAGTCATGCGGCCACAGCGTTTCTGTCCGAAAGTGCACGTGTCATTTAGCAAGGTGAATCGCCGGTTAGAGCCCACGTGTCTTTATGTGAAATGAAGTAATCAGAGGTCACTGCGTGTCCATTGACTATGTGAGGGCAAGGAAACAAGATGAATGCCATGATCTAAAATGGATGCCATCGGTGTATCAGAAATGTGGTTATAACAGGAGTGCTCTTGTTCGTAGCATAGCGAAAACACCAGGATATACTAAATGGATCATTTGCGGTCCATCGGTACCAAAATTATGAGTTTACGACAATGTTGAAAACACGGGTTCAAATCGTCACGGAACCTCAATAGGAACTACTACAAACATACTTGCCCTCTAGAGCGGATGACAAATGTTTACGTTGTGCTACACCTAAAGCTGACTTCTTACACATGGCATGGGCATGCCCCAGTCTACACAGGTACTGGCAGGAAGACACAGAAGCATTATCAACTATGCTAGCCGAGCACATACCAAACACACTGCTGATATGTCTACTGGGTATCCGCAAACTCAAACTAGCCAAAAGACGTAAATTCCTGGCGGTCCCACTCTTACACGCAAAAAGACTGATAGCTATGAAATGGGATAGCAAAAGACCACCTAGATTCAAAGATTGGGTTACAGACATGATATACTGTAAAGAAACACTAGGGACATATGCAGAGGAATTGCCCCAGGCATCTAGACCCCGAGACTTCTGGGAACCACTTATGGTTTACCTGCAACGGATACAGGACGCACCGTAAATACAGAACACGGGTGATGCTATAGACACGAGAAAGGGCTCCTTGATGAACTGAAGATGTTCAGCAACTATAGCTTATATGTAAACAAAATGTCTGGTCACAGCTATGGCACAGGTCTTAAAGATGGAAGCTGTATTGTATTGTAAGTCTTCTGATATGAAAAATGTATTGTATGCCACGGATTGTTTCAAAAGGTGCATTTTTCTTTCTATTATTGTAAGTACGAGACAATTATGATATGCGTGTTAAAATAATGATGACATGTAAAATGTACATTGATGCTGCTTGGTGCAAAAATAAAAATCTAAAAAAAAAACATACTTGCCCTCTCCCTTTTAATAGACGCTGTTAAAGCCGCAAACTTACCACTGTACATGTGTTTCATCGACTACTCATCGGCTTTCGATAATATAGACAGGAAGAAACTTTGGGCTAAACTCAATAAAAGAAATATACCACCTGCTCTCTTAAACCAGCGGATCCTCTTACATACTGACACCTGGGTCCAAGTGAAGCTTGCAGTCAGCGACTGCCTGTCCAGAAAAATACCAACTACAAACTGCCTGGAACAAGGGTGCAAGTTGGCCCCGACTTTGTTCAACCTTTTCATGGCAGATCTATCCACAGAGCTGGATAACTGCAAATCACACGCCCCAAGGATGGGCAGGCTTTCACTTTCCAACTTACTGTATGCTGACAACCTTGTACTGATCAGCCGAACTATGATTGGACTCCATCATCTACTACACGTCACTGAAAGCTTCTCTGAAATAATGATCTAAGCATCAACTTAGACAAGTCGAAAGTGATGCCATTAAACCAAAAAAAGAAGGCAACTATTCATTGTGGGCATCTGGCTGGTCAAATAATAGAAGTAGTCGAGGAATACAAGTACCTGGGGGTCATAATAGACAACAAAGGCATCTTAAAGGCACAAAAAGAAGTCATCGGGAGAAAAGGAGACTCAATTGCGGTGGCACTAAAAACCGAGCCTCATGCCACTGCTCCAGGGGCTCCAAGCAAAACTCATCCCAACAATCTGAGGGGAAGGGATGCGGATACACTGGACAGTATTAACCCTGGGCGTAGCAGGCGTAGTGCCTCTATGCGTATTTCCACTGAGTTTTAAAAAACTCTGCGGAAATACGCTATGCTCACTCCCCCCTCCCAAAGTCTTTAAAAATGTAAAAGAAGCCACTTACCTGTTGTCTCCCGCCTCCTCTGCGTGGCCGCTCTCCGTCATGATCCTCGCGTCCTTCTGTAATTGAAAAAACACTACGTTGTACGTCTCTCCAGCTGTAGAAGACTGAAGGTGATGACAGCGAATAGATAATAGTTAAGGCTCCATGTTTTACATTTTCATTGATTTTTACAGATAAATACAGACAGAAACCATTTATTTTTTTGTCTGTATTTATTTTTAAATGTGGATAAAAACGGAAATATGGTTTCTTTTTGAGTGAGTCTAAATACACTTTGCCATGACTGCCAGGCTAATAACTGTGTGGATTGATGGGTAAGTGGGTAAAAAAAAAAATTTAGTAAAGAGGCTTTAACAGCAGTAGGTATGCACAATGCTGATACTGAAATTTGCATATTTTCTTAGAAGCGCATTGATTTATCTTCTGTGGGTGTTCACAGCACTGAAACCTGGTAGGCATTCAAGCATGTGTGCATATTTACCGGTTAAATAAATATGGGAATATACAAATTTCAGCTTATTTTTTCCATAAAACCCCAAATAAATATGGATAAATACAGATAAAATTAGCAAAAAATAAATATGGATAAATACAGACGGAAATGTCAAAAAAATAAATACCATAAAACCAGGAGCCCTAATAATGGTGCAGGGCTGGTCCTTTTCTCTGTTACTTGCCTGCTGCTGCCCCAAACTTTCAAGAATGTTCTGCCAGCCCCTATACCAACTCTTGGTCTAGTCATGAGGTGTATGGTTATTGCATGTTCATGCACGATGGGTGACTATGTATTGCATGTGCATGTATTATACTTGTATGTGAACCATGTGTTTGGAGAACACATAAGTGCATGTGGCTACAAGAGCCCTGACTTCCATTTTGTGCTCAGCACTTTCTGATCGTACCTAAGATGGTGGCTTGCAGGAGGAGCCCTGACAGCAGATAGATATTGCAGGGTGCCAACCCTGAACATTCCAGGAATCTTGTTAGATCAGACAGTGAAGTCTTGCTGAAATTAAAAAGGAGCCACAGGGTCTATATGAAGCCAGGGAGTTCTACCGTACCCTTCCTGACCCATTTTTACACGGGAGAGGCTACCCTCACAGGGTGACAGGAACTTTTGCTCTTGTTTTGGTTTGGTCCTGAGAGGAGGCTCCCAGCACCCCCCAGCTTCTTGCTCACACTTTTCACAAAGACCAAGGACTAACCGGCCTGTGCAGAATTCACAAAAGGGCAAAATTACCCAGAACCAGTCACAGGACTGAACTACTGGAAAACATAAGGCGTGTCTGCAACTTGAGTATAAAGATGGGGCAGAAACCTTCAGTCGGTGAGCCAAGATTTCCTAACAAGAAGCCTGGAATGCCACAGTAGTGGAGTCCAGGAACATCCAGGACTCCAGGAACGTCCAGGAACATCCTTTGGGCTCCAGGGTTGGGGTGTGCCAACTGCCCCTTCCCATGTTTGGGACCAGTAACATGGGCAAGAATCAACCAGACTGTCAGAAGGCTGTGCCTTTAACTAGCTTTGAAGTAGAGAGCTGACTGACTGCGAAGGAGGGGCATTGACAGCGTCCATGCATAAAGGTGATTTATGTATTTTTTCTTTTTTTTGGGAAGTTATATATATGGAATATGAACCTTGTGGGTATCATAGTGCTTTACTATTGTTCAGAACGCAGAGACAAATAGAATCAATATTATCTTAGTCGAGAAAAATACACAATGTTGCAGCACCTAGACAAGTTACAACACAATGACAGGACCGATAAAACATAGTAGGAGAGCCGTAGTCATGAGTGTAATGTGTCATGAAAGGTACGAAGAGAGGAGATCCTGAGATCTAGGGCAGAAATTTGTAAATAAGTAGTACTTTAACTTCTTTCTTGAAAGATGCAGTTGAGGGATTCAGTCTGATTTCAGGGGGCACGGGGTTCCAAAGTCTCGGACCAAACCCAGATAAAGCTCCATTGTAGGTTTTCTTCTTGAGGTATCTCTGTGGTTTCAGCAGTAAGGTGTTAGAGCTTCTGGGAGATCTGCAGCCACCAGAAAGTTCCAGCTTCTGAGCATGGTATCCCGGGGTATTGCAGTGTAGGGCTTTATGGGTCATGCAGGCAATTTTTAGCTGAGTTCTTGCTTCGTAAGGGAGCCAATTGAAGGATTTCACATCGGGTTGATTTGTTTGTTTCTTTTTGGTCCTATGATGAGCTTTGCAGCAGACTTAAGAGAGGCCCTAGAGGAGACATTTTGGACCTGGGCAAGCCACAGAGGGTTGCACTTCCATAGTACAACCTGGGAATCAATAGGGCTTGTACTGCAGACTTGAAGTCCTCGGTGGGTAGGAAGGGTTTTAATTTTCTTAAAGTGTTAATTTAGAGGTTCGCTCCTTTGGTGGCAGCACTGATGTGCTTCTGCATGTTAAGGTTCTTGTTGAGAGTTATTCCCAGTGATATCACTGAATCTATAACTTGTGGCAGGGTATTGTGGGCTGTTAGTTGTTTTATCCATTCTTCAATGACACATGACTGGTTGGGTGGAGCGATTAGGAGGAATTCGGTTTTTGGAGTATTTAGTTTGGGTTGATTGCATCCCAGCCAATTTTGGGTTTTCTGTAGAGTTTAGTTCAGTGATTTGATGTCTTCCGGGTAGGAGACTTTCAGGTAAAATTGGGTGTTGTCGGCCTACATGTGGTAGTGGATGTTGGATGAACTCTGATTAAAGAGACTGGGTGTGAGGGAGGAACCCAGTAGGACCCCTCAGGTGACCGAGGGGTAGAGAATGATTAACCTTTAATCTTTGAGTTCTGTTTTGGAGAAACGAGGTGAACCAATTTAGGACTGACCCAGTAAACCCATTCTATTTTCCAATAGGCCTAGTAGGTTGTCGTGCTTAATTGTGTAGATTGTTTTCGCTGTAACAGTGCAATCGAGTCAAGAATGTTCTCCATGGGGGCGTGGCTTGCAGCCGACTAAAATGGGCGCAGCCTAGAGGAGCTCCGCAGGAAGCGTAGGTTCCCTTAAAAATCCGACACATAATCCGTGCACTAATCCTGCCTTGAGGAAGGTCAAGGAAAGCGGCGACGGCGGGGCATCGAGCGACCTAATCTCCAGGCGCGTGCAGCCATCCGAACGCCAAAGAGATCGTGTCTGGCGGCGCGGCCTGCCCACGCGACTGCAGCTGGCGACTCGCCTACGCCTTGGGCCCAGCGGGAGCAAGTAACTGGCGGCCTGGTTTACGCATCGGGCCAGGCCTACAGCTGAGAGTGGGGACTATGCGGCGCTGTTCAGTGCCGATTGAAGACTGTATCAGCCACCCCTCCTTAGTACCGGAAAGCAGACGGCAGAGGGACGCCCGCGGTGCTGGCTCCTGCGCGACCCGCAGCGCGACACGCTCCGAGGCATCCAGAGAGAAGGGCAGCTGAGCAACCAGCTGTTGTTGTGGCCTGCGGGGAGTCAGTACCCGTCTGGAGGTGAGCGGGGCCCGACTCCGGGTGAAGAGGAGGCGAATAAAGTGAAGCTGGATGACATTATGGCTGCTCTTACTAATGTGCAGACAGCGGTGGGCACCATTTCTACTGATGTATCCTTCCTACGGGCTGACTTTCAGAAGATGACCCCGAGGGTCACGGAGGTGGAACAAGTAACGAAAACCTTGTCCAAAGACACAGCCACTTTGCTTAAAAAAGTCAGCCACTTGGAAGCTGAAAACAAAATTATGGCGGCGAAGCTGGATGACCAGGAGGGGCGCTCTCGCCGTAATAACGTCAGAATCACGGGCATTCCCGAAAGTGAAGGGGGCCCGGCCATGGACATTTATGTCGAGGACCTCATAAAAACAAGTCTCCAACCAAGAGGGCTCTCCACCTTATTCTCAGTAAAAAAGGGCACACAGGGTGCCAGGTGGCAAACCCAAGCCTGGGGCGCCTCCCAGGCCTGTCCTGGCCCGAATTTTCAATTTCCGTGATAGGGTTGCGATACTACAAACGGTGAGAGTGGCCCTACCAATTTCCATTCTGAACTCAGTGATATCCTTTTTTCCGGACTACACAGCTCCGGAACAGGGATCTTCCTTACTCCATGCTATTTCCCGCGAAGCTATGGGTAGTGGCGGATGGTAAGACTTGGTTTTTTGACACGCGGGAAGAGGCCCACGACTGGCTTGAGGGGTGGCGACGAGTGGAAGGATCCAGAAGATCGGAGATGCGCCAGCAACAGCGGAGGGTGGAAGAGGATCCCAAGGAATGTAGACAGGAGCAGGAAGACGACAACACGCAGAGGTCGGAGGCCGAAGAATGAGAAAGGGGACTTGGAACAAATGGAACTCACCGACCTAACATGATGCATTTGAAGTTTGCCCATAAAGGAGTACTGGGCATGCCGCCAGTTCTTATCTAGTTACCGTGGCCATCTTGCCCTGACGAGGGGGCGGGCTATCGTCCGCGGCGGTAAGACTAGCCGTTTAGCCACAGCAAGACTCAGGTAAATATTGATCTTCAAGGAGGGGATAGACTACAGCATTCCCCGAACTCCTCACCCCTGAAACGCAAGTACTGTTACTGGGATTGGGTATTGAGCACTCTGCAATGTTGGGGTGGCAGGTAGTTTTTAATCCGTCTAGCAGGGAGGCAGGGAGGGGGGAGGAGGGAGTGGGAATGTTGTTATGGTTATGTTTTTTATTGTTTACGCATACCGCACAGGTGCTCATATATGACACCCTTCCAGACACAGGTCTGCAATGGCAAGGTTCACGTAAATCCGTTATACAAGCTACACGCTCCAACAGTCATGACAGCGCAAGATCCGCAGACAGGTGATCGATGGCAGTTCTCCAATACGCAGGTAGCTCCCCTGTCACTAATTACGTGAAATGTACACGGCTTGGGCGACAAAATTAAAAGGGGTTTGGTCCTTCAGTGTCTAAAAAAATGTTCCCCGACGGTGGCCCTGCTGCAGGAGACACATCTCACTGGTAATGCCTGCAGGGTGCTGGACAGGTGGGGGTTTAAGATGGTAGCCCACTCGGAGTTCTCCTCGGGTTCCAGAGGTGTAGGTACCCTAATCCGCAAACAGTTGCCGCTTACAATACATAAAACAAAGAGGTACGCCAGCGGCCGCTTCTCGGCTATTGTTGGTCAATGGGCATCCTATTAATATAGTATCAGCTTATATTCCCCCCGTCCTGCATACAGTCGCACTTCCAGCCCTCAGTGACTTCCTCCTTGATATCCCGGAAGGGGAACTGCTGATCGGAGGAGACTTTAATGCCACAGTACATGGGACCTTGGACCGGCAACCTGCAAGGGAACAGACCGTGGGTGTGTCGCATTTGGGAAGCTTTCTGGGTGCACTAGGGCTTACTGACGTATGGCGGCACCGTCACGCCACGGCGCGACAATTCACTTTTCATTCTGGGGTTCATAATAGTCTATCCAGAATAGACTACTTCCTTGCATCCCCGGACAGCCTGAAAAATGTGGAAAAGATTGAGATTAGACCCAGAGGCATTTCTGACCACTCTCCAGTACTATTAACTTATACATATTATCATAGGGTGAGGCAGCGAATACTTCCCATATTTCTTGGATACTTGCGGGTTCTCAAGATCATCAAAGCTATGGTCACCAAAACACAACACTATTTCCAAGAAAATGTTTCATCGGTCCACTCTCCGACCAACCTGTGGGAGACCTACAAGACCGTTCTAAGGGGGCAGGCCATCGCTCCCATTGCAGGTAATAGGCGAGAAAAGCAGCAGGAGCTCAATACCATAGAATCAGAGCTACAGAGTGCCAATGCCCAGCACTCCCGTAATTCAACTCCTGCCATTGCCCAATGCTTGCGCCTTAAACAACAACAGCATAGGGAATATCTTAGAGAGGCGACAAAACTGAGACTCTCGGCTACACAACATTAGATATATGAGACCGGCGATAAAGCCGGGAAACTTCTTGCATGGCTTGATAAAAGGGAACGTGAAAAAAATGGATCGCACATCTCAAAACAGTGACAAATCTGATAGTGACTGACCCGCCCGCAATAGTGCGCATGTTGGCGCAACACTTTCAACAAGTTTACACTTCACTATCGTAGATGTCCGTGGAAGAGGCGCTGACCTATATAAAAGGTATTGCGATACCCAAACTCACACCGGAGGTGGCCCTTACGCTGGGGGCAGACCTTACAACCGACGAGCTGCAGACGGCGATTGGCTCATTACAATCCAGGAAAGCGGTAGGACCTAATGGTATACCCATAGAACTTTATAAAAAGATGGCGGGACTGTGGCCCCACACCTGCTACGTATGTACTGTGACAGTCTACAAACAGTTGAGCTCCCACAGATCAGCGCCTGGCCACTGTGGTGACGATCCTAAAACTGGGGAAACCCCCAGTGGAATGTACTTTATATCGCCCCATATCCTTAATTAAAGCTGAGGCCAAAATCTTAGCAAAACTCCTTGCGATCAGACTGACTCCGCACCGCACAACCCTGATACACCCGGACCAGTCCAGGTTCATGCTAAACAGAAATACGCTACTGAACTTGAGGCGTCTGCATGGAGTGATGGCCTGTATACCATATTGTAGTAAAGAGTCACTACGCAATGAAGGTTCCAAAGTCTAATTTTATTTAGTCATAAGTAAACAGGTGCTCCCAGCTTGGCGGCTTACTCTCACAACCAACATTCTATCTCGCGCTCCTGGAGGCAGAGCGGACCATACCAAGTGGGGAGGAGGGAGAGGGGTGGGTAACGGGGAAGTCACAGCAGGTAAGGTTACAACACATATCTTCAAGAGCCAGCCGTTCTCCTGCCATTTGACGCTCGTATGGCGTTCAATATAGTTTTGTGGCCCTTCTTTTTTTTTTTTTTTTTTTTTTTTTGAAAACCTTTATTGTGCTAAAAGACAGTACAAATACGGGCCCACAACCATCCGGCCGGCCACGGTCACACATTCGGCACTAGTGCACACAATACGACGCCATGGTAATGCGGCATGACAATGGTTGCAGTGTAAGAGTAGACTGGTAAGCGCCGTCATACCTCGGCCCAGGAGCAATGTAGGTTAATTTTCAAAGTCTTTTGTTTGCGCAAATAGTAAAGTCAGGTCATACTGCTCCGCACTTAAACAACGAAAGAAATAGGCAAGGTCCATGTAGGTGGGACTCGACAAAAACATCTATATCTGGCAAATCGATTTACAACATGTAAGTCCCGACCAGAGGATGGCCACAGGATAGTAAGACCACAGGAAGCTATCCAGCAACCCATCTCCAATGCCACCACCACCCACCCCCCAGTATTCCCAACATGGGCCTAAGAAAGAAGGGAAAATCAAAAAGAGCAAAAAAGGTACCATAGAAAGGAAAAACTCAACTAATAAGTAACCCCCCACCCTACACACATGCAGAGGCTATGGCTTACCCCCCTCTAGCAGAGTGTCTGTCGCCCCGTAAACCCGAAATATAGAAGGAAGAGAAAGGAAGAAGAAGAGAAAGCGAAAGTGAAAATAAGAGTAAAGAGTTAATTCCAAACAGGATGATGAGGTTTAATTTTAAAATAAAGATCCAAAGTGAGTCCATAGCAACAGGTCCGGAAGGAGATGAATCAGGGCAATGCAGTTGGGACTTATACGGGGCAGCAGTCTCAAGGAGGACTAGCAAACATTATTCAACAGGCAAGCGATCGCACTCAATGGAACCAGGATAGTGAAGAGCATAGCAAATGGCGATCTCAAAACGTTACCCCAAAAGCACCCACTCCACTCACAGACCCAAGGAAGAAGTGATGAAAGAGCTAGCCAGAAGAAAAGTGCAGGAAGAAAAAAGAGAGGAAATAAGAAGAGAGAAGGGAAAATGAGGCCCATAGAAAGAAAAAACCCACAAGAAGATATACCCCCCCACCCTACACACATGCAGAGGCTACGGCCTACCCCCCCCCAGCAGAGTGTCTGTCGCCCCAAAGAGTACCCGAAATATAGACGAAGATAAAGAGAAAAGTAAGGAAAAGAATAAAATGTCACGGTTGATCGGAGGAGGGCCAAGGATTAATGTAAGCAAAACATAATCGATACCTGCGGCCACCCAACCCCCGGCCCCGACCTAACACCCATACAACTTGTACCTCCAGCAATCACAAGTCCCAGTCTCAGTCTTATATGTCCCGGTGTGCAGCAAGAAAGTCCCCATCCTCAGCCTTGTCCCCTTCGAATCCGTAGTCCAATCGAAACTAGTCGCAGCGCAGCCAGTATGGACGAAATGGACCACCATGGAGACCATCGTGAAAGTTGGGGTGTAGGAGACAAGGCAAACTGGATCGTTGCTTGGCTGTAAGGAACCAGAGGACGTACCATCGCTAATCCACGGCTAAAGCTCCAGGGGGCAGAACGGTGTATAGGTTCCAAGATAGCAGCCGGCCGGTGCACAGAGAGCAAGTCCAGGAGGGCGCTCGGCAACATGGCACCCGTGAACAAAAGAAATGGGCGAGGCGGCGACGGGGGCCCGAGCCCCGGCAGCACAAGAGAGGCAACGTCGTCAGACTCCTCCAGAAAAGGACCGAGGAGTACCGCAGCGGGTCCCGGGACACGTCCCTCCGCCACCGAACCGCACCCCAATTCGGGCAATCCACCGACAGTCGGCTCAGGGTATGGCGTAACGCACCGCTCTGGAGAGTCATCTTGGCCAGCCAACAGGGCCCCATCGAGCTGAGCCCCCAAATCGGTAGCAAGATCACGAAAGGCCAATCTCAGGTCCCCCAGTGCCGCCAGGATGTCACAGAGCCTCAGCGGTGGATGGAGAACGGAGGGTGCCGCTGTGTCCGCCATCTTGGGTAATCTGCCATGGAGCGCCCTCGGGATCAAGCCCCCGGCATCAGCCATCGACATCAGGCAATCCATGAAACCTCTGTGAGGCCCCGGTGGTGCAGAAAACGTGAAGGCAGCCGAGTATGAAGAGGCAAGAATGCCAGGAGCAACTGTGGCGCTGGGAGACCCACCGGCCGGAGCAAGGCGCCTGTTGCAGAAGATGGCGACCGCTGCTACAAACTGCAACAAAGGAACAATCCCGGACCCTCGCAGCCGGGCCGGGATACAAGAAGCAGGAGCTGGCAACAATGTTGCGTTCGAATCGCGCTGGGCTGCTGGCAAGGAGAATGCTGCTACGAGAATCACACCAGCGCCGAGCTCCGGGGCCGGTGCCCCAGCTCCTCCTTCTCCGCAGCGGCCGCCGCTGTCGCAATTGCCTCCGGCCGTCCCCACTAACAATGGCCCGGCCGCTCCCTCTGCTGAAGGCCGGAGCGGTGACCGGGGCGGAACTCCGCCCTGGCAGCTCCGTTTCGGACCGGGGACACTGCAACGTGGTCAGGAGAGCAGCGCCGGGAAACGTGTTGCCAGGAGGCACAGGATGTCGAGCAGGATCTCAACGAAGGGCGCCAGGGCCGACGGAGCCGAGGAGCTAGGCGGCCATCTCGGCTGCAGGCTAGGCTCCTCCCTCTTTGTGGCCCTTCTTGTTCGCTGTGCTGACTCACTTGGGCTTTGGCCCGAAGTTTTGTGCATGGGTACGTCTCTTATGTACAAAACCACTGGTGCATGTGACGGCTAATGGCCATATCTCCTATGACTTTCCATTGACTCGGGGCACGCGTCAAGGCTGCCCACTGTCGCCACTACTTTTTGCCCTACTTTTTGCCCTAATCTTACAGCCGTTAGCAGCATGGATCAGATGGAAACCAATGATCAGGGGTATTAGGTGGGCGGAAGGACGGGAAGATCGCATATCATTGTATGCGGACGACGTATTATTAAGAATGCTCTCCATGGAGGGGGGCGGAGCTTGCTTGGGAGCGCAATGGCAGCTTAGTCCCGGAGCTCCGCCGATTGACCATGATATCCGATAAATAATCCTACAGCTGAGGGGCACTTGCGGCTGAAAACTAGAGGCTGTGGCACCGGAGGTGGCCTGGAGTCCCTAAGGAGTGGTGATCCCGCAATTGCGAACTCCCCGTAGACCGAAGGAACCGGAGGGCTCAGACGCGACTAGGCCGCGAATTCCCGGCCTATAGTTGCCTGCGTGGCCGGGCAGCATGACACAACGTGCAGCTGCTGAGGCGAGCCGGGGGTGGCAGTAGAGGGACAGCTGAGACTGATCACCGAAGTTTGCCGTCCCCGTTCCGCCGCTGCAGGAGGCATATTGTGGCGAAGTGTTGTGGCTGAGGAGGCCGGGGTGCAGCGCCACAACGTGAGGCCTGGGACGAGGCAGGTGCGCCGGTAAGAGGTGAAGAGGGTGTGCCGTGGATTGCTATGAACCCATCAGTAGTTTGAGGAGGCGAGTGCTGCCCTGGGTTGTCTCCACGATTGCCTGCAACGCGCTTCTCTGCATTGAAGTGGCTTTGAGGGGCATATTATAACAGCCTTAGCTGTTACTGGATGGGACCTCGATTTTGGCAGACACACATGTGATACACTTGGGAAGGTGCATGACATGAACCATTGGAGATGGACATAGGCGAGGATTCCCCTCGGTCTTCGATCGCTGGTGCACACCTTACCAGCGCCATTTGAGATAGCGGTGGGCCCGCCCCTCAGCAGTGAGGCACTACAGGTATTTTATCTGGCTGGCCACACTGACCATTGGATTTACTTAGTGTTGGCGGTCGGAGTCTGTACGGAGCCTGGTGAAGTGCGCGCCTATGCAGTAATACTGGCCTGCTGGCCTGACTCCACACTATAACTGCAGCAAGTGTATGGGGAGACAGATCCTGTGGCGGCGAGGAGTGGCGGCGTGACAGCACGACGGAGGCAAGCTGGTGTTTCACTGACCAAGGGGGGCTGTGTCCCTGAAGAGGCTGACGCTGCCAGCTGACCGCACCTCTTCCGTAGCTCTTTCTAGCTAGATATCATCCTACGGACTGCTGATCTTGCTGCCCGGGCCACCTGGGGTGTTCGCTTGCGACAGTCATGGGTAAAGGTGATAAGAACCAGCCCGAGTTGTCCTTTGAGCAACGAAAATCCAAGTCACAAGACCCTAGCCCTGGTAGGGTTGCGGGGGAGATGGCGCCAGTACAGGAGGACGCAGATGACGACATCCGCACTATCCTGAAGGCCATGGAACAATCTTTGCAGTATGGCATCTCTGCGTTGGGCACTAAAATGGATGCCATGTCCTCTAGGATGGATAGCATGGTGGAGCGCTTAGACAAACATGCAGAACGACTTGACATGGCTGAGAGAGGACTCACGGAGGTGGAGGAAACACACACCACGTTAGATGCGGATCATAGGCAACTGGGAAAAGTTATTCGCATATATTCAACAAGAATTAGAGAGCAAAGGGATTTTATCCACTTGAGTGGACGGAAGGGTACTCCCAATCCCCTGATTAGGTAGCTATATAACAAATTCAAGGAGTACCACCAAAGATGAGGCTAAACAGCCAATATTGGTGGAATGAGACACTGATGTGAAAGAAGAAGTCCTTCTTTGTTTTTTAAGGAACCCCTCACTCACCGACCTGGTCGGTGACATGCTTCATCATCGGGGCCACCTTGACAGCCGAGTGCCGTCAAGGTGTGCTGCGACACCTGAGATACAGTGGAGCGGGTATGTGAGTGATGAATGTGATAAAAAAGAAAAAAAGTCAGTGAGTTAAAAATTGTCCTGGTATGACTTATCCAAATATTATTTATTCTAAGGCTACTGGACAATGTTAAAAACAGTGTATGTTGATACAATAAAGGCTTTAATAGGACCTAGTGTATCTGTGGTATGTGTTAGGTCTACATGTTTCAAACCAAGGTGGGAGTTACCGGTTTTTCTTCAGGACCAAAAAGATGTAAAAGGAGTTGGGTGGTCAGGGTACACTAACACCCTGCCATACCTGCAACCCTTTCAGGACCCTAAATAGCAAAATTGCTAAGTGGGTAAAAATAAATTGCAACCCAAATGTGGTTACAATAAAACTGCAAAAACCTGTGAAAAAATAGAGAATTATAAGTCACAAAGGTTGTTTACATGCCTGTAACGTAGTGAAGTGACGTAGTCCGTTCTATCTCTGAGTCATTCCACAATCAGTTAATGCGAATTATCCATAGTGCGGTGTATCAGCATAATTTCTAAATGGGAACTAATTGTTCCTAGGCGGACACACCTATCAATATGGGTGTGAAAGTGAAAACGCACATATAATTCTATATTTTAAACCAGTCTTACACAAGCTAGTTTGTGCGTGCCTAAGTCATGATTCTGTTTGACTAGTGCCAGGAATTACCGACGTGATAAATTACCAACTTGATCCAAAATCACATTGAACACAAGACAAACAAACACACAACACATATATTGCCAGAAAATTAAAAAATGCTCACTCCTCAGTGGAGAAATGCTTGCTGCACGGGGATTGAGGGGAGAGGCAGAGCTCAAAACGTATTCTGTGGAGTTTAAGGAGAAATAGGAATAGAGACAGTATCAAAATACCTTGTATTCTCCTTCTATTTTGATGGAAAAAGTCCGGAAACAGAAGCGTTTCCTTAGGATGGGCTCTACTTACAGTTTTTCAGCTTCGGAAACGGCTTCTAACCTAATTCGCCCCTCCGCGCACCCGTGTGGGGCAGAAGTGCAGCGCCAAAGTTAAAGGCAGCCGCCATTGCGGGCGCGGAGGGCGTGGCTGGCTGGCGTTGCCTAATGACGTCACGTAAACACGTGAGCGTCATACGCGCGCCAGGTTGCCAGGGGGATACAGTGTCAACAAAGCCTCCGTGAAACGGAGTGAGAACGAGCCGATTTTTGGGATTTAAAATTAGGCACAAATTTGGGAAAGAGAACGTATTTAACATATGCACTTTGGATATGGTTAAAATAGGTACAGAATGCTCCATATTTGGAGTCAAATCTAGCAAGTGATAGGGATCCGACAAAAGGGGTAAAAGCCTACTGCATGGATACGTATAATTAGAAGGCAGGGTATTGAGGGAGATACATTCTTTCTCTTTTAAATAGGAGGAATCATAGGGGGATGAGAAACCCTGCGCCTAGCAGATACTGTGTACCAGAGATTAATCATAATGGGTTTTTTTCAGGAAAGGATCAAGTCCTTTAAGAAAGTACAGAGGCCCAAGGGATATTATCATTTAGACCATGTTTGTTGGTGGACAGTCTATACACCCATCTTTGTTCCTTCTCATACAGGCGTTTTTGTATGTTTGGTCCTGGAGTGATTTGCTCAATGACAGTCCAGAACATATCATTTGGAGTGTGGCCTTTTTCGAGGAAATGGTCTGTTAGTCGGGTCGCATTTTTCTTGCAGCGTATGGTGCTGCGATGCTCGCAGATTCTTTGTTTTACCTTCCGGGTAGTCATCCCAATATATCGTTTTTTACAAGTACATTCGATCAGATAGACTACATTTTCGCTGTTGCAGTTAGTATGCGCAATTTGCCTCCAAGTTTTCCCAACTTCTAGATCTAGAGTCTTTGTATTTTTGGTTAAATGGCACACACTGCAGTCTCTGCAGCGAAAGTGTCCAGTCACATCAGGTAGGCCCCAGGTCCTGGTGATGGAAGGTGTGGAAGGAGTCTTCTTTGTCTTTGGTCTAGTATTTACAAGAGTGTCTTTCAAGGTTTGAGATTTCTTGAAGGAAAAAAGTGTTTTTTCCCAGTGTAGATTTCCAGTGTTTATGATATTCCAATGCCTGTTTATACTCTTAGTTACTTGATTTGATATTGAATTGAACGTGGTTACACAGGTCAGTGGTATTTCCGCATCATTTCTGGTTTTTTCTTCAAGAAGTGCCTCTCTGGGCTGGTTCCTGGCCCTCTTTTGACATTTATTCACTATCTTCTTAGGGTATCCACGACTGTCTAGTTTTTTCGAAAGGTCATCTGCTTGTGTTTTATAGTCAGATAGTTTGCTGCAATTTCTACGCAGTCTTAAAAATTGCCCGTAGGGTAGGTTTTCGCTAAGAGGTCGAGGGTGGAAGCTCTCAAACCTTAAGAGGTTGTTCTTTGAGGTTGGTTTGTAATGGGTTTTTGTTTCCAGATGATTGCCTTCCTTATTTATTACTACATCGAGAAAAACTATTTCTTTTTTGTCGTGGCAACTCGTGAACCTGAGGTTCCTATCGCAGGTGTTAATCCAGGCGATGAATTGTTCAAGAAGTTCAGTTGGTCCTTGCCAAATGGCAAGGACGTCATCGATGTACCGCCTCCAGAAGGTCAGGTGTTCACGATATGGATTCATGTCGTTCAGAATGAATTTGTTCTCAAAGTCATACACGTACATACCAGCTATGCTGGGGGCAAAAACGCTGCCCATTGAGGTCCCCCCGGTTTGTAAGAAAAGTTTTCCCTCGAATTCGAAGAAATTGCGTTTGAGGGCCAGGGTGGCGCATTCCAGAATGAAGGCCTTGGGAGTGTGGAAAGGCCAGTCTGCAATCTCTAGAGTGTTCCCCAGGACTCGGATGGTATCGTCCTGGGGAATGCTCGTGTATAGGCTTTCAATATCAAAGCTTAGTAGTACAGTGTTCTCATCCACTTCCACGTCTTGTAGTAGATTTAGTAAGCTTTTTGTATCTTGCAGGTAGGTGGTTGATTTCTGTACAATAGTTTTGAGAAAAAAGTCGCAGAATCTGGAGAGAGGTTCTAGCAAAGAGCCAATGCCAGACACTATTGGGCGTCCTGGGGGGGGGGGGGGTAATCTCCCCTTATGCATCTTAGGTAAGATGTAAAAGTAAGGGATCTTCCCTTCAGTGGTGCATAAGTAGTCCGCTTCCTGTTTTGATATTGCTCCGTTGGTTTCTGCAATCTCAACTAGCTGACAAATTTCCGCTTTTAGATCGCTTGACGGATCAGTATCCAAAGTTTGGTAGTTTTTTCTGTCACTTAAAAGTCGGACACATTCCTCGCGATAGGCAGTAGTGTCCATAATGACGAGTCCACCGCCCTTGTCAGCAGGTTTTATAATAGTCGTTTCACAAGCACGTAGTTCTTTTAAGGCTGTTTTTTCTACGTTGCTTAGGTTCTGAAAACTGGAGGTTGTTTGCATCTTCTCAACATCATTATAGACAGCTTGTTCAAATGTCACTATTTCAACTGGTGTTGCGTGTTGAGGTGGCATAAAAGTTAATTTAAGCCTTAGTCCACTCTCATTTTCCACTTCACAATCTCTTGGTTGACCTTGTTTTTCAAAGAAAGCTTTTAGCCTTAGTTTCCTAAAAAAACGGCCAGCTCACAGTGTAACTGGAATTTATTAAGTCGTGCTGTGGGGACATACCCAAGTCCTTTGTTAAGAACGTTTTCCTCAATGCTTGTAAGTGGTCTTGAGGACAAATTTGTAACTAAGGTTTCGCACTGCTTGTGCCCGCCTTGCTCTTTGTTCTGTTGCTCACTGGGTCGTCCTCCTCCCAGTGTACTTGGTTGGGTTGTCTGTTTTTTCCCCTTCCTCTTCTGCCCCTGTGAAAAAAAGGAGGGCGGAACTGATTTTGATGGAAAGGCGCGGGTTGGAATCCTGCAAGATAAAACGGAGGACTTAGAAGCGCGTTCCCGATGCTGTAACCTGCGGCTCATGGGCCTTTCGGAGACAACAGCTATTGGCAATATGGAACAGTTTATTGAGAAATTGCTTGTCACTCTTCTGGGGGAAGGTGTCTTCTCTGCCATGTTTGTTGTGGAAAGGGCGCACAGGGCCTTAGGTCCTCGCCCGCCGCCGGGCGCCCCCGCGCCCCCGCGCCCCATTATTGCGAAATTTCTCAATTACCGTGACCGGGACACTGCCTTGCGGGTAGCCCGGGAAAAGAAAATTCTGAAGTTTGAGGGGTCGGAACTAACCCTATTTCCAAACTTTACTGCTAGGGTACAGGAAGCCCGCAGACATTTTGTGCCCCTTAAAAGGCAGCTTCGCGAGCTTGGTGCTGAATATGCCATGCTGTACCCTGCAAGGCTTTGTGTCAATAGACAGGGACAGTCGAGTATATTCACGGACCCCAAAGTATTGCAGCAGGCTATCAAGAAATGGATCAAGGATCGCAGGACCGGTCCCGCTTGAAGGCAGCAAAAAGAGATGGCGGATTCCGCTCTGGACGAACAAGACTGAACTAACTGGAAACTGTTACCAGATCACTGTTTGTACAGGTAGGCGCATAACATGATGTTTGGTATGTTTGGACACTGTTCTTTATACACTAATGTGCGACCCCTGACGGTAGGATTATACCCCGGTGGGAAAAGCTGGCTCAATATGGTCGCTAAGGACTGTATGTTCGTCACTAGGCCATCGGTTTTACAACTGTTTACCAATAGGATACTTGAGCCTGCTCGTGGCCGGACTTATCGCAGCCGATCCTGGCGGCGCCAGCCGCGACTTGCAGGTTGAGTTTAGTTGGGGAAACCTGATTGATGGCCTTAGGGGGCTAGCAGATTTATGACTTCAACTGTAAATGGTCTTTTATGGCAGGCGGAGTTGGGGCTGACGCTTGATTGTTGTTCTTATTTACCAAAGTTTGTAGCGAGGAGCTTCCTCTGCCCACGCGTGCCTTGCACTGTAGCTGTTTTTTTTATTTGCATAGTCAAGTTTATGGGTTGGGACAGGGGGGGCTAGGGGACTGGGGTGCGGAGAATTACCTTGCATGCGACCATGTTGGGGGAGGTCTGCTGCGGGTGGGGGTTTGTTGGGGGGGTTGGCGACCATCATTGGGGTTTTGGAAGTTTGTTTTAGCGGATGATACATGTACTGTTGGCCCACATACAGTTCTGCTATACACTCTGGCCTGCGCAGGTAGCTTATGACACGTGAACTTTTAGATCCCGGGGAGAGTTTGGGCGGGTTGCGGGTACTGTCCTGGAATGTCAGGGGACTTAATGACCATCGTAAGCTCTGTAAGGTCATGAGTTACCTCTCTAGACACAAGGTTCACCTGGCTCTCTTAAAAGAGACACATGTTCCTAAAACGAGCCCTATGCTTAGAATTAGGGCTCGGGTGGCAATATCAATGCTGCAGGATACACAACGCATGCTAGGGGAGTCTTGACTTGGGTTAGTCCCAGAGCATCGTTCACATTTTCACTGCTCCAAGAGGATGCTGAAGGCCGCTACGTTATATCCAGCTGCCGGGGCGGGGCTTCGATGTCCTCATAGTTAATGTCTACGGCCCTAACTTTGATTGCCCGGCATTCTTCGGAGAACTAGCTAGGCTTATTCCCCATTATGACTACACTAAGAACCTCTCGGGGGGAGATTTTAATATGGTCAGACACCCAGAGTTGGATAGATCTGCGGGTCCCCCCAGGAGCCCTGTGGCAGCGGCAAGAAAGCTTGAGGAAGTCATGGTATGCTTGGATTTGCGTGACGTTTGGCGGATGAGAAGTGGGGTGAGAAGGGGTTATACACATTACTCTGCATTTCATAATCTTCACACACGGATAGACTATTGGTTAGCTTCTAATTCACTGTGTGGCCTTTTCAGGCAGTGTACGGTATTGCCATGCACGCTCCCGGATAATTCACCGCTGCTGCTGGTCCTGGACGTGCCAGGGAGGAGAATCCCGCTGCTCACTTGGAGATTCCCTCCTTTTTCTCTGCTAGATCCGTTATTTCGAGAAGAGATGGCTGTGGCCATAAATACCTTTTTCACTACTAACATTGGCTCTGTTGATAGTTTCCAAACGATCTGGGGAGCTTTTAAAGTGTATACCAGAGGGGTTGCGATGTCGAAGCACTCGGGTGTGCTAAAGGCGATTAGGAAAACCCTGACTGATCTGGCAGATATACTGAAAGTTCTGGAACAGCGGAGTGTAGCCGGTGACGCTAGGGCAGTAGATGGTGAGATCAAGGTGCTACTTGAGGAATATCAGGAAAGGGCTGACCGAGAGGTGAAACATCTGGGCAAGTACGCCTCGGCGCGCTCCTATGGAGAGGGGGAGAGGCCGGGGTCGGTATTTGCTCGATTGATGAAGGCCAAACGAGGTAGGGCCCAGATTTCGGAGATCAAGTCAGAAAGACAGACGAAGCGGAAGTGGCCGAGCGCTTCAGGCAATATTATGCAGAATTATACAGATCTTGGAGTTTATACAAGTACCATTCCTCCTGTGCCATCCAATAGAAAAGGACAAAATTGTTGAGGCTCTGGGTGGCATGAAAGCTGGTAGCACTCCTGGAACGGATGGTTTAACGGTTGCCTTCGTTAAGGCATTTTCGGAGCAGTTACTCCCACACCTTGCTGCTCTGTTTGAGGACATGTATGAATCGGGAATGATGCCTCTTCAATGAGAGAGGCCATGCAGGTCGCCATCCCCAAGCCAGGTAAAGCTCTGGACGAGTGCAGCTCGTTCGCATGCTATCGCTTCTTAATGTTGATACGAAATTGTTTTCTAAAATATTGGCTACCAGATTAGCTCTGATGTCCCACATCCTAGTGGCCCCAGAGCAGGCGGGATTCATTCCCTCCAGGAATTTAACTTATAATATCCGGACTGTGTTTGGTGCACTGCAGCATGTTCGCCAGGAAAATAAAGCAGTGGCTGTATTCCTAGATATGGAAAAAGCGTTTGATTCAGTTGAATGGTCGTCTTTGCGACAGGTTTTGACAAGAATGGGGCCCGGAGGGATCTTCTTACAATTACTCGGCACTTTGTATTATAGACCCACGGCCCGTTTACGAATTGGGGACCTGGTTACCGCCCCATTTTGTATCACCAGAGGCACCAGACAGGGCTGCCCCCTATCCCCGCTCCTGTATGCCTTGGTTGCGGAGCCCTTGGCCTACGCCCTGAGGGAGTATCATGGGAATGAGGGTATCAGGTTTCCCACATATAGAATTATAGTGTCTACTTATGCGGATGACACGCTCCTGTATGTCCGTAGGCCTGAGGAAAATCTATTGGCAGTTATAAGGGAGGTGGTAAGATTTGGAGCATTGTCAGGCCTTAAGGTCAATTGGGAGAAATCCCTTGTATTTCCTTGTATTTCCGCTCACGCCTGCAACCACCGAATTTGACATGGAATACCCTTTGCTGTGGACTGAGGATTCAGTACTGCATACGGATGCGGATATAGTGTTTCGAGAAAATTATGGCACAGCTATCTCTAAACTAGAGGATGATGTCGAACTATAGAGCCGCCTTCCCCTGTCCCGGATGGGGCGTGTGTCAATCATGAAAAAGGTTGTCCTGCCTAGATTTCTTTTTCTTTTTACAAATATCCCACTGGTTCATTCGCGCGCTTTCTTCCTTCGGCTGAGGCAACTTATGTTCAAATTGGCTTGGGCGGGCAAACAGGCTAGGGTGCAGTGGGGAGTGCTCACGCTCCCATGTCATCTGGGCGGGCTTGGCGCACCTGACTTTGAGTTGTATTATAGGGTGGCACAGGCAGCGCACCTTCCTTCCTGGATCCATGGTGAAGCGGATGTCCCCTACCTCCGGATGGAGCGACTATTCGCCGATCCGATCCCTCTGCCGGCTGTTGTTATAGAACAACCTGACTGTAGGACTGGCATTATTGACTCCTTAAATACTACCAGACATGCCTGGCATTGGTTGCTACAGCTACAGGCGGGGCGATATTATATTCACCGGCTATGCCCATAGAATGGTTGCGATGGTTAAGGCTGTGCACTGAGAGAGGCGTGACTAGAGTTCTGCGTGCTCTGAACATTGAAGTAGCGGGTGATCTCTTTTGCGAAGGTGTGGGTGGCACTATTGAACAGCTTGCGGGCACCCCAGAGAGTTACACATCTTTAAATAAATTCCAATTCCACGGAGTGAGAGGAGAATTGCGTACAATGTTGGGCGATGACATGGTGAAACCTCCTGAGGTCTGTGAGCTGACGCATGTGATTAAGGCTACCCCCTCTCGCAAGATGATTGCGTCTCTCTATAGGATAGCAGTGTCACACCGGGTGCATAAATACACTGCTGCCAGGCTAGCATGGCAGCGAGACTTGAGCGTCCAATTGGACGATGCTAAATGGTCCTGTTTCTACATGAATACCAGGAAGATATCCCTCCATGGTAGGCACCGGTTGCTTCAATTTAAGTACCTTAATAGGGTATACTGTACCCCAGAGAGGCTGTACAGATACAGTCTGCGAGATGATGCCTAATGTGAGAGATGCCATGCAGAGGTGGCAGACTTCATTCACCTGGCATGGCAGTGCCCGGTAATATACTCCTTTTGGAGGTCAGTATTCGAAGAGCTTGGCAGAGTTGTGGAAACAGAGCTTGCAGTGGACCCGCTGGTCGCTCTACTTGGCTATACTAAACTACTGCCAAAGGCAATCCGCAGACTGGTGGATATGGGACTGCTTATGGCCAAGAGGAGAGTGACCATGTGTTGGTTGAGGGGTCCCGTCCCCCTACTAAGCATCAGTGGTCCTGGGACATGCTCTACTGCTCCACGCAATCAGAGCTATATAGTGAACTATTACCGCCCAAAAGCAAACCAAACATTTTTTGGGGTCTTTATACTGAATATGTGCAAGGCGAGAGGAACGAATGTGTGGAAGATGCAGCGAATGGGGTCGGACTGGATGATTCGGGTGTTAGTGAGCCTGCTGGAATTGGTAGAAGTATCTGCGAGAACTGATATGACTGTCTGTATAACCGGTAGGCTGGATAATGACTTGCAAAACCTGGCCTGATGCGTACTAGTTGGGTTGCACACCACAATGCACTCTCACCATAGGTCTGACTGAGTTTTTCTACAAGAGCCCCTGCTGTAATGTGTTTAGAGAATATACAGAATTTCGCCGTCTGCCCTTGCCGGGATGTTGGCATTAAGGCCGTGTCAGATTATTAGTGTCAATGACGAGTACTGAATGTGAGGATGTACAGAGCTACTGTAGCAGTGTGTGTAAACCTCTGCTGTTGTATTTTGACTTGTTAAAATGTAAAAAAAAAAAAAAAGAAAAAGAATGTTCTCTATAATGATGATACTTGTAAAGCGCACTGTTACCCCATCTCGGGGTGTCCTGGCGCTTCGACCGCTGGGGAACCCGTCCTGGCTTTCCCTGTGAGATGGTCCTTTTTGGGTATCTCCAAGGTGAAACCAGGCATCCCCGGCGTCTGTGGGGGGCCGTTGTAGAGATGAGGCAAGCTTAATGCCCAGAGTTGCCGAGTGTGATCCCTGGTTAGAGTAGGCACCGAGGCGAGAATTATCGAGTCCGCTGACCCTGGTCCTCGACCCTGCCGCGTCGGGAATTGAACCCTGGTCCCGGGCCGTTCTCTGCTTACGGGTCTGCCGCCTCTAACCAGTTAGCCACACCACTCCACTCACTTTGGAATGAGTGTATCTGTTTATGAGATTATGAACATCTGACATGTCGCCGGGAGGAGGCAGGATGCTATTACTTTGCGATGTCAATTCATTTAGGTTAATATTTCACCTGCTCCTTTTCCCGAATTTAGGGTTTTGTTAGTTGAATTGGGTTTGTTCTCATAGATTCAGTAATGAGGAATGTGATGCAATGGGCACAGGGGAGGATATATTCAAGTTGAATGGAGTTGGCTTTTCGCAATGATAAGATCTGAGGTTGCTCCCTGCTGTGTGTGGGGCTGTCTCAGATTTGTATCAGGTTGAGGTCAGCAAGGAATGATTTAAAGCTGTTAACTGCAGGATCATTCAAATCATTCCAGTGGAAGTTGATCTGGGTACATTGCTGTCCTGTAGTTGGTGCGATGATTTCCATAATTTGTTCTATGAAAGCAAGGTTATCTCCTGGAGAGTGGTAGAACGTGTGTAGTTTACATAGTCGCCTGTTGTTGCATTCTATATCGAGGTATAAGTTTCGTACGTGGATAAAACAGGGGATTGTGAATATTTCACTAATAGGCTGCTCAGAAGAAGCGAAAGCTGTAAAGGGGCTCAGTGTGTTGCGAAGCGATGCCACTGCCACTCGATCCTTGGCTCTACCTGGTTAGAAGCCGACAGACCCCACCATCGGAATACGAACAAGAGACAACCATCAGATTGTCCTCGCACCGGCTCCAACATGACGGCACCCGTCAGCTAAACCTTAGAAGCTCACAGACCCCCAGTGAAGCCACAGTGGACGCAGTCTAAAGATTGTCAGCGCCACTAGAAGCACAAAGACCCCCAATTGTAAACACAGTGGACGCAGGCTAAAGATTGTCAGCACAACAAGAAACGTCCAGAGACCCCCGCCCAGAGAATTCATGAACCTACCTTACAGGTTACCGGCGTAACATTTCTCTTGCGCCCGGAGCACGTAACCCTCCTATTTTTCAAGACCATCTCTACAGCTTAATAAAATCGAAGCGTCCATTTATTTAACAAAAGGCCCACTGAAAAAGAAAATAACAATACAGCACTCAAGCCTTAAAGACAAAGCATCCCGTAGGTCCAGATTTCTCTACCCTTTCCCACCTGTGAGAACCGGCACCATCTATTTACCCAGGTCCATTTGGATACTCACATGGCTCCCTGATGAAGGCCCTCAGCCGAAACGCGCGTAGATGTCATACTTAGCCATGTTTTTATGTACAGTGTGCTGAAACAATATTCCACACCACTCTCTAGTCTAAATGAACTACTTTAAAATGTGTATAGGATGCAATAATATGTGTATATATGTAGATTGAAAGTCACATGTATAGTGGAGATATGCACACGATAATTACTTATAATAAAATAATGATGTTTTTTACCAGAATAACATTTGAATAAAATAAAAGTCACAATTTTGTATCACACACCTTGTTCTCTGTTAGTTCTTGCTGTCAATTGTCCGTCTCTGCCCTCCACTTAAAACCAGTTCCTAATTACCCTTCTTCCAAATACTATACCTATCCCGAATTAGGAACTCTAGTCGGGGATACCCCTTCTTTCTTACACGCGATGCCACTGCTGTGACATGGAAAAACCAAAGGGGATGATGGACGGAGCGTTGACAATACAAACACTCACCCCCAGTCAACTGATCTGGGTTTAATCCATCACCGTTCTTTAGCCCACTCCACCACCCCAGTTCAGACATGGCCATATGCAAATCAGTCTGACCCTGTGCCTCATGGGAACAGTCCAGCCCGAACTGCCAAGCCATGTCTACCCATGACCGAAATCAAGCTTCCCAGGACCGGTTTCTGGCATTACAGCCGTCTTCAGCCGGGCTTGCGTGAATCCAGTGGCAAAGTGAGCAAGGGACTCACGTCTGAGCATACTCTGCCAACTTAGGGCGAACAAAGATGCTGTGACATGGGGCATGACCTACACTGAGAGACTGCAAGCGAGTTCCGGAGATCCAGACATGTCTCTCCTGTGGAGGCGGCATCGATACCTGTGATTGAATGTGTCCCAGAATTCATCCCAGAGGGAATTTCCATAAGTGGTTCATCACCAAGTGGTACTGAAGCACTGTGGCAATTGCAACCATCAAAGTGGTCAGTGTTGAAGCCTGCAGAGTGTCACCACTGAGACCTGGGTGCGCACCTGCTCCTGGGGATCTGGAGTTTTGAATGGGATCTAGTCAAATCTAAGCGTCAGATCAAGTCAAGTCAAGTCAAGTCATAAAATTTGTATAGCGCACTACATACCCAGAGGGTTTCAAGGCGCTTAGGAAGGGGAGGAGGATTATTTGTCAAATATCCACGTTTTAAGCTGCTTTCTGAACGCTAGGTGGTTCTGGGTGAGGCGAAGGTAAGCGGGGAGTGAGTTCCATGTTTTAGCAGCCAGGTATGAAAAGGATCTGCCTCCCATGGTGGTCTTGTTGATGCGAGGTACAGTGGCGAAGGCTTGGCTGGAAGAACGTAGTTGGCGGGAGGGGGTGTAGAAGGACAGTCGAGAGTTGAGGCAATCTGGTCCGATGTCGTAGAGTGATTTGTGTGCGTGGGTAAGCAGTCGGAAAGTGATCCTCTTATTGACGGGTAGCCAGTGGAGGTCTTTAAGGTGACCGGAGATGTGTTCGTTGCGTGGGATGTCTAATATGAGCCTGGCTGAGGCGTTTTGGATTCGTTGGAGTTTCTTCTGGAGTTTAGCGGTGGTACCTGCGTAGAGGGTGTTTCCGTAGTCCAGTCGGCTCGTGACCAGAGCGTGGGTGACTGTTTTCCTTGTTTCGGAGGGGATCCAGCGAAATGTTTTTCTGAGCATGCGAAGAATGTTGAAGCAGGAAGAGGATACGGCGCTGACTTGTCTGTTCATTGAGAGTGAAGAATCCAGGATGACGCCAAGGTTCCGTGCGTGGTCTGTCGGGATGGGTGCTTTTCAGAGGGCTTCCGGCCACCAGGAGTCGTCCCAAGCAGAGGGGGATGTGCCTAAGATGAGGACTTCTGTTTTATCTGAGTTCAGTTTCAGACGGCTTTGTTTCATCCATTCGGCGACTTCTTTCATTCCTTCGTGTAGGTTAGTTTTGGCGGTGCTGGGGTCCTTGGTGAGAGAAAGGATCAGTTGAGTGTCATCCGCGTAAGAGATGATGTTGAGGTTGTGTTGGCGGGCGATGGCCGCGAGGGGGCTCATGTATACGTTGAAGAGGGTGGGGCTGAGTGAGGATCCTTGAGGTACGCCGCAGATGACTTCGGAGGCCTCGGACTTGAATGGAGGAAGGCGGACTCTCTGGGTTCTTCCGGTGAGGAACAAGGTGATCCATTCAAGTGCTTTTCCTTGGATTCCGATGTTATTGAGGCGTTGTAGAAGGGTGCTGTGGCAGACTGTGTCGAATGCTGCAGAGAGGTCGAGGAGGATGAGGGCGACTGTGTCTCCATTGTCCAGTAGAGTTCGAATGTCGTCTGTTGCTGCGATGAGGGCGGTCTCAGTGCTGTGTTTTGCTCGGAAGCCAGATTGTGAGGGGTCGAGTGATTTGTTGGCTTCGAGGAAGGCGGCGAGCTGGTTGTTGACGGCTTTCTCGATGATTTTGGCCGGGAATGGAAGAAGCGAGATGGGGCGGTAATTTTTGAGTTCGGTGGGGTCCGCTGTTGGTTTTTTCAGAAGGGCGGTGAGTTCAGCGTGTTTCCAGTCTTCTGGGAAGGTAGCGGAGTTGAAGGAGCAGTTGATGACGTCTCGGAGGTGCGGTGCTATGACGGAGTCTGCTTTGTTGAAGATGTGGTGAGGGCATGGGTCTGTGGGGGATCCAGAGTGGATGGAATTCATTAGGCGGATGGTTTCCTCAGTGGAGATTGGGTTCCAGGCGTTAAGGGTGTTTACGGGGGGAAGATGGTCAACAGATGGTGGGGTGGGTTGGTTTCCGGGTTGGTTGTCAAAGCTGTTGTGGATGTCTGCAATCTTGTTGTGGAAAAAAGAGGCTAGGGAGTCGCAGAGGGTTTGAGAGGGGGTGATGTCGTTGGAGTTGGCCGAGGGGTTGGAAAATTCCTTGACGATGTTGAAAAGTTCCTTGCTGCTGTGGGCGTTGTTGTCAAGTCGATCCTTGAATGCTGTTTTCTTGGCTTTTCGGATCAGTTGGTGGTGAGTGCGGGTGGCGCTTTTGAAGGCGTCCTTGGTGCTGGTGGATGGGTCTTTTTTTCCAGGCTTTTTCAAGGGAGCGGCAGAGTTTCTTGGATTTCTTAAGATCATCGTTGAACCATGAGGCCTTCTTGCTGCCAGGTTTGCTTTGACGTTTTTTCAGTGGTGCTAAGGTGTCAGCGGTGTTGGATAACCATAGGGTGAGGTTGGCTGCGGCTTCGTTGGCGTTAGAAGAGAGGGCTGGGGAGTTTCGAAGGAGCGATGCGGAGATTTGGTCCGTGGTGATTTTCTTCCAGTTTCTTTGCAGGGTAGGTTGGGAGTGGATGATGGGTTTCGGCTTGTTGTAGGTGAAGTGAACGCAGCTGTGGTCGGTCCATAGGAGATCCGTAGTGTGGCTGAAGGAGACATGATTGCTGGAAGTGAAGATGGGGTCGAGTGTGTGACCTGCGATGTGGGTGGGGGAAGTGACTAGTTGTTTAAGTCCAAGGTTGGCGAGGTTGTCCACGAGGGTGGCGGTGTTGTGGTCGTTTATCTTTTCAAGGTGAAAGTTGAGGTCTCCCAGAAGAATATAGTCTTTGGAGGGGAGCGCGTGTGGAGAGATGAAGTCCGTGATGTCTTCACTGAATTTTGCGCGGGGTCCTGGTGGTCTGTAGAGGAGGGTGCCTCTGAGTGTGGTCTTGGGGTCGATGTGGATCTGGAAGTGAAGGTGTTCGGAGTTGGCGAGGTTGGTGTCAGAGCTGGTTGAGATGCGGATAGATTTCTTATGGACGATAGCGATTCCTCCTCCTGTGTGGCTGGTACGGTCTTTGCGAGTGATCTTATAGTCTTCAGGGATGGCAATGGTGATGTCTGGTGCGGAGGAATCATTCATCCATGTTTCCGTAAGGAAGGCGACGTCTGGAGAGGAGGTGTCTAGTAGGTTCCATAGGTCAATGGCGTGTCTGTGCACCGAGCGGGTGTTGAGAAGGATGCATTGTAGGTGGTTGGGGTCGGGAATCTGTGGTGTAGTCGTAGCGGAGATGTTGTCGGTGCCGCTGAATTTGCAGGAGTAGCAGGAGAAAGGTCCATGGGTGTGTCCAGGAGCGGCTTGGACGCAGTTGGGGGCGCGACCGGGGTTAAGGGCTAGGAGGGTGGTGGCATCGTAGGTAACGCGGGGGGGCTGGGCAGCGCGAGGGGCAGGGGGTCTGGCGATGGGCGCGGTCCAGGCGCGGACGGGCGTAGACGGGCTTACCTTTGGCGCACCTTCGGCGCGGATTGGGCGCGAACGCTGCACGTAAACGCTGCGCGCGGGAACAGCTGTCATATATGGAAGGTGGGGGGGGAGGGGCGAGGGCGCTTCAGCTGGGAGGCGGGGCGGGCTAAGGAGGACGACAACAACAACAAAATGGAGGTGGAGGGGTCAGGGCGGCAAGAGCGCTTGGGGGGGAAACGCTAATACTGCAACAGGGTCGCGCTATTGAACAAAATGCTAATGAGCAAAAGCGGCGAGATGTAAATAAATTATACAATAGAGTCACGCTGGCAGTATCACACTGCAAATGGGCAGATCGGCAAATTCAGCAATCAAAATGGGCAAAGCGGCAGTTCCAGCACGCAGCGGCAATTCGATCGCACAGCAGGCTGTAGATGTTAATTACAGTCCAGAACAGAGCAAAAGCGCTGCACAAACGATACCTCAGCAGCAGGGGAGCGACCACTCAGCTCGGAAGCGAAGAGCGAGTCACCTTCATCACCTCAAGCTCTACAACCACTAGCACACCTCCGACTGACGTGTTGGTGCTGTCGTGACTTACCTGAGGTCAGAGGCGACGCGTACGTGTGAAGTGCTGAATCCAAGACCACAGCATCTCCAGGAGAATGGTGCAGCTGCTCCTGACAGTGATGTGCATAGGCTGTGCCTGTGAAAGGACTTCATGAGAAAAGCAAAGTACTGTCACATTTCTCCCCCAAGGGAGTAAAGAGCTGTTCTAGACTGGGAACAATTTGACCACAAGTGACCAGAGCAACAGGCACTACCCCATGTAAGCGCAGTGGGCGTTCCCCATGTGAGGCAAATGCCCAGTATACCTTCCCAACAAAGACTCTTGCAGTATACCGAGGCACTGCTCTCATCGGTACCCGAATAATCCTCCTCTGTTAGTCTGTTCACCGTCATTATTTTATCGTCTGTAACAAATGAAAGGACCTTTCAAGCCAAAATACTGACTGCACAGAGAATTATTGTTTGTCAACTGATTACGGTTGAGCTCAGTCTCAAACCCCCTGTGACCTCCATGAGTACGCTTTGGACTGCTCGACTTTGCAGCCCTGAGAGACAGTCCGGAAGAAGCGTTATTGGGGATTGGGTCTGGGTGCAATAGTAAAGGAACACCCCCAACACCAGAGATTCTGAGACCATTAACCTCTGAGTACCCAGAGACTCCTGATACAAGATTCGCCAGACAATGGCAGCTATGGTCACTGTATAAAGATGGCCGCGCTTTTTTACAGGATGCCAAACACATCAGAAAAGCAAACACGTGGGGAGATGGGAGAGGCGAGGGGTCTCAAACATGGCCGGACAGGCCTTTTATTCTACCAGACATTTCCTTAGTTGGCTGGAGACCTGGGAGGTCAGTTGTTCAGGCCCAGGGTCACTCCTATCTCTTTCCCCAGCTCCCCATGGTCAATTGCAGCTGGCAGGGTAAGGCATCAGGAGAGAAACCGAGGGATGGAGGGGGAAGGGAGCAAAAAAGGCATCCGAGAGGTAGAGGGAAAAGGATTGAGTGAGACTGGGTGGATGGAAAGAGAGCAATATAGCAAGAAGAGGAAGGGAGCGGAATGGTTGGAACATTTTTGCCAGGGCTTCTTTTGATTCCTCAGTCGGCCCTGGCACAGAAGAGGAAGCTCGTTTAAGAGACAGCAGTACATCACCTGCTTAGTTTGTGAATGTTCCTTGTCCCTCCTTAGTCGTTTGGTGGAGTTGGCACTTGAATTTCAGTTCCAGTTGCAAGGCTTCCGCCGCTCTGTGTTCTTTCTAATCTGGAATGCCAAGATGCTGACTCACTGTGAGACATCGCAAACTAACCTTCATTTGACGTGCGGATTCCACAATTGTATTTGTATATCAGGGGTGTGTTAGCTTCAGACGGATGCCATCATTCCAGGCATGTTTTACTTTTCAAATAAACTATGGCCTCCTTTAGACCCTGCTATAAGTTTTAAAAAAAGAACAAGCGATGTTAGTGCCATATTTGCAACAATTAGGAGTTGATCTGTTTAGTTTTACAATCACTGTTACCACGAGCTCTGAGCTACAGGTAGAATCTAGCACAAAGCTCAGAAATAACATTCACAAAACAGGAGCAAATACCATTTGAAGCCATTGTTTGAATGAAATCTCCCAAGCTGTTGTTTTTTTCTATCCAGGAGAAGCCTTAAAATTTGCTAGAAGGTCTAGTGTCGGATTCAGCACTTTGGGACATATTTACAAGTCCCTATCGCCACAGGAACGTCACTTTTTATGACGTTCCTGTGGCGATAAACCCTTTGCCTTATTTACAAGGCAGCGTTAAGCCTTAATGCCGCCTTGTAAATAAGGTCCCCTTTCATGCTACACTTAGCGTGAAAGGGGCATGCAATTGGTGTTGCGGTGGGTATTCTGCCGCAACTCCCATTGATTTTCATGCTGCCCCCTATTTACAAGGGAGACGTAAACAGGAGGCAGTGCCAAAACTAAGACCAGGGAAAATCTGGCCTTAACATGGCCAAAAGAGAAAAAATGCTTAATTTTAGCTCGTTTTTGCTGTTTCTGTGTGTGCTGCTTTGTGAGAATATTTAGACTTGTTCATGGAACATGCATTAGAACTGGGTTTATAGCATGACTGACTTTGGAATGGGTTTTTTGTACAGCCATATTGTACATAATCTCTCCTATTTTATTTACCCATTGGGCAGCCACATTTTACTTAAGTTCTGCTATTTAGCTATCAGCCGGCTAGATATCTGAAACTTCACCTTGTATCCAGCTGCAGGAGAAACAATAGAGATCATTTGCAATTTGGCCCAGTTAAATAGTGTGAAAGAGGTTTTAATTTAGCCACATATGAAATAAATGGAGACTCCAGCCAATGGCATGTGGTGGCCACCTTGAAATGGGAATGCAGGAAATTGAGTTATGCATTTGAACGCATAAGCAGTATAATATTAAAATAAGAAATATAAGAATCAAAACTGTCCTTGCTTAGTATTTTAGATCTGGTAACACAACAGCAACTGGCCAGCAGCAGTAAACATGGAGTACAGAGAGACAGATTGCATCTGTCTCATTGCATTAGGCATTTGTTCCTAGGGGCTTTTAGGGGCACATGCAGGAAGCAAATTGGATGAGAGACAGTAATTGGGCATCTGTGGAACAGGGTAAGTGAAATCAGGAGACAGGCAAGCAAAGTGCCTAAGTAATTCCTCAGGGAAGTGTCTATTCGTTCAGGTGAATAAACAGACTTTTTCACACTCCTCCTCCAGCAGAGGGGGGTTTAGTCATTTTTGGGCCAATGTTATGAGTGGCCACTTCAGCTACAGTAACATTTTAGCCGCCAGTCCAACCCCAAGTAAATTTTAGGAAGGGTACTTTTGTTTTTAATATGGTAAGCAGTGTTTTAAATGGACTGGCTCCTGTCTCTACTGGGCCGCCATTTCTGTCCTTGACAGTGTTCAGTTTCAGCAAAAGGATAATGGAAGCCCAAACAAAAGTCTGAGTAATAGGTTTTGAGGCTGTATCCAGCTAAAATCATTGTGGAGGGGACATGGGGAAGCAAAAGGGAGGACCAGTGTGAGGACGATGATGACGAGAGACATGAGGGCCTGGACAAGAAGAAACATGACTATGGCACCCAGGCATAGGGGACCAGGAACAAATAGACAAAGAGGAACAGGACCAGAAGAAACTGAACTAAGGGTCCTGGGACCAGGTAGATGTGGAACAGGAGAATTAAGACAACAGAGAAGGCTAGGGCATGAAAAAAACAGAAGGACCAGGGATAGGAGGAACAGAGGGCTGTGGATCTGCAGGATGAAAAAATGTAGGAAGGCCGAGAGCACCGGTCAGGACCAGAGGACTAGAAGGTCCAGGAGGAACAGATCCAGGTGGATAGACGCAGTAGGACCAGTGTCGGGAGAACAATTAAAAAGAGCTACTAGAGACAGGAGTCAGGATCACAGATATCATCAACGGGCTAGAAGGAGAAAGACCAGGACCAGGAAGGCTACAGTGAGTAGGGTTAGGAATCCTTATATCAGCAGGACCAGGAGTAAAAGAATGGATAAGAAAGTCCTGGCTCAATGGGTCCAGGTTCAGAATCTCCATGAGAATCAGACTTAGGAAGACTCTAATCCAGGTTGACTTGGACCAGGGCGAGCTGCAACACGGGAACTAGGAGGGCCATGGGGACAAGGAAAGAAATACCAGACCTAGGAAGAACATTATTAGGCAGACCATGACAGAGGGGGCCAAGTTCAGATGGAAAGAACATGGTGGAACAGGCAAATCAGGATACCATGAACTAGAGGACTAGGAGCAGAAGGTCTGGATGACTAGGAGAACAAGGGTAACCAAGGCCAGTGGGACCAGCACCAGAAAACCCAATCAATACAGGAGGACCAGACAAAAGAGTACCAAAACTAAGGCTTCCACTACATGGACCGGAGAGACCAAGAGGAAAAGGATTAGGAACAACGAAACCAGGGGGACTGATAGACAAAACTTGAGGTGGGAAGAATGAAACGGTCCAGGACCAGGAGAATGTGAAACAAGAAACCCATGATCATGAGGGCTAGTGGCAGCCATACATAGGTATGATGACTAGAACGGCCCTGACCAGGAGGTACAGGGCCAGGAAGGCTAGCACGAACCAGAGGTCACGGAATATCAGAACTGGGAACGGCTAGGATGAAGATCCTCGTACCGTGCACCATCTCTGTTCCTGGAACCCACACACATTTGACGGAAGCAATGTGATCCAAACTAGACCGCTGTCCTACTTCTATCCACCCAAAACGCACTTCAAGGTTGGTGAAGGGTGGACTGTGGTGAATCACAATGCTTCGGGTAGATCACGCGGTGGGAATCTGGGAAACCCAAGCCAGTGGATGGGACTGCCAACTTACAACTCATTCAGCTGCTTAGAAGCGGTTGACTGACTGAATCCCTTGGCGGGATGTCCATCTCACACTAATGTTGGAACAGATAGGTTGAATCCCTTCACTAGGACAAAACCAAGAGAAAGTAATATAGAAGCAAATTTAGCAGTCCTCAGGGCATGGGTAACAAAAAGGTCCATAGTTCATATATTAATACTAAACATCTAAATGTAGTTAATTCACTAATAGGTAATGAGGCAGTGGTGGGAGAATGTGACCAGGGGGAGAGCCAACAAGGCGTTTTGTCACCAGAACATAGGAATATAAATAATACCACTATCCCGGGTGCCAAAAGTTGGACGTGTGACCTGGCAGAGGAACTGCCAATAGGGATGCTACCAAACCTGGAAATTGCACATGTGGAGCCATCCGATGTACCAAATACAGAGGGTGAGCCACTGAAGCTAGTGTCATGGAACATAGCTGGAGTGTCTAAGAATTTGAGGGACCCGGAATGGGCAAAGTTCATTGATTCCAGTGATTTTTGTTTGCTACAAGAATCTTGGGCAGTAGCCACACCACACAGGGTAGGGTTCAAGTCTTTTGGAATAGGGGCCATCCCATCTAAGAAGGGAAGGCCCTCAGGTGGCCTAATAACCTGGGTGAAAGTAACTTTGAGGATACAGATAGACGTAGTAGACACAAATTCACCTGACATACTAGCTCTAAAAATCTCCACATGTTAAGGGAAAAGATTTTATTTAATAAACGTCTACAATAGACCCGCCACTGCTTCCAAAGAATCTCCCACCTTAGCTAAACTATACTCCTTTTTAGGTAGAACAGTTGGAAAAGAGGAATATATCATCATAGCTGGTGACTTAAATTACAACTATGAACCAGTCCCAGGGCTGAGTGACATTTTTGAAGAAGAGGACCAAGCCAATAACATTCCAACACTGGAGAACATTAAACCTGTTAAATGTACAGTCTTGGGAGTTCAATTAATGAAACTGTCTGCGGAGCATGGCCTCAGGGCCTGCAATGGACGGTTCCTGTTAGATAGCTCGAAAAAACCAACATTTATCAGATATAATTGTAAGAGCAATCTAGATTTTGTAATTATCTCTTTGTCTATCTGGTCGAGCATGATAGATTTTGAGGTAAAGGAGAGGTTAGAAAGTGATCACTTCCCCCTGAGTCTATTGATAGAAGCTTCCTTGCTCCAGGGAGCTGCGCACGTGTTACTAACTGATGCAAATGGCGGAATGAGTGATGAGATCCACATTAGTAACAATAGGCAGGTACTCAAATGGCCATTTATATTGGACCATGGTGAGATCCTCGCCGAAATTTATGGACTTTTTGCAGGGACTTTTGGATCATTTGTAGGCTCCCTTATAGATGAAGAACACCCTGTTTGTTTTATGTCACTTCACCCCAAAAATTTTTTAGATCTAAGAATGTTAGTCACAAAATGCCCAAGAAAAATCAACAAAAAACACAGAATCTGTCTCACAGCAAATTATGGTATGACAGACTCTGCAGGGAATCTAAGGCGGTGCTTCTGCTTGCTATTAAATCTAAATCAGTGGAAGACATAAAAATAGCAAGGAAAAATTATAAGCAGGTACAAAATGCCTCAAGAAAAGCTTGGGAGGAAGAAAATTGGGCAGATATGTTGACAGCTGTCAAATCAAAGGATACTGTAGGGTTCTGGAGGTTAGTCGCTAATGGTAACCACGTAGGGAGAGTGGCAAAGGACGTCTATCTCGACGAGCTAACGTGGGTTAACCACTTCACGAACCTTTACAAAAAGTACGACACTATGCCAAGAGTCTCCGATGGCGATGCCCTGTGCCCCAAACACCCTATAGACTGCCTGGGTTTCACATTAGGGGAAACCGAGCTGGCAATAAATTCTGTAAAAAATGGCAAAGCGCCAGGGCTAGATAAGATACCAGGGGACTTGTACAAGCACGACCTAAAAGTATGGGTACCATACATAAATTACCTCTGTAATGAGCTATCCCTTGGTCTAGATTTCCCTGAAAGTTGGAGGGGAGCAGAAATGTTTTAATTTTTAAAAAATTGAATTGGTCGGATCCTTTTAATTATCGGCCAATCAGCCTGATGGATATTCTCCAGAAAATCTACTCGAGGCACATTTTAGCCCGTGTCATCGATTGGGTGGAGGAGAATGCAATCATAACAAAATATCAAGCTGGTTTCCGGTGTAAAGTGAGCACATTCGACCAAGTATTCAGATTTTGCTGCCTATACTGGAAATATGTACACATTAAAAAGGGACATTTATACGTTGCTTTCGTTGATTTGAGAGCAGCGTTTGATCTAGTGCCACGTGATCTTTTATGGAGAACATTGAGTGAAGCAGGGTTTCCAAGCAGCCTGTTGGTACAGATAAGAGAGCTGCATGCTGGGAACTTTGCTAAAGTGCGATGGGGCCCAAACGGGGAACTGACTCAAAAAATACCTATTGAGCGTGGCGTCCGTCAAGGTTGAGTATTGGCCCCCACACTTTTCTCCCTCTTTGTGAATGACATCCCTGCACATCTAGAGGGATGTATAAATGATTCACCCGAAATTGAATGGAGAAAAGGTAACATCACTACTATTCGCAGATGATATCATTTTGATCTCCCAAACCAAGAAAGGTCTCCAGGCACTACTCAATTCCTTTAGTGATTACTGCAGTAAGAAAGGATTGGAAATCAACGGGAAAAAAACGAAATGTATGGCCCTTAATCCACCAAAACCAGACAAAGGCTGTTTAACTCTGAATGGTGAGAAACTGGAATCGGTCCCAAATTTTTCCTATCTAGGGGTTACGCTAGATTCTAAATTCTCCTGGCGGCCCCAAATTGAAAAAAGCAAGTTGGTATTTACACAGATGTAAAGCCTATCCTTAGGAAACAAAGCTTGAGTACTAGCAAAGCTGTGTCTCCAGTAGTTGAGCTATTTAAATTTAAGGTCCAACCAGCAGCATTATATAGCGCAGAAATATGGGGGCCCATGTCAAAGGACTCCTTCTACGTCATGGACAATACCTTTATGAGAAGTCTGGTAGTGGCCCCAAGAGGCACTCCTTTAGTGCCACTTCAGCTGGACCTAAATGTTAAAAGAACTGACCACTACACAATAATTCGGCCACTAATGTTATGGGTTAGACTTTGGCAGGTTCCTGAACTGTATGATTATAGAGAAGGTTTAAAAGAGATAATGGGGTTGGACAACTCGAATACCCTTCCCTGGTTAAAACATGTCAAACCCTGGTTCATTAAGATAGGCTTAAATCACTTTTGGGAGAATCCAGAATGTTTACCGCCAAACTCAAAACTGGTCGTAAAAAGGGCTTTTTGGGTTTTTTTGGCTAACATGGTAACAAATGTGTCTAATACTGGAACTCTAGTGACCAACTTTCTGAGTTTCAAGGATGAGCCTCTTTTTGAGGCTTTCCTTGATGAAATCGAGCCCCCACTTGCCAAAACCCTCTTTCTAAAACTAAGATATGGGAATCTTTTGATTAAAACAACTTTGGCACGCTGGACTAGGGGGCCTAATGGTCCAGCTCCAGTGGCAGATGAAACTTGTATTATGTGTGAAGGTAACCAGGAAGAAGACGACCTTCATATCCTTTTTTTCTGCTCAGCCTATGCATTGGCCAGAAAAAGATGTATTAAGCCCGGTATAGAGACAAAATATCGACTCCAAAATATCGACTGGACATAATATCGAGTTTTAAATATAGACTGGACAAAATATCGACTGGACATAATATCGACTACAAAAATATCGTTTTTCAGGTAAGTGAAGTAATATCGACTGTATAAAATATAGATAGCAAAAATATCGATTTTTTAATAATATATAATATTTTATAGTGTATTTTTATGTAATAATATGTGTGAATAGTGTGTATTAATGTTATAAAATATTTTATTACATGAATTTTGTTTTGTTAATAATTGCGTAATGTAATTCTGTAGCGGGTTGTGGGTTTATAGGGGAATAGGGTGGGAAGTAATTTAATAATAATTAATTAATTAATATATGTGTGTTAATATTTTTAATTAATAATTAATTGATAATTAATTAATATTAATTAGTTAATTAATTAATATAATTTTGAATATATTTTGTATTAGTAAATAATTGTTAATTAATTAATTGTAATTAGTTAATTACATTAATTAGAGTACATTTTTAATATATATAATTTTGTGTTATTTTTAAGTAATTAATTTTCAAATAATAATATTAATTATTAAAATAATTACACCTAATGTTCTAATATATTTATTTTATTGTTATTGTTAATTAATAATTAATTGGTAATTAAGTAATATTGTTAAATTTAGGGTAAAGGAGCATTGTTAGGGTTCAGGGTCAGTTTTCAGTTCATGGGTAAAGGGGTATTTTTAGGGTTCAGGGTCAGTTTTCAGTTCATGGGTAAAGGGGTATTTTTAGGGTTCAGGGTCAGTTTTCAGTTCATGGGTAAAGGGGTATTTTTAGGGTTCAGGGTCAGTTTTCAGTTCATGGGTAAAGGGGTATTTTCAGGGTTCAGGGTCAGTTTTCAGTTCATGGGTAAAGGGGTATTTTTAGGGTTCAGGGTCAGTTTTCAGTTCATGGGTAAAGGGGTATTTTTAGGGTTCAGGGTCAGTTTTCAGTTTTTGGGTAAAGGGGCATTTTTAGGGTTCAGGGTCAGTTTTCAGTTTTTGGGTAAAGGGGTATTTTTAGGGTTCAGGGTCAGTTTTGGGTTTTTGGGTAAAGGGGTATTTTTAGGGTTCAGGGTTAGTTTTGGGTTTTTGGGTAAAGGGGTATTTTTAGGGTTCAGGGTCGACAAATAAGATTTAAAAAAAATATTTTTATTATTTTCATTTATTATTTAATTATTATAATTTAATTTAAGTCGTTTTAAGTATATTTTAGTAATTAAAATTTAATATTAATTTAATTTAACACTGTTTTTAATAAAGTCGATATTTTTTACATCTATATTTTTGTTAACGATATTTTGTACTCGATATTTTTGTACTTACCTGTTTGTAGATACAAACTCGATATTTTGACTGTCGATATTTTGTCCACGATATTATTTCAGTGATCCATTAAGCCCTTATGCTTACTATTAGGAGTACGATCCTGTAACCAGGCCCTAGGAATAATTAAAACAGACACAACCCAAACAATAGTATATAGTGTTAGCCGATTCCTGCACACAATTTATTACCTACGGAGGAAAAAAGGCCTAAAGCTGTAATGTAAAAGAAATATGTTCACATGATCAAATGTGCTTTAGAAATGCCATAAGGGCCTCTGGTATTTTGGAATTGTATTGTGCTCAGAGAAAGTTTTATTAGGGAAATTCACCTCTTTCTTGTATTTTTTGCTTTGAACTCATGTCTTATTGTACTAAATGTATTCAAAAATGTGACTTAATGTATATCTCAATGAATTGTGTTGTGACTCTTTTATGGCATTTAAGCCGAAATAAAGAAACTTGAATGAATGAATATCAGAACTGGGAATGGCTAGGATGATCTGTCAGGGGCCAGAATAAGTTATTGCAGAACCTTGAGAACAAGGAGCATGAGTACTAGGACCAGGCGGGTCATGATCAGATGGAAGATGACTATGAAGATCAGGACCAGGAGGGAAATGGCCAGTGGGACCAGGAGACCAGAATAATCAGGACAGGGAATAGGAATACTGAGGGGCCAGTACCAAGGGCACCCAGAGGACCAGGGTTGGACAGGGAACCCTAAGCAGCCTTGACAAACTTTGTCGGGTCAGACCCCATACGTTGCATAACGAGCGAGTGCAACAAGAGTCCCTGACCACTATAAGGGAATATAGTGGCTATTTGCCACCCCAAGAAGATTTTCGAAAAATGCCAGAAATGGTGCATTCTACAACAGATATTTCATTGTATATTCAATTGTATTTGCTTTTAAAGCATAGTAAAGGATGTCCTTCAAGTGCACCAGGATATCGAGTCATACCCAAAGATATTCTATGGAGAACACAAAAATAAGATGTCATGCATGAAACTTTAATTTAAATGTAACGTAAGGCCTCATGTTCACTGTTAAGCACAGCCAAGAAGTTGAGAACACAATGGAAGACCATTTTAAGGGATGTTAGCATCCTTCAGCCCAAAAATCACAAGCATGGACAGCATTAGCGCTGGGACGCCCTGTGCAACAATAGTTGCTGGGCCTCCCTCATGACCTCCTCCTCCACATATTCATTCACTATCACTCTTCAACAGTGCCCCTCATTTCTCCATAGATCTCTCTTGGGTGTGTTTTATTTGCTTTATTGCTCCTCTCATACCAGTGTAGTGTTTCAGAGCACTTTACATCACACACATATACGGAGGAATCAAACGTGTGTGAATCAGTGTATGGAAAATGCTACATGAGACAAAAGTGACTAGAAAGAATAAGAGTCAAATGTCATCAATACTGATAGGCCTTTTTAAAGAGTGTTTGGTCTGGAGAAGCAACACCTTATGGTGGATTTAAAACATAACAGAGTGGTTAGGGTTAAATTTATGACTAATGATTTATTCCCATCTAAACAAACCTTTTTGATCAAGATTAGGATAATGAAAGACTGGGAAAAAACATAACTTTCTAACCTATACAATGAAGTTTGTGTGCAGCTCTTTGATGGCCGTTCAATGCTAACTGTGCTATGTTACGCTTGTAACGTATGAACTGCAAGTAACAAAAGGATCTCTATGACAAAAGCAGCAGCCCAGGGTACATTTTCTTTGCAACAGACATGATAACCCTCTGAGCTACTTTGATGAGTCAAAACTTCCAGTAGGCAAAACTCTGTTCCCTCTCCAGCAGGAACATTAATCACCATGGTTATCTTGACATTTTTATTATTGCCTGAAAACTACTGGATATGAAAGGAACTTTGCAGCGGGTGCTTTTAAACCCATAACAGTTTGCAGAACACAGTGCCCTCCAGTTCAGGGTTTAGACTGGCCCCCAGCCTTGCACGCTGCTGGGGAGATGCAAAATGACCCGTGCAGCGAATCCGGCCTTGCAAAGGACTAGAGCAAGGAGGACTAGGTGAACTTAATGGATCATGAGCAGGTGTACTGGAAACAGGGCTGAGAAAGGCAATGAAGATCAGAACCTAGGAAACCAGGGCTCAGATGACCAATAATTTTGGGTAGCAGGACCAGGGTGAGGTAGATCATATGTAAGAAGGCCAAACGGAGTCTGTAAGAACAGTTCCAAAATTGCCAAGATCAGGAGAACCTGAATCAAGAGGGGCAGGGCCAGTGGCTGCAGTATCAGTCAGCCTAAGAGGACAAGGAGCAGATCCAGGAGGACTAGACAATCCAAAACAGGATGACAAAGACTAAGAGGGCCAGGAGATGAGAGGCCAGATGGATCAAGGGGCCAGCAGAGCCAGGACGTGTGGTTCCAGGACTAGGATGTTCAGGGTGAGGAGAAGTAGGACAAAAGTGACCAGGGTCAAGAGCACCAGAGAAGAACACGGCCAGGATGGGCCATGACTGGAGGAACCAAGAAGGGCCAGGATGGCCAAAAGACAAGGTTTATGATGACCATCACGGTAGCATAAGAAGGACCACAAAGTCCTGGACCAAGGAGACCAAGACCAGGATGGCTGGGGGACCAGGTCCTAGGCTGTGGAGAACCCAAATCATAGGGACCAGGACCAAGAGGATCAGGGCCAATGACCACAGAACGTCAAGAAGGACAAGGGCAATGAAAATCAAGAATAGGACAACTATGGCCAGGAGGACTAGGGAAGTGAGATGTGCCAGAGACGCAGGCAGGCAAAAGAAAACATCTACGGGAACCAGGAACAAAGGACTAGAGGTGCCAGGTAGAGGAGGGGAAATAGACTCAAACCCTTGAGTATCAGAACCAGCAGGGCCAGGGTGAGGAGGAAAAGGAGAATCAGAAACACCAAGACCAGGATGACCACAACTAGGAAGACCCAGCCATATGGCTACGAACAGGATGGCCAGGAAAATGAGGATGAGGATTGTTTGGCTTAGGGGGGCCAGAACAAGGAGGACCATGGTCAGATGGTGTAGAACCACAAGAACAGGGTTAGGAGAACCAGGCCCAGGAGGCTTAGGACTCGGTCCCGAAAGACTAGAGAGATTAAGGGTATAAGGGTTTTGAACAGTAGGACCGGGGACCAGAATAAGCAAGAAAAAAGAGAGGAGGTGCAGAACTAAATATGTTAGGCGCACAGGGCAAAGAGAACCAGTCACAAAGAAAGATAAATCAGAAGGATCAGGACCAAGGGGAAAGGGTGCAGGCCCGGGAGTACTGGGGGATCCATGACCTTAGTACCAGGGCCCAGAGTGCAAAATGGAGCCGAAAGACTGGAACCTGGGTGAAGCAGGACCAGGGTGAAGGAGATCAGGAGGACCAGAACAGCCCGAGCCAGGAAGTCCAAAAAGACTGGGCCTAAATGGCCAGGAGGACCAGGACCAAACGGCTTGAGCTCAGAGGGACCCAAAGAAAGTCAACCAGGACGATGAGGGCCGAGACCAGTGGGTGCAGCACCACAAGGATGAGGAGAACAAGACAAAGTCAGGGGAACCTGGAAAATCCAAACCTGGAGGACAAGGGCTAAGAGGACGAAGTCTAAGGGAATAAGGACATGAAAGGCCAGGTAGATCGAAGGAACCACCAAGACCAGGAGCTGGTGTACCAGGAATTGGATAAACAGGGTAAGAGGATCAGAAAGAGCAGGTCAATGGGACAAGTGTCAAGAGGATCAGGAAGGGACAAGAAACCTTAGAAGGGGACCTGGAAGGACTAGAGTGGCCCAGAGGAGCATGACCAGTAGGACTAGGCATACAAAGACCCAGAAAGAATGATCTCGTCTAGTTGACACAAAACTAGGAAAAGTATATGGATAGTGAGTACCGGGAATAGGAAGACTAGTGCTAGGCAAAGTAGACTGAGAGTTAAGAAAGCTAAGAGAACAAGACCTGGAGAATCAGGAGCAGATGACCAGGTAACTAGAGCCAGCAGGACAAGATGTAGAGGACCAGGGCAAGACATCCAGAGGAACCTCAACCAAGGAGAAAAGTAAGATCACGTCACAGAGGCCCAGGTGTTTCAAGACCTGAAATTGGAAGACTCGCTCCCTCCTCCCGAATCAGACCCGATAAAGGGAGATGCTAATCTCAACCAATGGCTGACCGCCTCTCTTGATGCCCTTATCCAGAAATAGAGAGTGCAAAAGAGGGAGAAAAGAATTGGATCCGCTCCATGGTACACTGCCGAGCTTCGCATACTTAGGAAAGGATGTAAAAAGTTGGAGAGGTTATGGAGAAAGAAATTGGAGATAACTAGGCGAGAGGAATACTGCGTAGCTATGAGGGGCTATAAATCTGCTCTTCGGCAGGCAAAAGCCCAATTTTCTGAGGAGCGCATAAGATCTGCCTCAAGTTCTTCTAGGGAAACTTTCAAAGTGGTGCAAGAACTCCTTAAAGTTCCTGAGCCGGTGGCCACGCATGATAAACAGAAGTGTAAGGAGCTCGCTGACTTCTTCCACACGAAAATCGAGTAGATACTTAGTACCCTACCTCAGTCTATACGATCTCAGCCTAATCAGGAAAAGAAATCTATAACACAGCCTAGAGATGTATCTACTTATCTAGACACTTTTGGCCCAGTCTCAGTGGCCAAAGTACTGAAGGCCTTAGGATCTATGAAAAGTGGCTCCCCCATGGATCCGGTCCCTATGAAGTTTCTAAAGCAGGTAGCAGCTTCCATTGTGGCTCCTATAACCGATTTGATGAATGCTTCTTTTGCCCAGGGCTTGGTGCCACCAAGCTGGAAAACAGCAGTGGTTAAGGCACTCTTAAAGAAGCCAAACCTGGATCCTTTGGACTTGGCAAATTTTAGGCCTATATCCCTGTTGCCGGGACTCGGCAAAATTGCTGAAAGGCTAGCGAATTATCAACTGTCAGGCTTCTTGGAGTCTAATGGATTGCTCCGAGACTCGCAAACCGGATTCCGTCCAGGCCAGAGCACCGACACTGCCCTCCTGGCAGTCGTGGAAGAAACCAGACGCATTCTGGATTCAGGAGGATCAGTGGCAGTGATCCTCCTGGACCTTAGTGCGGTGTTTGACACCGTTAATCATCAGGTGTTGATTCAGCGACTGTCAGAGGTGGGTGTGGCAGGGGCCGCTCTGAAGTGGCTTAGGTCATTTCTCAACGGCCGCTCATACCAGGTCTGGGAAGGCAGCAATCGGACTACATCTATCCCCCTCCAGTGTGGGGTGCCACAGGGCTCCTCTCTTAGCCCTACATTGTTCAATGTATATATGGCCCCCCTGGAGGATGTGGTGGCCCCTTATGACATCAAGATCGTCAGTTGTGCGGATGATACGCAGTTGGTGGTCGCCTTATCACAACTGGTAGAGAATCCCGATTTGCTGCACTCCTGCCTGTCGGAAGGCCACACCTGGATGGATGAATCAGCTCTTAAGCTGAATGGTTCGAAGACAGAGATAATGCTGTTAGGGAATAAAATCCCCTCACTCCCACCAACCAGCTGGCCTAGCTGTATGGGTGATCACCCAAGCTCGAAAGAGGAGATTAACAGCTTGGGGGTCTGGTTAGAACAAGACCTGTCGTTCAGGACCCAAGCTAAAAAAATTGCAGGAGTTTGCTTTGCCCTGTTACGGTCAGCCCGCAAAATTTTCCCTCTTCTACCTTTAACATCTAGGAAGTTGTTGATTCAGGGGCTGATTACATCGAGACTTGACTATAGTAACGCCATCTTTTTGGGCGCTCCTGAATCCACCTTCAACAAACTTCAGCAGGTTCAAAATGCAGCGGCAAGGCTGCTCATGGGCATCCCCAGAACTCAGTCAGCCAGACCTGCCTTAAAGGCACTGCACTGGCTCCCAGTGCGGGAAAGGGTCAAATTTAAGGCACTCTGTACAGCCCATAAAATTATTCAGGGGACAGGACCCCCAATACTGAGGAATCTAGCGGTGCCATATAAAGCGAATAGAACGCTGCGTTCCGATCAGAAACACCTTCTCCTAGTCCCTAGAGTAAAGAGGGCACGTACTGGCGGGAGAAGATTTTCGGTCAGCACAGCGATGCTGTGGAACTCTCAACCTTTAAAATTGCGTGCCGAGACTTGCACTCTGCGTTTTCGTAAATGTCTTAAAACACATCTGTTTCCTGCTTGATTGCACCTAACTGGCCGTTGTATTATTTGCTGGTGTCCGGATAAGCGCTGGGATGCCCGAGGGTAACTGCGCGCTATATAAAATTTTAAATAATAATAATTAGAGAAGAGCTATGTTTTTAGCCTCTTCTGGAACAGAGTGGTGAATGGAAGATATCTTAGTTCCAGCTGAAGATTATTCCATAAAGATGGGCCCAGAAAAGAAAAAAAAGAAAAAGACCTGCCCCCGACCTGGATTTATGGATCCGAGGAATTTTGGCTAGAAAGAGATTTGCGGAGCGCAGACATCTAGGAGGGATGTAGAGGCCAATTCTCGCTTTCATGTATCTTGGACTGTTCCTTGCAATGCTCTATGAAGTCCCTGTCTACGTAAAGAAGTGTCCACAGTGCCCGGGGACAACTTTATATTAGGCGAGCTGGACTCTCTTGGGATGACAGAGTTCCTGGGCTCTGCCATCCAGACAGAGTTAACTCTAAATCAGGCCTATAGATTTTTTTCCTTGAGTCATGACATTGGAGTGGATGGAGCCTTGCAATTATACTGTGTTGATGACTTCATAAGAGGCCCTATGCAATTGTTTCAATTTTGATGATATCCCCCTAAATATCAGAGGGCTGTATGTCACTAGAATACAACATTTACAGTGCTGGCTGTTTCCTTTACAAATCATTGTTGTTTTAGTATGATTAATAGAATTATTAATTCCAGAATGCACTAATTTGCTGCAGAAAAAGTGGTGTTCTGATAACATGTATCTTTTTGGTGTTCCTGTGTCTGGCCCTGGTGCACTGCCATTGATTTGTGAGTAAGAGCGAGTATGTCGCTGTAGAAGAGTAAACAGCTTTCCTTGTCGTGCAAATGTTCTAATAATCTTAATCACTTGTCATATCTGTAGGCAAGCGTATAGTGGTAGGAGCATTTCTCGAATACGAGAAGCTCCAAAAATGGGCCTTCCATGTCGTTGTGTATTGGAGCGGCATTCTGTGCCATGTCTGTCAAAGGAACTTGGAAAGACTGTAAACCTGGGAGTTAGCACTTACATTAAAGCCAGGTTTAGCTCTAAGGGCCTCATGTTGCAAAATCGCAAACGTGCCTATCATTATGTACAAAAGATTTTTTGTGAGTTGGAAATGTTTTGACTCGTAAACGAACTTCTACAATTGTTTCCAATTTGCAAATAGGAAGGGGTCGTGACGGAGGCATTGCTCCTTCCATTTCCAATTTGTAAATTGATTTATTGCAGTCGCAAATCATTGATGGCTGACTGACCCCTGATTTGGGGTGGAAATTCATTTGCAAAGGGTACCCTTAGGACCTGTTTCCATTTGGAATCATGTTGGCAGCCTCAGGGCGGGGGAGTCCCTGTGAAGCTTTCCAAATCAGAATACATTTTTAAAAGGAGCACAGGTTGCTTTCCTTTTTCGAATACAGAGAGACGGTGGCATGCGGTCCCTTGCAGTCCACCGTCCCTGTGATTGTAGCTAATCTAAGAGGTCCACAAATTGACAAATTGCCACCTGCCTCATGAATGTTAACATAGTAAGTTGTTCTGCGATCCCCTGTGGTTCATTATTTTGTGAACCAACGTAATAGTACATAGATCAGCTTGTAAAATACAGTTCCATTCACAAACTATGACCACTTTTTGCGAATGAAATAATAATTTCATCAGCGGGCACATGCATCAAAGGAAATTGCATTCGCAAATGGTGCTAATCGCAAAATTAGGCCGTTTGCGAATGCAATTCCCATTTTTGGGATGCATTAACATTTTTGTAATTTTCGCGATTTAAAATATCGCAGAATTGCGATTTCTTAAATTGCAATTGCATTTAAGGAATCTCAAATTAAGATTCCTTAAATGCAATGCATCAAACTCTAAAAATTTGCAAATTCGCAAATAAGGGGAGCAAATTACCATGAAGTTAACCTTCATGGTAATTTGCGAAAACTTTGAAAAATGCACTAAAGTGCATTTTTCAAAGTTCTATTTTACTCACATTTTGCACACTCACATGCCCTTGTGGCATGTGAGTGTGCAAAATGTACTTCTAAGCGGATTTCAGGGGTGCAATCATTCCTGTGGGCCTCTAGGCCCATAGGAATGGATGGGGAGGTATTCCTTAAATGCGATTCTCAATTAGAGAATCGCAATTAAGGAATTTTAAGAAATCGCTTTTTTTATATGGATTTCTAGATGCATTGCAGTTTGCAATTCCTTAATTGCAATTCCTTATTTTTCGCAATTAAGGAATCGCAAAATGCTATATTGATGCATGTGCCCACAGGACCCTAACTTGCACAAGGAGATAGATGTCTATTGTGTTCACTCCTGTTTGCAGTTCTCCCTGTTAGTAAGTGTCTGTTGAAATCTTCAATTGGGATAACAACACAAAATGTAAGCTCTTTAGATAGAAGGCAGGTAGACAGTGATGTTTCTCTGCTATTTGCACGGATCCTGGCTAAGTTGTGCATACTGTCTGCTATTTATCCCACCATCAAGTGAATAATGAAGATACTTTCCAATTACCAATTCACCTGCCAAACAGTACTGAATTTCTGCTACTTAGCCAGCAGCCAGGTAACAATGAAGTTTATTTGCTAGCTGCGGACCACTGACATAATATCGATGTCAGAAATATCGATGTAGCAAATTATCGATTAAAAAATATAGAATAGCAAAATATCGACTTCCTATCTCCAAACAGGTAAGTACAAAAATATCGATGTAAAAAATGTAGTTAGTCAAAATATCGAATTTTTTAAATATCTTAAAAGTAATGTAAAAGTTATATTTTTTCAAACACACACACACATATATATATATATATATATATATATATATATATATATATATATATATATATATATATATATATATATAAGGAAAACTCGCCCAGAAATCCCCAGCGCTGCCACGTTGTTCTCAGGCTGGAAAAGACGAAGAGAGGAACCCAGAAATGGTGCCAAACAAAGTGCGTTTATTCTTGCTCAATTTTGCTCAGCATGCCCGCCATTACGCGTTTCGACAGTATCCAGGAGAGTAACATTTACTATTACCACTCCAGTAAATGCAACAGTAGAGAAAGCGCTGGATAGCGTAGGGGTACAAATTACTATTCCCACTCCAAAGAGTTCAACAGTAGGGAAAGTGATGGATAGCGTAGGAGTAAAAATTACTATTCACACTCTAGTGAGTGCAACAGTAGAGAAAGCGTTGGATAGCGTAGGGGTAAAAATTACTATTCCCACTGCAGAGAGTGCAACAGTAGAGAAAACGTTGGATAGCGGGAGGGTAAAAATTACTATTCCCACTCCAGAGAGTGCAACAGTAGGGAAAGCTTTGGATAACGGGAGGGTAAAAATTACTATTCCCACTCCAAAGAGTGCAACAGTAGGGAAAGTGTTGGATAGCGTAGGGGTAAAAATTACTATTCCCACTCCAAAGAGTGCAACAGTAGGGAAAGCGTTGGATAGCGTAGGGGTAAACATTACTATTACCACTCGAAAGAGTGCAACAGTAGGGAAAGAGTTGGATAGCGTAGGGGTAAAAATTACTATTCCCACTCCAAAGAGTGCAACAGTAGGGAAAGTGTTGGATAGCGTAGGGGTAAAAATTTCTATTCCCACTCCAAAGAGTGCAACAGTAGGGAAAGCATTGGATAGCGTAGGGGTAAAAATTTCTATTCCCACTCCAGTGAGTGCAACAGTAGGGAAAGTGTTGGATAGCGTAGGGGTAAAAATTACCATTCACACTCCAGAGAGTGCAACAGTAAAGAAAGTAAATACTTCAAATATGAATAAAAATAAATTAAATATTAATACCAAATACAAATTAATTAAAAGCAGTTAAGAATTTTTATAATATAATAAATAATCAATTAGAAATACAAAAACAAATAAATATTACAAATAATTACCTATTAATACAAATAATTACCTATTAATACAAATTATTTATCAATTAACAATTAATTAATTAACAATCAAAAAATAAATAAAAATTACAACAAAACAAATCCAATCAATAAATTAAAATATTTAATTTATTACAATTAAATTACTTCCCACCCTATTCCCCTATAAACACGCAACCCGCTACAGAAAATAAATTAATAAAATTAACATAATTATCAATTAAACTATTAATTAAAATTAATTACCAATTATATTTTAATTAATTACCAATTAAAAATTTAAATATCAATTAATTCAAAATAAATACAAATAAATAAATTAAAAAATATAAATAATTATAATTAAATTACTTCCCACCCTATTGCCCTTTAAACCCACAACCCGCTACAGAAAATACATTAATAAAATTAACATAATGATCAATTAATCAATTAATTAAAATAATTACCAATTATATTTTAATTAATTACCAATTAATTATTAATTAACAATTAATTTTAAAATAAATACCAATAAATTAATTAACATATTTAATTAATTATAATTAAATTACTTCCCACCCTATTCCCCTATAAACCCACAACCCGCTACAGAATTATATTACGCAAAAAATAAATACCATAAAATTAGTTAATTAAAATAAATTATAAAATAAATATACACTTTTCAAACACATACTAACATAAAAAATACTTTAAAAAATGTAATACTATTAAAAAATTATTAACTTATCTCAAATTCGATATTTTTGTCTATATTCTGTCCATTCGATATTTTGTCCATTCTATATTTTTGATTCGATATTAATGCTATTCTATTTGATATTTTTGTAGTCTATATTCTGTCCATTCGATATTGTGTCCATTCTATATTTTTAACTCGATATTAATGTATCTCGAAATTAAAAACTCGATATTTTGAGTGTATACCGCTAGCTGCATGGCTTCAGGCCAAATTGTGCATAGTGTCTGCTGTCTTGCCATTAGGAAGGAAATGAGTGAAGTTTCTTTGCTGTGTGCTGGCCAAACAATATATAATGTCTGTTAGTGAACCACAGGCCAGGTAAGTAGTACATTTTCTGTGATTCTTTGCTCTTTGCATGTCTACTAGCCAAATAGTACATACCAACTGCTATTTAGCCAATGGCCGGGTAAATTGTGAGGTTTCCGTGTTATTTGCATGGCTGCTGGCCATACAGACAAGAATGTCTACTATTTAACTAGTGATCGGTTAAAAAGGTACATGTTTCTGCTTTTTGCACAGCTGCCAGTCAAACAGTGCAGAGCTTCTACTATTTACAGAGCGGGCAGGTAAATTGTGAGGTTTCTCTGTTATTTTCAAGGCTGCGGGTCAAATAGTAAATAGTTTCTAGTATGTAGCTGGCGACCAAGTAAATAGCAGAGAAGATTCACTATTTACCCGGTGCTGGCTGAATAGCTGATACCTATCGAAGATAGTGTCAGTTAAGACCTGCAAAACTTGGTGTGCTACTGAAATTGGAAAACTAGTTCCATGTTTCTCATCCTAGTGACCTAATGGGGGACTCCTTCAGAGAGTCATTGCATTCTATTGGTGAAAAGAAAAGAATATGGCGCTGATTTCTTAAGTAACAGGTGGCCCTCCGGCTCGCAGGTTAGCATAGGGATGATGTAGGCTCCCACAACATAGGACTGTGCGCTATGCTTAGAGATGCCTAGCAGGCGGGCGGATCATCTCTGTGCCTTCAATGGAGCTGCCACCACTACCTGAAGGCACTGAAGCTTCATGAAGCGGGGGCCATGTTTAATGTGCCTGCTCAGCAAAGTTTATTCTTTCTCAACAACCTCCCAGAGTAGTAGTTTATTTTTCAAAAACAAAAATATAGTGGCCCTGTTCGCTGGGAAGAGTTTTTTTTCAAGTTGGGGTCACTTCTCCTGTTTCTTGGTGGGCACTGCTGGGCTGTCCCTGACTGTCCTGTACAGGAAAAATGAATGTTGAAACGACTGCCATAAATTTGGCAGACCTTCTGGTGTACATTGGCCAATGGTCCTTTGGCAGACGGGCCATGAGGCAAGGGTAGCTGAGGTTCTGCCTTTGGAAACATGGCTCTTCCCCAAAATCTCAAAAGAGCAAGAAAACCATGAGTTTGGTAGAATCTGCCTTTTTATCAGTAAATACCTAACATTCACCAGACTCCAATCACTCTATATGTGGAGTCTAAATATTAGTGTTGGATTCGTTTTAAGGTACAGAATGTTTTGTTACTATATTTCACATTTGGTAGCATTTTACCAAACTATGACTTCTGTGACTTGAATGTTTTCAAAGTGATTGTTGCTGTTTTACACCAGTTTATTCCAGCCCTCCCCCAAAGACCAACAGAATTCTTCCCTATCCTCTGCCCTATCCCTTGCCAACCATACCTGTTTTCCAGTTATCGAGTCTTGGGATGCCCAGCCTTATATCTGCAGTGCATCATCTACTTATAAAACATTGAAGTTGTATGGGCAGATAAACTTTGCTCTGCCGAAGTAAGCCCACCTCAAAGTTTGGGAATTCCCTTGACATCAATGTTGAAGGTCTTTCCACACTCCCTAGTTTAGGAAGGGTGCATGACATTTTAGGTTTGCTGGTATAATTGAGGAAAATATAATATTCCTGCCTCTTCAAAAAGTCAAATTCTTCTGTAAAAACACAAGTTATATTTTTAATATGGGTAGAAATACTCATTTAATATTAAAAAATGAAGTAAAATGTTACTTTTTCAAATTGTGTTTTGTAAACTTATTTTTTGTAGACTTTCGCACAATTGTTTTTAAAAAATATTGGATATGTAATGAAATTGTAAACGTTTTCAAAATAAGTTCACAAAGTTTCACAGAAGAAAACTCCCACAGTTTTGCATAAACCCAGTTTTAGGATTCTGTTATTTTAGTGCCTATCTTTCGCCTGTCATTTGACCTGCATATTCTGTTTCTCACAGATAACCCTAATTCAAATGTTAATCTGGGCATTTCTTTTCCCATTTCACTAATTTGCTAACTCATTGAAATCCATACTAATATAATAATGAGAGAGCCCAAACCTTCGAGGCGGGTAATCTCAGGAACCACAGCACCAATCACAACACCCAATACAGCGTTGGAAAGGGCAGTTGCAGCAGAAGGACATAGGCTATGCACACGCCCACCATATACATTTAAAAGGTAAAATAACCGTGCCAGCAAAGTAGTCCCTTGTGGGCGTGTCTGCGTTGTGCTGTGGGCGTGTGCTGGGGGCGTGACAAATGCTGGGGGCGTGTGGTACGTTCCGCCCTTCATGCCATGTCTCATATTGTGTGCTAATCCCACCCTGCTCCCTTTAAATACCCCTGCACTCCATAATCATAACCCACCCTTACTCCTTAAAATACCCCAACACCCTTAAACACTAACCCATCTTAACCCTATAAATATACCCTGTACCCCAAAACCCAAACCTATCCCTAAACCCTAAAAATACCCCTGTAGCCCAAAACCCAAACCTAGCCCTGAACCCTATAAATACCCCTGTACCTAAAAACTCAAACCTACCCCTGAACCCTAAAAATACCACTGTACCCCAAAACCCAAACCTAGCCCTGAACCCTTAAAATACCCCTGTACCCCAAAACCCAAACCTACCCCTGAACCCTAAAAATACCCCTATACCCCAAAACCCAAACCTAGCCCTGAACCCTAAAAATACCCCTGTACCCCAAAACCCATACCTATCCCTAAACCCTAAAAATACCCCTGTACCCCATAATCCAAAACTATATCTGAACCCTTAAAATACCCAAACACCCCAAAACATATACCTCAGTACCCCAATACATATACCCCTATACCCATACTTACCTTTTCCAAACATTTAAAAAAACCATGCTTTTACCATTCATGCATTTACAACGAATTTCGTTGTAAATGTATGCGTTGGAAAAGCATATAAAATTTAATGTCATGCGTTATAATGGCATTGCGGTGTCATGGTACTTTCGTAATGAAAGTATGCGGAGTGATGGTATGCGGAAAGAAAGTTGCGGAATAATGGGTTTTTACCCTCCCCCGGTAAGTTCATTGGTGGCACGGCGGCCCACATCTCCAGCAACATACTCATATTTTTTCACCACCAACTTGAAAAATGCACAGGTCTCTCTCATTGATGTCCAGCACCGACATACACTTTTAGACACACCTCCCGCCACAAGTTCTAGAATTGCGAACTTTAGAAAACCTAGTTCAAAAATGTTTAAAGTGCTAAAGTAAACAAATTTACACCGGCAGGTCCAGAAATACTATTGATTTCAAGGGGTGACGTTACTATACAATATTCATATCATTGATGACATCATAAATGACACTTCATGTGACATCCCTAGCGATGCATGAATAGAGAGACATAAGATACGAGGGAGACTTTAAAGTGGAGTTTTAAAGAGGGAGGACAGAATATCAAAGAATAGTGGAAGTGTAGGCAGGAAGACAAGCATTGGTAAATGCATTAGGTTTCGCCTATGTGATTAATAATAAACAGTTTTTAGTTGTAAGTTGCAGCTTGCTGAGTAGTTGTATAAAATAAGTTACAGAAAGTCTGTTAAAGTATTATGACTTGCTTATGTACAAAAAGGCGAAATATTGTGCTGTTATTATTGGTAAAGTTTGGGTATGTAATAGCAGTATTTTGAAATCTGAAATGAAAGAGGGAAATAATGGAATTAATTGATGTAATAGCAATATTATGTTTTTAGTGAAGTTCTGACAACTTTTGGGCACAGTGCCACTGCACCTGCTGCACCATTCAAATCCTGCCCCTGTTGCCTGCAAGATAACTGGACTTTTGACTGCCTGTTTAGTAGTAAAAACATAGCAATATGTTATGTTTAGTTCAGATGTAACAACTTTTGCGCCCGGCGCCACTGCACCTGCTGCATCATTCAAATCATGCTGCGAGTGCCTAAAAGATAACTGCACATGTGTCTGCCTGTTTAGAGGTACAATATAGCAATAATAGGTGTTTAGCAGGGTGCCTGGAGCTTTTGGTCCTGGTGCTACTGCACCTGCTGCACTATTTATATCATGACCCCAACGTGTGCTAGAAAACTGCACTTGTAACTGCATGTTTAGTTGTAAAATATAGCAATATTAGGTGTTTAGACAAGTTCTGATAACTTTTGGGCCTGGTGCCACTACACCTGCAGCACGTTTCAAATAAGGGCCCTGTTGCCTGCATGATAACTGCACTTGTGACTGCCTATTTAGTAGTAAAATATATCAGTATCAGGTGTTTAGAGGAGTTCTGACAACTTTTAGGCCCGGCGCCACTTCATCTGCTGCACAATTCAAATCATGGCCCTGTTGTCTGCAAGGTAACTGCAAGTATGACCGCCGGTTTCATAGTAAAATAGAGTAGTTCTAGGTGTTTAGTGGGGTGTCTAAAGTTTTTGGTCCTGGTGTCACTGCACCTGCTGCACTATTGAAATCATGACCCTGTTATCTGCAAGGTACCTGCACTTGTGACTGCAATCTGAGTTTAGTGGGGTCTCTAGAGCTGTTGGCCGACCTGCTGCACCATTCAAATCAAGTCCTATTTAACTGCCAGGTAATTGCAATTGTGGCTGCCTGTTTAGTAGTCAAATATAGCAATATTATGTGTTTAGAGGAGTTCGACAACTTTTAGGTCCGGGGCTACTGCACCTGCTGCACCTTTCCAATCATGACCCTGCTGTCTGCAAGGTAACTGCACTTGTAGCTGCCTGTTTAGTAGCAAAATATAGGATAGTTCTTGTACAACGTGGAATGTTTATTACAACATTTAGAATTTGATCTTAATGAGGCTGTCTGCCTTTTCCATGGGGAGAGATCTTATCTTGACAGTAAATGGGGCTTAAACAGTGTGAACAGCTTTAGTAGAAGTATTTTAAATGCGTGCAGCATGGGGAAGCTAATAAAAAAAAAGTTCCACACAAATGCAAATGAACACAGTAATTTGGTAGTGGGAACTGATAAGAGCCCCCTTTTAAAATATATTAAATACAAGAGATTTCACAAGCACAGTGCAAGTGCTGTGCAGACGGAACCTAAAAAGGTCAACAAAAGTGTAGACTGTTTCAAAGTGTTGGCATGTATGGAACAAGTTGTATTGGTAGGGAAGCCGTAGCAGTGTTTCTAGAGTGCGTAACTTGCAGTGTAGGTGCAGGCAACACAGGTACAACATTATGTTGTGTTTTTAAGAGATTCATAGGTTTGTTGAGCCTATAAATTCTGTACAGAGCTTACATAGAGCACATCAGCCACTAAATAGTATTTTTGGCAAAGGCCCTTAAAGCGAATGTTCAACGCATGTGAACCCCTGGCATTGGTGCCGCAGAGAACCCTTCAGTAGCACAGCTTCATACCCTGAGCTGTTACATCAGAACCTGCTTCAACTCATTAATTGCGACAGGGCTTCGTTCACACAAGGGCTTGATTATCTTCTAAATGGCGGGATTACACAGTGTTTTCTTTTGAAAGCTGGAAGAAAAGGAAGGAAGCTTAGACTCAGCTTCACTCCTCCAGTGCAGTCACACCCCACCAAGTGGGTGCTGCTCTTTCAGTTGTTTGTCCAGAAGTCAGAGGAGTTCACACACAGTGGCACTGTGGGCGGAGTAACTTCTAACGGCAGACAGGGTCAGGAAGTCATGACTCTCCAAGCCCCGCCTTATCCGCCCACTTCCTGATGAGTGTGTGTTATTAGCCCGGCTTACTTTCAACTTTAGTCTCTATGGAGCTGAGCATTATATTTGGATCAAATAACTCTCATATATCTCTACAGGACAGTGTATGCTTTGTCTGGGCACAGCACCCTGGACACCTTTACTACCAGTTAGAAGGCTGACTTCTCTTGCAGCTCCGTTTATACTGAGAGCTGCATTGAGGACGAGCCACACTTTCGGTTCACGAGCCCATTCAATAAACCCAGATTCAAGCCTGGTCTTAAAACTTTCTCGCTCGAGTATAAAATCTGCAACAGAACAAAAAGCATTGGCAAAGCCAATTGATATCGGCAATGTGAGAACTATTGGTGTTGTCAATGTGCTTCAACATTGCATGACCAGATGGTAAATGTTCCCCAGGCAGAATTAGCACCCAGGTGCATGCAGCTGATGCACCATTACTTATTTGTGTAACAACCGCCATACATGAACAAGGCATCCCAAATTAAATTTACCATTTGATAGTAAAACACAATATGAAATGTATCAATACCCTTTAACAAGTGCTGCGAAAATTACCTAGTGAAATCAAGATACTTGTTTTGTTCACCTCTCAAGAACAGAAGGTACCGCCTGCCTTAGTGCAATTTGTACTTGTGACTTGTATGTTTCACACACATGACTGCTGTAGGCACTCAACCGACTGAGCTATCTGACTGGCTAGAAGTATTGTGGCCAACAGTCATCAATATGCCGAGATCAGGAATCCTTTATGAAATCTATTCCCTCTTCCTACTACATAGTGTTTTGTGTGTCTATCTGGTTTGACATATACATGGTACAGTCTGACTATACCTCCTTTCCAGTCAGTGAATTGGATTTACAACGATCACCTAGATGTCAAGGCCCTTGCAAGAAAGTGGTGAGCCAGCTGATTAGGCCACTGTATCAGTATCACTGGATCACGTGGCCGCATCCTGGCAGTGCTAACTCGGCCTTTGCACGTTCTGAGCTTGATAAAAATAATCCTGTTAATTTGTGTAACAGTAACAAATTCTTGCAGAACTTAGATATGTCAGCATTAAAGTGTTATGTAATAGTATTGTATTCATTTTTAGCACTGTTACGCATGGGGCCTAGAGACCGTGATCGTCCAAAGTGCCTCTTTGGTGCCCCTGGTAGGTGGCAGTTTCCAAAATCTGAGTAATGTGAATTTACTTGGGTGCCAGCATCAACATTCACCAGACCTAAATCTCCTAAGTGAGGTGCTATCTGTCGAAAATACCTTTGTTTATTTTATCTTGCAATACGCCTTTTACTGATCACTTGCTTTTAGCCCGTAATCCTGCAACATAACAAAACATGTGCTTGCTTATGAACTTTGCAGTGTATTCTAAATCACAACATGCTTACTATACAGATGCACTCCAGCGCCTAAGAGTGCAGTTTGTGGCATGCGGTGCTTTACAACGACCATCCAGTGAATTAAAACAAGCCCTTCATGTAGCCTGTTTTATAAGTAACCAGAGAACCTGTTATGACGTGTTCTCTTTTTTAGTAACTATCTCAGGGGTGTGAGGGAGGGTGAGAATGAGTGATTGAAGAACAGTTGAAACAAAGCAGTCACATGACCTCGAAAGACAATAGAGACCATGGAAGGATTGCTGATGTCATGTTTGGTGTATTTCAAAAGACAAAACGCTTACTACGGATGCTCCCCAGCGCCTAGGAGTGCAGTTGGTGTCTTGTGGCGATTTACAATGATCATCCAGTGAATTGAAAAAAACACCCTACCTGCAGCCAGTTTTGTTAGTAACCAGTGAGCCTGTTATGATGTATTCCTGATTTTTCGTAACTATCTCAGAGGTTGGGAGGGGAGTGAGAATGAGTGAGTGAAGGGCAGCTGAAACTGAGCGGTCATGTAACCTTGCAAGGCAATGGAGACCATGGAGGGGATTACTGACTTTCTTGCTCTCTCCCTGCAAATGCTCTCCTGGTAATTGAAAAACATGCTGTGGCATGAACATCAAGATAAGAACATGATTTACAAGCCTGTTTACAGAAATGGTGCAGCGTGCAGAGTGAGTGAAACAACGACCGCTCCTGAGGTGGGCTGGCAAACAAAGAAAAAAGAAGTTTCAAAAATGGTCATTAAATGGGAGGAGTAGATAGATAGTAGTAATTGATCTCTGCTCTCGGGAAGGGCTGAAAACAGGAAGAGGCATGACGCATGCATACCCAGAATAAATGGGGAGAAAGGTTAGGAGAGCAATGATGGAGCCAGCAAATGGGAAGCCTATGGGCGAGCTGAAGCCCACAAAGTATATACAACATGTCTCGCCCGAGACAGCGCATGCGCTTTCTTGAGCCAAGACCTAAAAAGGATGCTCTTGGTCTTTGCAAATGTAGTAAAGATGCTGAAATCAGTGTTGTGCAGACACTTTCCTTTGGCAGGCTTGGGACATACGGAAACAAATGGGTGTTAGAGTCTAGGTGCCTGATTATGAGTTTGGCAGTGTTGGAGTGGGGCGGCACGTCACCGCCCACTCCCACACCGCCGAACTTCACCGCTGACTGGCTGCTAGATTACAAGTTGTAATTCGGTGGGAGGACCTGCAGCGGCTGGCCCATGGCGCTGCCTTTCAAAGGCTCATAAGAAAGCCTTAGAAAGGCAGCGCTGTGTGACTGTCACAGCACATTCCAGCATGGCATGGACTGCTTAGTCCATGTCTTGCTGGAATGGAGGTGCATGCATCCCCAAGCCCTGAGGCAATAGGGGCCCAATATGGCCCCCGATATTTCCTCACCTCACAGTTTTCATGGCGATCTCACCGCCATGAAAACTAGGGTGGTGAGGAAACTCTAGATATGCTTGGTGGAGCCACAGAAGCACCACCAAGCATATCGGAGCCTCTGACTGCTGCACCACTACCATGGCAGGTCCCTGGCAGCCACTGCAGTTCCATTGCGGTCCAACCACCGTACTGGTAATATGACTGTTAGACCACTGGTGTGGATGTCCACAACCACACCTCCACCGCGATTTTGACAGTTCTATGGACCGCCAAACTCGTAATTAGACCCTGAATATTTGCCTTAGTGTTTAAAATGTGGTTTTCCTAGTTTCATTGTGCTCATAGTCTTTTTTGAATAAGGCACCTGTGAATTCAGTGATTATGGCCTGAATATAGGATTCCCATGAGGTCATTACTAGGAAGAGGGAAGCTAAGGGGGTGGGTATAGTCATTTACCATAACTGGTAGAGGGTTCAAGAGAGGCTGTGCATGAAATGAGATGCACAGCTCCCTCCAGGGAGGAAGGTGAGAGTACATGAGAGGGTCAGCATTGCAGTATCAGTGCTGGGTGTCAAGAGCTGGCCCCAGGTATATGCTGAATGAATTATGGGGGCTATTACAAGATTGTGGGTGCAGAAGAAGGTCAAGGTTTTAATCTGCTGACCTTGTTGACTCCTAAGTTTGTAAAAGTAGATAGTATCTGGAGACTGTACCTTTAGCAGCCAGTTCTTTGCCAGAGCCTCTTGGCAGTTACATTGTCAGGTCCAAGTCAGCTTCTGAAGATGACGGACTCCGGAGACCTGGATCAGAGCCCCTGACCAGGAGTAGGAATTCAGACTCACTGAATCTTGATAAGCCATCTCCTGGCTGCTTTACTGCACACTGACGCTGGAGTATGTCAAGGACTTGTATATCCCGAGCCCACTTTTATTCAAGGAGTCCTGCAACAGTTCCTGTGATGCACACACTTGTACTCAACACGGTTTGCATATGTGATATCACCCACACCCTTTTCTCTCACACCTTTCACAGACATACACATCCTACACCCTAAATTACACGTGCAAAGGCTTCGAGCCCCCTGCACTGTAGAAGTGGTAGATGAGGTTGGCTATGTGGCAGTGCAGGCGTAAATTGACCAGTTACAGCGGGTGGCAGGTTAAGAGCGTTTAGCCCACACACATTACACGTATAGGGATACCTTTACCTTCAGGCATGGATGTGTGTATTTATTAAATGAGATAATCAATCACAATATCGAATTTTTAATATTGATATGGCAAAATATTGAGTTTTAAATATCCAGTGGACATAATATCGAATTACAAAAATATAGTGGTGCAGAATATCCAAATGCAGGTAAGAAATATAGGCCTAGATGTATCATCGTTCCTATTTGCGATTTCTTAATAGCGATTTGTACCAAATCGCTATTAAGAAACCGCAAAATGGGATGTATGTTTAAAATCGCTATTTTTTTGCGATTCCTTATTATTCCTAATTTGCGAATTCGCAAGTTGCGAATTCGCAAATAAGGAATAATTTCCCATTCATTCCTATGGGCCAGGAGGCCCATAGGAATGATTGCGAAATAATTCTCAAATTGCGAATTCGCAATTTGCTAATCGCAATTTGAGAATTATTGCAAGGGTGCAGGGGTGTCTCATGGACACCCTGCTGCACCCCTGAAACTTACATGTGTGTGCATATGGCTCACATACATGCCCTATGGGCATGTATGTGTGTCACATGCCACCTTCAAAATTGCTTAATTGTGAATTTTGAAAGGAATTCGCAAATTAACACCAACCTCAAATTGGTGTTAATTTGCGATTTCTTAACCTGAATTCGCAAATTGAAAGTGCTTCATACATGGCATTTAAGGAATCGCAAAATTGCGATTCCTTAAATGCTTAAGCAAAATAAGGAATCGCAATTTTTTGCGATTCCTTATTTTGCTAATTTCTCATACATCCCAAAAGATGCAAAATGTCCGTTTGCGATTCGTTAAGGCCGAAATTCTGCGAATTTCGGCCTTAACGAATCGCAAAAGGCTTGATACATCTAGGCCATAGTTTTTCATAATATCGAAGTTAGTAATAACAACAGTCATAATATAGTTGTTAAAAATATCGATTTTTTTGTGTGTTTTAAGTGTTAGTATATGTGTTGAAAGTATGTATTATTTTTGTAATGTATGTTTGAATTTTTTATAGTAATGAATTTTATGTCAATTAATTGTGCGTAGCTTAATTCCCTAGCAGGTTGTGGGTTTATAGGGGGATAGGGTGGGAAGTAATTTAATTATAATATATTTTTTTAGAATTATTTAGAATTAAGTAATTATATGATAATTAGTGTTTGCGTAATTTAGTTCTGTAGCAGGTTGTGGGTTTATAGGGGAATAGGGTGGGAAGCAAGTTAATTGAATTTAATTAATTAATTTATTAATCAATTAATAATTTAGTATGTAATAATTTATATTGTTAATTAAGTTAAGTAATGTAATATTAGTTAATTATAAATTGATAAATACCAATTAATAATTATTTGGTAATTCTGTTGCTTTTTTCATTAGTCATTAATTAGATATTAATTATTAATAATTCATTTGTAAATATGTTAATTGTGTCCTTTTTTAGGAGTGGGTTGAGGGTTAATAGGGGAGTAGGGTAAGAAGTACTTTAGTTTTGAGGTATTTATTTATTATTTTTAATATTATATTTATTAAAAGTTATTATATAGTGCTAATTGTGTGAATTAATTTAGATTTGATGGCTATTTATTTTATTGATAATTGTAATTAGTTAATTAATTGTTAATTCATTTTGTTAATTTATTAATATTTTTCAATATTGTAGGTGATGTTTATGGGGGAAAATTGGAGGTAAATTAATTTTGAAAAAATAATTACTTGTCAATTAATGTTAATTATATTGCAGGAGTGGGTATACTAAATTATTCCTGTATGCTATCCAACACTTTCCCTATTGTTGCATTTGCTGGAGTGGGAATAGTAATTTTTACCTGCCCACTATCCAACACTTTCCGTACTGTTGCACTCACTAAAGTGGGTATAGTAATTTTTACCCTCCCACTATCCAACGCTTTCCCTACTGTTGCACTCACTGGAGTGGGAATAGTAATTTGTACCCCTACGCTATCCAACACTTTCCCTACTGTTGCACTCACTGGAGTGGGAATAGTAATTTCTACCCTCCCTCTATCCAACACTTTCCCTACTGTTGCACTCACTGGAGTAGGAATAGTAATTTGTACCCACCCGCTATCCAACACTTTCCCTACTGTTGCACTCACTGGAGTAGAAATAGTAATTTTTACCCACCCGCTATCCAATACTTTCCCTACTGGGTCAGAAGATGGCCTGGCTAGGACATATGAAAGAGAAACCAACTTAAACCAGTTCGATGAATGAAGCTTTTGAATCCACCTCTCTCTGCGAAAATGATATAAAATTGGGAGCTGCTGTCCCATTTTTTGTTCTAGTTCCAAGCTCTCTTTGATTAAAGAGGAGGAGTACTAAGAGGACTGCTGCACAGCCAAGGGGTGGTGCCCATCTGGCAGCCAAATCTCCAGAGATGGGGAAACATCTCCTTTAGTCTGATATGAAGGAGGAATCGCTGACCTTGTCCTGAAAATCAAGGATTCTTGCCTGTACTAAAGAAAAAGGAAGCACCAACCTTGAAGGGGAAGATAGCAAATGTAGGGATTGCTGTAACTGACCTGGGTTGTAGGGGTTCACACCAACAAACCCCACATCTTTCTGTGCTCCCAGCCATCCTCACACTCACACTCTCACTCATATCCCCCCTATCTCAAAGGATAACTTTTTGTCACTCCTTCACAGAGTTTCCTCTGGCTCTCCCAGCGACTGTTGCCCCCCCTCGGTTCTTCGAGAAGCTTTTACCTCCTGTCAAGACCCCCCCCCTTGCTCTTTTGAACAATTCCTTGATTACGGGGGAGGTTCCTGGATCCTTCAAACAGGCCGAGGTGGTTGCCATTCTAAAAAAACCCTCGGCAGACCCCTCCATCATGAGCAACAACCGCCCAATCTCCCTTCTCCCTTTTCTTAGCAAAGTTTTAGAGTCGCACGTCACTCATACTCTTAGCTCCTTTGTGGAAGACTCTAGTGTGTTGGACCCTCAGCAGGCTGGATTCAGACCCGCGCACTCCACAGAAGCAGTCATTCTTTCTGTCATGGAGGAACTGCGCAGTGGAGCGGACGCTAACATCTGCCAGGCTCTGGTCCTCCTGGATCTGTCGGCCGCCTTTGACACGGTCAACCATGATATTTTGGTTGATCGTGTCGAGGAGGCCGGCATCCGGGGCACCGCCCTGGCCTGGGTCCGCTCCTTCCTGACCCAACGCCATCAAGCTGTCAGGCTATCCCAGTTTTCTGCCTCCCAGGTCAAATTGACCTGTGGCGTCCCACAGGGTTCTTCCCTCTCCCAACTCCTTTTTAATTTGTATCTTTCCCCACTTATCCGTGCCCTTCGACAGTTCAATGTCACTACGTTCAATTACGCGGATGACATACAATTAATTTTCAACATTGATTCCTCTGCTGAATCCATTTCCACCTTCCAAAATACCCTCTGCTTTATTAGCAACTGGATGAGCTCAAATCATCTGAAGCTCAACCCCGACAAGACCGAGCTGGTCCTTGTCGGGGGTCCCGCCAACCCCTGGGACTCTTCATTCTGGCCTGTTAGCCTCGGCAGTCCACCCAGCCCTGCTAACTGTGCCAAAAGTCTGGGAGTCGTCATTTGCAGTGACCTTTCTATGACGCCCCAGATTAGCGCGGTAGTCCTCTCAAGCCACTTTCAATTAAGGAAAATCCGGAAAATCTCCCGGCTACTTACTTCCGAGGCCCTCATCTTGGCTCTGTTGGCGCTAGTCATTTCGAGGCTCGACTACGCAAATGCGCTCTATGTAGGCATTCCAGCTTACCAACTCAGGCGGCTGCAGCTGATCCAGAACGAGGCTGCCCGCCTGATCCACTGTCTACCAAGAGATCAACACGTCAGCCCCCTCTTAAAAAGCCTCCACTGGCTCCTGGTAGCTGCCCGTTGTAAATTCAAGCTGGGTTGCATCATCTCCAAATCCCTTGCCGGTCAGGGTCCCCTCTTCGTCTCCTGCCTCCTCCACCCCTATGTCCCCCCTCGCACTCTCCGGTCTTCCCAATTGGCCTTGTTATCAATTCATAGATACAAGAGGAAGAAACATGGCGGCCTTAAGTTTTCCTTTTTGGCCCCCACTTTTTGGAACTCCCTCCCCCTTCCTCTTAGGTTGTCCACTCCGTACCCCAAATTCAGATCCTCCCTTAAAACTTTTCTTTTCATTGAATCCTACAAATAACTGGTCTCTCGGGTTTTTTCATCCGCTCTCTCCTTTGTGGCGCCAAGAAACCTAACGGTGTTAGTCGTGCCTTAGAAATTTATTTAACATAACATAACATAACAAACTCAATTAACATGACCAGGAGTATCAATTTGCCTATACAGCTTTGTTGAAGGAGCTGCGATACTGCAGAAGTATGTCTCCTTGCATTAGCACCGTTATTGGTTCCAAGGTAGCAGGAACCGTATGCCCAGATGGTAGACTCGATGAAAGTCGGGATAAATTCCTGATTGTGGCACCCAGTGTGTGTTTGCCTAGAATGTGGACAGTGTGACTGTGGCACTGCCAATTTGTGCTGTGCAATTCTAACTGGTCCCCATGAAGTAAAGACTACCCAACCTGAGGTGCCCCCGGGTGCCCTGCAAATGAGTGGAAGACCCTGCACTGCCCAGAAGTGCCCAAAAGTGCCACGAGCCACCCTGCTCAGCAGTTTTTAGACCGTTGCATCAGGGAACTACATGCAAAAGATAATGCCTGACATCTGATGTGCTGAACACCTTAGTGCTCAATTGGGTGACCACTGTTGCATCCCAGCAACAGCTTGGAAGTGTGTCGCTTTGACCCGAGGCATGGGTTGGGAAAAGAGGACTGCCAACTACCTCCACCAGAAGAGGTGTCAGCATGACTGTACCCAATAGACTTACCAAAGGACCAGGACGAGGTATATCATAGCATCTGGGCCAGCAGGCATTAACGTGTCATACAGGGATGGTCTCACCTATTGCCAGTGAACCACCATGGCCTGTAGGCTGTTCCAACAATGGATGGTGAGAGACACTAAATGGGCCTTGTGTTCCATCCACTAAGCACTTTATATTTGCACTTTGATTTATTGTTGCCACCCTTGGCAAAGGTTTGGACAGATCATCAAAAAAAGCCATTTCAATGTGCTCACAGGATGTCCTCCTAACGACCCTGGTGTTCTCAGCGGTGTCAGTGAATGTAAGGAGAAACCCACAATCAAATACAAACAGCATCTCGAGTTAACAAAAATAAAATTAGCAAGTCTGTGTAGGAAAATAATCAGTCACCAATGGCATATGAACATGGACTAGTGATGAGACCGGACCATATATGCATTTCTATTCAAATTCTTGAGTGTACCTAAAGCCCAAGTGCAGCCATACGAAGAAAATATGAACATTGCGTAGAATAATGCATAACACTCACACCCACATAGTGAAGAATAACCTATGATCCTAACTCGGGGTACATGCAACATCTGCACCATATTCCTTCCCAAACGCCTGCCCGGGGTAAAAACAGAAATAACATGTGAATATTTAGAAAGATTATGAGACCATTTCAAGCCTCACAAAAACAAGAGATGCAAGTCAAAGAAATCAGCATAAATCTGTGCTTGACTCCTCCTCTGGATTTAGTCCTAAAGGGGTCCTAGTCTCAAGCTCATTGATGTATCTTGATTGCAAGAGCTGTAATGACAGTTCTTGGTTGCCACCTCTCACACTAGGTAACACATTATCAATGCCGAAGCAATGGCTTTCCTTGCCGACCTTGCTGCTCTAGGTGTAACAAAGATTAATGATGGTCCCACTCATACATCTGGCCACACCCTGGATATTATTTTTACAAACTCTCCTCGTATTACCTGCGAATCTCCTCAGAAAATCAGATGGTCAGACCACGCTTTAATTGATTTTAAGATTAGGAGATCCAGAGATCTGGAAAAGCCAGGCACTGTCTTAAACTATTCATTCAGACAGTGGCATAAAGTCACCCCTGAAGCCTTTTCAGCCGTTTTCCCTACCCCTTGGGATGGGGAACACAAAAAAGTAGAGTTAGGCTAGCTTGCTTTAATGTTTTAGCTTAAGCTGCTATTGATCAACTTGCACCTTTGAAAACCTAAATGGGTAAGTCAAGACAGGCTCAAGCAGCTTGGTTTACTGCGGAATTATGCATAGAGAAAGGACACTGTAAAAACCTTGGGAGGTGGAGGAGATGGTCCCATGATATTGGTGACAAAGAATAATACAAAACTATACTTGCCCAATACCACAAAAATATTAAAATCACCCGGAAGACTTCCATCGCATTGCAGGTAACCCAGGCTAGGAATGCCCCTAAAGTATTGTACCAGATCCTTAAGACCTTCACAAACCGTAAAGCGTGTGATCTGGAGGAATCTCCATTCCAAGCCTAATGTGACACGATTGAGGAATATTTTGAACAGAAAATAGAGGACATTTAGGATAAAATCATCACAGCTATCAATTTAAGTCCACCACAATTCATGAACCTCCCCCAGACATAAAGAAGATACATCTGACGAGCTTTCCCCTTTTGAATTGTGATGAGGTGGAAGCACTATTACGTACCGTCAGATCAGGCTCCCCCCTTGATGTTGTACCGGCCAAAATATTGGCGAGCCTCTCAAAACAACTGTCTTTCCCTATTTGTTCCCTTTTGAATGCATTACTAAAGGAAGGTCAATTTCCTACAGAATGGAAGGCAGCACAGGTCATTCCACTACTCAAAAATACCAAGGCCTCCATGAAAGATCTTTCTAACCTGCGACCTATATCTCTCCTCCCGCTCCTGAGCAAAATGCTGGAAAAACACATCAACATACATTTATCAGCCTATGTGGAAGCGTCAAATTGCCTGGATGTTTCACAATCAGGCTTCAGGCCGAAATATAGTACAGAGTCAGCCCTAGTGGCAGTCACGGACAATATTAGGATACCACTAGCTAGAGGATGATCCACCTTATTGGTGCTTTTAGACCTCTCTGCGGCATTCGACGCTATAAACCATGAAATTCTGCTCAGAAGATTAGAGGAGTCCGGGCTAAAAGGTAAGGCACTGCAGTGGTTGACCAGCTTCCTTTCCTACCGGTCCCAGACAGTCAGCTTGGGCCCGTATATGTCCAAGTCTAAGAAGATGTCCAAGGGAGTACCACAGGGATCCTGTTTAAGCCCTACCTTATACAACATCTACAGTGCTCCCTTGGACAACCTTATGAGGACATTTGGATTTGTTCCAATATCCTATGCGATGACACCCAGCTCACCTTCTCCTTTGACAAACACTCTACTACAGCTTTAACTAACTTCTCTGCCGGCATTCTAGCAATATCTTCTTAGTGGATGAGTACCAGCTATCTCCAACTAAATGCTGGGAAAACAGAGATTATGTTTTTGGGAGAAGCCACCTTGTTATGGACACCAGAATGGTGGCCCAGGGAGCTTAGTGCCTCCACCTTCAAAGTCATCAGTAAAGAATCTTGGGGTACGCATCGAACAGAGCCTAAACATCAAGTAGCAGGTGTCTCAAATGGTTAGCTTAGGCCTTTTGAGGCGTGTGTTTCCATTTCTTCCTGATCACACACGGAAGACCCTTGTCCAGTCTCTTGTTATAAGTCGACTGGACTATTGTAATGCATCACTGATCTCGGCAAATGAAGCTGCACTGGATCATTTGCAAGTAGTGCAGAACACAGCAGTGCATCTGGTATTGAACGCCTTCTATAGATCTTCATTGAATTTGTTGCTGCATAAACTGCACTGGCTCCCGGTGCGTAAGCGAATAATATTTAAGATCAGCTGCATTACCCATAAAGCAGTATATGGCAACGGGCCAACATACTTGACGGAGAAGCTGACTCACTGCACTCCCCTTAGAGATCTGGGATCCAGCACAAAATCACTTCTTAAAGTCCCACGCAATAACAAAGCTAGGACCGGGGGGAAGGCTTTTTCCTACCTTGTCCCTCGGAATTGGAAATCGCTGCGGTTAGCACTTAGGCAGTGCATGGATTACCTTCGCTTTAGAAGGTCCTTGAAAAGTTTTTTATTCTAGAGGTTCCCTCAGCATCGCATCTTCCCCCACGTGCCTGCAAGCACGGAGATACCCCTTTGGGGGTGATTCAGGCGCTATATAAGCAAATAAATAAAATAAATAAATAAATGGCAAAAAATCAATACATCACTTCTGTTGTTATGAATTTCATTGAAACAACAGACAACAGGATAGTGTGTTTTGTTGTGATTAATAGCATGCATGTGCCAACACACGTTTTGACTAGGTTAATAGAACTACATATGTACTGATTATTTCATTGGTAATTGAGGACATATAAAACGTAATCATGTGTGCTTGTTATATTTCTGTTTATGTACCTATTTTTGCTAGAATGTTGTATAGTCTCCATCTTGGTGTACTTAGTATTCTTACAGGCTTTGCAATGGTTATAGGTGTAAAAACCTGCCAAGTCAGAATTATTGACAGTATTGACAGTAGATGTTATAGATATTGACAGTTGATGTTACTCTTCACTAAACTGTCACATAGAGAACTACTCCTGTACGTAGGGCATTCACTCACACATTTCATAATAACCATATTAGTTTATCAAATTTGTCAATGTCGGTTCAACAACCCCCTAATATTTCTAGAGTGTGAATTGCCAGGCTTGCTATCAACTTAAGAGATGTGTATGAAAATAGAAATAACCCTCACGCCACAGCTTCCCAACATCAAAACCATGCATTCAGTCAGCATGACCACAGATTAAATTATTCATATCAATTTACTTTCCAACCTCACACCAGGGGGTCGATTCCGATTCGGGAAACTAATCCGCACGATGATTCGAATTCGTAGCCTTTTCCGTACGAATCGTACAAATCCGTCCGATTCGCGTAGTACGATCCGTAGGAAAAAAATACATCTAAATCTTTGCGAACTGTACGAAAACCAAGATGAAATCTGTACGACACAGGACCCTCACGGTGAACCGTACGAATCGTAAACATGTTCTACGACCCGACAAGTACGATCCGGACCAAGGACGAGAACGCGATTTGTATGGAAAACGTCATATGAGCAATTCGTACGGAGAGCCACACATTCACATACGCACCGTACCCCTGCAATCATGGGGGTACGCACCGTACCCCTATGCTCTGTTCCCCTACGCACCGTACACCTCTGCACCGTACACCTCTGCACCATACACCTATGCTCCGTACACCTATGCACTGTACACCTACTCACCGTACACCTATGCTCCGTACCCCGATGTACCGTACCCCTATGCACCATACCCCGATGCACCGTACCCCTACGCATCGTACCCCTGCAATCATGGGGTGTACTCGCGTACCCGGGGGGGTCTGTTTCGCATGCGTTTCGAGTCGAAATCTGCTTTTACAGACGTTTTATACTACCGTAGAAAAAGAGTTGTACGGAGTGTTGTCGTAACGAATCGTACTTGCTGGGTTGGAAAAAACTGCTTCGATCCGTACGGACGTCGCGTACTGCATGTTCCGAATGCGATTTGTACGGATTTTTTAGTTGTATGGTCTTTTGTACGATTCGTACGGAGATCAGCTTTGGGTTCGGATCGTACTTCATTGTACGTACGAGGACGTTGAAGGTATACGATTCGTATGGGAAAAATGCTCCGTACGGCTATTTGTAGGGAATTTTACAGAATCGGAATCGACCCCCAGATGTTACATTACAGAATCCTAAGTACACAGCAACAAACAATATGCTGAAACATATAATCACATGATGATTGTTGGAACAGGAATGTTCCCTGCATGGCATGTGGACTTGTATCCCTGCCCTGCATGTCTAACTGCATGTATATATGTTAACTTGACTTTTATTTTGCGCCTGGCGTCATTCTTATCTAAGCATGTGTGCAGAGGTCTACACCTGCCTATGAATCTGTGAGGTCCTGAACTCAGGCCATTGACCTTTCCTATGACCTCGGGATGTACACCAAAGGTCCCCTTATTGTGGGCAGAGGACTATTGCACCTACACCGGGTGTAGCGCATAAAGTGGTGGTGGCGGCATACTGGGATTTCTAGGAAGATTAGTAGCCCGACCAGACATTTTTATCAGTGTCTCAGTGAATGAGGCCTACTGGCCTTCTTGTGTAAACTTTTTTTATTATGTGCATGCCTAGTGCCTTGCGCTAGCATCCCATGCGAATGTCAAGTTTGTGAGCACATGTAGTGAATTTAACTGATAGGTTGTGTGCATGAGTGAGCATGAGTAGTAGAGGAGGTGAGATCCATTTTGAATGCTCCTGATCTGGCATATCACAAGGAATGGTGAGGACTGAGCTCCCAGAGAATATAAATGCATTACCTGCATTCCTGAAGCCAGAGGGTGGGAATTAGACACTGAAGAGAGGAGGATGGAGAGAGGACTCCCTTCTAGATGGTTGTTTGTTAGCATAAGTTGCTAATTAGTCTTACGGAGCACTGCAGTGAATGGTGGATGGTAGAGGTGGCAGGTGCTACTGCAGTCTCTATTGTGTGACGTGAGGCGAATGTATGACGTTAGCACGCATACTATTACAACGCATACCTTTACAACGCGGTATTTACAACGAATACCGTTACAACGCATAGCGCTTTGAGGTGCTGGATAGTGGTAATTATAATTTTATATTCCAACTCCACTCCCTGTGGACACTAGGGAAGGTGTTGGATATAAAATTAAACTTATTCCCTATCCTAGAGCGCCCCCCAGCGCAATGCGTTGTAATGGTATGCGTGGTAATGCCTGCGTTGTAATGGTAGTGCGTGGTAAAAAATGCGTGCTAAACGTTGTATACCACGTGAGGCTATTTCTCAATCAATCAAGTTCTCTTTGTTTAGCGCAGGTGTATACCCAAGAGGGTATCCAGGCGCAATGCTGCAGGTATCAGTTGATGAGCCAGGTCTTGAGCACCTTTCTGAAGTGGGTCAGCGAGGGGTTGGTGCCGAGGTGAAGGGTGGGAGAAGGAGCCTCCTTCGGAGTGGTGGATACATGGTATCTGAGCGAGGGCAAGGTGTGCGGAGCGGAGATTCCTGGTAGATTGGTTGAAAAGCAGGAGATGGTTCAGGTAGGTAGGTCCTTGGTTGTGGAGGGCTTTGTAGGCGTGACTCAGAAGCTTGAAATGGCATCTTTTCTGTTTGAAGCCTTTTTGGGCTGATGACAGCCAGGTGCAGAAACCTCCTTGTGCCTGTGTTGGTGCTGCTCCAGGTTGAAGACTGCCCCAGTGCTACCTACTGTGAGAAGCATCACTCTACCCAAAAGTTTGTGTCTGAAGACCAGCCACTGGAGGACACTTGAAAGAAGATCCACCCCAAATTGATTCTAAACTTTGAGAAAGTGGATCCACATTTTCTGTCTACAACTTGCGTAAAAGTGGGACCCCAACAACCCCACTTTGTTCCAGTTCCAAGACCAAGAAAGGGAGGGCTCTGCAGAGTACTCAAAGGACTTCTTTGCAACCCAAGTGGGTGTCTTCCTGCAGCAAGTCTCCCAGGGGTGAAGGGGACCTCACCTGAAGTCCACAATTTCTGCTCAAGGAGCTGTAGCTTTGCCTGAAGTACACAGAAACCTGCCTGCCAATATGAGATGGAAGGAGTCTGCTTGATCTTGCAGGAGGAAAGACTGTCCAAAAGGAGAGAGGCCCAGCATATCCCCGGTTCCCAAAGGGCATCCAAAGAGAGCTGACTTTCTGAGAGCGAGCTGGGAGAGATCTGCATGGGTCCTTCTAGTCTCTCACCTCAGTTCCTGGTGGGAGCAGCTGCAATTGTTTGATCATTGAAGGCCTGGATGGTGGCTGCAACTGCTGAGATCATCTTAATCCTTGATGGGATTTGCAACTATTATTATGAATATTATTGTAGGCCCAGAGAAGGGCTGTAAGTGCTGTGAACATTGCAACTGCCACTACCACTGTTGGCCCGAGCAGAGCTGTGAGTGACGTGGCCCAGGTGAAGCTGCATCATCGTAACTGCTGGAGACCACCATGGCCAAGCCTGCACCTACGCCGCAACCTGTAGAGACTAAAGCTGAGCAGAAGTGCAGTCAAACGCCGTCCACACCTCCTTCACCAGAAGCCTTGTGAACTTCCTGATTGCCGTACCAGTGCAGCAATGGGGTGAGTAGGGGGCCCCTCAAATGGGGCGGGTAGAGGGCCCCTCAAACGACAAAAAAAGAGCAAAGACTCACATTTTTGCCAACCCAATTCACCGAAAGTGTAAGACTTGAACTGAGTCTGCAATTGACTGTGTGAGAACAAAAAGGCTGATCCTGCACTTAATTCATGCTTTACATGAGACCCAGCAGATAGAGGCCTTCCCTGGAGGAACTACTATCACAGGGGTGTAGCGCCTTGAAGAGAATCACTCCTAGAGACATTAACATATGCATGCATGATTACGTAGTATTTAGTACAAATGCATGACTAAAAGCACTGAGATGGACATGTACCTATTTGTGTCTGTTGGTTGCTGAGGTCTGAGAGTGTGCACCCCCACGCTATCTCTCTGAGCATCCTATGACTGCCCACCCCCGCACTGCCCTGAGAGTCAAGCATGGAAAGGGTTGTACTTGGACCAGTTTGCAGAGTCATAATAGGAGTGGCCCAGAGCACCGGAGGCAAATGACCTCTAGCACCACAAATGAGGCTCAGTAGGCGCAGCCGGACCACGGACCTCCCCGCCCCCCCCACGCTCATCACTGACAATCACTGTGATAGAAAACTCAGAACTAAGTGGAAAGGTCTTCCTGGACGGCCAGCACTACAAGGCCACACAAAAGTCAGATTGTGCACCACTGAGACAGCAATCACATAAAATAACATACCCCCATGACATAATATGATATAACATATTCTTGAAACTTCTGCCAGCAGCCAGATCTGCGATCAGCCAGATCTTTAAAAACAGTGATCCATATTCTAAGCAGAACAAAAAAACCTATGCTCATCAGTTTCATGCTTCAATGAACAGGCAAGAGCTGGGTAACAAGAGAAGCATTCACCATCTGCATTCAAATGGTGGCTTGTTTGTACTTTTAAGACTTTATTTCCAGATGTCCCGAGAACAAAGCCTGTCTTAGATCCGAGCAGCCCTGGAGTGTAAAGTAATAAACTTTATTGCATGGGTGCAGGGTTTTTATTCCCATGAATTAATTCTTACATTACTGACCGGTGACATCATTTTGCCACGTGCATTGCAAAGCTAGCAGTTTGCCACCTGCATGAAGGAGGTGAGGACTATGTTTGGATTTTACTGTTCTGTTTTTTACAGTGAGCCCAATCTCGAGACTTCTGGTGGAAGAATCATTATTTATTTTAGGAGAACCCACCTCTATTGTACATGCTGGACTACTCCTTTAAAGAACTTTGTCTTTTTTGGAAGAGAATACTTTAAGGGGCAGATTCACTCATTTTTCTTGCAACGCCCAGCACCAAGCACAGTCGCTGCTCTGCTTTGCATGAAAGGGAAACAACAGAAATGCTCCATATCCACTATGTTACGCTGTCTCCTAGTCCTGGAGCACTGAGTGCTGCCTGGACCCAAAGCAGGCACCCTTGCACCATGGTTCAATGGGGCCTCCATTACAGGCAGGATTGTTTTTGTGCAGGAACCCTTGCACCATGGTTCAATGGGGCCTCCATTACAGGCAGGATTGTTTTTGTGCAGGAACCCTTGCACCATGGTTCAATGGGGCCTCCATTACAGGCAGGATTGTTTTGTGCAGGACTGGACAAACACACAGTCTGATCAGTTGTATATCTTTAGTGGGGACGCTCCTTCGTTCTCAGAAGGGAATACCCTATTTTGGGGGATTAAACTCATATGTGTATATATGATGCTCACCCAGATGGTTAGCAGTGAAGCCATGTACAAAGGTAAGGAAGGATTCGAGATGGGAAGCATTGTGAAAATGGATTTATCCTGAGAGAATTTGAAAGAAACCAGTTGCTGCCAATTTTGGAGGCAATAGATTATTATTGGCGAAGGATCCGGGGCGACCTGCAGGGGTGAGTTTTCAGTTCTTCCCTGAAGTGTAGTGCCCAAGCATCACAGAAAGTCAGACGTGAGGTGGAATTGTTTGGAAAAACTGACTTCCTTGTTTTCTCTTTCCTGAATTTCTTCATTTTGACCCATGCAATGTCCTGTGGAGGCTCCTGAGAATGATACGTTTCCTAGCAGGTAGGTTGGTGCACTATCACCATGGTTTATACGCTACCTTGAGTCTTCCGCATGTTTTATGCAGGTAATGCTTTATTTTTAGTCAGAGGAATATCTGACACCATGGTCTTCTCCGTAATGTGGGTGGTGAAAATGGGTTGTTAGCACTGATGAAGACAGCAGATTTGCCACAGTCAGAGAAAGGCTTGTCTTTGGCTGGCCATTTACACATGGTCAATAGCACAAATGTTGGTTTTGTTCAGTTCAGCTTGAAGTAGGTGCTTGACATCCATGCTTGAAAGCAGGCCCAACTTTCTTTTATGCAGCATATGTTGACTGGTGAGCCTTGGCTGCCTCCTGGTGCTGTTTCCTCATTGACACACTTTGATTTTGTAGGTAAGGAGGAGACTCCTGAGAATTCCAGTTAGATGCTGAACAGAACCTGAAAGAGTTAAAACTTGGGTAAGTCACATCATCAATGGGCGTTTCTGAGACGTGCAAGAGTTCATTTGGATGAACCGATGACAGTCTAATAGAAACAGAATGAACTAGTGTAGTGCAGTGCTGTTGAATCACTCACAGATTGAGAGAATGCTTCTCAAGATGTAGTGATCAATGGTGTCAAAGTTCACCCAGCGATCTAGAAATACAAGGGTGGAAGGTTAACCATAATACATCTGGAGGTCTCATCCAGTTCTTGGATTGTTACTGTGTCACTGTTTCGGTGCAGCAGTGTGACCTAAACCAGACTCTTAATTGAACAGGGGGTCCTTGTTAACAATGTGTTCCTGTATTTGGATGGCAGAGGGTTTCTCCAATATATTGCCAGGGAACTGGAATTGTGTAGTCTATCTACGACTGGTAATGCATGTCAAGAGGTTGTGGAAATGGGCATTTGTGGTGCGGTTAGGATGTGAGCGAGGTTGTATAGTGTTATCAATGTCTTCCCTGATTGCCAAGCTTCCACTAATTTACTGTACAAAAAGGGTGAGAGTGAGGAAGAGCGTAGGTGTCTGGTGGGCTGGCGAAAGTGCATGCAGCTGTTCAAGTAGTTTGGTACTGTGTTGTGTGGGGCTTTGTATGTGTGCATGAGAAGTTTGAACTGGCTGCGTTTACGAATGGTAAGTCAGTGAAGCTTGCTTAGGTGCGGTGTGATATGTATGTGGTGTGAGAGGTTGAATATGAGTCTTGCAGTGGCATTCTGGATGGGCTGGAGTCTGTGTAGGCGTTGTTTGGAGATTCCGGAGTAGAGAGCATTGCCGTAGTCCAGTCTGCTTTTTATGAGTGCTTGTGTGATGGTCTGTCTGGTGTTTTGAGTCGACCATTTGAAGATTTTTTGCAGCTGATTATGCGCAGGATGTGGAAGCAGGAGGTGCACAATGTGCTGACTTGAGCCGTTGTGTTGAACTTGTTGTCTAGGATGATCCCTAGATTTCTTGCAATGTCTGTGGGATGGGTGTTGGTCCTAGCTCCGACGGCCAGCAGGAGGAGTCCCATGTGGAAGTCTTGTTTTAGAAGACGGTCTTGTCGGAGTTGAGCTGCAGCCAGTTGGTTTGCATCCAGTCTGCTACCATGGTCATGCAGTTGATGAAGTTGGCTCTGGCGGTGGCGGTTTTGTCCATCGGGGGGAGGATGAGTAGAATGTCATTGGTGTAAAAGACGACAGTGATGTCTTGTGATCAGATGATGTTGACGAGTGGTGTCATGTATATGTTGAAATGGGTGGGACTGAGGGACAATCCCTGTGGGATTCCACATAACAATTTCTTGGTCTATGGTGTGGAGGGCGTCAGCCTGACCCTGTGGGTTCTTCCAGTAAGGAAGGAACAGATCCTGTCAGTCTTGTGGAGTCTTCTGATGAGGGTGTTATGGGAGACAGTGTTGAAGGTCGCCGAGAGGTCGAGCAGGATGAGGGCCACTATTTCTCCTCGTTCCAGGATGATTTAAATGTCATTGGTGGCAGCGATGAGTGATGTTTTGGTGCTGTGGTTCTTTCTAAATCCTGATTGAGTGTTGTCCCAGAAGATGGTGAAGTTCGAGGTCGGTTGGCGTCAGCACTGTGTTGGGAATGGGTGTGTGTGTGGGTGTGTGTGCGTCTGCATGTGAATGCATGGGTGTGAATGTGCATGTGTGTATGTGCCCCCACTCCCATTTAAGCTATACTTACAAGCCCCACTGCCAGAAGAGTATTTATTTCTCATCCAAGGCTACTGGCTTTGTGATGTATCAGTTTCACAACCTATAGAGTGTTTCCATTGCACTGTATGATGGATAATTTTGCCTCTCTAAATTACAATGACCACACATTAAATTCTTGATCTCATAAATGCATTACATGGATAATGCAATTGTTTTTGCCTTGTGTTTTCACTGCAGAAGGCTCTATTTTAAAGATGTTAGTCTGGACTAAAAATGCTATTCAAAACTGTTGGCTTTGCCAATGCTTGTCTCTTTTCTTGTTGCCATCCTTGTAATTAGAATGGCTCCTTTTTGCAGTTTGTTTTGTTAAACCCAAAGTATTATTAAATTATTCACTGTTTGTTTATCTTTTTATTTATGATTGTGTTTTTGACAGGTCGTCATTTATTTATTTATTCAATGCGATTTTATATAGCGCGAACATTACCCGAAGGAGCGCTTTACAAAAGAACCAGTTGCGTTACATAAGGACTTTGGATTACATGAGTTATTGAAGAGATACAAACTGAAAAAACATTTGCAAATGTACAAGGTGTAAAGTCACTCAAGGAAGAGATATAAACAGGAAAAATGTGCACATGTACAAGTTGTAGAGTCACTCAAGGAAGAGAAACAAACAGATAAACTCTGAATGAAGCCACTTTTTCTTGGGGGACCCAACATACCAAATGAATTAGAAGTTCACAACATCTGCAGTGCGCAGTGACGAGAGGAGCACGTCCCACTGTGGTCTATTCCACGGCGCCTCGTAGAAGAGGAACAAGAGCTGCTGGTGCGCCCTGTTCATGCTCCGGCTGGAAACGGCATTTATCGCATTAACACAAACTGCTGCCTAACACCCCTTAAACCCTCACATAATACGCGCACCGACGACGAGTCGAGGTTAACGCCCTCCCTCTGACTCACTCGTTTCCTATTTTATTTTTTCCTTTTTTTTAAATCAATTAGCTCTGGCCTTTAATATCCTAAAAAGCCGAATTTCAAAAACGTGCCGCTGCCAACATAAGCTCATAATCAGCGCCATTAAGGAAGGCGATTAACGGCCTCATGTTCCGACATTTTCATTCTTTTCAAGTGGGGTTTAGTCCGCGCCCCCCTCGTAGCCACAAAACGGCAGGGAAGCAATCCAGGCTTTGGGTTTTCTGCAGAATCCCATTCTCAAGGGGGCGGGGATAGTGGCCGGAGGTTTCGTAATTTCCTCTTCCCCATCCCCCACGTCACTCAGGTGATTTTTGTTTCTACTCTGCTTGACCACACTTTCTTCTCTCACACAAGGTTTGTATATGAATTTTGACAAGATTTGTGTGGAGAAATGGGCCTGACCACTTGCCCCAAATGTACATGATCACCTCTGTGAGAATTTGGGCTCAGGCGTGCACCCACTGCTCTCTAGTCATGTTTGTGATTTAAAGGAGGCATCCAAATGAAAGACAGACGCAGAGGGTGAAAAGGAGTGTGTTTGTAAGCTCACCTCACCCCTCCCTTCCACAATTTTATACCCTAATCTCTCGCCTTTCTCCAACTATTGACCTACTATACAATTCCTCTCTGTCCTCCTGATCTAATACCCTCAATTTGATACTTGATTATGAACTTCCCATCTGTAAATCACTCATAGTGTTCAGCTGCCTTACCTTATTTTAGCAACTGTACTTAGTTGGACCTGTCTATTGTTTACCCTATCCTGTAAAGCACTCTGATACTCTTGGATCCAGCCAGCACTATATAAAACCTTTTAAATAAAATAAATAAACGAAATGAAAATAAAAAAATATCACAATGGAATGCAAATGCAGAATACGAAATAGAGCCAAATCCGGATAGACAACAGAAACAAATTAGAAAAGGGAAAAAGTCAAAGTTTCAAGGGATATAAGGAGATCAAGCATTGGCGAAAGCCAATAGGTCTAGCTTTGTGCCAATGTTTTTTAGAAATGCTCTGCAGCACGGGCAAAAAAAAGGTGCTATAACGCAGCCAAAGTGGAAGTGTCATTTTTGTAAGAGCAAGAACCACGCATGCAAATGCCTACAACATTTTATTTTTTTATTTACTGATCCAAGTTGGTGGGTGGAAAGAAGCAAGCAGGAAAGCTTGTGTGGACGGCACTCGTGAGGGGAAGGGTCATGGAAGATGGGTTGGAAACAACATGAAGGACGGTGGGAAAAGTACACAACACGGGTGAGAGACAGCAACGCGGAGCGCGGGGGAACAGAAGAACACAAACCAGAAAGCAATGCTCGGAGAAGCACTCAAGGCCAAGCACAACATGAAAGGGCGTGGGGCAGAAGCACAGTGGAAGAGCAACACAAAGCAAGATGGAGGGATGTAGAGAGGTATACAATAGAGACAACTGGAAAACGTGCATTTTCGTGGAGTACTTCATCCAAAAGTAAAAGCAGTGAAGTAAGCAGTAGAAGGACACAAGCCATCTGTACATGCTCCAGGGGAGGGACAAACAAGAAGATGCAGGACAGCTCACACAACCAGTCTTTGAAGCAGGATTGACTGCACTTTTACGTTGCTTTTTTAAAAGTTTGCCACGAAATGAGATGACCACTGCGTTTTCTTATTCCGAATCCATAGCAATTAAAATTTACAACGCAATGCGGTTCATGTACATGTGAATCTCCAAAGCGAGCACTCAGGTTCACAGCAACATCCTTCAATAGAGTTCCATATTGATTTCCATATCATAACACTGGCAGGTAGATAGATAGATATAGACGACTTGTGAATATTTCATATGACTTATTTATTAGATACCTAGATGCAGAGTATCAGGCAAGAACAAATTACTCAAGAGTGAACCAATGCAATCGTAAGCCACAACTTTCCATGAAAATACCAATCAAGTTGGAAATGGTTGTTAAAAATAAAGACGTCTACAGGAATTGACAGCCATGTTTAGTGACAGGGTGGTGGTGGTTTGGGTAGGGATGTTAGAGTGGTGGTGAAGGTGGTGGTGGTGAGAGTGGTGGTGAGGGTGCTGGTGATGAGGTGGTAAGGCTGATGAGGGTGATATTGGTGAAGGTGGTGGTAGGATGGTGCTGTTTGGGGGTGGTGGTGAGGGTGGTGGCAAGGGTGGTAGTGGTGATGGCTGTGGTGTTAGGGTGGTGGTAGGATGATGCTGGTAAGGTGGTGGTGGGCTGGCTAGAGTCAAGGTGGTTAGGGTGGTGGTGGTTAGTGTGGTGGTAGTTAGGGTGGTGGTGTTTGGTAGTAAAAGTGGTGGTGATGGTTAGGAAGGTGGTTATGTTGGTGGTGGTGTTACAGTGGTGGTTGTTAAGGTAGTGATGGTGGTGGTAGGGTGTGGTGGTGGTTAGGGCGAAGAAAAGAGTTGTGGTGAAGGTGTTGGTTAGGGTGGTGAGGGTGGTGGTGGTTAAAATGGTGGCGGTGGCAAGGGTAGTGGCAGTGAGCATGGTTGTTAGGGTTCTGATGGATAGGAAGGTGTTTAGGGTGTTGGGCATGGGAGTGGTAAGGTGGTGGTTAGGCTGATGGTGTGGGTAATGGTGGTGGTTAGGATAAAGTAATGGTAGTGAGGCTGGTGGTGGGTATGGTAGAGTGATGGTGGTTAGGGAAGAGTGGTAGCGGTTAGGGTATTGTGATAGTGGTTAGGGTGGTAGTGGTAGTGATAAGGGTAGTGGTTAGGCTGGTGGTGGTAGGGTGATAGTGTGGTTGTTGGGTGAAGGTGGTGATGGTTAGGGTGGTAAAAATCGGATGTTGGTGGTGGAAGTTTGTGGTAGTAGAGTAGTATGTGGTGGTGGTAGGGTAGTGTCGTGGTGATAGGGTGATGTGGTATTATTTGTAGGTTGTTTGGGTGCTGATGGTATACATATTGGCAGATGAGTGTGGATAGGGGAACAAGCAGCAACAAAGACGAGCATTGGAAGGACACTAATCAAAAAGAAGCAATCAGTACTTGGTCCATGCTCCACAGAAGGGAGAAACGAATGAAGAGAAAGTGCAACTGAATACACTGACCAATCAGGAGCCAGGAAATAAGACTGGCGTGAAGTCAACAAATGGTAAGCAATGGATGGGCTCCAAGTCCTTTCCAGATTACAAGCTACAGGGCGTATGCTATCTCAGACGAGACCTAAAAATGCAGTCTTTCGGAGTGGATGGAGAACAACAGACAACATGCTTTATCTGTCCCCTGCCTCAGTCATTTGAATTAATTTGGCAGTGATGAAAGAGGATAGTGAAACCTCGCAGTGAAGCTAAGAAATGTAAATGTAAATGTAAATTGGTACTTGTATAGCGCACTAGAAAAAGACAAATTCCTGCCTGTCCTGGGGTTTTTCTAATTCTAAAACAGGGTAATGCTGAAAGTCACCTCATGTTAGCTGTGCGGTAAGGGGCTACAGAGGAGACACAGGTGAACCACTTTTCCAAACCTGCTGCTCCCTTCTCAATCTGCTGTCTCCCTCACCACCCTTCTCCTCCACCCCATTATTATGTCCACCCATCCTTCCTGAATCACGTTGTTCCTCTCTCCTCCCTGTCACCTGCTGAAGGTCAGGCTAGGCTCTTTCTCATATAGATTCTGGCCTGGTTTGCCATAGCCTTTGACTGAAAGCCACATGCATAGTGCTAGGTGTAAATAACTTCCAGTTCTCATACTAAGCGCTGTAATGATATTTCACACCATTGTTATGCCACGGCAATGTGCATCACTATTTCAAAAAATGGAACCTTTTTAAAGTTGATCACTGAAGCATTGCTAGGTTTAAATTAACTGTGCTGAAGGTGAATAACTCCAAGGAGTGCGGCTGCACAACTACTTTTGGCTGCAGATGCAACTCGCGTTGTTATTTAGGTTTTAAAGTATGATGCAATTTCTGCCTTAAAGGAGGTCTGTTTTCAGCTGCCAAAAAGGTGCTAAGGAACTTAAATTTTAATCATACTTGTGATGTTGGGTTTGTTCTGGCAATCCTAATGATAGACCCTAGTAGTAATTTTGCTAATGAAATGGCCTGTTGTCCTAAAAGTCAAATTGCATTGCAACTGCTGTGACACATTTTCACCTGGGTGTCATATTAAATCAAAACATTGACACCTGGTGTTGTGAGTCAGAACAAGAGGCTCCCCTTTCAAGACCCTCCTCCTTCTGAATCACAGTGCATCTCAAAGTACACATTGTTAGTCGGAAAGATATTAGGGGTGTGCAGAGCTCGCAGAGTTTAACTCAGTGGAATTTCAAGGAGGTACATAAAAACACCGCAAGATTTCATGAGTGGCGGAATTAAAGCATGCAGCGCTGCTTGCATTGATTTTTAGCTCCAGGGGCTAGTTCCGCGCTGTAAATTCAGCAGGAATGGCACCGCGTGCCGAGCTTTAGGGCACTGCTTCTTTCTGCCCCTCAAATAGATCTACTACTCGAGCGGCATCATTCTCAACGTGAAGGGTAGTGATCTGCCGCGACTACTTGTTTTGAAAAATCACTCCTGGACTCGTCCTGGCACTGAATTTTTCTTGCTCACGCTTGCGAACTTAACGTTGACAAGCCATGTGCGAGAAAAACTTTGCCAGTCAGCTGTTTGCTGAGTTTTTCCAGACCTCCACGCTCTAGGCAGAGTGCATAGTGGGCAAAACTCCACAAACTCCACCAGCGGAACGGAGTTTAGCGCCCACCCTTACTCATCATATGCCTTTAATAAATAGCAACTTATGTTTTTACAGTAGCCAAGCCTTTGATTTTATAAGTTGCAAGCTTTTGACCACAAAATCATTTAATACATAAGACTTTAAGTTTGTAATAGCCACACCCCTGTGGTACTGAAAATTCTGGACTCGTGTTCTGTGGTACTGAAACTTCTGGACTCGTGTCATAAACATCGTCGTATCATGACGATTTTGGTACTAGCAGACCGGTAATGATTTGAATACTATGCATAAGCATTTTCGTCATGATCGAGTGACAAAATCACCCTGAAATCGAAGTTTTCGTCCTGAACCCTCGGGTTCCATTTTGTGAACGGCAGCCATTTTGTGATTGCCCTCACATAGCCAAATAACTAAGGCTAAATTCGATCTGAAGGACACGTACACCTTTGCTGACTTCTCTGTGACCTGGGCAAGCTGATTCCACTGCCCGAAGCCAAACCTGTTCGGCCAGTTCCTTTCCCAGTGGCCGAATGAGATTAGCATCAAGGCACAACATGTCATAAACCGTTCATCGCACACAAACCATGCCTAATCTTACACACACCTGTCCCTGTTTCTTCTTTATGACCTGCTTTACGAGGAGGAGGTGCCCGTGTTTATTGGGGGTACGTCAATATCTGATGAAAGTTCTGCGCCTTGCCGGGTAATTGATTATGGACTGGACAAACTGAAATGTGGGCTTGTCATCATGACTCTGCTTTTTCTTTGTAGTGAAAATATGTGAATGGTCTACTGTAAAATAAGGAATGTTTGCCTGAAGCATATTATTTTGTATAAAAAGAGAAGGCTGGCTTTGTAAATTAGAGCAGTCTCCTGAGAACATACATGCTGTTGTACTTCTAGGATACCTGTTACTAGCTGCAGCCAATAAATACGATCTTTGACTTCACCAAGAAGACTCTGTGTTTCTGTAGTCTGAAACAGGAAGGACTTGAAGTCTTTGGGTGTTCTCCCTGGCACCGCTGGGTTCTTAAAAACCCGGTATTTCAGTTGGCGCCCAACGTGGGGTGGTATCAGCGGTACCGGTCCAAGCCAGAGGTTCGTGAGGAGCTTCGTGTGAAAATTCTGGAGGAAGGCCGCCACTTCATCGACCCCTGTATGTCGACGTGGTCCGAAAGTCTTTGCTGCGAGGTTCCCCGCGTCCCGACGGCTACGAAGGACTGCTGCCCTGACTATCGCCCTGTTTTGGACCCTTGATGATTGGTAGAGCGAATCGATAGACGAGTCTTCTGGTGACGTCATCGATACCTCAGTTAAGTATAAGTGGAGCGTCTCCCAGTCCTTAGTTTGGTTCTTAGTTTGGGTATCCCCTTGGGATCTTTGATTTGGAACTTGCAAGTGCCAAAACCGAAGGACTTGTGTATTCACGAGACTATCATATTCGATAATCCTTTGAAGTTTGAAGCCTAACTAGAGAGCGAAGATGCCTGGTCTTAGCAGACTTGGAAATTTGTTTTGTCTTGGTTGTAATAGGGATTCCCGGTTGGAGGACTCGTGTCCGGTTCCTCCGATTGGAACTCCGACCTATGAATTATATGTGAAACATGGCGTAGGCCCTATCACATATAACAAAGTATGGATCCGATACACCAGAAAGGATGGTGTTTTAAAATGGCCCCAATATGGTAGTTTTGACACAGAGATTTCGGATAATCTAGAGGTTAAACTTTTTAAGAAGAAAGCCCGGCCGGCGATGTTTAAGGTTTGGCTTCTGGTTTCACAGCAGTCTTTGGAATATACACTGGGCTTTGGCACCACCCAGAGGATTAGCACTCTCTCATTACATACAACTGGCTGTTTGCTGGATGATATCTCCTCCTATGGAGTGCTTGCACTGCCAAGCATGAATGACTATTTCACCACTGAAAAATACACCCATTCATCACACATGCAATTCTTTTTCTCATGCATGCATTGTATGCAGAAATCAACCCGTTTTGTACTTATTATTCCATGCAATAGACTCGTTTGAACATGTTTTAAACTCAAGTGCTAGTCATTACCATTGCCATCTTTATTAACACCTTTAAGGCTGCCACAACAATGACCTCCACCACCACTATCACCATCACCATTACTTCCACAACCATTATCACCACTAGAGCATTTGTAAATGCCTGTGCTTGCATGTTTTGTCGCATGTAAACAAGACTGGTTGGTTTTGCCAGTGCTTGTTCCAACTTTCTTGAAGATGTGGTAGGGTAGGGCCATCAGTTAACCACAAGAGAATGTGCATGGAGCGGCTAGCAAGAAGAGCCCCGGCCACCTCTCTCCAAAGTCTGCCATGCTGCTAATTGCCGCCATTTTGCAGGCATGCAGAATCCATTTTGTTAAGGGCTGCAACTCAGACTTACCTGTGATTTACAGCTAAACATGCACTTGTGTAAAAGCGCAGCCTGTTTGTTTCAGCAGCTCATGCAGACTACATTGTTGAGTGGTCTGTACAACTTCTTTAATCCCCCGCTTCGCGTGAGCGTCCTTCTATGTCGTCACAAACCGAGGAGACTCAAGTGACACCCCCACTTCCAACTCATGGGGTTTTCAGAGGAGAAGGCACATCTTTATTATCTTAGTCTGGCTGGTTCTGACAGATAAGCAAAACTTTGACTCACGACCTGAACAAACATGGAAGTGACTAACACGTTTTCTGCACTATCACGGCCTGATATTTGCGAAGCGACTAACTGCGGCAGATGGCTGCCACCCTGAATAGTCATGAGACGGTAGCGTGCCGGCTCGGCTGAGCAGCAAATTGATTTTGCAATGGAAATTCACTACGTTGCTACTGTAAGGCGCGTCACTCCCAGGTTTCACAGTCCAGGAGGGTGAGCAGTCAGGTGGCAAATGTGCCTTTAATGGCTCTTTCCAGAGAGATAATGTCAGAGTGGGTAGACTGACCATGCCTGGGACATGTGGTCCACCCCTGGGCACCCACCCTCCAGCCCATTTGCTATGCACTTTCTTGACACAATAAAGTGATGGGGCTGTGGAGCTGCTGACGCAGGTGTGTTCCAATGTTCCCAGGTTGCACCGCGCCCCTCCCCCCTCCAGCTGTTCGAGGACACCTGAGAAAGAGAAGACAGACCTTAGCTGTGGAGGGGAGAGGGGTGAGGCTGCTGCAGGGCTGAGTACTGGGAGCTGAAATTCACCAGTTTGAATAAGATTTTTTATTTATTAAGATTCAGACCTACGGCGAGCATTCATATAGCGGCTAAAGGCAAGAAGAGTTTGAAATTGGCGGACATAATTTTGATGTGGATGTAGATACCGATAATGGCATTTGTGTGTTTTTAAATTGTATTTTATTGTCCACTGTGCAGCGTTATTGGTATTTTACCATATTTCTAATACACTTTGAACTTTGTCAAAGACTGAACATTGAGAACAGAATAATGAGATGCAAGATGCAATGACGTAAGATGAGGTATGGATGGAACATGAGTTTAATATATTTGTGGGTAAGAGTGTGGCTCGGATAGAAGTGAAGCAGAGGATTCTGGGAGTACAGGAGACATTTCTCAGGCAGGTGTAGAGAACCTTAATAGTGCAGTATTGCCTGCTAATAAGTGAGAGGGTGACAGCGAGATACAGTCTTGCACACCGTCACCTTCAGTTAGTGCTTAGAGTGGCCACTGGAAATACAGATGTGTGGCAGTGGTGGACGATGGTGACGTGAGCTGCAAATGCAGATGTGTAGAATAGCTCACACAATCACAAGCATAAATGACGCATTCATATTAGTGTGTCTGAGAAAACCTCAACATCCAGGGAAACTGGAAAATGTGAGTCTGTGGCTGCAGCATTTCTGCATAATTATGGATTACTTCACCTATCACAGAAGCCAATAATTCTGTATAATTTACAGATTCCAACCAAGAAATTGTTTCTAACTTAAGCAGATGAAAACTTGCTTTAAAAAAGTGCCACACACAGTGATTTGCCAAATGCTGTACTCCGGCGTTAAACTGGTGCTAATGAACTGAAACCTTTGCATACAGAATCAATGGAACAGAAGAGGCCACATTATGCTGCAACATGTTCCTTTCTTGCTTCATCATGCTGTCAACCATGCCATGTAATTTGGTCCTCCAGCGCCTCTTAATTCCAGGAAAGAAATGCAAAAGGAACAATTCATAGATGGAATGTTGAACGATGCAAACATTCACCCCCAGTCACAAGGATCTGGGTTTAATCCAATCAATCAATCAATCAGTGCATTTATAGAGCGCGCTACTCACCCATAGGGGTCTCAAGGCGCTGAAGGGAGGGGGGGTGCTGCTACTGCTCGAATAGCCTGGTCTTGAGGTGTTTCCTGAAGGTGAGATGGTCCTGGGTCAGCCGCAGGTGGGAGGGGAGGGAGTTCCATGTCTTGGCGGCCAAGTAGGAGAACGATCTTCCTTCGGTGGTGGTTCCATGAATCCGTGGGACGGCGGCGAGGTCGAGGCTGGCGGAACGGAGCTGGCGGGTCGGAGTGTAGAACGTGAGGTGATTGGTGAGGTATTCGGGGCCCATGTTGTGGAGCGCTTTGTGTGCGTGGGTGAGGAGCCTGAACGTGATCCTTTTGCTGACGGGGAGCCAGTGCAGGTCTCTCAGGTGGGTGGATATGTGGCTGTGGCGGGGGATGTCGAGGATGAGTCGTGTGGATGCGTTCTGTATGCGCTGGAGTCTTTCTGAAGTTTGGCTGTGATTCCTGCGTATAGGGCATTCCCGTAGTCCAATCGGCTGGTGACGAGGGCCTGGGTGACCATCTTTCTGGTTCCGGTAAGGATCCACCGGAAGATCTTCCGGAGCATGCGCAGGGTGTTGAAGCATGAGGATGAGATGGCATTGACTTACTTGGTCATCGTGAGAGAGGAGTCCAGGATGAATCCCAGGTTGCGTGCGTGGTCCGCGGCTGTCGGTGCGGTACCCAGCGCTGTGGGCCACCAGGAGTCGTCCCAAGCGGATGGGGATGGTCCAAGGATGAGGACCTCCGTCTTGTCTGAGTTCACTTTCAGACGACTGAGCTTCATCCATTCCGCCACCGCTTTCATTCCTTTCTGGAGATTGGTTTTGGCGGTGGCTGGGTCTTTGGTGAGGGAGAGTATCAGCTGGGTGTCGTCGGCGTAGGAGATAATGTTGAGGTTGTGTTTGCGTGCGATGGCAGCGAGGGGGCTCCTGTAGATATTGAAGAGGGTTGGGCTGAGCGAAGAGCCTTGGGGTACGCTGCAGATGATCTTGGTGGCCGCGGAGCGGAAGGGAGGGAGGCCGACTCTCTGGGTTCTGTCGGAGAGGAACGAGGTGATCCAGTCCAGGGCTTTTATTGGATCCCAGTGTTGTGGAGGCAGGTTATTAGGGTGCGATGGCAGGCGGTAACAAAGGCGGCTGAGAGGTCTAGGAGGATGAGGGCGGTTGTTTCCCCGTTATCAAGCAGGGTCCTGATGTCATCGGTGGCTGCGATGAGGGCAGTCTCGGTGCTGTGCTTGGCTCGAAATCCGGACTGGGATGGGTCGAGGGAGTCGTTTGCCTCGATGAAAGCAAGGAATTCTTTTTTTCACCACAGCACCACAGTTTGAACCCATCCATATGCAAATCAGTGTTGACCCTGCGCCCAATGGGAACAGCCTAGCCCGAATTGCCAAGCCAGGTCCTCCCTAGACCATAAACAAGCATCCTGGAACTGGTTTCGGGGCATCACCCCTCATCAGCCAGGCTAGCTTGACTCTAGTGGTGCAGTTGAGCAAGGGACCCACGTCTGGGCATACCCAGCTCACTTAGAGAGACAAATGCAAAAAGAACAATTGACAATTCATTTAGGTACTGATCTCCGTACTGGGATGAATGTTTGACAGTGTTCAACATTCCGTCAATCAATTGTTCTTTTTTCAGAATTCCAGGGGTCCTATTCGTGCCTTACATCACAAATCAGTAAATAACAATGGATTAAACCCAGATCTGTGACTGGGGGTGAATGGTTTGCCATTGTGCAACATTCCGTCCATCATCTTGTGTGTTTTGTTGTTCACCCTATGTGGGAAGGGTATGTCCAGACTTGGGTCCCGTGCTCACTATGCCACTGGAGTCAAGCTATCCTGGCTGAAGACGGCTGATAGCCAGAAACCGGTCCTAGGATGCTTGATTCTGGTCCAGGGAAGACATGGTTTGGCAGTTCGGGCTGGACTCTTCCCATGAGGCACAGGGCCAAGACTGATTTGCATTTGGCCATGTCTGAACTGGGGTGGCTTGGTGAGCAAAATAACAATGGATTAAACCCAGATCTGTGACTGGCGCTGAATGTTTTGCCATTGTGCAAAATTCCGTCCATCATCTAGTGTGTTTATCAGTACATCTTAGCCATTTTTTGCAACTCTACATTTTAAACTCAAATGTGCACATCATCCTCTGTCCCACATCTGCACAGCCACATTTCCCATCTGCAGCTCAGATATTTCCCATGTACCTTCTTCCATAGTTTAATCATCTTGCTATTCCCACGTTAGTTTGTGTCTCCGCACGTCTCCAAGTTCTCTACATGTCTTCATGTTACCCTTTTCAATGCACATTCTTTTCTAATTCACCTTGCTGCCCCCTGCTCTTGTTTATGCCCACCCACACATTTGCCTCCTGTCTAGAAGTGGCTCATGCTTTGGTAGTAAAGAGAGTAATCAAAGGAACACATGGAAACAGAGAACAACTACTATACATAGGCTCGGAAAAAGCTACAAAATCGAGGAAATACACCAAAGGTAGGTTGGTGCGATTGCATTGACTGTGCTTTGTATTTGGACTCAACCTCACGCTGCTAGGCGAGCGACGAGGAAGACTCCGAGTAATGCAGAGTGTTCAGCCAAGGGTGGTCAGTCGTGTCTGGGGAAATCATTGATTGCAATTTTGATCCTGTCTTCAGACAAGGTCCTTTCTCTGGCCATACAGACCACTCCCCACATCACCTGAAGAGCTTTATTACAAGGTTACTGTCATACATCTGGCCTGATGTGCCGTGCTTCCCTGACTTTCAAGTGCTTGTGCATGTGTACTTTGTGCTTGGTTTTGACCCAACAGTAACGTGGCCTCAGGGCTTCGAGTCAGTCCCATTCGTTGATCTTATTTAGCGGCAATGGGTCGGGCAGAGGTTGTGGGAACCTGCCTGTGAAGTAGATCCATTGCGGATATCTGATAGAGATGGCGTTAACAAAGACCCTATGTCAAATCCAGTAGGAAGGGGTTTTACATTGTGACTTTGTGACAAAGAGGATAGGAAGGGTATTTACTAGAGGCATTTTAAGGCATGGGCAAAGTGGGCAATTGCTCTGGGCCCCGACCAACCAAGGCTCAACCCCCAGGAAAATGTAACTTCCTCTCTGTTTCACATCTGTCTCTTTATTCATCTCAACCTTCCATGGATTCTTCTATATTGTGTTGGATCACTGGGCAAAATATGCAGAAATGGGTAACAGAAGGCAATGCTGTTCCGGCTAGGGATCCTTAAAGTATGTCGTGCCCAGGGCCCCCAAAATCCTTGAGGTGACCCTGGTGTATCCATTGTGCAACACTGAGAGACCTCCTGACCCAGATCTGGGGCTTAGGAGAGGCTACGGCGGTCTGATTTGTATTTTGCATTTAGATGAGTGTCATTGAAAAGTATAATCACGGGACAGAGCATTGAGTTATAGTGGCGTGTTACTCTCTGGCTTATGGAGCTCCGCGTTGCTAACCCACACTGACTCCCTGCATAAGCCTTCAACTGCTCTGCCTCTGTGTCCTGAGGGTCGGGTCCTAAGGGATCTACTTGGTGATCACTTTGAGGCGAACACGTGAAGTAAAAGATGCAAAGGGTCACACATGTGTGCACCGGGACTCTATTCACTGGTGTAACTAGTGCTTAACATATACATTATATTGGTATTTACAGTGCAACTCTAGCGCAAGAGCAGTGGAGTGCTGACAGAGGGCCTGGACCCTGTGAAGACACAAACAATGGGGAAAAGGTCATTTCATTCTGTGATTCAAAAACCATTGATCTTCCCATCCAGGATTTCCAGTTTGATTTAATTGCCCCAAAGTCCAGGTCTAAATCTATCCCTTGCAGAATAAGCGCATTTGTGAAATCTTTAAAAAGTGTGCCCAACTCACCTCAAGAAAAACTGCCAACTCAGCATCCCCGAGTGGCTGAAAGACCCTCTGTGATTCACATTGCAGCATCACCGTTGACTTTTCCATTCAGTTTCCAAGCATGCGCTTCCTGCAAAGCCAAAGATCTCACTTCCCAATCACAACATGAATGAGCGTCCTCTGCTGCGCAAGACGCCATGTTTGCTTTGGCATCTGGTTCTGACTCTTTTCCGAGCAGGGTATTCCGCTCTGTGGGGAGTGTTTTCCCACATGGTGCAATGAAAGAGAATCCATTCCGTTCTCAGGTGCAGCATATTTCTGAGTAATACATCGGAAGCCGAAGAAATCTCTAGTGGCTATGTATGTCTTGTTATAGTGCTGTCATTGACGTGAGTCGGACGAGGGCGACATGGATGTGCGTGATAAAAGTCACTTTGAAAGATCAGGTCTCAATGAAGGCTAACCCACTCATGACCACTCATTTAGGACTGAACTGAAGACAAACGCGCTTACATGGGGCTGGTGCTCCATTAAGGCCAGCTGCTGCATTCAGTGCCTTGTGTCACTACTACAGGAAGTCACATGGGGGCACCTGAGTGCAACCAATAACCTTGTTGGTAGGGAGGGGGGTGAGTACCTAAATGGCAAACTGTTATTTTACCTGGTGCTGCATTTTCATCGATCTTGTGGAAAAGCGCTTCATTTTTCTAGATATTGAATTCAACCATCAGCCAGGTAGGATTTTGTTACGCCAAGGTGTGTCAAGAGAGAAATATCAGAAATTCTTAGATAACTTTAGAAAGCGCTATTCTTTTAATAAAGCAGATGAATAGTCATATATGGGGGGGGGGGGGGGGGAGTTGCCTTGTGATATCCACAGCTGCCATATTAAATACCTTATGTATGCCCGCGGCATGCACTGGGCAAAAGCTTTTGACAAATCTACAGTTGAGACCACAAATCAACTGATACAAAGAATTTACAATTTTACATTTTAGATAACTACATATCGAAGAAAGGTTATTCATGAAAGCATTAAGAAAGCACGTTCCTAGCATTCTGGACATAAAACGCAGACATGATACCATGAGGTTAGGAAATATAACAACACAACATGATTGCCTAAGATGTGTTCTTGTTCCTTTAAGTTGTTTATTTAAAGACACTGTATGTACAGAGGCACTTACAATGTGCAGATCGTGCCCGCAGGGCTGAGAAGCCCTTTACATTCAAGCATCAGAACTGGCTTCAGTTGGCACGGGTGGCTCGTGGAGACGCCGAACCCACAATAAACACAGGTACCGGAAGCTGAGGAGAAGTGGAATTCCTGTGTATTGGTGAATTTCCGGGCAATGATGCCAAGAGGGCAGGGTGCCAGTTTCCGAAGAATTAGTACTTCTTAAAGTTCTTGAACTAGCAGACGCCAAACTCTGGTCTTCTTTGATGGTTGAACTTCCGCATGGAGGGGTCGATTCACAGAAAATCTGAGATAAAATCCTAAACTGACTTCTTTTGGTATTCACTGAAGGCATTTAGTAGTAGTAAAGTTAGGAATCCTCCGTTACTACTACTAAATGCCTTCTGTGAATACCAAAAGAAGTAAATTTAGGATTTGATCTCAGATTAGTTCTGTGAAACGGCCCCGAAGTCATGATACGACCCTGCGTTTCCGAGCTGCATGTGTTGAAGATGTCTCTACATAAGGTGTTGTCTCTTTCCATGCCTCATTTTTTGTTTCTTTTTTGCTGGCTATGTTTTTCAAACTTGGCCAATTTTTGAGGTTGGTAAAGTTTTAAAAACAACTTTTTAAAGTTGGCAAACTTTAATTTCTCAAAATTAAAACACACATCTTCGTGTAAGCTTACTAGATGGCATCATGTCATGCCTTGTTCCAGTTGTGCATACTTAACAACCCGATGCATTCTGGGAGCGAAAAGGCTGGTTCACCCGAGTTCAACCAGTTGGCTAAAATAGCAGATTACACTGGGTTTTAGAATTTAAACTGTGCAATCCCCGCTGACTAGGAGGGATGGAATTCACCACTTCTCAAAAGAGCATAGATGCTGCCACTGCCAGAATTCTTTACACATTTCATGATTATTAGAATCAAAAGACTCCACTGGTTTTCTCTGGTCGCAGCACATTGATTAATTTTAGAAGACTGTTCCATGTGATGGACCAGGCATTGCTGCGGTTCCCTCATGCGGCATGCTTGATACATGACCTACAGAAGGCGTTTGAGATGCTGTCCTGGGACTACCTTGGTAAGGTGCTGGCAAAACTCAGAAATGGTAGGGGTCTCCTAGCATTGAAGGACTGGGTTATTTAGAACCCAGCGGTGCCAGGGCACAACACCTGAAACCTTCGTGGGTAACCTGCTCCGGCGTACGAATCACAGAGACACGGGACACTTCCTTCGGCGTCAAAGATTCAAGGTTTATTTGCTGCAGGGAAACACAGAAACCACGGAAGTACAACCAGTGTAGTTCAGAGTGACTGCTTCAAATTGGTTCTGTGGATCGCTCCTTTTATACATGATTTTCCCATAGAGTTACATTGAACACAAAAGTTTATGACCCGGTTCCCACAATTATCCCCCAGAGGGGTCGCTTTGGTCACTTAATACACACAAGGCCCGAAACATAAGTGCGGAAACATTTGGTGGTTCCCAACTGTAATAACCCATCTTCCCAACATTAGTGCATTCCAATCGGCAATAAAACAGATCAAAATAGGAACAAGGACAGGTGTAGAGGAAGACGGAGACAGTGGGGAGATCGGAAAGGGTGTAAAAAGGGGAGGTATCGGGAAACACGAGATACAGGCATCAAAGGGACGTGCCTAATGAGATGCACGGCTAAGACAATAAACCGGCACGGCGAGATGAGCCTCGAGCAGGGCCATCTGCCTTACAGTATCATCCCCCTCATCATAAAGACACTTACAAAGAACATGTGTCTTCCGCAAATATCTTGGGAGTCCCAGAGTCGCGAAGCGGACAGCGTCCGTTCGCTGGCTACTTGAGGGCAAGAGACAAAATGGATGCCGTATCTAAGATGGAACCCGTGGGTACAGATAGAAATACCCACGTAACAAACGAACGGTTTGGGTTAGCGCAGCGAAACTGCGTACACCCACTAAACTCGTCATTTGCGGTTCATAGATACCAGACTCGACCATATTCGTGCGAGTCGAAAACACCACTTACAATTGTCACGGAACCTCAGACGCTCCTTTTGCCCTCATGTAGGCAAGCACTAGTCGGAATCATACTCGATATTCATCAGACCATCAAGATGTTGCTGTAGCATAGCTCTGTCCAACCGAGTCCCCTTGGTAACAGGCGGCTGTCTCATACACGTTGTAGCACAGAGGCCACATAAGGCAGGACCGCACTGCACACAAAGGCAACACGTGACCAGGAACGCCACAACGACTCCGATGATCATCAGAATCTTCCAACCCCAAGTCGACATCAGGCCCCAAAACCACCCAAGTAACGTCCAATCCCCTACATCCACGTGTATGGATTCGGAGATCTTATGCAACTTCGAGATGGCTTGATAAACGGTCGGAGCATTATCAGGAATGAAAATACAGCAGCTCGAATGGATCACCTTACATACCCCACCACGATCTGCTAAGATCACGTCTAAAACCATGCGGTTTTGTCCGCCTGAAGTTCTGTGGTGATATTACCAAGGGCACTGGCAGTAATATTAGCTGTCGATTCCACCACTCGAGTCAACTGTCTCAGGTTCCTACTATTAACCATAGGTCCCCAAAACGGGAGGAAACCCTTGAAAAAGTCTCCTGCCTCTTGACCGGCAGTGTCCTCTTCGCTAATTACGCCTCTCACAACTCTAGTCTTGTGATAATCTGCATCTACAGTGAACGTCGGAGGCAACAAATTTGCGATAAAACATGAGCCCATAAAGTCAGAGGGCAACCATGCATACGCACGATCATGGCAGATAAAGTATGTACCCTTGGCAGCCAGAAACACAGGGGACGAGACCATCGGCAGAATGTAATTTTCAGTGCAAGCACTCTCTCCAAGTCGGGCTTTCGATCTTCGGCCACGACCTATAAGACAAAAATTACCAATGTGGGGTACGACCCATATCGGAGGTGAGCTTTTGAGCTGTTTTTCACTAGTGAACACACTATACTCGCCCCTACTCAGGACCCTGTAGGCTTGTACCTCTTCTTCAGGAATAAGCGAGGGATCATAGATATCACTATCTAAATCCTCTATTGCTATAGACAAAGGTTTTTGATACGAGGTAGGACCAGAGTAGGGGGAACGTGGTTCTCGAATGGGGTGGAAACCTAGTGCGCTTCGAAACATTGTTTGAAATGCTCGAGCAGACCCTTGGGAACTATATGGCAACACCAGATATGGGATTCCCTTATCCGTAGTATGTGGCATCAACCCACACACCCAACAATTAGTAGTGTTAACCACTAACTGATGCTGATGGAGGAGCTGAATAAAGGAATTATTGCGGAATTCTGCACGTCTAGCCTGCTCGTGTTCAGGTAAGATATGAAAAGAATGAGGAGAAGCAGTGGAGGTAAGTTTAGGGTCAGGGGTAGGAGTAGGTGTAGCAGAAGGTAAGAAGTAAGACATTGTGTAATACACCCCACCCGCCATTAATGCAGAAACAATCAAAAACAATACGAATATTTGAAACATAAAACATTTGGTACGACTAAGTTGCTGCAGCTTGAATCTTTGAGCTTGAGCTTCTTCCAAATCCATCAACTTCGAAAATGCCATTCCCTATGACCGTCCGCAACGTTTCTTGACGCACTTTGTTCTGTGTAGCAGTAGTCAATCCCTAGGAGTTCCCAGGAACCTACGGTCTTTAACCTAGCGTCAAGACCTACTAAGCAGAAGGAAGTACGCGCGCGGCCCTACGGCCTTTATTTCACAAATATATATATATATATGCGAAAACAATGTTTCTCAGCTGTGGAAGCTAAAGGTGTAAGGAACGAAACTCAATGAATATATACAAAAATAATCACAATAATACAAATGTTCAAACTGATCGTGGAAAACGGGATAATACAGTTGTCAAGGGACAGAACAGGATCTTTTATTAGTCTCTGGTGCTAGATCGCAAAAAGTATCGGGTTTTCCCAGGACGTGTCTGTTCGTCAAACAAAGGATCCTTTGAAGAGACAGCGTCCTGTTGATCAGTTGAATGTTCTGGTCTTGAGTCTTTTGCTGACAAATGTTCAACAGTGTCTTTCTGCTGCACTGAGGATTCCCCGACAGGTTGTGCGTCCCTAAAAGGTGCAAACGCCGGCAATCCTTCGGTTTCAGTTGATGCAATGCCTCTCCTCACCCACGGGTCTGCCGGCAAAGGGATAGGGACTTTTTTGGTGTGGGTGGCGTGCACCCAGTTTTTCCGTCCCTCAAGACGAACAGCAGTCCTCGTGGCAAGGAGAACCTGGTAGGGTCCAGTGAACCTCGGATCCAAATTGTTCTTGCGCGAAAAGTTGCGCGTCACCACCCAATCTCCGGGCTGGAGCTGGTGGCCTGGACCCTCCGTCTGCGTCGGCAGTGCGTCGTGAACCTGTTGGTGAATTAATCTCAGTTTAGCAGTCAAGTCATGAAGATAATCGATCAACATTGGATATTCAAGATCACGGAACACACCTGGCCTAGGAACCCCCCAAACATTCGCAGGACGACCGAACACTATTTCATAGGGACTAAGCCCTACTCGGGAGTGTACAGTCGCCCTAGTTGACAGTAATGCTAAGGGTAAAGCGTCAGGCCACGAAAGACCAGTCGTAGCCTGAATCTTTGCTAGTTTCAGTTTAAGGGTGCCGTTATACCCTTCAACCAAACCAGCTGACTGGGGATGATTGGCACTATGGAATTTCTGATTAATCCCAAGGCCCTTACACACACTCTTCATCACCCTTCCCACAAACTCACTTCCGTTATCTGACCACACGACTCTAGGCATTCCGTACCGAGGAAAGTATTCCTTCAGTAGGATTTTCGCAGTAGACAAAGCAGTATTGTCTTTGAGAGGATAGGCCTCGATCCATCGGGAGAATGCACAAACCACAACTAAAACGTATTTCAGGTTATTGCATCGCTCCATATGGATGAAGTCCAATTGAATCACCTCAAAGGGACATGAAGGGGGAGCAAAACTGCCAGGAGGAGTTGGGGTTCCCTTGCCAGGATTGTACAACATGCACACCATACAATTCTTAACCAAACGTTCAGCACATTTCGTGATACCATCATTCTTCCACACCGGGGACAGCAGCTTACAAATGCCTTTCGCGCTAATATGTGCTAACCCATGTGCCATTGTCACAACGGCCAGTACATACGCATCAGGCAACATCCATCTTTTCTGATCCGATAAATCAATCCAACAACCACTTGCATCCAACTTTCCCGTACTTTCTTTCCACTTCGCCTTTTCAGTCTCGGTGGCCTCTTTCTGAATTTCTTTCACACTCTCAATAGTGTCTTCGCACATACTCGACTCTATAGGCCACCTAACCGAACTCGTCACATACATTCGAGTGCTAAGGTTCCGGGTAGTCTCCTTAGCAATCTCATCCACAAACGCATTACCACGACCAACATCATCCGTCACCTTACGATGCGCACTGCATTTAACAATCGCTACCTGCTTAGGCAACGTAAGTGCATCCAAAAGATCATTCACAAGCTGGCCATGCTGAATCTTCGTACCATGCGATGTTAGAAAACCTCTCTCTCTCCACAACCGTCCAAAACTATGGGCGACGCCAAACGCATATTGGCTGTCGGTAAACACATTCACACGTTTCCCTTTCGCTAGCACACACGCTCTGGTGAGAGCGATCAGCTCTGCAGCTTGGGCAGAATTCTGATTCAATCTTGCAGTCTCAACAACAGTATTCAACGTTACAACAGCATAAGCAGTAGTCACATCGCCATTCGGCAGCTTAAAACACGAACCATCCACATACAGCGTTCGATCTGGGTCTTCCAATGGGGTGTTTTTAAGGTCCACTCGACCTTTTGTTTCCTCCTCTGTCCTCAAATAACAATCATGTTCTGTTATTTCATCTGACTCTGAGCTAATTGGTAACAAAGTTGCCGGGTTCAGGACATTACAACGTTTTATTTGAATGTGGCTTGCCAACAGCGTCAACTCGTACCCAGACAACCTCGCACTCGTCAAGTGCTGAGTTTTCGTACGATTCAAAAGAGTGTCGACTGCATGCGGAACCATCACCGTAAGCCTATTATCCATGACCAATCCTGCTGATTGTCGGATGGAGACCGCAGCTGCCGCTGTTGCTCTCAAGCAACTCGGCAATGCTCTAGCTACTGGGTCCAAAGTCGAGGAAAAATATGCACATGGACGTTGCTTACCACCAAAAGGTTGCGTTAAGACACTCAACGCACAACCTTCTCTTTCGTGAACATATAATGTAAACGGCTTGCTATAGTCAGGAGTACCTAACACAGGAGCCGAACACAATGAATCACGCAATTCAGAAAAACTTTTCTGACATTCTTCCGTCCATGGTAAAGGAGTTGAAACATCCTTGCACGTAAGAGCCACTAATGGTTTCGCTAGCAATGAAAAATTAGGAATCCATTGCCTGCAGTACGACGTGATACCTAAAAAGGCACGCACATCTCTTTGGGTTTTTGGCACAGCCATTCGTGCAATTGCTGCAATTCTTTCTGGGGTCAACCGCCTTCCCTCCTTTGACAATAAGTGACCTAGATAGGTTACTTCTTGACAACAATATTGGAGTTTAGAAGGTGACACCTTGTGATTTAACTCGCAGAGATGTTGCAGCAACGACACCGTAGCAATTTTGCAAACGTCCTGAGTATCTGCAGCCACCAATAGGTCATCGACGTATTGGATTAAGGCCGCACCAGCCGGCAACGTAAACGCATCCAGTTGACCCTTCAAGGCTTGGCTGTAAATCGATGGACTTTCACAGTAGCCCTGAGGAGCGCGTTTAAACCGGAAGCTGCGTCCACCGAGAGAGAAACCGAAAAGGTCCCTGCTCTCCTCTGCAATCGGGATGCTGAAGAACGCATTCTTCAAGTCAATCACCGAAAACCAAGATGCAGAGGCTGGAATCAGAGTCAGTAGTGCCGTGATGTCAGGCACAACGGGGAACTGAGGAATCACAATTTTATTTACTTCCCGTAAATCAATAACAAAACGATAAACAGGTGGCTTCGAAGGATCAGTACGTTTAAGAATGGGCAGTACAGGGCTGTTGCACACGTTTCCCCGAGTCTCTTCAATAACGTCTTTCTCGATCAAATCATAGATGATCGCTAACAATGCTCGTTCACCATCAAGAGAGATCCGATACTGTGGAATACGTGGCAATCGCACATTAGATTTCAACTGAACAACATAAGGGGAGATGTCAAGCAGGCCCACACCATTGGGACCGGTTGCCCACAAAGACGCAGGAAGAGAACTCAATTCCGGTGGAAGCTTATCGAGAGATAAGTACATAGGAGAGACAACCCTCTCTCCTAACGTAAGCTTTACACCCGCAGGAGAACAATACAAAGTTGCATACAAACGTTTAAGCAAATCCAGGCCCAAAAGATTCTCACCACAACCAGTAGTCAAAATCAACGGAGCTTCTAGCTCACGAGGCCCAATTTTAAGGGGCAAAGGGCGCGAAACTAGATTGCTAACGGGGGCGCCAGAGAATCCAACGGAAACATTTGTTAAGCCAGACAAAGGTGCGCCAGGGAGTATCGAATGCTTAATGGAACTTTTCGCTGCACCAGTGTCCAACAGAAAAGGCTCAACGACGCCCGATGTAGCAACTGCGACGTAAGGCCCTCTCTGATCAACCGGAACTGATACCACTCCCTCTCCTTGTCTTAGGCTGTCCTAGTAATTACTGTCGTCAGTTTCCTGATCGACGTAATAATCGTCTACATTGTACTGCGCAGATCGCCCTTGCGATGATCCACGTTGATCAAAACAATTATTAGAGTTTGATGAGTTATCTGAACGATCATTTTGAACACCGCGACCCCTACCACGTGGTGCCTGCTGTGAACCACCACGACCTCCTCTAGATGAATTACCACTATTACGATCGTTCAGAACGGGACAATTGAATTTGATATGACCCTCCTGTCTACAATAGGCACATTGATTGTACCCTAACGAGGATCTTTGGAAAGAGGAGTCATTACGAGGTTGTGATCGGTTCGATTGCGACTGCGATCTATTCTGTCTTTTTATCAGCGCGGTCGCTCTCTTCTTTCTCTCTATTCTCATAATATTGTGCCGTGGCCAATATCTGAGCTGAAGTAGAAACGGCCCACGCACTCTCTGAATTCTTTAATTTATTGCTCAAATCGGGCAATAAGTTTGAAACAAATTTATCGACAAACAACCTTTGACCACCCTCAGTGCTCATATCCTGACCACTATGATCGATGAATGCCTCCTCAAACCTCGTAAAGAAGTCGGAGACACTCTCGTCCTTCTTCTGTTTACAAGCTGATAATTTGTCCCAATTTACCCTCATAGCTGGCATAAGAGTTTTCATTAACGTTATTATTCTTTGAGGGAGAGCAGCAATCAACTGGTCGGGTTTGGCACCACCAGTTTGTAACCCATCAGCCGCTATAATGGCCGCCCAATCACCACCTAATTCATTGGGATGGTTTTCCTGACGAATCTTAGCCCATACCGGTTGCGGTTCAACATTGCCAAACAACATATCAATATCGGCAAGATTCATTATCGTAGCGTCTACGAGCTGCGATAATTCCTTCTAGTACCCTGCAGGATTTTTACGAGGGTCAGGCAGAGATTGCTTCACCTGTAACACTTCTGAGCGTTTCCATGGGAGATGTATCCACACTCTCTGGAAATGCGCCAATGTCGGAGGGTGAGCATTAGGATCAGCTGGCATCCATACCGGTGGAACTTCGCGCATAGGAAATTGACCAGATTCATCTGGCAGTCTTTCAACATCCTCAACAAACAAGGCTTGGGGTATAGGAGTGGGACGAAAAGATAGCAACCGCTCAACAGCACGTCGAACGTTGGTATACACTATCAGTCCAGTTGAGAACTGAAGCTGTAGATCAGACAAAGCGGTCAGCACCTCGTCAGGTGCGTCGGCCGATATCTGATCGCGAAGGACCTTACACATTTCTTCGAACACAAATCTCTGGGTTGGTATATTGAATTGACAAAATGTGTCAAGTACAACACGTGGCGGATTTCGGAGAGGATGCATCATCCAACCCATCGCCATATTATATAGCGAAGCGCGTTCTCTGTTACCAGGAAGTTGACTACGTCTCTGAGGACCATCCGAACCAGCAGACCCAAGAACAGGTCCGAGCGAATGAAAGAAACTAGCCGCAAGAGGAGAATTACGACTACGAGTAGAGGGGGAAGTATGGGACACAGGACTAACAAGTGAAGGAGTAGAAACAGAAGCAACAACAGGAGTTAACAGAGCAGGTGCAGTAGCGGGAGCAGGAGTATGTGGAAGCGGAGGAGCAGTAGGGATAGCGACGGGCAAAGGAGCAGGAACAGTCGGAAGAACGGGTGCAGGTTGAGGAACAGGCAAAGGAAGAATAGGTGCAGGGACAGGTACAGGGGGAAGCACAGGAACTGTGGTACCCTGTACATACGGAGGTGGCGACTTCATAAGATAAGACATTAAAGGATCCTCAACTGGTTCTTCCTTCTTATCCGACTCCGTAGGCAAAGCAGGATAGCATTTATCTATGGACATACGCTGTAGCCTATCAAACACTTCCTTTTCCTTAACCTCCTTATCACGCTGAAACTGCTCTGCTTTCTTTACAATGGTAGCAACATTATCTCGCTGATTTCGTTTAGTCTGTCTGATTTCTTTCTGTTTGGCTTCTTTACGCCACAACCGAAAGGCATCAAACATGGCCGGCCTTGACTTTTTCGCAAATAATTTAGCCTCTAGGTTATCTAAAATCGGGGTTTCAAAGCTACCATGAGGTGGCCAACTAAGGACACCGTCTTTCTTTGTATAGCGGATCCAGTAATCATTAAAAGTAATCGGGCCTAGCCCTTGTTTACTGTATAATTCATAAGTCGGAGTTCCAACCGGAGGTATCGGACACGAGTCCTCCAGTCGGGAATCCATACCACAAGGTCTGAAACAACTAAACAAAGTACTGCGACTAGGCATCTTGCACACTAGCCGAGTTTCACAAACTTCAAGGGTTACGGGGTTTACCAAGTCCCAGCAAAAAGCAAAAACCCTCGGTTTTTGGCGGCTGCAGTCGTCAAACAATACAACAAAGGACCAAGAACTACAAATGCAATGGAACCATGCAACCACTAAGCAACCACAACCAAGAACTCTGGGAGCGACCCACAAATACTTAACTCAAAGATCGATGGCGTCACCAGGAAGGTCCGTCAATCGTCTCGCTCTACCAAGGTCTACGCCAGGCGCCAAAACAGGTCTACAGTCAGGGCAGCAGTCCGTCGCAGCCGTCAGGAGGCGGGAATCTTCGCGGGAAAAGTCTTCGGGCCACTTATTTCGACAACAGGATCGATGAAGCGGAGTGCACCTTCCCTCGGAGATTTCACACGAAGTTCCTCACGATCGTCGGGCTTGGACCGGTACCACTGATGCAGCCCCACGTTGGGCGCCAACTGAAGGACTGGGTTATTTAGAACCCAGCGGTGCCAGGGCACAACACCTGAAACCTTCGTGGGTAACCTGCTCCGGCGTACGAATCACAGAGACACGGGACACTTCCTTCGGCGTTAAAGATTCAAGGTTTATTTGCTGCAGGGAAACACAGAAACCACGGAAGTACAACCAGTGTAGTTCAGAGTGACTGCTTCAAATTGGTTCTGCGGATCGCTCCTTTTATACATGATTTTCCCATAGAGTTACATTGAACACAAAAGTTTATGACCCGGTTCCCACAATTATCCCCCAGAGGGGTCGCTTTGGTCACTTTAATACACACAAGGCCCGGAACATAAGTGCGGAAACATTTGGCGGTTCCCAACTGTAAAAACCCATCTTCCCAACATTAGTGCATTCCAATCGGCAATAAAACAGATCAAAATAGGAACAAGAACAGGTGTAGAGGAAGACGGAGACAGTGGGGAGATCGGAAAGGGTGTAAAAAGGGGAGGTATCGAGAAACACGAGATACAGGCATCAAAGGGACGTGCCTAATGAGATGCACGGCTAAGACAATAAACCGGCACGGCGAGATGAGCCTCGAGCGGGGCCATCTGCCTTACAGTATCATCCCCCTCATCATAAAGACACTTACAAAGAACATGTGTCTTCCGCAAATATCTTGGGAGTCCCAGGGTCGCGAAGCGGACAGCGTCCGTTCGCTGGCTACTTGAGGGCAAGAGACAAAATGGATGCCGTATCTAAGATGGAACCCGTGGGTACAGATAGAAATACCCACGTAACAAACGAACGGTTTAGGTTAGCGCAGCGAAACTGCGTACACCCACTAAACTCGTCATTTGCGGTTCATAGATACCAGACTCGACCATATTCGTGCGAGTCGAAAACACCACTTACAATTGTCACGGAACCTCAGACAATTCAGAAAACTTACCCCAACCTGGATATTCTTCCAATTCGGGGATAATTGGTGTATTTAATTTTTTAGAAGTAGTCAATCCAAAGCATGTTGTTTGGGAAATAGTAGAATTTAGAAACAACATGTGATTCGGGATGAGACATGCAAGGTGCAAAGCCTCAGTGCCTTGTACCTGCCAATCTTTGGTACCCCAAACTGATTTAAGGTCAATTATTCCTTTCCAGAATTCATAGCCATCTACAGCTAATTTGTCTAGAAAGGGCTTCGAATACATCAATTTTGTATCGGTAAGTCTAACTTTGGAAATGGGCTTTTGTGTCATTTTGAAATAAAACGACTCAGGATTTGATTGATTAAAGTCTGTAAAATATTTTCAGAAATGTACTGGAGCTGCCTCCTATCGGAGCTGGGCAGTGTTCCCACTGTGTGTAATTTACAGCAACCCTCCTGGAATTCGTCTTATGCAGAAAATGATTACCCTAATGTTGGAAGCAAAACAAATCACCATAATTAACAGAATCTAAATCTAAATCCTCAGCATCAAAAGCTGCATATTATTTTAAATCAGAGAATAATGCTTCTACGGCCTGAATATCCCAATCATCAGAACGTATATTTTGTTTAATCACATCACCCATGTTTACTCTAAGAACATTCGGAACATTAATCACTTCAGTGGGCCCATGTATCTGAAATCTAACCGCATCCCACACAATCCCATCAAGGACAGGCCAAGCAGTAATGTTCACTGTATTCAAGTCTCATTTCAGTCTGTGTGCTGAAGGTGAAGAGGAAAGAGGGTCAATGTTCCATTAAGGTACCGAATTCCTGTTCTTTCTTTGACATAGTGGCCATCGATCAGGCAGAAAAAATAAAACACAAAACCGATTGACATAAAAAGGTAAAATGAAAATAGAATCAACCAAATGTACGTCCAAGGGGGAATTAAAAAATGTTTTTTAAATAGAGTGGCATATTTTGCAATAGTTGAGGGTTTCTTTGAAAGTTCCGAAACAGAGTCAAATGAGAATCTGGACTGGTCGGCCAAACGAGTCTGCAAATCTGGCATTGATAAATCAGCAGGATAGGTGTAGTTCAGCTCATCAATGTTAGTAACAGGAATAGTATTTAATAAAGGACTGGATATAGCAGGCATCTCGAGGGACACCTCCTGTTCTGCACCAGAAGTAATAGCCAGCACAGAACGCCTCACCATGGAAGGACAGGATACAGCCGGTGTCATGCTATGAAGAATCGGCCACCCTGTGTGTCTTGACATTGTCAATAGAGATAAATCTGTTTTCCTTACGACCTGGAAGTGGTGGTAATATGACTGTTCTCGTGCCCTTCACTCCAAGAACTTGAACCGGTGCACAATATGAGGGACCAAACTCTTTCTTGTTATCGATCTTCTCTCGAACCAGTTCTCCAACTTGGGGTAGCCAGCCAACTACCGGGATCTGCAACGCATCATCCGATGTGGAGGGCAAATGTTCCTTTGCTAGACTGTCTCTGGTCTTTTGTAGATCCTGTAAAACATTGCAATGTTCATCTACGTCAAAGGCCGCGGCCTGGGCCTTGCAGTCTAGACCGTCGAGGTCAGGGACGTACATCTTGATACCAAAGAGCATTTCGTATGGGGTCCGCCCACCCAGAGACCTTCTAGGGAGATTATTAAGCGCACGCTGCACGCCATTGAGGTGGGCTAACCAGTTTCTGCCAGTGCCTATAGATCGAGCTGTCAAAGATTGCTTTAAGTCACGGTTCATTCGTTCCACTACACTGTTTCCCTCGGGTCTGTACGGAGACGAAAACTTGACTTGGACCCCCAATGAAACCATAGCATCCTTATACACCTTAGAGGCGAAAGCCGGACCCTGATCCTAATGGAAGGTACCACAGGCAAAAATCCCTACAAAGACTCGCAAATCCTTAATGACAGTCCGTGAATCAGCGCTCCGACGAGGCCAAACCCACACAAAGCGTGTGCATGAATCAACTGCTACTAAGATGTACTTATATGCAGTTTCAGAACAAAAAGGACCGCAGTGATCCAAATAAACGCACCCAAGAGGTTTATTAGAGATGTACAACTGTGTCTGAGGCAGACACGCAGCAGTTGAAGGCTTAATCTGCTGGCAAATGTCACATTGAAGGACATAATCACGCGTCTGTTTGTACAGTCCCCGCCACCAGAACCTCTGTTGTAGCTGTGTTACAGTGGCTGAGACGCCTGCATGCGCAGACGCCACACCCTCATGAGCCGCTGTAATCAAAGTAGCTCTGCGATCCGAGTTGGGGATTAAACGTTCGCCAACATCAGGAGTTTTCACATAAGGAACCTTATCGGGACTTAAGTGGTATGTGTACTTTGAAGGGAACCCTGCAGGATATTTACCTCCCTTCTCAGTGGCAGCAACAGCTGCAAGATGTCATCATCTATCTTACTTTTGGACCGCGTGACTGCTGCAACTAAGTATTTTGATACTGCTGACTTCGCTGCTTCCTCAGCAAGTGAATTACCGGCAGCGTGGACTCCCACGCGCTGATGGACAAGAGTATGAATCACAAACACGAGTAGCAACTTTTCTTTGAATTCCGCCACTCGGACCCAGATCATTTTATGTTTTATTGTGCTACCTTTGGAATCATGAAATTCATTCTGAATCCAAAAGAACAAGTTTTCATTGTAAGACTGGACACAGTAGTAAGAGTCACTTACGATCAAAGTCGTCACACTAGGATCCGCGTACTCCAATGCAAGCAACAGAGCACGAAGCTCTGCCAATTGTGCGGTGCAGTCCCCAAGCGTCTGCGTGTGCACGACACTGGACTTGAACTCATCGTTCACCATGGCACCGACCACAATGGCGCAAGCGGAAACGTAGGCGTGTTTACAGCCATGCGCAACCTGCGCCGAACCATCAGTGTAAATGATGCAATGGAAATCCTCCAACGGCCGCATTGCTAAAGGAGCAGGATGAACAAATTCATACTGTAAGTACTCCTGCGACCGTAAAGTGGCGTCAAAAATAAATGTGACATCCTGGGATGTCAAGGATGCAGCCCATTGAATCCACCGAGGGTGCAAAGCTTTGGAATTTGGTACACTGGCTTTCGTAACTGCCTCCAAGGCAGGACACGGGGTAACAACCAACATGCATTTTCCCTGTGACAGGGCACGTTCCTTGAGAATTGCCATCTGCACAGCTGTCAAAACTTTCTCCACAGTGGAAAAGCGCATTTCAGCCAAAGTGTACAAGTGTGACTTGTAAGCCATACGTACTGTATCTCCTTCATTAAAAGTTAAGTACGTGAAACCTACTGTCCCAGGGACAATTCTTATCACCAGGTTGGTCTGGTTATCACGGGTCTGTAAGTATTCAGAAGCGAGCAAATCAGCTTGCAACAACTGCAGAATAGCTGAATGCTCAGGCAGCCAGCATGATTTGGAAAAAGATGGTTGTATAAAAGCATACAAAGGCTTGATACGCTGGGCATATTCCGGAATGTATGTTCTTCCAAAATTCAAAAAGCCCAGTAAAGATTGTAATTTTTTCAGTGTTGTCGGAAAACGCAACTGTGCGCATTTCTCCAGGAAGTGAGGAGCCAAGCCTTTTCCTTCATTGGTTAGTTCATAGCCTAGAAACAACACCGTGTACTCTGCAATGTGCTATTTTGCTAAATTAAACTTGTAACCCATGTCTGCAAAGTTACAAATAATACTGTTCACTCGACACAGATGCTCCCAAAGTTCGTCGTCTGTGAGATAGATATCATCCACATAGGAACAAGCATCTGGGTCGACCCTCTCCAACTAAGAGACAATGCGGGCGGAAAATACTCCAGGACTATTCTTATGGCCCATTGGGAGACGCTGAAACCTTTTTTGGACACCGCCGCATGTGAAAGAAGTCCATTGGGAACTTAGACCGTCCAAAGAATGGGCATAAAAACCATTGGAAATGTCAAGCGTGGTTTTGAACTGCTTACGCACAAGACTATTTACAAGGGCAGAGCCGTGAGTATTCTGTACTGCACAGTTACCGCAATGCGAGTTTAAATGCCCGTAATCCAAAACCAAACGGTAAGAGCCGTCCGGCTTGTTTACAGTAAAAAGGGTGTTATTCATCGGTGACACACATGTTTCAATTACACCTTGATATTCAAATTGTTCAAGGATCGCTGCGACTGAAGCTTTGTCTTCACGTCGTATGGGATATTGAGGTTGAGGCTGCGGCTGAGACGTAAAGGAATCTCGTGGCTCGGGACAATTTATCCAAGCCACACTGATTGCGGTACACAGCCGGTGCAAGCGCCAAAGCCCACTCTTCTGCAAAGTGCAGCGCTTCCACTCTCAAAACGGTGTTCGCGAAACTGGGGAGGATTACCTCCTCCCCACGTGGAACTGCGAGCACAAAAGGTGGGGGCCAGTCAGCCTCCGAAAACAAAATGTCATACGTAGACAAAAGATTTTCCCAAAATACCCCTTTTATGGTACGCTGTATGTCACCTTCAATTAACAGGATAATTTCAAAAAGTCTGTCAGGGGGAGCAACTCTTGTATCAGCTGTTTCAATCACAACATAAGTGTCAGTCACTGTCACCTTCAGTAGTGGACGGAGGGCCTCTCTCACTATGGTAATCTCCGCCGCGCTGTCCAGCAAGGTCAGAGCCCAAGTCAGATTCCGAAGCCTCACAATCTGGGGCATATCGATGCGCCGTTAAGGCTGCGACTTTCTTCTTGGCAAACTGCGGTCTCTGAGGCGTAGAGCCCTCCTGCTTGTCTGCACCGTTGCGCGGGCGGGGCTGACCACGTCCTTGCTGGCCACCCCGGCCCCTGCCGCCCCCTCCACCACCGGTTGACGGAGCCGATGAGTCCTGAAAGGAACGAGGAGAGCGTTGGTCAGAAGCCTGAAATCGTTCAGGTGACTTAATCATCACGCGGTCGTGCAAATCATAAACCCGTTCCGACTGCGCAGGCAACGGAGACGCAGGGCGCGAAACCTGTGTTTGTTGTTGTTGCTGTTGCTTACCCTGATTCTGTTTTTTAGGCCAATTTTGTTTCTTGGACTTGGCGTCAGTTTCCGAAGCTTGTCCCTGGGGCTGCTTCTTCTCCTTAGTAGAAAAAGGCTTATTACCCTTACTATTGCGACCCACGGTTTTATAAGCCGCCACAATTATCCTTGCTAACTGTCGGGGTTTCTCGGCATTGGGAACCAGCGCCAAAGCGTTAGCTACCTGAAAGTTCACTGCATCCCCCTTGACATTCGCAAGGATCAGATCGCAAACCACATCAAAGGAGCCACATAGGGGCATACCCAACTCAACAGCCGATTCCGGCCCGTGATCATCTTGAACACGCTTAAGGACCGTAGACAGATTGGACACCGACGGGGAGCCAAAGCACCTCAAATAGACAGCCGCAAAAGCTCAGGGGCCAAATCTTTCGACAAACTAAGCGTAAGAATCCGGTGTTTTTTTGCCAGGAGTCGTATTAGGAAACACCGCCTCCAGCTGGTCAAATTTCTAGGCAAGCCAGAAAGGAAAATCATCCTTATCCAGGGGCTTCTTGCCCATAACGGAATTCACCATGACAGGACTGATTTTCAAACCAGCCTGCCCTGCCAGAAGGGCTGCACCTCTAGGGGCTGCCCCATGAACATTACGACTTGTGTAATGCACAAGGGCTCTAATCACGGCAATGGCGACTACATGAAGACGCCTAAGGTCACCCACGTTACAAGGGGCGTGATTAGGGTGAGGCGTAAATCCAGCCAAAGCGGGCCAATTTGCGCCCGGAATGGACAAAGGACCTAACCTCGGAGCGGTTAAAGAGTGGGGTAGGGCGCCACCAAACCAAACTCCATGCTGCCAAACATCAATAGGTACTTCCTGTGCTCTGTACAGAGCATATTCAGCAGGTACAGCTGACGCAGTGTACGAGTGGAACACACCAGAATTTGCGTCCACAGCCGGAAATGTCACCCACGAATAAAATAGTTTGTACGGGTAAGCATGTTCCGCACTCACCACCAAAACCACAGCCAAGCCTTCAGCAGGTACATCATAAGTCCGCAAATGATCATGCACCGCAATGCGACTATGCAGCGGGATGTCCACGGCTTGTGCCATGACTGCACAGGAACGTGAAAAAACAAAGATTACTTCGTAGCACAACTGGGTAGTAATTCAAGGAAACCGTTTATAGATAGATTCAAGCTTGAAAAGACCTATTTCAAAAATAGGTAGGTTTTTCCGACACAGCCGTTTTCCGGAAACGGGAATGAAGGGGTTAAGGTTTTAACGATATACTACTCGGGTGTCATGATATAAGGCCAACAACGTTTGGGCGCCATGTAGCAGGGTTTCCATTCTCCCACAGAACTGTGCACAGAGATCAGGAACCTCAGTGAATTAGGGTGACCCAAAACCCACCTCAGTATCCAAAATCCCCTTACCGAACTAGCTACAATGTCTCATTGGTCATAACAAACTCCCAATGACTTAGACAAACCAGAACATGAACTTAGGTTACCTCAGGTATCGTGGAACACATGAACACTTTTTCGTTCTATAATCATTTCAAACCACAAAGGGGAGTAAAAGAACACACGTGCAAGTTTGAAATATTTATTTTTCAATGCAAGGTTCTCAAACGCAGTATTTTATATAATACCAGAATACATATTATAAAAATCAGAGTTATCAGCATAGTCACTAATCCATAGTAAGCGAACGGTGATAGCATATTATAATGCAAAAATCTATAGAAATCTGTATCACCTATATTTCGCGCACCCTATTTAGCATACTATATTATATCTAAGAAGGTCTCATTTGGGTTTTAGCAGGGCAGGCCCATACCTCTAAATGTCAGTAGGAGAAGATCACATCATCAGCTACCAGCTCTCTGCATGCGAATCACCATCAAGTGTGTTTTTGCATTCTCAGTAACTCTATCTTAAACCCGCGTAGAGCCCAATGTTGGCAGCAACATTATTTGTGTTATGTCTAATGTGGTGCGAGGATCAGGCCTCCCAGCAACCTTGTGTTAGGTTATTCTTAGAGGGTGCAGTTCTCCGTGTGCAGACAGTGTACCAAGTGTACCAAGCACAACTGATATCAGAGCAATAACATATTATTCTCAAATAAATCACATCTTTCGTCTAGGTTGAAAGCTACAATAACAATTATGTGTTGTGTGCAAACTGAAGCCGAAGGAAAATATGTCGTTTAAACCTTTAATAAACTCATGCTAACTTAACACAATATATAGAAAAGCAGTAACTATATGACAGTACCCCCATGTGCACCCCCACCCCACCAACACTCTGG